>NC_092654.1:19978783-21186283 GCF_032118995.1 Asterias amurensis
GCCTTAGTGCCCTTGAAATGCTTCAATAGAAATTTAAAATTTGCTCATTTTACTGATTGGAAAATGCCTTAGTGCCCTTGCTTTCAAAAATGAAGCATACAGGCCTGTAACTGTATACATGTAGTAAGTATTGAATTGATATTGGTTTAATTTAAAAATTCACAATAATTAAAAATTGATTTTCCACAGTATGGTTTAAAAAAAGACGTCAAAGATATTGAAGAGGAACCAAATCAACATTAACTGTGACATTTGATAGGCCTACTCTTTATCATAAGCTGTGTCTCAGATCAATGCACAGTTTCAATGCACAATGTATTTTGCTTAGAGCGCTGGGCAAAAATTGTGAGTCCCAGGCAGGCCCGCCGAGCACCGCCCACCGTGGCTTCAACACCGGTAACCTACCATATAAGCCTTCACCTCCCATCAGATCGTCCCATTGCTCTTGATTTAACACTTCCTTTTGAAGAGCAACTGCCTCTTTCTTGGCAGGCATCTTGACCGCTTTTCACGTCAACTATAAAAACTTTTTTTCTGAGGAACAATACAAATAGATTCAAAATTAGCCGAGTATGGTTTAAAACTGCCTTCCACCATTTTAACACACAAATAATTTATTTCAGCGTGGTTTGAAGCTTTGAAAGGTGTGGATAACAGAAAGTAATTGTTGGTAGTAAACGTGAGTTTACAATATGCGTTTCATCTCGCCCCCTAATTACAAGCACGCCTGCCCAAAACAAAGTCACCTCCAACAAGCTCACCCATGTAATATAACAATCTTGCCCATTTGAAAAAGTCGCCCCAGTTTTTGGGTTGTTTTTTTCAAGATGTAAACATGAAAAGAAAATGAACTATCTGAAATTTAATTGAACCTTCCTTTGTGCAAAATCAACCACGAGCAGTACATGTTATATTACAAGGGTAATTTAACACTTCCTTTTAAAGAGCAACTGCCTCTTTCTTGGCAGGCATCTTGACCACTTTTCACGTCAACTGAAAAATGTTTTTTTCTAAGGAGCAATACAAATAGATTCAAATTAGCAAACATGGTTTAAAACTGCCTTCCCCCATTTTAAAACACAAATAATTTATTTAAGCGTGGTCTGAAGCTTGCCAAGGTGTGGATAATAGAAAGTAATTGTTGGTAGTAAACGTGATGCGTTTCATCTCACCCCCTAATAATTACAAGTGCGCCTGCCCCAAGCAAAGTAACCCCCAACAAGCTCACCCTTGTAATATAACAATCTTGCCCATTTGAAAAAGTCACCCCATGGCACAAGAGTCAAGAATGTACTTTTTGAGTTTTTTTTGTTTTTTTTCAAGATGTATTGTAAACATGTAAAGAAAATGAATTATCCTGAATTTAATCGAACCTTCCTTAGAGCAAAATCAACCACGTCAACTGCAAAATGTTTTTTTCTAAGGAACAATACAAATAGATTCAAATTAGCAAACATGGTTTAAAACTGCCTTCCACCATTTTAAAACACAAATAATTTATTTCAGCGTGGTTTGAAGCTTTGAAAGGTGTGGATAACAGAAAGTAATTGTTGGTAGCTAGTTGCGACAGACCAGGGTTCAATTTCAAGGCTCTGCTTACTCTTTAGTCTTACTTAGTCTTATCTTAGCTTAGAATTAGAGTCTTATACAGCCGAATTCCCGTTTACAATTACATTACAAATACGTTCAAGATTCCCTGGTCCTACCCTTCCTTCATGTCCTTTTGTTTTTGTGTAGTTGTAAAACTAAAAGCATAGAATGTCTAGGTAGTGCTTACGTGGAGTACGCATGCTCAGAAGACACAAGTTATTGCTTACTGAAATACGCTTCCATAAAAGCTGAAGAATAACCAAGAAGTTGATAAATAAAAATTGGTGAATAAATTAAAATACTGTAAGTGTACTGTTTGTAGGGCCTATTTAATTTTATTTTAGTTTACTATATTCATATGAATATAGACGTTTTTAATACACTAATTAATACAGGGTGGGTGTCACTGTCAAGTGAAGTGTCACTGTCGTCACACTCACAGTGACCAGTGTCACGGTCACTTGTCATGCAGCCTGTGGTCCGTTCAACCATAGAGTAAGAGGATACTCTATGGTTGAACGTTGAACCTTGTCACTTCGTCAGTTTTCAAATTTAGCTGGCCGCCTGGCCCTGAATGTAGTGCAAGTGAAAAGTGTGAGTGTGAATTCCCGATTGCACAAACTATTCATTCGGCGCCATGAGCGAGCTCGACGAACGAATTGAATACTAAGGGAAATCTCTTTGTGACTTAGTATTACGCCAACCAGTGGCCGATCTAGAGAAAGTATTATTATTTATTAATTATTAACGTATCTATTTCTTTACTTCCCATTGTATCAATATTCGCTTAATTAATTAAAACTTACATTAATTTTCACGAATCCAGTGCAGGCAAGACTTCAAAATCTGTTTACAAGTTCATCGTGTGTTGCTTAGTAAGGTCACGTGACCATTTTGGATCGTTACACTTGGTTTCTAGGTAAACCGTTTTAAACGTAGCTTAACTTTAACAGAGTGTTAGCTTAGTTGTTGTAGAATGTATTGTTGAATGAAAAATAAGTTGTAAAAACAGCAAATTATAAAAATATTGGGTGTAAAACTAAAAGAAATTGTTCTCATTATGAATAACGTGCATAATAACTAATACGCCAAACACCCCTACTTTTGTCACTTCGACGAATCTCGCTAGAACGCACCGATGTTTCAAAAGAGGGCGCTCTTTGAAGTAGTTTGTAGTTTTTTTTTTAGAGTTCCCCGGTCGCAGGCGGGGTTTTGGGTTTTTGTTGTGGGGGGCGGGCGGCCGGTGTCGCATGCAATTATGTCCTCTATGCAATACTATCCGGAGGACAGTATTGCATATGCAATCATGTCCGCCAGACAGTTTTGCACATGCAATTGTGTCGGCCCGGACGCTGCTGAGTAATGCAAAAGTGTCTGCCCGGACACATTTGCATATGCAGTTGTGTCCGCCCCAGTGCAAAACCGTCCTTGCAGTAAATTAATCGCCCTTGGTCGACGGATGTTAGCATTTTTTTTTACAAGCTAATTACTTTTTAGCACTTAAGAATTGCCATCACCAAAAGATTTCCTGATTTTTTGGTAATATGTGGCAATTTTAGAGTGCAGACAAAATAATTGCCATCAAGGGTTGGAGGCGGGGGCGAGGGTGGGGCGGGGGGTAAGTAATTGCCTTCACACACCTGGCCCATGCCCCAGGAGGAGGGTCAAGTAGGGACTCTGGATGGATATGAAGACTCACCGAGTGCCAATCAAATACCAATATTTTCTTATATTAATTCAATATAAGAGATCATAAACAAAAACTCGAAACAATGACTACAGTCGGGACACAAGTTTAAAGATGAATTCCCCAAATTTATTTTGGTCACAATAAAAAAACTTTGTTATTTTTTATTTTTTATGGTTGCCTACAAGTGTGTTTAACCAAAGAGGGCCGACGAAGCAAGATTGAAAACACGGGCTGAAATGTGAAGTAATCACTGGACGCCACATTTCAGCAAGCAACTCCTTTGATGCAACACTTGATTAGTGCAGGCAATTTGCTGTCAATGAATCATTTGCGCCAATGCATATTTCACATTCCAACAATACTAGCCTCAGTTCTCCATCTTGCACCTTCTGCACTCTACTCTTAGGTTGTAACAAATCATTAGAAGTAATGCATTAAATGGCAACTGTCACCGCTGAACATGTATTGATGAACTTATTAGTCATATTGCAAGGCCATGTGCTGGTCATCAAATCACACTATAAATGTGACCACATCAATTGTAATGTGATGGAGAGCATGTGTGTCTAATTTACCAGGGTTAGAGTACATAATACCATGTACAGCCATGTATTAGGCCTGTGCAATGATCATGACCCAATGATCAGCCCTGCCATTTAATTACAGTAGTGAATTGAATATTTAGCCACTTAAATGGGAAACTTTGGGATGCTACGTTGACGCAGACTTACAAGGTAAGTTTACATTGTCTATCAGTGTTGTTGCAACAGTGGGCCGTGCCGGGCAAGCCTGCCCAAAACAAATGTCACCCACCACACTCTGAGCAAAAGTGGTGGGACTAATTGGATTTAGAGCCCACCAAATTGGTCTAGCTACAACTCCGTTGTTTACATAGTTCCGAGCATGCACACATAACTGAAAACTATGGATTTTATCTGGTAAATTTAAGTCTGCTGCAACCTAGCATTCCAACAGTCCTCCATTGGCAAAGCGGGAATAAACCAATCTCCCTTACAGGGACTTCCTTCCTCACTTGAATAAAATCCCTAAATATAATACATGATTAGTGCAGTTGAGTCACGATAAACCAACAGCATGCAACAAGTGCAAGTTGAATTTGGATGGATTTGAGTTAGGATTCAGGGTTAGGAAAACAGACAAAAATCATGAAGCTGGTAAAATGTTAACCATGGTCTCCGCCAAATCACGTTCAGCCATGTTATGCACTTGGCCCCCTAATGGGTCACCTAACCCAAGATTGGCTTCAATATGAGCCTGCTCCTGCATTAACAAATTAGTTTGAATATGAACTGGATCGACGACTAAAGACATCACTGGAGGGGAAGTTTGGACAAAACTGATGATGTGTGGTTTTTGTTTTTGGTGTGGTGAGACAGTTTTTGTTGGACCAATCGCACCGGGAGATAATATCTGTGCACGCCGCCGGTGATATCTATCCACATGAGCTGTCAATGAATGACCTTGCGTAAAGGCCTTATCACACTGGGTGCATTTGTGCGGCTTCTCACCAGTGTGAACAGTCTGATGCCTGGTCAGGTCTGACCGATTAGTAAACGCCTTGTCACATTTGTGACAGCGATGGGGGCGCTCACCCGTGTGCGTCCTTATGTGGTATGCCAACGCGGATGCCCACTTGAAAGTCTTTGAACAGTGGACGCACTGGTAAGGTTTATCAGCAGAGTGTGTGCGAAGGTGAGACTTAAGTGTCTGCTGGGATTTCATTGCACAGCCGCAGATATGACACAATAATTTTTTTTGTGGAGTTTTCTCTTTTGCTTTGTGCACTTGCTCGGGATGTTTCACTGAGATGTGCTGACCTAGGTTCCACTTATTGGTGAAGGACACATTACATAAATCGCACTGAAGGGTCGAATCCTCTCGGACGTGGACACGGAGGTGATTCAAGTAGCTCACTTTCAGCTTAAAGCTCCTTCCACATTCATTGCATTGATGTCCCACTTCAAGGGGTTTGTTTTTATTTAATAATTTGATGGTGACACCTCTTGATTTTACACCCGCTGGCTTGAAGTCTCTTGTTTGTGTGTCACGTCTGTTTTTCAAATCAACCTCCTCCTCCTCCTCGTCACTTGCACTTTCATCTGAGGATTCTTCCTCGGAAGTACTCGTAAACGCAACTGATTCTTTGGGGATTTTTCTAAGTCTGCTCCTGCAGCACAAGTTAACTTGAACCCCAAGAGATCTTGATTTTCCAGAGTTAGATGAATCTTTCTCAAACCAGGGCTGCTCAACTCCGGTAAGTAGTGTAGCAAACTCAAGTCGGTTTGTTCTGTAATGAAATGGAATGATGATTATTTAATCTTAAAATTAGGTTTGAACTAAAAAACTATTCCTTGCTTTCAGAAGAAATACTAAAAATGTTATATAATTAGACACTTTTTTTGATCCTGTCTTTTTTCCTGAAAAAGAAGAAGAATGTAAATCATGGTTGTCCACCTGTAATCGAATGTTATGTTATACATGTTATAAACATGGAGCAATTGCTCCATGTTAGAACTAAGGGAATAAAGGGGAAGCGACGAGTTCTTAAAGGAACACGTTGCCTTGGATCGGTCGAGTTGGTCTTTGAAAAGCGTTTGTAACCGTTTTTTATAAAATGCATATGGGTAGAAAGATGTTGTAAAAGTAAAATACAATGATCCACACAAACATGCCTCGAAATTGCGTGGTTTTCCTTTTACCTCGTCGACTAACACGTCGGCCATTTATGGGGGTCAAAATTTTGACTCCCATAAATGGCCGACCGTGTTAGTTCGCACAGTAGAAGGAAAACCACGCAATTTCGAGGCAAACTTGTGTGGATCATTGTATTCTACTTTTAAAACATCTTTCCAACCATATGCATTATATACAAAACGGTTACAAACGCTTTTGTTTTGACCAACTCGTCCGATCCAAGGCAACGTGTTCCTTTAACCAGTCCGTTTAATACATGCAGGGTGGTTATATATAGTGTCTGTTGTTTAAAAAATGTTTATTGTGACACTGTCTGCTGGTGATGTTCGAAGGCGAGATGCTAGATAGAACAGCTGACACAGAATCTTGGTAGTGAGAATTACCTGTAATGTATCCAGCATGTTGAGTTGTGACACAGTCCACACAGTTCTCTTTACAATATTCAATAATAATAAGTTATTGAATCTATTTTTTTTTATATTAACTGAACAAAATTTGAAAGACACATTTCATTATTGTGGAAGTCTGCAAACCTTTACTAAATTATTTAGTAAATAGATTACATCCCCACCATGCACAGTTCCAAATATAACTGATATTCTAAAATACTTGTTAGTGTTACCTTATTGTTTCTTCTAATGAAAACAAATGCTGCACAAATGCTTCAGGTGTTTTAAATCCACTCGACTTCTGCAGATCCACGAGTCGATTGGCAAGTTCGGAGTGCAAAACAAAAGTCCCATTTCTTGTTTCCATGATGAAGTGAAGAAATGTTGCAATTTTCAGGCGTCAATTCTTCATCACATCGCTACTTAATAGTGGATAACTTGTTTTGTATAGAGTGTTGGGGAAAGGCAAAGATGTACGGTGGACACTTATTCTCAAACGTTGAGGCCTGGTTAATAAAACTGTTGGGCGCGATCGGTCAATCTGCGCGATCAACCGATCGCGCTGCGCTATTGAACGATCAAATTAAGATCAATTGGTCGCGCAGCAATCGGTCGATCGCGCAACAATCGGTCGATCGCGCAACAATCGGTCAATCGCGCAATGACATCTTTGCGCGATTGATCGATTGCGCTACGAGTATTTTTTCCCGTTATCAGCGGATCGCGCAGGAAAGGCTTTGCGCGATCTACCGATCGTGCAGGAATGGGTTTGCGCGATCGACCGATAGTGCAGGAAAAGTTTTGCGCGATCAACCGATCATGCAGGAAAAGTTTTGCGCGATCTATCGATCGTGCAGGAATGGGTTTGCGCGATCGACCGATCGTGCAGGAATGGTTTCGCGCGTTCGACCGATCGTGCAGGTAAACTATTCCTTAGGGCGATTTCTCAAAGCAATAAAATTCATAGCAGGACAAATTTTCAGTATCACCATAGTGATTTATATAGTGACGTCACACTACGATTGATTTGCAGTTACAATCAATGTTACATCTTTGTGAAATCGGCCCCTGAACATCAGCCGATCGCGCCAAACAATTCCTGCACAATCGGCCGATCGCGCAAAACCATTCCTGCACAATCGGCCGATCACTCATAACCATTCCTGCACAATCGGCCGATCGCGCAAAATCATTCCTGCACAATCGGCCGATCGCGCCGAGCCATTCCCGCACGATCGGTTGATCGCGCATGTCCGTTGCCGAATGTTGCGCGATCAACCGATTGTTGCGCGATCGACCGATTGATGCGCGATCGACCGATTGCTGCGCGACCAATAGATATTTCAATAGCGCAGCGCGATCGTTTGATAGCGCAGCGCGATCGGTTGATCGCGCAGATTGACCGATCGCGCCCAACATAACCAAGTATGAAGCTAAAAACCACGGATGGTTGTGATTAAAATACGCATGCGCAAGTTGTGATTAGTCTCTTGCAGTCGTAATGTTGTGTTTATTTTTGAGCCAATGAATACTATTTTCTGTATTAAACCATCTAAAGTTCAACCCCGTCATATTTTGTAACGTAACTGCTTTGGGTAAACTGTCTACTGGTTGGATCATCATGAATGGAGGTTTTCTTACCCTGTGTTCGCACTATTTCCCAAATAAACAGTGTGATTTGCATATTCATGAATATGCATTTAGGCAGAAGTTCAACCCAGTGTTTTGCATCTCAGTTTGTTAACACGGGAGGGCGCCAAAAAGCTCTAAAAGGTGCTCATAGATTCATAGCCGCAACCAATGCTTGTGCTAATTAATATTCAAAAGTTATTTTAAAAACTATTTTAAGTATCTGAACCTCTTGAAAACCAATCAAATATATTTTCGTACAACTAAGAAAACACTGATTTCTTTTCAATTTTTGGCAGGTCAGCTTTTCGGAATTTTTGCTAATTAGGCCATACCCCGGAAAAAAAACACAGACAAATAATGTGTTTTTTCCTAAACCGCTGCAAGTATGATCACTTTTTCACTTCCCAAGCCAAATAGGACCAACCTCAAATCCTACATTTATCACATCTCCTCAAAAGCTGAAGCACATAGCACCCAGGTTGTGATAAATTGTTATAGGCCCCTAGCGACACAATTAATTGCATGACCCCAAAACAATATTAGCCATTTTAACTATTATTTCTGTAATGTTGAAATTTGATTATAACGAGGATTATAAAACCATACTATATTGCTGACATATCGTTGATGACGAGTTGTTTTATTTGTTAAAAGAAGTTAAAAAAAAAGTGAAAGTGGTACCAATCTCCCTAGACGCATTTTTTCCACCAAAGGTTATTTCAACAATTCAAAGTACATACATACATCATAAAAGTATGGAACTTTAATCTAAACATGAGAAGAAAATGTATGCATTTGTACAATTCGTTTTTACAACAATACATAGCAGTACAACATTGTCCATGTCCAACTTGTATAATCAAGAAGAAACTGCACATTATTTTAATATATAAAGGTTCATGTAAATGATACTACAGAAACTGCTTTAAAAACAACCAAGCTTCTTTAACTGTTCCCTTTTTCCACAAATAGAAACGATAATACCACACAAAATTTGTCTTGAGCCATTAATGAAAGCTGAACTTTGATGCGTTGGAAGGATGAAATCATCTGCTCTGCAACTTGGCCTTCTATCTTGAACACCCATCTGTTTGTATCCAATGGAACAGGCCAATGAAAGAATACAAAAAGGAAATACATACTTAGTTGAATTTAATAAAATCATGTAGATATTATGAGATGAGTGGCTGTGGCAAATATTTGTTTTGTTTCAAGGCAGGGTAACACACAAGTACATGTCAGAAGACTACACATTCATTTCTCATGTGTTTAGTTTGAATAAAGACAAAAACAACTGTTAGAAAATTATTGTTGGTATGCCAAAGCTTTCCTTCGGCTTACATTGTCTGTAAACTTGCCTCAAATTTTATAGCTGTAATTCTCTTTTTAAGCTATTTTATGATACAAACCTACTTTTTTATGAATTTAATTGAATTGTGTAGTTCCCATGTTATTGTGTATGGTTATGTAGTTGTATGGTTGTATAGTTTCCCATTGACATGTGTATGGTTGTGAAGTGTCCCATTGACTTGTGTATGGTTGTGTAGTTTCCCATTGACTTGTATATGGTTGTGTAGTTTCCCATTGACTTGTGTATGGTTGTGTAGTTCCCCATTGACTTGTGTATGGTTGTGTAGTTTCCCATTGACTTGTGTATGGTTTTGTAGTTTCCGATTGACTTGTGTATGGTTGTTTAGTTTCCCATTGACTTGTGTATGGTTGTGTAGTTTCCCATTGACTTGTGTATGGTTGTGTAGTTTCCCGTTGACTTGTGTATGGTTGTGTAGTTTCCTATTGACTTGTGTATGGTTGTGTAGTTTCCCTTTGACTTGTGTATGGTTGTGTAGTTTCCCATTGACTTGTGTATGGTTGTGTAGTTTCCCGTTGACTTGTGTATGGTTGTGTAGTTTCCCATTGACTTGTGTATGGTTGTGTAGTTTCCCTTTGACTTGTGTATGGTTGTGTAGTTTCCCATTGACTTGTGTATGGTTGTGTAGTTTCCCATTGACTTGTGTATGGTTGTGTAGTTTCCCATTGACTTGTGTATGGTTGTGTAGTTTCCCATTGACTTGTGTATGGTTGTGTAGTTTCCCATTGACTTGTGTATGGTTGTGTAGTTTCCCATTGCATTGTGTATGGTTGTGTAGTTTCCCATTGACTTGTGTATGGTTGTGTAGTTTCCCATTGACTTGTGTATGGTTGTGTAGTTTCCTATTGACTTGTGTATGGTTGTGTAGTTTCCCATTGACTTGTGTATGGTTGTGTAGTTTCCCATTGACTTGTGTATGGTTGTGTAGTTTCCCATTGACTTGTGTATGGTTGTGTAGTTTCCCATTGACTTGTGTATGGTTGTGTAGTTTCCCATTGACTTGTGTATGGTTGTGTAGTTCCCCATTGACTTGTGTATGGTTGTGTAGTTTCCCATTGACTTGTGTATGGTTGTGTAGTTTCCCATTGACTTGTGTATAGTTGTGTAGTTTCCCATTGACTTGTGTATGGTTGTGTAGTTTCCCATTGACTTGTGTATGGTTGTGTAGTTTCCCATTGCATTGTGTATGGTTGTGTTGTTTCCCATTGACTTGTGTATGTATCGTTGTGAAGTGTCCCGTTGACTTGTGTATGGTTGTGTAGTTTCCCATTGACTTGTGTATGGTTGTGTAGTTTCCCATTGACTTGTGTATGGTTGTGTAGTTTCCCATTGACTTGTGTATGGTTGTGTAGTTTCCCATTGACTTGTGTATGGTTGTGTAGTTTCTCATTGAGTTGTGTACGGTTGTGTAATTTCCCATTAACTTGTGTATGGTTGTGTAGTTTCCCATTGACTTGTGTATGGTTGTGTAGTTTCCCATTGACTTGTGTATGGTTGTGTAGTTTCCCATTGACTTGTGTATGGTTGTGTAGTTCCCCATTGAATTGTGTGTGGTTGTGTAGTTTCCCATTGACTTGTGTGTGGTTGTGTAGTTTCCCATTGACTTGTGTATGGTTGTGTAGTTTCCCGTTGACTTGTGTATGGTTGTGTAGTTCCCCATTGACTTGTGTATGGTTGTGTAGTTTCCCATTGACTTGTGTATGGTTGTGTAGTTTCCCATTAACTTGTGTATGGTTGTGTAGTTTCCCATTGACTTGTGTATGGTTGTGTAGTTCCCCATTGACTTGTGTATGGTTGTGTAGTTTCCCATTGACTTGTGTATGGTTGTGTAGTTTCCCATTGACTTGTGTATGGTTGTGTAGTTTCCCATTGACTTGTGTATGGTTGTGTAGTTCCCTATTGACTTGTGTATGGTTGTGTAGTTTCCCATTGACTTCTGTATGGTTGTGTAGTTTCCCATTAGCTTGTGTATGGTTGTGTAGTTCCCCATTGACTTGTGTATGGTTGTGTAGTTTCCCATTGACTTGTGTATGGTTGTGTAGTTTCCCATTAACTTGTGTATGGTTGTGTAGTTTCCCATTGACTTGTGTATGGTTGAATACCGGACACTTCGGCACCTTGCAAACTCGGCACCAGCAAACTCGGCACCTCTCAAACTTGGCACCCACAACCTCGGCACCTTGCAAACTCGGCACCCACAAACTCGGCACATGCACAACTACAAACTCGGCACCTGGTTGAAAACACTCAATCTGCTACGGTTGCCATCTCGGCACCCAGTTGGAAATTGAAATAAGTCCCGATCCTTGTCGTATCGTTTGTAACGACGGGTTTGACGTCGTATCGACGATACATACCTAATAATCTGTTTTTTTTCACTGTCATAGTGAGGTCGCCCTTTTCAAAGATCTGTATCAAAAATAATTAATATTTATTTTGTGTAAACTTTTCAATACGTTTTTGAGTCGAAAATACGTAATTTCGATGTCCAAGTATTCTTTGGGAACATTTACACGAAACTTTGATCCAATAAAACATTAAATTCAAAATAAAGAGTTTGTGTGTGTAAATAATTTCTAAATACAGACTGTCGTGCACTGTGTTATTACAAAAACTAAGATGATCAAAGCCGAGTTGCAAACTAAACACCGGTGTCATGACAAAAACTGTCCGCTGGCAATAAGTGTCCGCTCATTAGCATATTGCGTTCTGACTGGTCAAGCGTCATGACACCGGGTGATCACACTGAACTGTCGCTGCCGCCGCCGTGGTGGGGCAAAAGTCCCCCACGGCCGACGGCCGCCATATGTAGGCAAAACACGCTCCCAAATCACACTCTCTTCAAAATCAAAAAGTCATTGTCAACCAAACGCTAAAAAGAACATTTTCCATGCATTTTCAAAGCCCACTACATCAACAAATAGCGATGCACTTTCACCAACATGATTGAAAAAAGAAAGAAAAAAAACTGACCGTGCGGACGTAAAGTTTCCTGGAAAAAAAAATCTCCGATGCCAATTTTTCGAAAGATCGGGAGCAGTTATGGTCATATAAGCTAGCATAACTACTAATTATTTTAACTAAATTCAAACCAGTTTTTATGGTGTTTGGTTTGACATGGTTGATGGACCAAAATAGGCCGGAGCCGAGTTTGTTTGGTGCCGAGTTTGTTGGACCAAAACAGGCCGGTGCCGAGCTTGTTTGGTGCCGAGTGGGTGCCGAGTTTGCTAGGTGCCGAGTTTGCTAAGTGCCGAGTTTGCTGGTGCCGAGTTTGCAAGGTGCCGAAGTGTCCGGTACCCGTATGGTTGTGTAGTTTCCCATTGACTTGTGTATGGTTGTGTAGTTTCCTATTGACTTGTGTATGGTTGTGTAGTTTCCCATTGACTTGTGTATGGTTGTGTAGTTTCCTATTGACTTGTGTATGGTTGTGTAGTTTCCCATTGACTTGTGTATGGTTGTGTAATTTCCCATTGCATTGTGTATGGTTGTGTAGTTTCCCATTGACTTGTGTATGGTTGTGTAGTTTCCCATTGACTTGTGTATGGTTGTGTAGTTTCCCATTGACTTGTATATGGTTGTGTAGTTTCCCATTGACTTGTGTATGGTTGTGTAGTTTCCCATTACATTGTGTATGGTTGTGTAGTTTCCTATTGACTTGTGTATGGTTGTGTAGTTTCCCATTGACTTGTGTATGGTTGTGTAGTTTCCGATTGACTTGTGAATGGTTGTGTAGTTTCCCATTGACTTGTGTATGGTTATGTAGTTTCCCATTGACTTGTGTATGGTTGTGTAGTTTCCGATTGACTTGTGTATGGTTGTGTAGTTTCCCATTGACCGGTGTATGGTTGTGTAGTTTCCCATTGACTTGTGTATGGTTGTGTAGTTTCCCATTGACTTGTGTATGGTTGTGTAGTTCCCATTGACTTGTGTATGGCTGTGTAGTTTCCCATTGACTTGTGTATGGTTGTGTAGTTTCCCATTGACTTGTGTATGGTTGTGTAGTTTCCCATTGACTTGTGTATGGTTGTGTAGTTTCCCATTGCATTGTGTATGGTTGTGTAGTTTCCCATTGACTTGTGTATGGTTGTAAAGTGTCCTACTGACTTGTGTATGGTTGTGTAGTTTCCCATTGACTTGTGTATGGTTGTGTAGTTTCCCGTTGAGTTGTGTATGGTTGTGTTGCTTCCCATTGACTTGTGTATGGTTGTAAAGTGTCCTACTGACTTGTGTATGGTTGTGTAGTTTCCCATTGACTTGTGATTGGTTGTGTAGTTTCCCATTGACTTGTGTACGGTTGTGTAGTTTCCCATTGAGTTGTGTATGGTTGTGTAGTTTCCCATTGACTTGTGTATGGTTGTTAAGTGTCCTACTGACTTGTGTATGGTTGTATAGTTTCCCATTGACTTGTGTATGGTTGTGTAGTTTCCCATTGACTTGTGCATGGTTGTGTAGTTTCCCATTGACTTGTGTATGGTTGTGTAGTTTCCCATTGACTTGTGTATGGTTGTGTAGTTTCCCATTGACTTGTGTATGGTTGTGTAGTTTCCTATTGCATTGTGTATGGTTGTGTAGTTTCCTATTGACTTGTGTATGGTTGTGTAGTTTCCCATTGACTTGTGTATGGTTGTGTAGTTTCCCATTGACTTGTGTATGGTTGTGTAGTTTCCCATTAACTTGTGTATGGTTGTGTAGTTTCCCATTGACTTGTGATTGGTTGTGTAGTTTCCCATTAACTTGTGTATGGTTGTGTAGTTTCCCATTGCATTGTGTATGGTTGTGTAGTTTCCCATTAACTTGTGTATGGTTGTGTAGTTTCCCATTGCATTGTGTATGGTTGTGTAGTTTCCTATTGACTTGAGTATGGTTGTGTAGTTTCCCATTGACTAGTGTATGGTTGTGTAGTTTCCCATTGACTTGTGCATGGTTGTGTAGTTTCCCATTGACTTGTGTATGGTTGTGTAGTTTCCCATTGACTTGTGTATGGTTGTGTAGTTTCCCATTGACTTGTGTATGGTTGTGTAGTTTCCTATTGCATTGTGTATGGTTGTGTAGTTTCCTATTGACTTGTGTATGGTTGTGTAGTTTCCCATTGACTTGTGTATGGTTGTGTAGTTTCCCATTGACTTGTGTATGGTTGTGTAGTTTCCCATTAACTTGTGTATGGTTGTGTAGTTTCCCATTGACTTGTGTATGGTTGTGTAGTTTCCCAATGACTTGGGTATGGTTGTGTAGTGTCCTACTGACTTGTGTATGGTTGTGTAGTTTCCCATTGACTTGTGTATGGTTGTGTAGTTTCCCATTGACTTGTGTATGGTTGTGTAAGTTCCCATTGACTTGTGTACGGTTGTGTAGTTTCCCATTGAGTTGTGTATGGTTGTGTAGTTTCCCATTGACTTGTGTATGGTTGTTAAGTGTCCTACTGACTTGTGTATGGTTGCATCGTTTCCCATTGACTTGTGATTGGTTGTGTAGTTTCCCATTAACTTGTGTATAGTTGTGTAGTTTCCCATTGCATTGTGTATGGTTGTGTAGTTTCCTATTGACTTGAGTATGGTTGTGTAGTTTCCCATTGACTTGTGTATGGTTGTGTAGTTTCCCATTGACTTGTGCATGGTTGTGTAGTTTCCCATTGACTTGTGTATGGTTGTTTAGTTTCTCATTGACTTGTGTATGGTTGTGTAGTTTCCCATTGAGTTGTGTATGGTTGTGTAGTTTCCCATTGACTTGTGTATGGTTGTAAAGTGTCCTACTGACTTGTGTATGGTTGTGTAGTTTCCCATTGACTTGTGTATGGTTGTGTAGTTTCCCATTACTTTGTGTATGGTTGTGTAGTTTCCCATTGCTTTGTGTATGGTTGTGTAGTTTCCTATTGACTTGTGTATGGTTGTGTAGTTTCCCATTGACTTGTGTATGGTTGTGTAGTTTCCGATTGACTTGTGTATGGTTGTGTTGTTTCCCCCTGACTTGTGTATAGTTGTGTAGTTTCCCATTGACTTGTGTATGGATGTGTAGTTTCCCATTGACTTGTGTATGGTTGTGTAGTTTCCCTTTGACTTGTGTATGGTTGTGTAGTTTCCCATTGACTTGTGTATGGTTGTGTAGTTTCCCATTGACTTGTATGGTTGTGTAGTTTCTGATTGACTTGTGTATGGTTGTGTAGTTTCCCATTGACTTGTGTATGGTTGTGTAGTTTCCCATTGACTTGTGTATGGTTGTGTAGTTCCCCATTGACTTGTGTATGGTTGTGTAGTTTCCCATTGACTTGTGTATG
This sequence comes from Asterias amurensis, assembly GCF_032118995.1. NCBI lineage: Eukaryota > Metazoa > Echinodermata > Asteroidea > Forcipulatida > Asteriidae > Asterias > Asterias amurensis. Next base: position 19,994,440 of record NC_092654.1, read on the forward strand.
GTTGTGTAGTTTCCCATTGACTTGTGTATGGTTTGTTGACTAACGCTGTATTGGCGGTACTTGGAAATCGATCTACCGGGGTTTAAATACTTTGAGGATGGGTTCTGTGAAGGGTATAATAGTGGGGATCTGTTCTTGAAGTCAGCGTGCGTATTCACTATTCGCTGTTTTGCGGTACTTGGAAATCGATGAGCCCAAAACGTTTGAGATGACTTTCACTTTGAATAAGTTAGCAATTATAAATAGGAAAAATAGGAAAAAATATTATTTATTAAGCTTCATTCCTCAACAATATAGATTCTAACAATTTCAAGAAATTCTACCTGGGTTTAATTACTATGAGGATGGATTCTGTGAAGGGTTATAATAGTGGGGTCTTTTCATGCAGTCAGCGTGCTTGTTCACTATACGCTGTATTGGCGGTACTTGGAAATCGATGAGCCCCAAACGTTTGAGATGACTTTAACTTTGAATAAGTTAACAATTATACATAGGAAAATATGAAAAAATATTATTTATAAAGCTACATTCTTCATTAGTAGATCCTAAAAATTTGAAGAAATTCCGTCGAGGTTTAATTACTATGAGGACGGGTTCTGTGAAGGGTATATTAGTTGGGTCTTTTCATGCAGTCAGCGTGCGTGTTCACTATACGCTGTATTGTGTACACGGCCAATCGTGGGAAGTGTGGGGACTGTTGCTGCCAGTTTAGTGTAGCCTTATTACTTCGGATACTAATAGTGTGTACCAATGAACCCCAAATGTTTGAGAATAAGGGTCCACCATTGATCTCCATTTAATGGAGATCAATGGGGTCCACCAACATGTACGGTATCTGGTACACACATGTTCCGTCCCAACTTGATAATCGTCCCAACTATAGTTGGGACTGGTCCCAATTTGAGTGTTAAAGTTGGGGCGTCCCAACTGTAGTTGGGATTTCACATAGAGTTCAACCATACGTGCGTGGATTACTGTACTGTCGGGACCAGACTGTGTAGACTTGATTTCAAGTCTGAGACTGCGGTTATTTCTCTGCATCAGCCACACAGAATTGACTGCCGTTCTAAACTTAGTCTTGCCCCAAGACTATGGTGCTTGATTCTGGATAGTGTACTACGCGCGGTTGAATCGCCAAAGTGCGCCCGCCACGATATGATTTAGTTAAATGGACGGCTTGAAATAAATCCAAAAGCGAAATCAGATTTTGTATTTCTCATCAAATGACATTTCATTTCAGACAGAAAAATTTCAAGGGATGTTTTCTACTACCATCATCATTAGACCATTTTAAGTAAATCTGTGATCTTCACGATTTTTTTGTCTTTAATACCAGATCTGTAATGTTTGTTAAAAGGCAGTGGACACTATTGGTAACTACAGATGTTGATAATATAAAACAGTGTGAGAAACGGCTCCCTTTGAAGTAACGTAGTTTTTGAGAAAGAAGTAATTTTCCACAGATTTGATTTCGAGACCTCAAAATAAGATTCTGAGGTCTAGAAATCAAGCATCTGAAACCACACAACTTCGGTGACAAGGGTGTGTTTTTTCCTTTCATTATTATCTCGCAACTTCAATGACCAATTGAGCTCAAATTTTCACAGGTTTATTATTTATGCGTATGTTGAGATACACCTAGTGAGAAGACTGCCCTTTGACAATTACCAAAGGTGTCCATTGTCTTTAAGCTTAAACTTTTTTAATAATACAACATATGAAACAAAGAATTTGACATCAAACTACCAAATAAATTTGAATGCACTTAATTTTATTTAACTGAAAGTTATTTAACTGAAAGGAATTTTAAAACAATACCACTAGATTGTTCACTTTGGATATAATGCAAGTAGAAATTAACTTCACGTTTTGAATTTTGAGTAAAGGGTGCATTTATTCAATGGAGGAGCTTTTGCAGTGATGTTGAACCAAACTAGGATCATCTACAGTTTAATCCGTATGGAAAGTATTATCGGAATGGGTTTTTTAATAGAATTATATCAATGGTTCACTCTTCACCAGTGATCAACTCTACATTTATCTTCTTGTGTTGTCAACTCAAATGTAAATAAAATCTTATTGCAAATTATCATCCCTGTTTGAAGCTGATGAAGTGTTTTTTTTTGTGGTAAAAATAGTGTTACAGTTAATGCAGTACTACATTACTGTAACTTTTTTTTTAAACTGCCATTTTCAACACCCTGATTCCAAAACAATCCCACACCCAAATCAACCCCAACATTAAAACTTCAACCCATCCACAAAACCCCAACCCCAAAAGCTCATCCCCAACCCATCCACAAAACCCCTTCCCTAACCACAAAACCTGATCCACAAAACCCCTTCCCAAAACCCCAACCCATCCACAAAACCTGATCCCCCATCCCATCATGCCCATCCACAAAACCCCTTCCCAAACCCCAACCAATCTACAAAACCCCATCCGCTAACCCCTTCCTAAACCACAAAACCCCATCCCCTTCCCTAACCACAAAAACCCATTATCCCAACTCATCCACAAAACCCTATCCCCAACCCACAACGCAACCCCAACCACAAAATCCCATCCCCAACCCATCCACAAAATCCCATCCCCAACCCATCCACAAAATCCCATCCCCAACCCATCCACAAAGTCTCATCCATAAAACCCCATCCATAACCCACACTGCAACCCAAACTACAAAAAATCCCATCCCACTAAAACAATATAAACTCAGTCACAAAACCTGTTGTATTCGGGTAATTAGCAAACATTCCAAACAGCTGACCTGCCGAAAACTAGAATGAAATTTGAGGTTTAGTGGTCTAAAAATATATTTGATTGCTTTAGCCGAGTATCGAGTGGACTATTTTTTAAATATTAGCAGCTAGCATTGAAAATTTATTAAAGGCACTGGACACTATTGGTTATCACTGTTAGCATAAAAACTTACTTCTTAAAGATCAATGAGAGCTGTTGATAGTTAAAGACATAGTGGAAACGGCTCCCTCTGAAGTAATGTAGTTTTTGAGAAAGAAGTAATTTTCGCCTAAAATATTTGGTCAGTTACTTTGGCATGTTTGGGGGGACATGGCCGAGTGTCATAAGACTGTTTAGCAAAAAATACTGCTTAGACAATTTCTTTGCTAAGCAAACATTGAGAGGAGCACAAGTCAAATTAATCATAACAATGTCTTTTAGCGTAATTTTGGCAGGTTACCTGTTTCTGTGAAGCAAAACTTTCTGTGCTTAGCAAAGTTTTTTTGCTTACAGGCTTTATGAAATGGGGCCCTAAATTAAATTGAGAATCTTGATTACTTCACTCCTGCCTCAATATGGCCAGAGCTGTGTATCGAGTTACAACATAGAGGGACCAGTTCATGGTTGCTGTGTACAAATTATTAGTCTCCAAATGCACAATCAAATGCAGCACATCCCAGCAGGCAGACTAGTCTGGCCCCTCATGTTGTCCATGCCTTTGTAGGGCGGGACACAAAATGTCTTCTTATAGTCAGTTGTCATAACGGCTCTGGATAGGCCTTAGCTAGCTCTCTGTGTTTACCGGCACTGCGTCTGGTAAGGGTGAATCATCATCACCTCGTGTTGATGTTCTGCGTTGGCTGAAGACACCCTGTATAATTCAAAGTTCATTCAAAGTAAGGTAAATTTAAAGGTACACGGTGTCCTGGATTGGTCGAGTTAGTCTATGAAAAGCATTGAAACTACTCTTATGAAATGCATGCGGTCTGCCATTTTATGCCATTCAGTGTAAAGGAAAACGAGGCATATTTGTTTGGACCACTATTCTACTTTTAAAACATCTTTCTAACTGTATGCATTTCATAACAGACAGTTTCAAATGCTTTTCCAAGACCAATTCGCACGATCAAAGTGTCCCTTTAAAATGTTCTTAAAAATTTAATATTGGAGGAATATAATATCCAAGTCTTAAATAGCGCACGTATCTACCAAACAAGGTACTCAAGGCGCTGAGTATATAAAAAGTTTCAGAAAGATAGGTTATTGAAGTGATGAATTCTGAGACCCAATTATTTAGCAAATTATAAAGGTTTACAAGGTGCTACAGCGCATACAGCAGCCACAGCCAGGAACACCGGGGTGAACCCCTTCTCTTTTCGATAAGTGCACTGGGTTAATTTACACAACACATGGGACCAACAGCTTAACGTCCCATCTGAAGGATGAAGCAATGGTTAAGTGTCTTGCTTAAGGACACAAGTGTCACGGCTGGGGATTCTAACCCACACTCTGCTGATCAGAAACACCAGAGTTTGAATTCGGTGCTCTTCACCGCTCGGCCATGACACTTCCAGGAAGATATGCAGTTTGTTTGTTGGGCTACTTTCTAGAACTATAAGGTTTGTACCTTGTTCCACTTTCCTCTCTTAGTATTGCGGACTTCATCAAAACAAAAATTATAATTTGACAATCTATTATTAACATCTATTATTGACAATCCTTGCCAAATTAATGAGTCGTTGATTAAAAAAAAAAAAAAAAATATTGTCAAAACAAACGTGATATACTTTGTTTCAATAAAGTACCCGAACAAAAAACTTGCCTTGAAAACGTGTTTCCAGTCAATTTCTTCATCGTAGTGCACTTTACTAAGATTGTCAACATGGGCTCTTACTGCATGGATGTTCTGGCTTAACCCAATGCGATGAAACAGTTCAAACATCTTCAATGAAATCTTTTCACGCCTCATTTCAATTCCAACAACGGCCGGCCAGAACTTGTAAACTTGTTGGCTGTTCGCATACAGCATCATAGCAATAGTGACTCCGGCTTTAAAGTTCCATTTTTTTTGGGCTTCTTTGTTTGTTAAACATGGCCTGCACGACAGAAGAAAAAACAATAACAACTTTATGTCAAGCAAACCCATTACTGTTATTGTATCATGAACACACAATGATGTAAAGAAAATTCGAATCCCACCCAAAAAAAGGACAATTTCTTGACTTAATGGTGACAATGGAAACATGAGGGAAGCTAAATCAATGGTTAAAGGAACACATTGCCTTGGATCGGACGAGTTGGTCTATAAAAAGCGTTTGAAACGGTTTGTTATGAAATGCATATGGTTAGAAAGATGTTTTACAAGTACAACATAATGATCCACACCAGTATCACTCAAAATTGCACGGTTTTCCTTTTACGTCGCTCACTAACATGGTCGGCCATTAATGGTAGTAAAAAATTTGACTCCCATAAATGACTGACCGTTTTAGTTGACGAGGTAAAAAGAAAACCATGCAGTTTCAAGGAATATTAGTGTAGATCATTGTATTTTACTTTCACATTATCTTTCTACCCATATATATGCATTTTATAACAAACGGTTTTTATAGACCAACTCGACCAATCCAAGGTAATGTGTTCCTCTAATGAAAGAGTTTAGTAAAACTATCGCATAAAAACTGGACTGTACTAATTATTTTTTTGTTAAATACTACTCTCTTCAGTTAATCTCAAATGTTTAATTACCACGTTGTGTCACTGTAACATCACACTTACCGGTTTACTTTTCCTGTTTTGCGTACTGCATGTTGGTGCTTCAATGTGGACACTGAGGGCATCATACTCGTAAGGGTTGTCGTCGTAAATGGCATCTTGGTGGTCACCTCCTCCATAACATTTGACCACTTAAACTTCTTTAAATTCTCCAAAGTAACTTCAGAAGTTAGTGGTGATATCCGCTTTGGGGGTCTTCTGACTTCGACAAACTCTTGATGTATTTGTTTTTGCACAAATTTATGAATTGCCTTCCGCCCACCACGAAGCTTATACATACAAGCTAGAGCCTTGTCGTAATGAGCATTTTTTATGTTACTGATGAGTACATCCTAAAAAATAATCATAAGAATCTCTTCTTATTTACTCATTCTCACTTTGTGTATCAATATAAAAATGCGAAAATAGAATTAGCTAAATGCAAACTGCTTATTAACCAAAAGGACCTGTGGTATAAATGCAAAGACAAAAATATAATGGTCTCGAAGTTTCAAACCAAGCCTATCAGATACATGTGATGTAGGCTCTGCTCGGTCAAACGTCAGGCCATTAGTGTAAATGTCATCAGGGTTGCGCGTAGCTAGACCAATTTCAGTGGTGGGTAATAAATCCTATTATTTTGAATTCCAATATGGGCGAACCGATCAACAAAACCATTCATGTTTAAAAATGGGGCCAATATTGCTAAAGACAAGCTCCAGGCATGATGCCAGGTTTCCAAACTGTTTGTTTTAGGGGCCATGCATTTTATTTACTATGGCCTTTTGACTGTGCTCTATTTCTCTGTGACATATGACTCCTCATCAATTAGTGTCTCTGATCAATGCACAGTGGACACTAAATTGGACGTCATGACCACTCATTGAAATATACAATTCCTGAAGCATCTATTAACTTATACTATGACAAGTTCTCCTATCCACGCACCATGAAGATTTGGAGCCTGCACCTGCTGTCCTGGCTACATCATCCATCGCCTTCCAGGAAGCCGCCCTGCCTGCCATTAAAGTGATAAGGCTACCGGTTGGTTCCAGGCTCCTTTAAACCTCCTAGTCAAGCTTTTTAACCTGCACCCAAGTTTTTGTTGGATTTTGTCAACTTCTTGTGCTTTTGTCTGCACTTTGACTGTTTGTCTATTTTCTTTCTTCACCTGCACCTTACGGCTGTGACGCCACGCTGCACCCATCCCAGTTTAGCCAAATTTGTGCTGCAAAGGGATCACACTACTCAAGACTCAAGACAATCTTTTGATCTATTCTAGGGAAAATCTACTGTGGCACTAGTCGCAGGGCCTCAATGATCGTACCTTGAGGGAAATTCTCTGCATCTTGGGTTTGGGCTCCTCGTCTACATGTACCTCCATCCTTGCGACTTCTTCATCATGGTCAGGATCATATTCAGAAATGGCGTCCCATGTTGGTGACGAATCACCATGAACAGGTTCCTGCAATTCAAGTAACAATTTTATGAGGTTTCTGCAACAGGTAAAGATCCGGGCACCTTTGGTTGTTTCTTAGTTATTTAAAGGGAAGGTACAAGTTTGGTATTTACTTTACAAGCTGACTTGGTCCTCCATGGTAATGAGCATTGGAGCGTTGGTAATATAAAACATTGTGGGAAACGACTCCTTCTGAAGTACCATAGTTTTTGAGAAAGAGGTAATTTCTCACTAAAATATTAAAAGACTTCTAGCCGGAAGTCTTTTATTCCTATCTGAAAGCACACAAATTTGTCCAACAGTGAGAACACTAGTCTTTGACAACTAGCAAACGTGTTCAGTGACTTGGTAACGAGCATTGGAGCGTTGGTAATATAAAACACTGTGGAAAACGACTCTTTTGAAGTAACGTAGTTTTTGAGAAAGAGGTAATTTTTCTCAAAAATATTAAAAGACTTCTAGCCATCTAGCCGGAAGTCTTTTATTCCTATCTGAAAGCACACAAATTTGTCCAACAGTGAGAACACTGGTCTTTGACAACTAGCAAACATGTTCAGTGACTTGGTAATGAGCATTGGCGCGTTGGTAATATAAAACACTGTGGAAAACGACTCTTTTGAAGTAAGGTAGTTTTTGAGAAAGAGGTAATTTTTCCCTAAAATATTAAAAGACTTCTAGCCGGAAGTCTTTTATTCCTATTTGAAAGCACACAAATTTGTCCAACAGTGAGAACACTGGTCTTTGACAACTAGCAAACGTGTTCAGTGCTTTTAAGCCCCACTCAACATGACTTTGAACATAAAGCCTAAATGATGTACAACAGTAGTGCAATAATTTTAATTGAATGCCTGCACTCAACAAAGAACATTTTAGTTAGTGAAATTGAGAAAAAAAAATTATGAGAATTGATAGACATTTTAAAAATATTCCTTTTTAAAAAGAACATAAAAAGTTCAGTTTGACTTTAGACATAAAAAACATATGGTTTTAATCTGGGGTGGGGGGGGGGCTCTCACAAATTTTTGTAACAGTTGTAGGGTAAACCTAATTATTTCTGCACAACTTTACATCGGCATTCTGTCACTTCTGAGCAGTAAAGTTTGCAATTGTTTCCGAGTTGGATTAAGGGCTCCTATTTAGAAGTCCCTTTTCAGAAACTACTGCACACAGAAGTGACACTGTGACGGAACGTTCTGTGCAGACGACAATCGCGTATTCAACGCCCACAGACACCTATTGAATGAGGTGCTTGCTGGTCTAGTTAGCGCTCAAGTTTTATCATTCTATAGTTAGCACTTGCGCAATGGGTATTTGTGAAAAGGTCTACGAAAGTGCTCCATAAAATTTTGCGAGGGCCCTCCTGCAGTCGACAGATAAACACTATGCGACCAACGTTAAAAATTCCTGTTTCGATTGTTTTCTCACAGTGTTGTCTGTTGTTGTGTGTACGCGTTACATTCACGTGCAAGACGCATGCTGCAAGCCTAGTTTAGACGCATGAATTCTTGGTCACCGTATCTTGGCTGCACAGCGTTAACACGCAACACAATTCAAAATTTGCGCGTCGTGCGTCTTGCGTACACACGGCAGACTGTTAGAGTAATTTCATGAAAATGACGGATTTGTGAAGAATAACTTACGATCAAAACCCACCGCACAAAAACATATGCTGCCATAGAATGTGAATCTGTTGAAGGTGCTCTCTGGTAGGTAAGATTTGAGTTATGAAGCTGTGAAAATTTTCCGCCCCAGAAATGTACCCTGATGTCTAGCCCACCTTGTTGAGCTGTTAATGGCTCTGCTTTTAACATCGGTCTCGTCACTGTCACCATTGGTGACAGTGATGAGTGATGAGACCGATGTTAAAAGCGGAGCCATTAACAGCTCAACAAGGTCACAAGGTGGGCTATTCCTAGAACTATTTCGGTTTCGTCTGGCTATCGTAACGGGAGACGATAGCTGGACGAAACCGAAATAGTTCTAGGAGTAAGGGTGGGCTACCTGATGTCCAGGACGTCACTGTAGTACAAAACGAACGTGTAAGGCGGGCTAGCTGAATGCTTGCTAGAATAGAAGGTAGCCTTGGCCACACAAGTGGGGCTATGTTACTCCTAGAACTATTTCGGTTTCGTCCGGCTACCATCTCCTGTTACGGGAGACGATAGCTGGACCAAACCGAAGACGATAGCCGGACGAAACCGAAATAGTTCTAGGAGTAGGGCTATGTGTCTTGGTATTGAACATGGTGGGTTGGTGGTACGAATTCTGGTCATCTCACCACCTGACAAGCTCGCCACCAACAAAGTCTCCCCCTGCAAAGTCACCCCCTACCCGGCTCGCCCTGGGTTGAAACAAAGTTGCCCCCTTGCAATGTCGACCCCAAACAATGTCGCCCCCTAGCAAAGTCGCCCCCTGACAATGTCACCCCCAGCCAATGTTGCCCCCTAGCAAAGTCGCCCCCAGATATTGTTTGGAAAATAAGTAAGGCTACAATAATAATGGTAAAAAAATATAGTAACAAAATTTTCAGAAAAAATTCTGTATGAAGTAATGTGCTTGTGGAAGGTCTAACCCTAACCCTAACCCTTACCCTAACCCTAACCCTAATTCTAACTATTTTCTGGGGGCGACTTTGCAAGGGGGCAACATTGGCTGAGGGCGACATTGTCAGGGGGCGACTTTGCTAGGGGGCGACATTGTTTTGGGGCGACATTGTCAGGGGGCGACTTTGTAACAACTCGGGCGAGCTGGTTTGGGGGCGACTTTGCAGGGGGCAACTTTGTTGATGGCGAGCTTGCCAGGTGGCGAGATGACCAGCCCCCGGTGCCCGGTGGTACGACGAATACTGGTCATCTCGCCACCTCACAAGCTCGCCACCAACAAAGGCTCCCTACCCGGCTCGCCCTGGGTTGAAACAAAGTCGCCCCCTTGCAATGTCGACCCCAAACAATGTCGCCCCCTAGCAAAGTCGCCCCCTGACAATGTCATCCCCAGCCAATGTTGCCCCTAGCAAAGTCGCCCCCAGATATTGTTTGGAAAATAATTAAGGCTACAATAATGATGGTAAAAAAATATAGTTACAAAATTTTCAGAAAAAATTCCGTATGAAGTAATGTGCTTGTGGAAGGTCTAACCCTAACCCTAACCCTAACCCTAACCCTAACCCTAATCCTAACTATTTTCTGGGGGCGACTTTGCAAGGGGGCAACATTCGCTGAGGGCGACATTGTCAGGGGGCGACTTTGCTAGGGGGCGACATTGTTTGGGGGCGACATTGTCAGGGGGCGACTTTGTAACAACTCGGGCGAGCTGGTTTGGGGGCGACTTTGCAGGGGGCAACTTTGTTGATGGCGAGCTTGCCAGGTGGCGAGATGACCAGCCCCCGGTGCCCGGTGGTACGACGAATACTGGTCATCTCGCCACCTCACAAGCTCGCCACCAACAAAGGCTCCCTACCCGGCTCGCCCTGGGTTGAAACAAAGTCGCCCCCTTGCAATGTCGACCCCAAACAATGTCGCCCCCTAGCAAAGTCGCCCCCTGACAATGTCACCCCCAGCCAATGTTGCCCCTAGCAAAGTCGCCCCCAGATATTGTTTGGAAAATAATTAAGGCTACAATAATGATGGTAAAAAAATACAGTTACAAAACTTTCAGAAAAAATTCCGTATGAAGTAATGTGCTTGTGGAAGGTCTAACCCTAACCCTAACCCTAACCCTAACCCTAACCCTAACCCTAATCCTAACTATTTTCTGGGGGCGACTTTGCAAGGGGGCAACATTGGCTGAGGGCGACATTGTCAGGGGGCGACTTTGCTAGGGGGCGACATTGTTTGGGGGCGACATTGTCAGGGGGCGACTTTGTAACAACTCGGGCGAGCTGGTTTGGGGGCGACTTTGCAGGGGGCAACTTTGTTGATGGCGAGCTTGCCAGGTGGCGAGATGACCAGCCCCCGGTGCCCGGTGGTACGACGAATACTGGTCATCTCGCCACCTCACAAGCTCGCCACCAACAAAGTCGCCCCCTACCCGGCTCGCCCTGGGTTGAAACAAAGTCGCCCCCTTGCAATGTCGACCCCAAACAATGTCGCCCCCTAGCAAAGTCGCCCCCTGACAATGTCACCCCCAGCCAATGTTGCCCCTAGCAAAGTCGCCCCCAGATATTGTTTGGAAAATAATTAAGGCTACAATAATGATGGTAAAAAAATATAGTTACAAAACTTTCAGAAAAAATTCCGTATGAAGTAATGTGCTTGTGGAAGGTCTAACCCTAACCCTAACCCTAACCCTCAGGGGGCGACTTTGCTAGGGGGCGACATTGTTTGGGGGCGACATTGTCAGGGGGCGACTTTGTAACAACTCGGGCGAGCTGGTTTGGGGGCGACTTTGCAGGGGGCAACTTTGTTGATGGCGAGCTTGCCAGGTGGCGAGATGACCAGCCCCCGGTGCCCGGTGGTACGACGAATGCTGGTCATCTCGCCACCTCACAAGCTCGCCACCAACAAAGTCGCCCCCTGCAAAGTCACCTCCTACCCGGCTCGCCCCAGGTTGAAACAAAGTGACTCCCTGGCAATCTCGCCCCCAAACAATGTCGCCCCCTAGCAAAGTCGCCCCCTGACAATGTCGCCCCCAGCCAATGTCGCCCCCTAGCAAAGTCGCCCCCAGATGTTGTTCGGAAAATAATTAAGGCTACAATAATTGTGGTAGGGCCTAATAAAATATGGTTAAAACATTTACAGAAAAATGTCTAGCTGCCGCTTCCCAGGTTGTATCGTAATTTGGGTGTGATCCCTGGCTACACGGCAGTTAACGGTTGTTTGGCTTCTGACTGGCACCCCCGACCGAACAAAGATATTGACAAAATAGGGACACCGCCAATATAGGGCTAGAGAGCTCAGTTGGGAGAGCGCTGGCACGTTAATCCGGAGGTCGTTGGTTGAATCCCACTCTAGTCAATGCTTTGTTCAACCCCAAAAATCATTTAGAAAAATTTCCATCTGAAGTAATGTGTTTGTGGAAGATCTAACCCTAACCCTAACCCTAAACCCTAACCCTAACCCTAACCCTTAATTATTTTCTGGGGGCGACTTTGCTAGGGGGCGACATTGGCTGGGGGCGACATTGTCAGGGGGCGACATTGTTTGGGGCGACATTGTCAGGGGACGACTTTGTAATGACTCAGGGTGAGCCGGTTAGGGGGCGACTTTGCAGGGGGCGACTTTGTTGTTGGTGGCGAGCTTGCTAGGTGGCGAGATGACCAGCCCCCGGTACGACGAGTTCTGGACTGGAGTAAACAGAATACATACCCTTGATTCTCCTTCTCCTCCTTCTCCTTCATGGCTGTGTGGCTGTTGTGTGGTGGAGTCTGTTAGATTCTTGGGAATTCCGTTTTGAAAGTCGATCTTCGTATTTGGTTTAAGCATTATCTTAACCACAAAGTTTACAAACCCAATCCTCCTTTTTCTTCTTCTTTTCTTAATTTTTCTTCCGTAGAAATATACCACTTTTCTGCATTCTGGGCACATGATACCTTCTTCAAATTCTAGATTTGTCAAATTAAGACAGTTGATCGCACTCTCTTGTGTTAGAATTGATTTGATCTTATGTTTAATTCGGAAGTTTGTTCTTTTGCAAAGAAGACAGTTAGATGCCATTTTGCTGGTTTGTTGTACGTACGACTGTTTACTGGCACTCCTCTGCTGCTCGGCGCTGGTGTACGACTGTTTGCTGCCCTGTCCATGGCCACAATACAACAATAAATCGACGACGAACACGATTCGCATACCGCCGGGGGCGCGCTAGACTTGATGACAAGTCGTTAGGCGCTGCCTATTTGTCTGCCTTTCATGCAACAGTCACAGTGCGATGTTACACATGCAACAGTCGTAGGTAGCGCGAGGCAGCTCTAAATTGCGACTGACCCACACCCACATACTGGGATCGAGGGTGTGTGCATCGTCCCCGTAGCTACGCCGCGCTGTAACTACACACCGCGCTTAACAATTACCGTCTTGACTTCAAGGCCTTTCGAAATCGACGACCAACTCTTTTTTTTTATTTTTTATTTTTTTGTATAAAAAAACAATCAGAAATTTAATTGTGGACAAAAAAGTGTTCCAAAATGCATCAAAAACCTCTTCAGAATAATTAAAACCAACATGAGGTACACAGAATATGTTGATGGTTAATGTGGAGGTACGATTGTGTCAGATTATTCATTCCTTCCAAACTCAAAAGAAATTCTCTAAAAATAATGTCCAAAATCCTCCGCTCACTTCCTCTGCCTGTTGTGTCTTTGCTAGTGGAGCGCATTTAACGAGTTTGCTAACACGAATCGGGAAACACTTGTGCGCAATAAGCGTTTTGCCCTCTTCACAACCATACACGAGTCAAAGGGAATTGACACAACCATACGCAAGTCAATGGGAAACTACACAACCATACACAAGTCAACGGGGAAACTACACAATCACAAGTCAATGGGTAACTACACAACCATACACAAGTCAATGGGAAACTACACAACCATACACAAGTCAATGGGTAACTACACAACCATACACAAGTCAATGGGAAACTACACAACCATACACAATGCAATGGGAAACTACACAACCATACACAAGTCAATGGGTAACTACACAACCATACACAAGTCAGTGGGAAACTACACAACCATATACACAAGTCAATGGGTAACTACACAACCATACACAAGTCAATGGGAAACTACACAGCCATACACAAGTCAATGGGTAACTACACAACCATACACAAGTCAATGGGAAACTACACAACCATACACAAGTCAATGGGTAACTACACAACCATACACAAGTCAATGGGAAACTACACAACCATACACAAGTCAATGGGAAACTACACAACCATACACAAGTCAATGGGACACTTCACAACCATATACACATGTCAATGGGAAACTACACAACCATACACAAGTCAATGGGTAACTACACAACCATACACATGTCAATGGGAAACTACACAACCATACACAAGTCAACGGGAAACTATACACAACCATACACAAGTCAATGGGACACTTCACAACCATACACATGTCAATGGGAAACTACACAACCATACAAAAGTCAATGGGAATTGACACAACCATACACAAGTCAATGGGTAACTACACAACCATACACAAGTCAATGGGAAACTACACAACCGTACACAAGTCAATGGGTAACTACACAACCATACACAAGTCAATGGGAAACTACACAACCATACACAAGTCAATGGGTAACTACACTACACAACCATACACATGTCAATGGGAAACTACACAACCATACACAAGTCAATGGGTAACTACACAACCAAAGAAAAGTCAATGGGAATATACACAACCATACACAATTCCATAGATTCCAAGTTCAGAGGCCAGCTATGCGTGAGATTTCTCGAAACTGAACCCCCCCCCCCGAAAAAAATTGCCAGTTTTAGAAGCCTTTCGAAATCGCCGCCCAACTTTTTTGTTATTTTTTTTTTTTTTTTTTTACAAAATTTAATTTTGGACAAAAAAGTGTTCCAAAATGCATCAAAAACCTCTTCAGAATAATTAAAACTAACATGAGGTACACAGAATATGTTGATGGTTATAAAATGTGGAGGTATGATCGTGAGACAGAGCCCAAATGCTGTCCCAACTGTGTAGTCTGTGTAGTAGGACAGTCATTACTCAGTCACTACGGGGACCCCCAGTCCAACTGTAGAAATAACTTGACTTCGCTTGTTCAAGTTGTCTTGGCCCATAGGCATGTTTATTTGTTTGTTTCAAGTTCATCTCTATTTGTACAAGTAGGCTCAAACGCGTAACACTGTAATTTCCAACATAAAACTATATTAAGAATTTCTTGAAAATAATTAATTTACCCACTCAAACCCTTCTACTACGCACCGCCACTCTCCAGCCACAAACAATTACCGACTTGATTTCAAGACTATGCTACCACCGACCGATCCCATGCCCTGTAACACTCAAGTTTGGACGGACCAGTCCCAACTATAGTTGGGACGATTATCAAGTTGGGACGGAACACAAAGACGACGTTGCCGTTCGGGCTGCAGTTTTGTGCACCAAAAAACAGGACACAACAAGCAGCCATTTGCTAGGTCGGTCATCGACCCCAACCGGATATTAGATATGGCAAGCCAAATGCCCAAAATTCGATAAACATTGCGCCATAAACTGTGTTTTCTGCGCGCGCAATATATTCTTTTTCGAGAAACTCCAATGTCTATATCGCTTGATAAATAAAGTATAACTCGGTGAACACGGTTTTTCCCTGGTGAACAATCTGATAAACACTGTTGTTCGAAAAACTCTGTTTATTGTTTTTTTTCTCCGTAAATAATGCGTTTTGTGTGTTTTGCTTCCTGTGCAGAGATTTCCGTGTCTGAATTTATAATAGGCCTTTTATTTCGGGACTGTCCCGTTTCGTGTTTGTAGTCTGAGAAACGATCGGTACGATAACTTAACGCAATTCACATAAAAAAATTCACAACGGGAGGTCGGATGTCCAAAAGAAATATTTGTTTGGCATGCGCGAGAATCATTGTTGACAGTACCATTGTACCATTATCTGGCGGCTGCAACATCCGTCATGCAAGAGACACGAAACACAATTTTGTGTGTAGTAGGGAAGAGTTGTGTCCGTGTCCGAGACAATTGATCATGAGGACCAATTATTTTATGAAGACATTAATTTGGGCGCCTTGCATCTTTCTACAAAAGAAAGAATACATTTTTGGTCTCGCAATAATGAGGCCTGTAATTCCTGTTTCCCCGCCCGTGTTTGCTAGGCAAAGTCAGTATTTATGTAGAATATTGTACCCATTCTATTATATTGCTTTTGGTGCAATTGGTGGCCGTGTCTTGATGAAGAGTCGATCTTTTTGCCGGCCCAATACTGATCCGATCCAGGGCAAGGTCTGCTGTCAATCAGCTTTTGGCGGACGTTTGGCTCAACTTCTTTTTCTCTCCTTTCTATGTCGCTCTTGTTAAAATGTTGCTCACTAATAAATTGAATAGATGATACAAAAGTTATAGTTTAGTCAAGTTATATTTTCCTCCCGAGAACTTTTAGTCCGGGATAAATCATTATATAGGTTAATGTCATACGACTCCAAATGTTGCGGATCAGTCTCCGACAGTCGCCCCTACGAATTCTTAATTGTGTTTGTACACTTAATGTGGAGTGCATACATAATGCATGGCAGTGTCGTCCGTTTCTTGACTCCTTCAAGAGGAATTAAACTTTTAACAAATTAAACTTTTAACAAATATGGATTTATATATCCCGGACTAAAAGTTATTATCAGGAGGAAAACATAACTTGACTTAGCTTTTGTATCAGCTATTTAGTGAGGCAACATTTTAACTAGCCTTTAGTCAAGGCGCACGCGGCACCGGGATGGCACGCACAACCCAAAAAATGTAACGCATGAAAAAAGACTATCACCATGATCGCCGAAGCCGCGAAGCGCCTTTATTACGTTTTTGGGCCTTATGTTTTTCTTTACATTTTTGCCAATGATTTTTGGGGAGAAAATGTAATGCATAATGCATTTGCGTGGTGAGTTGCTGGCCAATAAGAAGCCACAATTACTTGCATGACGTCACAAGAACGTTCGATGCAAATTCGTTACATTTTCTCCCACCAAAATCGTTGGCAAATGTAAAGAAAATCATATAAGGCCCCCAAAACGAGTTGGTAAAGGTGCTTCGCGGCTAGCTTCGCCGCTCGCGGTGATAATCTTTTTTCGTGCGTTACATTTTTGGGGCTGTGCGTGCTATCCGGTGTGCCGCGTGCGCCTTGACTAAAGGCTACATTTTAACAAGAGCGACAAAAAGGAGAGAAAGAGAAGTTTGAGCCAACTGAGAAACCTGCCTCATAGACTGTGTATAAGTGGTTTCATTATGTGGATGAGCAATGTGTACATAAGCCACAGAATGACAGAGAAATACGTGAAATATTCGGTCAGTATGGGGATTGACAGCAGACGGCCGAGTTCTGTAACAAGCATCGGTGAAAAATTAGTGAGGTTAACGTAGTTAAAAAAATGAAAAAATGATTATGCCTGCTGTTGTGATATAAAATAAGTATATGAGCAATGCTTTTACCCAAAACGCTTATTTAATGTAACATTTCGGTTTCAATGGGAGCACCCGTTGCTAGCTTCGCCTGTGATAAAAAGTTGATTGTGTTGATCGACGAGAAACTCTTTGGCGCTAACAACTTAACCAGATGTGCGCGCCATACATTCCAATCTTTTCAGAGATCGTGGTACAGTCAGTTTATAATGGCGGACGCTTGTTGTAGTGCGGAAGCATGTGCAGAAGTAAACATGGACATGCACACTGTTATTCCTGCTGGCCTGAATCAAATTTGTTGGACAAGATCAGAGGTTAAGAAGAAAACGTCCGTGCAAAATGAGTCGAGCGTCCTTTTCTCAGACCCCAAGGCATACGGCGAGTGGACTGAATACCGAAGCCGAAGTGGTTTTTCCACGAATGACGAGGCCATGATGCACTTGCTTGCCGTTCATTCCACTGACATTGGCATTGACGACAGTGGAAGGAAAGAATGTAAAATTTGTAGCTTCGATAAACCATTACGTAACGGTCACAACTCATTGCAGTAAGTGTGCCTTCTCTTTTTTTCAGTAATTGATTAATAGCACTTGACTTCACTTAGTTCTTTAAAAAAATGTTTTTAACTATTAATTCCTCATTTCATTCATCCATGGAGGTACATACATGGAGGTTTTATTTTTTAATGTAGAAAGAAACAAACAAGAATGTTGTGTCATATGCTTGTTAAAT
Organism: Asterias amurensis; assembly: GCF_032118995.1. NCBI lineage: Eukaryota > Metazoa > Echinodermata > Asteroidea > Forcipulatida > Asteriidae > Asterias > Asterias amurensis. The sequence goes on from NC_092654.1 coordinate 20,012,248, forward strand.
CTAGGTGATAATTTGTATTTAAAAAATATCATTTACACAATTTTACCTTTAAAATAGCCTTATATTATTTTTGTAATATTAATAAATAAACTACTTGTGGGAAGAAAAAAATAGGCATTGTAAAGCGCTAGCCCCCCCCCCCCCCTTCCTTTTGACAACTGGGAAAAATCAGCAAGGTTGGAATCGCAATATTATCTATTCAATTGATTCAAGAGGAAAGTTCAAGGCCTGTGATAATTTATAGAAGAATCAGTTTGTAAAGTGATTTTTATTTGATGCAAAGGATTCTGTTTTTTCTTTCAAACAGTGCGCCTAAAAGTAAAAACCAAGCTGCTGACGATTTTAATGATCAACCAGAAAAGTTTACCCTTCTAATCAACTAAGATAGACATTCCCATCATTCTTCATAATAACTTTTGGCAGTCAAGTTGTAAACAAAGAGTAATCCTTTTCCTTTTCACAGAGGTCTCATCAGTGACAAGTTCAAGACTTCCGTTCACTGTGACCCTCTCCAGAGTACAACTTGCGAAGTTGAACCTTCCAACAGTTTGACAAGCCATGACAGTCTTACTGGCCAACTTTCAACCAGCCAAAACTCTCACCAACATGGTGACATTGACACAATTTCTAATTCGACCCTCACACTCGCCAGTCAAGATGAAGATTCTTCCAGCTCCCTTCACATCCAGCCTTTCCATGGATCAGATGATCAGCCCAAAGAAAACAATATAAACAGAGGCAAGTTGTGCAGTCTCCAGCCGTCGACTTCACCAAACTCTTCCTAACTTAGGATTAATCTTAGGACTTAAGACGGGTCAGTTCCGTATCCGAATACGTAGGATGCATTGAATCCATCCTAAGTTAGGACGGGTTACTCGTCCTAACTTGAGTTAGGATTAATCCTAGCATTTCATAATATCTGCTGCTGGTCAGACCTGAATGCCCCCTGGTGTTGATGCCCTTGAAATGATCCAGTAGAAATGTTCATCTATTTCCTAATAGGATGTCCTTTACCAAGGAGAAAACGCCTTGGTGCCACTGTCCTTTCAAAAATGAAGCATACAGGTTAGGCCTAGTACTCTATCACTACAACACTCTGATCCTATAATATATAAGGCCAAGTAAAAAAACTATCAGTTGATCGTCCAGGTTTTTCCAAAAAGAGGATGATGAGGGCCTTTTTATTTATTATTTTTTATTTCGTTCTAAGGATGGATTTAGACTTCTTAAGTGGAAATTGGGCTCAAGTTGTTCATTGGACCAAGTGCCATTTTTAAGCATTATCAATATACAGTAGGCCGCGGCAATACAAAATATAAAATCATACATTATATCACCAATCTTGCTCAGTTGAATTGTGAGTAGATGAATTCACAATAAATACAAGAACAACGATTTCCATAAGTTTGATTTTCTCCTAACATGTACTGTCACTGTTGAACATGCAGTTTTAAAAGTCATGCTTAAGTCATGTGAATGATTCTCATGATGTATTTGATTCCTTATTATTGCAGAAATATCCCCGATCCTTGATGGACAGAATTCTCAAGTTCCAGCATTTGACTCTACCAAACTTCCAGTTCAAAAAAGGTATGTTTCAATTCAATGTAACATTTATTTATACAACAAAAAGTACAAGCAAATAATATAATATCTTATTGTAAAAATAACAGTGAAAGCAGAATCCAAAAAGCGGGGCTTGTGTTAGATATGCCTTGAAAAACATTTCAACAGTATAACAAAAAGAGATCAGAATGTTATAAGTCTACAACAATAAACCAGAGACTGACAAAAGTTTTGTCAAGCCTGTCTCAATTGACCACATTTCTTAAAGACACTGGACACTAATTGGTAGTTGTCAAAGACTAGTTTTCACAGTTGGTGTATCTCAACATATGCATACTCAGTTGGTCATCGAAGTTGCGAGATAATAATGAAAGAAAAAACACCCTTGTCACACGAAGTTGTGTGCTTTCAGATGCTTGATTTCGAGACCTCAAATTCTAAACTTGAGGTTTTGAAATCAAATTCGTGAAAAATGACTTCTCTCTCGAAAACTACATAACTTCAGAGGGAGCCGTTTCTCGCAATGTTTTATACTATCAACTTCTCTCCCTCATTACTCGTTACCAAGAAAGGTTTAATGCTAATAATTATTTTGAGTAATTACCAAAAGTGTCCTCTGCCTTCAAGTTTCAACACATTTTAAAACACCTTAGTTATCTACATAAATGCGTGACTTGGCAGGCCTGCATGATTCAGTTTTTAAAAGGCAATGACACCAAGGCATTTTATCCTATGAGGAAGTTTCTACTCATGGAGCATTTCAAGGGCACCAAGGCAATGACCTTGGGGCATGGAAGCAATTGCCATTGTTGCCTCTTTGAAGTACATTCTGACTTGGTCCCCAAGGGTGGGGGGGGGGGCTTGTTGATTCAACAGCTCCCAGACATTGGTCATGTTTTTGTGACTGGCATAACGTAAAGTTTTATATGTTTTTTTCACAGAAATTGTGCTTTGAGAGAGGTGCATCAGAATATAAAAGAGAGCTGCAGTTTCAATGGAAAAATACGTAGGCCTATACATACTTGGTGTAAGCAGCAAAAGTGGTCGTTGAGAAGTCGGGTAGAAATTATACATGGATCAAAACAGTCCCTTGTCTGTAAGCATTGTTGCTACAGATCTACCAGGCCTGTTTTTTTGAGGCACCATTACCTTTGGTCACATCCTAGAATGATATCTGACCTTGACATTATTTTGGGACGTAGGAAGTTTGTCCAGTCAAAGAAGTGTACAACCAATTTGTTAAATACAAAACGCAGCTCCAACACTTCTGAAGAAGGTCCTAGGATGCTGAAGCCTGAAGAAGGTCCTGGTATGCTGATGCCTGAAGAAGGTCCTAGTATGCTGGAGCCTATCATCCCTAAGGGTATACCAGAATCTCTTGTGGCAATCGAACATGAAAATGAGGTCTCCAAAGGGACAACTGTTGAATTGTTTACTGATGGAAGCAGCTGCAAACCAGAAGGTCTATCTCTGTCAGAGTCTCATCCTGAAGATGCATCCAAACAAGAGTACAAGGTCTCCCTGGATAGTACAGAGCTGTCAGGTAAAGGAGAAAAAAGCAAAGAACCAGAAAGCGGAAAAGAACCAGAACCAGAAAGTGGAAAAGAACCAGAACCACAAATCGCAAGTCCGCTTGTCCTTTCTCAACCTCCTGCTGAAAAATGTACAACACATGACCGTTTAGAAGAAAAAGCCAAAGGAAGGAAAACATTTCAATGTAAATACTGTGTTTGCCGGTTTCTATACCGACAAGGCTTATGGAGACACACCAAAAAATCCCACAGTGACGAGTATGACAATTCTCAAGCAGGGGCCAAATCTCAAGTGACAAACTCAGATGAACCTCCCCACTCTTCCCCTAAAAGTAAGACACATAACCATACAAGAAGTGAACCTAAACCATTGAGAGAATATCAATGTCCTCACTGTGTTTGCCGGTTTCGATACCGACAAGGCTTATGGAGACACACCAAAACATCCCATCGTGAAATATATGACAAATCTCCTGCGGGGGCCAAACTTAATCTGAGTGAGGTTTCTTTGGGTCAGGGGAACAGTACCAAAGGGACTGGTCTATGTTCTGAACCGTCTCAGATTCAAGTGCTTGATTCACCTTCCAAAAGAACAAAGCATAGACGGACTTCAGGTAAACCTGTAAACAGGGTCCCCTCTGATGTGACGGACTCAAGTGTACCTCCTAAACCTTCTGTTAAAAGTAAGCCACATAAAAGAGGTAAACCTAAACCATTGAGAGAATATCAATGTCCTCACTGTGTTTACCGGTTTCGATACCGACAAGGCTTATGGAGACACACCAAACAAATTCACAGTCCCAAAACACCCTCTTGTCAGACACCAACCCAAAATAAACTTGAGGTCTCCGCTGATGTCACAGAGGAGAATGAAGGCTTGGATATAAAAACAAAAATGTCAGTTGAGAAAGGCGCCACAAAAGAGGACACTACAATACCTTCACAGTCCCCTATTTCTTCATCGCCTGATACACATTTCTTTAGCGGAGACGAGACGGAGGAATGTCCTTTAGGTAGATCTAAAATGTCTTTGGATACAGCAGGGTTGCCAGTTGAAGAGGACTTAACTCGGACTGTTCCACACGATCCTCCTCAACCTACCCCTAAATGTAAGCCACATAAACGCACACAAGGTAAACCTAAACCATTGAGAAAGTATCAATGTCCCCACTGTTTTCACTGGTACCGTTTCCGTCAGAATTTATGGAGACATGTTAAACAAAACCACAATCCAGTAACACCATCTTGTCAGACACCAGCCCACATTAATTTAGAAGTCCCTTTTGATGTCGCAGAGCCAAGTGTGGAGAATAGCAAGAGAGACACTAACAAGCGGAGCAAGAGAGACACTAAAACAAGACGGGCGTCACGTACAACTGTTAATATTCCCACTTCACCACCCAAAAAGAAGACAGGGAAGCGTTCTGCAACTGAACGAGTGAACAAAATATTCCAGTGCCCTCATTGCGTTCATTGGTTTCTTTTCAGACAGAGTTACTTGAGACACCTTAAGAATATACACAGCCAGGAACAGTCCTTACCTCAGACAGCAAAGCAGTATGAGGTAGTGGATATAAATACAGAAGTATCAACTGAGGAGGGCACCACAACAGAGGACACTACAATACATTCACAGTCACATGTTTCTTTAACGGCTGATATACCTTTCTTTGGCAGTAAAGAGACGGAGAAAAGTCCTTTGGAGACAGCAGGGTTGCAGGATGTAGAGAACTTGAGTCAGACTGTTCCATTTGTTCTTCCCCAACTTTCCCCTAAGATTAAGCCAAATAAACATTCAAAAGGTGTGGAGAAAAGCAAGAGAGACACTAAAACAAGACGTGCGTCATGTACAACTGTTAATATTCCCACTCCACCACCCAAAAAGAAGACGGGGAAGCGTTCTGCAACTGAACGAGTGAACAAAATATTCCAGTGCCCTCATTGCGTTCATTGGTTTCCTTTCAGACAGAGTTACTTGAGACACCTTAAGAATATACACGGCCAGGAACAGTCCTTACCTCAGACAGCAAAGCAGTATGAGGTAGTGGATATAAATACAGAAGTATCAACTGAGGAGGGCACCACAACAGAGGACACTACAATACATTCACAGTCACATGTTTCTTTAACGGCTGATATACCTTTCTTTGGCAGTAAAGAGACGGAGAAAAGTCCTTTGGAGACAGCAGGGTTGCAGGATGTAGAAAACTTGAGTCGAACTGTTCCATTTGTTCATCCCCAATCTTCCCCGAAGGTTAAGCCAAATAAACATTCAAAAGGTGTGGAGAAAAGCAAGAGAGACACTAAAACAAGTAGGAAGAGAGACACTAAAAGAAGGCGTGCATCACATACAACTGCTACAAATATCCCCAACCCAACACCTACAAAGAAGACAAGAAAAACTAAGAAACGTTCTGCAACTGAACAAGTGAAAAAAAGATTCCAGTGCCCTTATTGCGTTCATTGGTTTCCTTTCAGACAGAGTTTCTGGAGACATGTTAAGAATATACACAGCCAAGAACGGTCCTTACCTCCTACAACTGCCACAAAGGAGTTTGGGGTTATTGATATAAAAACAGAGACATCGGGGGAGGAGGACGCCACTAAAGAGGACATTACAACACATTCACAGTCTCCTGTTTCTTCAACGCCTGATACATGTACACCTTCTGTAGACAGAGTGAAGACAGAGGAATATCCTTTAGGTCAAAGCCTGCAACAGTCTGCTTCTCAGGTTTTTGTGAAGCTTGAGCGTTTAGACTTCTTGGAGTCTTGCAAGCTTTCAGATGAAGAGGCAGATGAGGTACTATCACCGACCACTGAACAAACTTCCACAGCTCAATCTTCAGGTAGACCTACGAGCCCTCTACATTTTGCGTCTCATGCACTTTTGAAACATGAGCTCGATGTCACTGTAGAGATTACCAAGTTGTCATGTCAAGAGACAGATAGGCTGATGTCATTGTCCACTATTCCAAACATCCCTGCCCAACCTTCCACAAATCTGAGAAAGACTTGTAAAGGAACAACAATAGGTACATCTAAAGTTTCTGAACAGATAGCCTCTAAATATTTCTCCAAGGCTTCCTCAAACAGGAACAAGTCACCGAAAGTTCATTGTGTCCCTGTATCTGTCCATAATTCTCAAACTCTGAGCAGAAGAAGGGAGCACAAAGGATGGAAGCTTCGTCCTTTCTTGTCAAAAAGGAAGAAGATTTTTAGTCGTACTGAAGGTCAATGTAATGTTCAAATAATAAAATGTCCTCATTGTGAGCAACCCCGTTATAAATTTTGGTCGAGTTTGTGGAGACATATCAAACAAAAACATGGTATAACGCTGTCACGTTCTCAAATGGCCATCAAACGAGAATCCACTAATGAAGGTAATGACTTGATGGCAAAATCGTCATCCAGTGTCTCTCATGCTCCTGCTTCGACTTCCCAGCAAAAGGAACAATCAAAAGGAAAACGTTTCCTCAAACACAAGAGGAGCAAGTATTTGTGTCCTAAGTGCCCTAACAGTTACTCTCATCGACCAAGTTTGTTCAGACACGTCAGTGAAAAGCATGTTAAAGCACAGTGTTTCTTAGATGAAACCTCACAACAGGGGCCTGATGTCTCTGTTGAGATAATTCAAACATCGGGAGAGGAGTTCAACAACTCTGCAGTCATATCAACTATCACTACAATCCCTTCTCTAGATTCCCTCCAAGAAGTCCGGGAAGATGCTCCCAAGGAAGACAGCCTTTTAACCCAAGAGGAAGTGCCAATGGAGATTGCTGAATTTTCTTGCCAGGGTCATAGTTCTTATATAAGTGTCGTTCCAGTGCCTTCTTCTGGTACATGGCCACACTGTGAGGTTGCCAATGGGCTGGCACAGTCGCTCACTGAGACTACTATTGAAAGCCTTGACGTTTCCTTGAAAATGCAATAACAACCTCAATTCAGCTACATGTACGTTTGTGCTACACAAATTATAAATGTTCATTAGTGCTGTGGTGAAAATATTTTCATGACTTGAAAATTCAACAAAAAGGAAATGTTCTCTCTGTTTTGCACAAACACTAAAATGTCTTCTTTTTGTTCCAAGTAAACTTGTGTTACTTTGATTGGATGATAGAATTGTAACTCTGTAAGCATAAACTGGAATGGTTTTGCGTGCAATAGTTACAAAGATGGGTTAAAGGCAGTGGACACTATTGGTAATTACTCAAAATAATTATTGGCTTAAAACCTCACTTGGTGACAAGTAATGGTAAGAGGTTGATGGTATAAAACATTGTGAGAAATGGCTCCCTCTGAAGTGCCATAGTTTTAGAGAAAGACGTAGATTTCCATGAATTTGATTTCGAGACTTCAGATTTAGAACTTGAGGTCTGGGAATCAATCATCTAAACGCACACAACTTCATGTGACAAGGGTGTTTTTTTCTTTCGTTATTATCTCGCAAGTTTGATGATCGATTGAGCTAAAATTTTAACAGGTTTGTTATTTTATGCATATGTTGAGATACTGTACACCAACTGTGAAGGTTAGTCTTGGAAAGTTACCAATATTGTCCACTGTCTTTAGTAGTAACAAGGTGCACAGGCTTTGATACGGACCGGTTATAGATGTTGCTTCTACAATCCTCAAACAAGAATCAACTTGGATCATGCAAAGATTGTATTACTAAGGCCAAGTTAAGATATGTTTTGTGATTTAAAAAGGCAGAAATAGAGTTGTACTTTTTTCTTTTAGACTGATTTCAAACAAGCATGTTCAAGTTTATTTACATAAAAATTATGTGTACCGGTAATACAGCAATCTCAACTTTCGAAGTAGATTGCAATTTTCAGTTCTTGTCAACTGTGAGTGAAATGTACTTGACTCAGTTCATTTCTGTGGTTGCTAAAAATTGGTTTAATTCTTTCACTCTGCGGTAGTTTGTTTATTTATGATACATCTCAAGTCGTAAACATTTTGCAACATCAAAGTAATTCCAAGACAAGTAATTACAAACCATCAACAGCCAATATTTATAGTTCTTTTTAGGCCTAATCTCATTTCATTCACAAAAAATTCATGGCCTAAAGATGTTGACTTTAGTACAGTTCCCATTTGTTTCTCACACATAAACACATGATTTTCCTAGGACAAGGGAAACACTACATGGTGAGTCTCTTGATCATAAGAAACCGGCTGATGTTTATCAGGCATACATTTAATTCATCAAACATGTATCAGTTGATCTGTTTTTGTACTTTGGAAATTCATCATGTCTATAATGTACTTTTGCATACGCATACGTATATTTGTATAATGTTTATTGCTAGTTTCTTAACGATTTCATCGGAAATCGAACCGCTATATTTTTTTTAAATGAGGACAATAAGTGAAATTAATGTCAAAATTTGTAATGAGCTTAGATAGTCATCAAGTGGTTAAAACATGTAGCTTAGAATGCAGAATGTGGTGCAGTGTTACGCCTTATAAACATTATTTATTTATTTATTTACTTTATATACGGAGCCTTTAGTCAAGGCCTTCGTGGCTTGGACAGCTTTGTAGAGCTGCGATCCAAAGTAACTGGAAGAGGAGACCTACAAGTACCAGTCGCTTGGGATAGCCTCTCTATGCAGCTGTCTAAGCCATGACGGCCTTGACAAAAGTATTAGCTGGCCAAAGTCGGGTCTGGTATTTTTTTGTTTTAAGGGTAATTAAAGGCAGTGGACACTATTGGTAGTTTCTCAAAATACTTAATAGCATAAAACCTTTCTTGGTGACTAGTAATGGGGAGAGGTTGATGGTTTGAAACATTGTGAGAAACGGCTCCCTCTGAAGTGCCATAGTTTTTGAGAAAGGAGTAATTTTCCATGAATTTGATTTCAAGACCTCAGATTTAGAACTTGAGGTCTCGAAATCAACCATGTAAACGCACACAACTTCGTGTGGCAAGGGTGTTTTTTTTTCTTTCATTAAATAGCTCGCAAGTTCGATGACCGATTGAGCTCAAATTTTCACAGGTTTGTTATTTTATGCATACAATGTTGAGATACACCAACTGTGAAGACTAGTCTTTGACAATAACCAATAGTGTCCACTGCCTTTAAGGATAAATATTTCATCGGTAAAGGGTACTTCTACATTTGTGCTGAAACATTTTCAAAGGGCGAAAAGGCACTGTTGAGGGGCAACGAGGTAATTGCCTATTTTTGCCTCTCTTATTAAACCTGCATGTCATGGGTGCCTTATTGGCTAAAGTGTTATTATACACCGTTTTGTATTATACATTTGTTTTATGTTCCATATTATGGTTTTGATTTACATTGAAAGTACATCAGAAAGATGGTGATTGAAGAATCAGATTTTTTGAATCTCTTTATTTTTATTGATTAAGATAATTTAAGGGGTTGGATGAGCAAGGTAGCTTGTCAAATGTTTCCTAACGGGGCACAATTTCAAAAAGCTGTTTAACAGAAAATTCTTTGCTGAGTAAAACAAAACAAACAAAAGTCGTGCATCAGACGCAACAATTGTAAACTTAATGTTGGCTGGTAGTCTGTCTTGGCTTCAAGAGGCTTAGCATTTTTGGGGGCTTTTATGAGATTTGGCCCAGATCATTAATCATGAATGGAACTTTAGAGGTTGTTACAGTGTAGTAGTTGAAATGTACTCAGAGCAACACTCTCTCAATAAGAGATGTTATTACTTGGTGTAACGCTTGCAGCAATCAACAATCTTATTAATGTTAAAAGGAAGGTACACGTTTGGTAATTACTCAAAACAAATATTCCTATAACTTGGTAACTGACTTGGTAACAAGCGTTGGGGAGCTTTTGGTAGTAAACAACTTTGTGGGAAACGAATCCCTCTGAAGTAATGTAGTGTTTGAGAAAGAGGTAATTTCTTACTAAAATAATGAAGGATTTCTTGCTAGAAGTCTTTTATTCCTATCTGAAAGCACACAAATTTGTCCATCAAGTGTTTTTTTCTCATTGTTTCCTCGCAAATCCGATGACCAATTGAGCTCAAATTTTCACAGGCTTGTTATTTTATGCTTAAAGCCATTATACACTTTCGGTAAACAGTATTGTTCAAGTCCCACACTTCGTGTATCACAACTTATATATAAAATAACAATCCTGTGGAAATTTAGGCTCAATCGGACATCGGAGTCGGGAGAAAATAACGGGAAAACTCACTCCTGTTTTCGCGCGTTTCGCCGTGTCATGACATGTGTTTATAACAAATCCGTAATTCTCGTTAACGAGAATTTATATTGTTTTACCGTTTTCTCAAAAAGTAAAGCATTTCATGGACTAATATTTCAAGAGAAGTCTTTCACCATTACCTTCTGTAAACCCTGTAAATTATTTGTAAATCTGTGAACTTTTTTTTTTTTTCTGTACCGAAAGGGTCCAATGGCTTTAATGATGGGATACACCAGGTGAGGACACTGGTCATTGACAAAATACCAAACGTGCACCTTCCCTTTAAATGCTCTGTTCACTATTGGTAACTACTAACTACTACCTCAAAGTGACTGTTACTGCATTGAAACTCATTTGGTAATGGGGACCTTTTGGTACACCATTTTGAGGAAGGGCTCCCTCTGAAGTACACATAGTTGTTTTTTGAGGAGGTAGTTGCTCACTCAAATAATAATAGACTTCAGGCATGAAGCATTTTATTAGGTATGGAAGCATACAAGTTTATGCAGCGAGGGTGTTTTTTCTTTTACTATTCTCATGCAACCTAAATTACCAATTGAGTCAAAATGTTCACAGATGTTAAGTTTTGTTGTTACTGGTTTATTTTAATTCAACAAAAACTGAGTTGTGGTCTTAAAACGTACACTTTGGCAGCGAGTGTGAATTCTGGTCTTTGGCAGTAAATACTAAAGGTGTGCCAGTGCCTTTAAAGGAACACGTTGCCTTGGATCGGACGAGTTGGTCAAAACAAAAGCGTTTGTAACCGTTTTTTATAAAATGCATATGGTTGGAAAGATGTTTTAAAAGTAGAATACAATGATCCACACAAGTTTGCCTCGAAATTGCGTGGTTTTCCTTCTACTGTGCGAACTAACATGGTCGGCCATTTATGGGAGTCAAAATTTTGACCCCCATAAATGGCCGACGTGTTTAGTCGACGAGGTAAAAGGAAAACCACGCAATTTCGAGGCATGTTTGTGTGGATCATTGTATTCTACTTTTACAACATCTTTCTACCCATATGCATTTTATAAAAAATGGTTACAAACGCTTTTCAAAGACCAACTCGACCGATCCAAGGCAACGTGTTCCTTTAAGTTTATATCTGAATACATGTACAGTACAATAACGAGGTCAACATTTGTGTTTCTTGTTTCTCTTCTTCTTTCAATGAAACATACATCCTTGTCAAATCGCAGTAAAAGTTTACCTGTGTTCATTGTAGGTTCTGTTCAGAAAAAAAAATCTTCAGGGCTTTTTGTTTTTCAACAAAATAAATGTTTTACTTACTTACATGTGTAGATGTGTATTAAGCGTGTTATACTTGCCCCTTAAAAGGAAGGTACACGTACACGTTTGTTTACTACTCAAAACAAATAATTTACTTAAAAACGGACTTGGTAATGAGCATTCGAGAGCTGTTGATAGCATGAAACATTGTGAGAAACGGCTCCCTCTGTAGTAGCATAGATTTTGAGAACGATGTAATTTCTCAGCAAAATAATAACTAGCCAGAAATCTTTTGTTTCTACCTGAAAGCACACAAATTCGTCCAACAGGGGTGTTTTTTCTCTCACCATTTTCTCGCAACTTCGATGACCAATTTAGCTCAAATTTTCACAGGCTTGTTAGGATACACCAAGTGAGAAGGCTGGTCTTTGACAATTACCAAACGTGTACCTTCCCTTTAATAATTGATAATGCAACTGGCCATAGACTCGTTTACAGTTTAGGTGTTTTTTGTTTAAAGTTGAAATCTCTTTATAAGTAAAATCTTTATTTCTGGTGATTGTTTCCATTATTTTCAACGAAAATCCAATTAGTCATCAAATCAATCCATGTGAATCATGTTTGGTGTCTAAAAAAATAAATATGTTGTATTTGTTTTGTAACATCTGTCTTTGTGAATGAATAAAGTATTCATACATATATCTGTATGATGTAAAGTTTGTTTCTTAATTTGTTTATTTGTTTTGATTTCTGTAAAGTTTCTTGACTGAAGAGAAAATATTTGTTTAACAAATGACTCAATCAGGTCATGGAGTTCTATTTCTACCTCCATGATGACATTCTGAGGAGCTGGTGAACTATGTCTACACTAAACAAAGGATTTACATTTGTCTTAATCCTGAAGCCAACTGGATTTGGTCACTTCCAGTTGTTGCAGTTAGCTGCAGCTTTTCCCTCTTTCTGACTCATTACAACATCAACAAGTTTTTGCAGAATTACATTTCCACATAAAGTCCACAACAAAAATGTAAAACCAGATAAGTTTTAGAATGGTTGTATATTATGCATTGCTCCGTGCACAGTTTGGTCAGTCCTGGGGTGGATTTCACAAAGAGTTAGGACTAGTCTTATCTGTTGTATGATAAACTAATTAACATCATGGTCCACAAAATTATGAGCAGTTTGTTTTAAATCATTAGTCCATGTTTGAAATGACACATTAATTAGTATTAGGTTTTGTTCCACTATTAAAGTTCGCCAAAAAAGTTCAAAACATAAAACTCGATTTGTGTTATGTAGCTATAGCGCCCTCGCTCTTTCAAAGCATAGAGAACAGACCCACTTTTAAACTCGGTGTATGTGGATGCTCATAAAAAGTTCTGCGGATCGTATAATGACATCAAAGTTTATCGGGTCTCGTCACGACAAAGAATCCGCAACGAACAAATCCTTTAAGAAACTCTAAATATAGCTTTTATCAAACAACAATGTTTGTCTGGGTAAACCCATTGAAAGTGTCACTGTTCAGAGTTAAATGGTGATTTTTGTTAATGGCTCTTTCGTGACCGCAAACGGCCCGGCCCCTCCCTTTTTGCGCACAAAAGAAATCAATACAAAAAACCGCATGTTCTTGTTTACAATGCAGCGCCACCTCTTGTCCACTCTGGGCCAGTTCAACATGGAGGAGTGTTCTGATGAGGTCGAAATCGCCCCGATTTCTCCTTTAACCGAGACCAATTCTGGTCGAACTCGGAGGAGAAAATCGTCAGTTAATTCCGAATCTACCACGTCCATGAGACCAAGGAGTAGTCGACTGCGGCAGGTGGCGATTGGGAATCAGCTGGAGCGATGGGACGCAATGAAAACTCGACTGGGATTGGAGTCGCATGCACAGCTTGCTGAAGTGCTTTTGGATGGGTAGGGATTTGTGTAGTCTACGTTTGCTTTTTAGTTAGTGTACGACTGGGCTAGTCCAGTGTGTTGTGTACAAACAAACTAGTCAAGTGAAAAGCTAACGAGGTCTTAGAATAGATCGTAGATGAGACCATTGAGAACTCTGAAGCTAAAGTCTTTAGTAAAAAGATAGTGCTTTCTTAAAATTAAATTCTTATTTTGTTTGGTTTGTTGTCTTGAATCCTTGATTGACAAAATTGAAGATTAAATATTTAAAGAATGTTTGAGAGTGGACAAAGCGCTATATTTGTTTTAAACTTTATTTAATTAACACTATTTCATTTACAACATTGTCAGCGCCATGACTGTTAACATGATATGTTCGGGAAAGATTACTCCACATTTTGGGCTAGGCAAGAAGAAAAACATTTGCACTGAAGAGTGAAAGAGCATCCTGCTTGAAGACTTTTTATGTTATAACTTTTATAGTTCAGTCTGCTTGGTGAAGTGTTTATTGGTTATTTGTATCTCTCTGTGCGTAAGTGCTTGGGGGAAATCTGCCCTTCTGGTCCTGGCCATCTAACCCCCCCCCCCCCACTTAACCAACAAGTGCCCTTACACCTTTCAGAAGAGCAATCCACCTCAGTGAGTGAATTGCAAAGAACTTTACTTAAATTTTGCTATACTGTGGCTAGAATCACCAAACGATAAACGTAGATAGTTATTGAATAATCAGATCAAGTATTTGGTAGTTTGCGATAATCAGAACCATCCATCCTCCCGAACGTTGTAGACCAGACGGTTCAGATGACTCTTGTGTATGTAAAAAATGTGCAAAATATACAACCATTTGTCGGACTATTGACCAGATTGCCTGATTTTACCACTTTCTTAAAATAATCATGGCTATGGATTTTTGTTATTGCAGCATGGAAGCAACAGTGGAAGGAGATGTTGTGTGGGGCTCAAAGTGTAATGACCCCAAACTCAAAAGTAAACTTGCCAGTTTCTTCAAGAGAAAAGGAATCGCTGCCCTTGTTATACAAAGGTACGGTCACATGTAAAATGAATAATTAAAAATACTCTCTTTTCATACCTTCCATATCAAAATGACAAATTCAAGTTGCTGAACAGCAACTTTTATTAATAACATTGTAGCAAAACAAACTAAACTAATCACTACCCATTTGTCTGTTGTTATATTGGAATTTTAATGTTACATTATCAGGAATTAGGCTGTTATGTTGCGGGAGGTGAACACAAGTAAACTAAACAAATTTTGGGTCGCCTGCAAGTTTTTTTAACTAGAATGTGACAATGCAAACAGTTTTTGCAATGTAAACAAAATAGCTCTCCCTTTTTTGTCAAGATCTTTATTCTTGTGTGCCAGTCTGAAGCCAAAAGATATAAATACACAAAAGTTTCAACTTACAGTTGTTGATCCTTCCCCAGACTTGTCTCCTCTCTTGCCCTTAAGCTTTAAGTTATTCCAAATAGATACTTGCAACAGAAAACACATGCGTTAATGCCTGGATTTAATCAAACTGAGACAGTGAGCTGTGTATTGGGAAGTCCTCACAGATCTTGGAGACAACGTCCTGACTTAAGTTTGACCTGTACTTCACACAGGAAAACACAGAACCTAAAAGGTGCATTGTCATCTGAATCATTCTTCAATCGTGCACTCAACTTTAACCTCGGTTTCTTTTCTAATTCAAAACTGGAAACTGACCAGGTGAATACATACAATTCTCAACTCTGTTCACCCCAACTGAAGCATTCCTCAGACACTGAGTACCTATTGTTGTTGGAACCTGCTTAGCTTAAGTCAACCACGACACTGCTGGGTCGGGTGTGGGTCTAATGATGCATTTTTCCCACTATAGGGTACAGGTCACATCAATATTCAAGCCAGCTAATGAATATACATGAATATTCATTATATGCTAATGATGCACCTGTAAATGACAGTTATTCACTGACACGTTTAATTAATTCAAGAGTTGGTTTTGTAAAACTAACCTTCTGCAGTATGAACTCTTTTCAATTATTGTATAATTAATTTTTTATGATGCTGTAAAAGTAAGAATTTTTCAACTGAACTTACTGAAAGCAAGATGTCAATAGTTGGCTGTCTCCCAACTTCAACACTCTACTTTATTTATAAATTTGCAAATGTTAAAACAATTGTTTTTGCAGGGCACGAAAAGCTGCGACCCCAAAACCAAGCCAGCGAAGGAAAAAAATGCCAGTCAAAATCAAGATCAAAATCATGAAGAAAGAGCCGAAGACTGTGAAACCTAAGGGTGAGAATGGACAAGGAGGGCAAGACGCGGAGATTGTGAGCCATGGGGAGGAGGATGAGGAGGGGGAGATTATTGATGACTTTGAGGACCAAGACTTCTCCCCACATGAACCGAGTCGCCATGGCTTGAAGAAGGTATAAACAGCTTAGTATGCAGTATACAATAGACCTTATGCACACGACGTCATTTCAGTACGGCGCCCTCGCCTTGAGGTCAAAAGGAGGTTGTTCATTGGCCAATGTGCGTTTCGATTGTCTCTTCACCGTTTGACCTCAAAGATGGCGGCTGGATGACGTCAATGCATAATGTCTATCGTTGCACACTGTGACAGGGTCCATGGTGTTTTCTACAATCAATGGGGCAAATGGCACCATAGGCGAAAACAATTGTTTTGTTATGGTTATGGGTTACACTCACATTCTTGTCTGCCCACAGTTACCATACCATCAACTAATTTGTAGGTTTGGAAACTTTGCATGGCGGAAGTGTTACTAAGAGAAGTTTGCGGTAACACCATGTGCATGCATATTGGTATCTCTTTTTGAGTTAGTGTCTTTTTCAAATAATTTGTGACCAAAAAGCAACAGTAAAACTTTCCTTTTCTTTACATTGTTGTAGGCGTGGCTAGGGCGTCACCTTAAAGGAAAGAAGAAGTCACTGCGACAGAGGAAAAGATCTCTTCCAAAGCCAGAAACAGACGAGGAATTGGAGGAATTAGAAGCAGCTGCCATGGAAGATGAAGAGGAGGAAGAAGAGGAGACAATTAAAGAAGAGAAGAATGCCAAAGGTCTGAGGAGAAAGTTACGTCAAACCAGCGCCCGAAAGAAGCGTATGAAACACTTTAAGATCAAGCAGAGAAGGGTTAGATCGGCAACGTAAGTGCTGGTTTTAAAGCCATTATTATACCATTTCTGAAGAGAAGAAAAATTAAAAGTCCACAGATTTACAAATAACACCCAGGGTTAACAGAAGGTCATGGTGAAAGACTTCTCTTTGAAATATTATTCCATGAAATGCTTTACTTTTTGAGAAAACATTAAAACAATTATCAATTCTCGATATCGAGAATAACAGATTTATTTCAAACACACATCATGATATGGCGAAATGTGCGGAAACAAGGGTGGGTTTCCCGTTATTTTCTTCTGACTTCGATGACCAATTGAGGCTAAATTTTCACAGGTTTGTTACCTTATATATAAATTGTGATACACAAAGTGTGGGGGTTCGAACAACTCTGTTCACGGATGTTGAGTGATTGCTTTAAAGGATTCTTTGATCAAAATACCTAAATATTTCTGAATTTGATCAGGCTAATGAGTCGTTACACATTATGGAAAAACAACCCAAAAAAGACAGACAGGGGTAACATTTGTAAATATTTTCTTTTTATAAATTCATTGGCAACTTCTTTCCTGAAAAATAACATCTAAAAGGGGTTAAAATTTGAGAAAATGTGCCGGTAGATAAAACTTTAAACTTTTCTCAGTGTCATTCCCTGTTATCTCTTGATGTTTCTACTTTCATAAGTTTTGAAACAAAGGTGGTATCAACCTGTGGTTTATCAATGGTAAAGCAAAGCAATAGCATAGATAATGTTTTTTTCCAAATGTATACAACAAATTTACATAGGTGGACAAACTCATTTTGCTTTATCTTAACACATTTGTTGCATAATTTCATAGATGAGGTTGAGTTCAGCAAAAACTTACATGTATTTTGTGAACTTGCTTCGTTGTGTTTTCTTTGTGGAAAGCATACACTATCATGGACACAAGACCTACAGTCTGCCTAAATTTGATTTATCACTGCTGCATAACTTACTTATACTTTTAACTTTTTGTTGAGATTAAAATAATCATAAATTGACAAACACTTGTTATTAATTCACAGGAAGACAGTCGAGGAACTGTTTGGGCCCGACGCTGTTCTCGCTCAGGTCTACTGCTGTCGCAAATGCACAAGTCAGCTTGATTCAGCAGACGTGATGAAGGCTCACTGGCAGACGCATCTTGCAGAAGAGGAAGACACCACTGCTGTTAAAGCTGCACAGGATGGGTCGCCCGAAGGGACATCTCAAAGAGGTGAGGAGGGTGATGAGACAAAGCCAGTAGGAGTCGAGGCAGAAGATGGAGGCGATGGCGATCCAGAAGTCCCCGAAGACGTTAAGAGGATCGCTAGGGTCCTTACTCGCTGCCCCTTGTGCCAAAAACTGTTCTCCAATATCCTAGCCCACACTGCTTGCCACTCAAACTACCTTTGCGAAGAATGCGGTATTATGTTTCGCCAGAGGCGCTCTCTGAAGCTCCATCACCGAGCCGTACATGAGCTCGGGGAGACTGGCCAGCTGCCGTTTGTTTGTAGCCGCTGTGGCCGTGCCTTCCGCTGGGAAGCTAGCCTGCGCAAACATCGCACGCTACATTCCCAGCATCGCCAGTTTATCTGCCAGACGTGCGGCAAAAGCTTCAAAGTCCAAGCACATCTCAAACGCCATGTGATCATGCACGAGGAGGTCAAGCCGTTTGTCTGCCCCCACTGTGGGCGACGCTTCACCGAACTCTCCAACATGAAAGTTCATACACGCGTTCACACTGGAGAGAAGCCGTACATCTGCGATGTTTGCCAAAAAGCATATGCCCACAAGGTGAGTTTGAAGACTCACAAAAAGAAAGAACATGGCATCGATATGTGGCAGCTTGGCTACATCACACAACCTGTCATTGAATTTGACGACGATGGTAAAGAGACTGAGTACAGCATCGCCAGGAGGTCTCGCCGTCCCAGTATTTTCAACTCCTCAGGCAAAAGTAGGAAAAGGAAACACCTTGACGAAAAAGTTACACCACCCCCTCTAGATGTTCCGATGAAAGCCGAACAAGTCTCCAAGTTTGTCAGAGAGAAGAATCAGGAGAGGCATCCGAGGTTAAACGATAGTGTAGAAGACGTTAACAATGAGCCGCCTACAGTTCCTGCACAACAAGCACCCCAGCTTTATGCAGAACCAAAGATGCAAACTCCAATACAACAGCAGCACAACACCTACCAGCAACATGCTCAAATCCAGGCTCTCAACCAGCCACAACCAGAGGTTCACCCCCAGCAGCACATGCACCCGCAGCAGCAGCAACAGCAGCACCACATGCAGATGCACAACCAGTCCTACGGGCACAGCCACCCTAGCGAGTCATCACAGCAGGTGATGGACGACGATGCAGACAGTGAGCCCTGCTCGGCCGAAGAGGAGGAGAACCCTCGATTACTTCACGCTGAGCTGATCACCAATCAGATGCGCCATGCACAGCGTTTACAAATGCCAGAAACTAACAATCACCCATCACAGCCACTGCCCTTACAGCTTCCCCAGTCCCAGTCAATACAGCATCAGCAGCAGCAGCAGGTTCCACCGCATACCCAGACACAACCCTTGCCACATCTACAGATACCCAGCATGAGGCAGCACCCTCCACAGGCTCACCAGGCCAATCAAAGGCCCCCATTGCCAAGTTTTGAGTCGGTCACCAGCACTGACAGACAGGGTCATTCTCAGTACCGTCAGAGTATGATGAACACTATGGCTGGACTTGACATCAATGCTCTGGTTGCTGGAACGATGCCGTATATGTACTGGGGATCGCAGCAATATCAAGGTGCTCCTTCTTACATTCAAAGGAATAACGAAGACACCACCATGGAAACTCCCAAACAGTGAGCCTATAAACCTGTTTGAAGCTTTGCATGGTGTGCATAAATAGGAAGAAACTATAAATAAACAGTTAACTTGCAGGTAAAACCATAAGTCTTTTTTTTTGTGGGTCAGTATTGGCTCTGAAAAGAGCCGTTGCAGTCTCAACGTTTCTCCTGAAGTCGAGCCGAGACCACACCGGCTCTTTTAACACTCTTGCTAAAGAGATTTAAACATGGTATGGTTATTCACTCAAAGTTTACTACTTATTTATAGTTTTTTACCTACTGAGCCTATACTATTTAACAGAGTATCAAATTAATTGACGGTAAACATTTTAAGAGGGACCATGAACAATTATTTATGCATGCTTAATTAAGGAAATAAAAAAGTATTTATAACTTTAACTTTGTAGTTTTAAATTTTTAACTCATTTAATCAATTTACCGATGGTTTTGGCAATTAACATGTGTACACATATTATACACATTGTACACAATTGTGTACACATTGTATATGAAGAAACAGTAAATGCATGAAAACTTTTTAAAGACTTGCTTTTTATGCCATTGTTTTTGACATGCTCGGTATTATAGTTTTATTCTTGTCAAAAGTCTTGAATAATTATGAACCATGCAAGCTTGCCGAGTTCAGAAAAGATTCATGAACTCAAACGTTTGATTCCCATCACAAATGCAACATAATGTACAAATTTGTTTGTAACTGGTTGCTTTTAGTTAGCTTTGCTTGCAGATACTTCTTGTGCATTTGCATTATGCCGCCAACATCTTACAGAGTTTAGGTACTTATAGTGCATCACAACACACAAACGTCCACAGATTTTCATTGAACTTACACGGTTTAGAGGCAATGATGGTAGAAAGCTTCCCCAATTATAAAATACTACATGAACTTGCTAAGGTGCTGTAGTTTTTGAGGAATGGGTTAAAAACATTGGTGTTTTGTGTCAAACAAAAAGTATCCCAAAGGACTTGTTTTTAGTCTCAAACTCGAGTCAGATACTAAACAAACGATGCTAACTTGATTTAAAGACAGTGGACACTATTGGTAATTGTCAAAGACCAGTCTTCTCACTTGGTGTATCTCAACATATGCATAAAATAACAATCCTGTGAAAATTCGAGCTCGATTGGTCGTCAGAGTTGCGAGATAACTATGAAAGAAAAAAACACCCTTGTCACACGAAGTTGTGTGCTTTCAGATGCTTTCAAGATTTCGAGACCTCAAATTCTAAACTTGAGGTCTCGAAATCAAATTCGTGGAAAATTACTTCTATCTCGAAAACTACATCACTTCAGAGGGAGCCGTGTCTCACAATGTTTTATACTATCAACCTCTCCCCATTACTCGTTACCAAGTGAGGTTTTGTGCTGATATATATTTTGAGTAATTACCAATAGTGTCCACTGCCTTGAAGCAATATTTTCCAATACTACATGTATGTGCAAAGAATAGTCACTGATCAACCCACTATCTAGGCAAACGAAAAGAAGTTCTGCATGGTGCATTTCACATAGTGCATTCATTCACTTACAGGGAGCTTTAAGCAGACATTCACAAAAAAAACTTCAACTTTATTATTAAAATTATTTATTTATATAAATTTATCAAAATAGAAACTATGTTTTAAACTTTTTTACTCTCGCTTTTTAGCTCTTGTAGAGACTGCTTTTTTGCAAATCCATCACAATATTTCCAGCCATGCCTGGTTTTTAATAATTTTTTATTAATCCAATGGAATAAATCTCGCACTAAAAGGTTTGAATTCCAGAATCTTTAAATTCCTTACTTGACTAAAACCAGTGCCATCTGGGGCCGAAAGGGTTGTGATAAAAAAGCAAGCTGCATCTTCATTGTGGTTGTATTGGTTGATGTCACTTTTTTAGTTACTGTAGCATTCAATCATGTCAATTCAAATTTCATGACATAAATGTCAGGATAAAGATGATTAGAAGCCATAAAAGGCAGTGGACACTATTGGTAATTGTCAAAGGGTAGCCTTCACAGTTGGTGTATCTCAACATTGTATGCATAAAATAACAAACCTGTGAAAATTTGAGCTCAATCGGTCATCGAACTTGCGAGCTATTTAATGAAAGAAAAAAAAACACCCTTGTCACACGAAGTTGTGTGCGTTTGCATGGTTGATTTCGAGACCTCAAGTTCTAAATCTGAGGTCTTGAAATCAAATTCATGGAAAATTACTCCTTTCTCAAAAACTATGGCACTTCAGAGGGAGCCGTTTCTCACAATGTTTCAAACCATCAACCTCTCCCCATTACTAGTCACCAAGAAAGGTTTTATGCCAATAATTATTTTGAGTAATTACCAATAGTGTCCACTGCCTTTAAGATAAAAATTCGGGGAAAAAAGTGTTTTAACCGGTTAAGTTTTTTTCATTGACAATTTTGTCAAATAAGTCACAAAATTGTACTCAATTGTAATAAAGCAATGGGGTAAACAAACAGAAATCATGTGCATAAGTAATTACTTTTCGGGGTGAATGGGTTGGTGTCATGTGCATATAAGTAATATTAATTATGGGTGTATGTATGCGTTTTGATATTGATGCAAATTTAATAACTTTCTATGCTTGTTTCCTACGTCATAAATAACTAATCATGCAGTTCTAGAAATTAAATCAAAGTTACATGTTGGACTATTTAGAATGGAATTTTCTGTAAATTTAAATGGAAATCATACAGAATGCTGGGTATGAAGTACATCTATCTGTGCCTAACTGGGGCAAATTCTAGCGCTGGCAGCCTTCCACATTCATATTATACTACAGTTTATCTGTGTAGAGCCAGCACAGAGGTATTATAGGGCTAGGGCAATTTCATGCATGCTGCCAATTTAGCTGTATGGCAAATTAAGCTTTTCCATTGGTCAATTTAATTATACGGGCATGTCACATGGACTTGTTTTTCTTTACCCACTTCTGAAAGGACAGGCACAGGAGACATAGGCCCAATTTCATAAAGCTGTTAAGCACAAAATGCTGCGATCTCTCACTTGAAGCAAATATTTGGTCGAGGACCAGCCACAAGAGTGCAAACCAATGTAATTTGGGCTGGCAACCTGTTTCTGCTAAGCAATATTATACTGTGCTGAGCAAGTTTTTGTGCTTACTGTATGCTTTATGAAATTGGGCTATATATGCATTGATGATAATTATGAGCCCAGTATTCTTTGTGTTCTTTTTGTATGGGAAAGTGCCATACACCTTATCGCAAATACTTGGTACCTGCACGCATTAGGCGTGGAATGAGGTGCAGGTGCATGGAGGTCTAGCCATTCACCCAATTCTACGGTTGTGACGCATTTGTGATCCATCTGTGCGAAATGCCAAGGTTTCACATTGCTTGTGATTAGTTGTCTGTTGAGTTTTAGGACTCCAAACCAGAAAGTATGGAGTGTGAGATGTTAATGTATTCAGTGGCTAAGATAGTGTTGAGTACACAGTTACTATAATAATGTCAGTGAATTGTTTGTCGATAGACCCTGGGAGGTCTTGTCCAAGTTGAAAATGTTAGTCTTGCCAGATTTGAGTGTGTTTTTTTTTTTTCCAAAATAAGAAAATCTTTTATAATGCAGTAACCCAAAGGCAACATTTAGTAAATTTGGGTTTATTTTTATTTTTTTGATCATCAAACTCAATGTTTGCCTGCAAAAATGTTTTCTAAATAGTGCTATGATTTTTGTCACGTCTTGCCATAGAATTGGACTTGACGGTTTTGAATCAAAGTTCAATAGTTGATCATGCCATTTACCAATGCTCTGTTGGTGCTTTTTAATATTTATAAAATGCATTTAATAATTTTTTTAACTATATTGTGCTTGGTAGGGATAGCTGTATTTACTATAAACTTTTACATGTTCTATTTCCATTTTCTCTTTTCTTTTTATAGAATAGTGTCTTATAAACAAATCTTGTTTGCATTTTCTTGTGTGGTGATTATTTAACTCAAATTCCATTAATTGATTTACTAGGGGACTTTCCAAACCTAGGATTATGTTTCAACTCTGGTAACGTTCTTGTAGCATTTTTGTAGCATTGTACATCAAAGGTGCTTCAACAGCAAACAGACCCTGGAGCCTTACCCGAGGTTTGGAAAACACCCTTGGACTATTCTTCACTCTTAAAATTTCTAACATGATTTGGTTGCAATAAGCCACATTGCAAGTAGGATTTGAATGTTGTCCGTTACAATGAAGTGCTGGATCACAAGTTACCACTTAAATTTGAATTCCTGACACTATCAAGACAGTTGCCACACCTACGTCACATGATTAGGGGCAAGTTTTTGCTTAGTTACGTAAGAGACGGGGAACACCCCTACACAATGAATGGATGTGTATGGCACAGTGGAGCCAGGGTTTGCTCATCTGGAGGTTGCAATACAAAAGCTTGCCCCGAACCATTTGACATAACAACTGTCTCTATACGCCTCTCTTAATATTTATGCTTGAGGTACGTCACAATGCTAACTCAAAACGAGGCGATGGGCGCAGCCACTGCAAGTGATGGGGGAAATGCGCCCATAGCCTCATTTTGGGTAAGAATTATGACGTCATGCATTTGGTATTAAGAGAGGTGTATAGTCTGAGGAATTCAAATGTAAGCAGTACATTGTGACTAAGCAAGTCATTGTACCAGACATTATTCAAATCCAACTCGCAAATAGCTAATTGCAGTACCCGTACTGGTAGACTCTGATGCTCAGAATCAATATGAAGTTGAATTTTGAAGGGTTAGGAGTGGTTCCAAGTGTCAATTAATTATGTTTTAATTTGTATGATTCGGTTTGCTATTTTACAACTAGAACAAAAATGTCATTTTAGATGTGGATGTCCATGTAAGTTCTTGCACATAGACAAGTACTCTTGGAATTAGATACATTCTTATAGCATGGTGTTATATAGAGTAGGATTATGACTGTTGGTAGGTTTTCTTCTGGTAATATGTAAATTGTTCAAGATTTAATAAAGAAATCTTAATATAAACAAAAAAATATTATGCCATTAAAATGAAATGGGTAAAGCTAAGAAACATTAATGTTAGATTTTTAATACATGAACTATTGGTATTAATTTTTTTTGTCACTCCCTCTGTCTGTCAGAAAGATAACATAACTCATAGAAAGACAATGCCAGTCTACAAGACAGTCTATCCTATGTATCTACACTGTACATGTATGGCATTCGCACAGTGCACAGTTTCTTTCACCATATGCAACCCGAGGCAAATTTCATGGCTTTGCTCACCGCCGCACTCTGCGCTTACGATCACCATTTTTTCCCTGGTTTGTTTGAGACATGTAACAGGATTAAAATTTTAAGAACAAAATAGAATCTTACACGTTTGGTAATTGTCAAAGACCAGTGTTCTCACCTGGTGTATCCCATCATAAGCATAAAATAAAAAGCCTGTGAAAATTTTGGCTCAATTGGTCATCGAAGTTGCGAAAAAATGATGAGAGAAACAACAACCTTGTAGGACGAATTTGTGTGCTTTAAGATAGGAATAAAAGACTTCTAGCTAGAAGTCTTTTATCATTTTAGTGAGAAATTACCTCTCTTTCAAAAACTATGTTACTTCAGAGGGAGTCATTTCCCACAATGTTTTATACTACCAACAGCTCTCCAATGCTCGTTACCAAGTCAGTTTTTAAGTTAATATTTGTTTTGAGTAATTACCAATCGGGAGGCTTTTTTCCTATGTAGCCCTAGTAGGACTCGTCCTCTATCCTATACCCTTCACTATACATGTAGTATTTATAACAGAAGTGAACTTTCCCCAGGGCTATATCATGGGTTAAGTATTTAAACATTTTGAGCAGGTTTTAGTCGTCCATCTTCCTTTTCATATTGTACACAATGTATGTACACACTTCACTAAATAATAAACTGTTCTTGTAGCACAATCCTAGTACATGTAGCTAGATTGAGGTGTGTACAACATTTTAACCCATGTAGTTGGACATACTTTGATAGATCCTCAAAATTTCTCAACTCCATGGGTAGAATACAACCATGAGCTGCTCAAATAAGCACCAAGGGGTCATTCTAATACAATATGCCTACCACATCTCAGGTTCCCTGGTTTTATAACCCCCCCACCTGAGTTAAGAAAGCAATCATGGTTAAGTGCCTTGCTGTTCCTACATTGTACCTTGTTTAATGCTCAAAGACATTCAATGCAAGTGTAGTGTCATGACTAGGAACCAAACCCACACTGTAATGATGATTCAACCATTAAAAGATAAGTCTTGTGCGCCAGACTGCTTTGCCAGTTGGCCACATTTAGCTGTTTGAATAAATAACCCTTCCTGAGCAGATAACAAAAGGTTAAAGTTTCAATAACAAATACCATTCAGAAGTTCTGTACACTTGTGTATTTTAAATATTTCAAATTCAGAGGTCAAAATATGCATTGAGTATTGTGTCTTTTGAAGATTTTGCAATAAAGTATGTGTTCACAATATGATATAATTGGTCTGAAAAAGTGAAGTTATTTAAAAATCCTAGAAAGCTGTACTTCAAAGTGTCGTATAAATGTATTTTAGAACCATTGATTGCTTTAATCCAATATAGGCCTAAATGTAAATGTTTACAATGAAATTAACCTGTGAAAATTTCATATCGTAAGGTACACTTCACGTTTTGTAGGGATCGATGAAAATTGAAACAGTTGAAGTCCATTCAGAAAGAATAATCCCTAATAGATTAAAAAAAAATTTTGTTTAAATTTACTATCGAGTTAATCTCCTGATACCATCTCAGGTTCCCTGGTTTTATACCCCCCCCCCCCCATTGTTCTTAGATTCAAAATTGAAAACTGATAACAGACAATACTCTCATGTGGCACTCTGGCCTAAATCGTTTTATTTATTGGATAAGATCATCATAACATTGAGTAAAACTCCATGTTTGTAGGCACGGGACACCTATGGCACTGTGAAAAACCAGTCTTCTCACTTGGCATATCTCAACATGCATGAAATAACAAACCTGTGAAAATTTGGTAGTCAAAGTAGCGAGAGAATATTGGAAGAAAAAACACCCTTGTCACAGAAATTGTGTGCTTTCAGATGTATGAGGTTTCAAATTCATTTCAAATATTTTAGTGAGAAATTACTTCTTTCTCAAAAACTACGCTACTTCAGAGGGCTGTTCTCGAAATGTTTTATACTACCAATAGCTCTCCATTGCTGGTTATCAAGCTTAAAGGAACACGTTGCCTTGGATCGGACGAGTTGGTCAAAACAAAAGCGTTTGTAACCGTTTTTTATAAAATGCATATGGTTGGAAAGATGTTTTAAAAGTAGAATACAATGATCCACACAAGTTTGCCTCGAAATTGCGTGGTTTTCCTTCTACTGTGCGAACTAACATGGTCGGCCATTTATGGGAGTCAAAATTTTGACCCCCATAAATGGCCGACGTGTTAGTTGACGAGGTAAAAGGAAAACCACGCAATTTCGAGGCATGTTTGTGTGGATCATTGTATTCTACTTTTACAACATCTTTCTACCCATATGCATTTTATAAAAAACGGTTACAAACGCTTTTCAAAGACCAACTCGACCGATCCAAGGCAACGTGTCCTTTAATACACTACTTTGAGTAATTACCAATAGTGTCCAGTGCCCAGTTGAATATTGCATGTTGGAATAAAATACTTGACAATTTTACAAATTTAAGGATAAGAAGTTTGACTTCTACTTTACGTATGAACGTAGGGAAATCTGCATGATTGGTGCATCGAAGAGCTGTAGAAGAATTTGTGATTAAAGCAGCCCACTCCCTTCAACCATTTGTCCACTGATGACTTGTTGACTGTTTGAGGACCACAAGGACTACATGTACAATGTATAATGAAATTTTCGATGATTAAGGCAGCCCCCCCCCCCCCACCCCACATGATATAAAACTAAGCCTGGGCGACTAGTGTGACAAGTATCAAAGTCGAGGCTATTGATTGTTTAGTAGACTGTCGCAACTACCATTTTCCAACTACTCGGTTAATGGTGCCGCCACAACTACTACAAAAAGAGTAGCGCTACCTGCTTGGTTATTCAATTGTGTTGCTGACAGCTATTGACAACAACATAATATACTTCCGAAACACAATCAGACATTGACACAATCCTTCAATCCTTTCCATGTGAATTTTGCTATATTGCGCCTGCGGCAGACAATATGCCACAATGCATCTTGGAAATCAAAAGATATTCGACTAGTGTAGAAGTCACGACTATTAATTGAGGCGCGACTAGTCGAATAGTAATTTTCACTAGTCACCCGGGCCTATATAAAAATATCTCTACTGTCCGACTTTATGATGAGGATCTAAAGGGTCAAAGCGGAAGCTTCTGGATGGGCAATCTTCCTAATGGAAAGTCATCAACTTCCTTGACCGGCTGTTGGACATTATTTTGCATCTCAATAAAATGGTCTTTCTTCATGTGTCTCTTCAGGCTTACATTGTGATTAAAAACCTGACTGCAGTGATGGCAACAATATGGCTTCTCTCCTGTATGGATTCGCAGATGACGGTTCAAATTACATTTCTGTGCAAAGCCCCGTCCGCAAAACGAGCAGGAATAGCGCTTCTTCATCGCGTGGATTGCGGCGTGCTTCTGGAGTCTCGTATTGGACTTGAACGCCTTCCCACACTGCTCACAGACATAGTTCCTGGCTTTACTGTGCAGCGGCCGGTGTATGCACAATGCCTGTATCGTACGGAATGTTCTATCACAGAAATTGCAAGAGTACGGCATCACACCCGTCCGATCAATCTTGTGGTAATCGATATGCACTCTCAGCTGCTTCTGGCAGGCGAACCCTTTCCCGCAGTCTTCGCAGATGTAGTTCTTGACCATGTGTGTCTCAAGGTGATTTTTAAGATCTTCAACGTACTCGTTGCACTGTGGACAGCATCTTAGGATGACTGCCAATTCTTGAATGTCCACCTCGCTGACCTGCTGGTAAAGGGTCAGGTCAATCTCAATGTGTGTGAATTGTGTCTCCTCCCCATCCTCCTTGATTGTGTTAGTGTTACTGGTATCTGGAATGCTGATGGGTAGGTGGGCGGTAATGGTATGCATCCGGAGGTTCTCCGATTCCTGAAACTGCTCTCCGCAGGTGCGACATGTAAACATCTTGGGAAGATCTTGGTGCTGTATCTCCTTCAGGCGTTTGTTGAATATCAAAGCCTCCCTGCAAGTTGAAATAAAGAAATATGTAAAGAACACAGCTATTACATAATTCAATCAAAAACATCCAAAGTACTCATTTCATCTTAAGATTTCAAACACACAAATCAATCAAATCAACCAATCAAATCAATCGAATTCATCAATCGAATGAAACTGACAAATCAATCAAATCATCAAATCAACCAATCAAATTAATCGATCAAATGAAACAAACAAACCAATCAAATCATCAAATCAACCAATCAAATAAATCAATTCAATCAAATAATCAAATCAATCAACCAATCAAGCAATCATCAATCAACATATATTTCCATACATAAATCAAAACGAGTTAGTTGATCAGAGACTGAGACTGTATGTAGTATTGGGTGTCCCGGTGAACACAAACAAAACTAAGACAAGAAAGCAATGGCAACAAAATAAGCCTTTACCTTTCAGCAGCATCCATATTCTTCCCTGGTCGTCCTCTTTTCCTCTTTGTTTCTACAGCGCCCTCTTTAGACTTATCTTCTTCGATTCCTTTGGAAATCTTGGACATCTGCTTCTTCATCACATCTTTAGATCTTTGTTTTGAGGTTCTTGGTTTTTTAGATTTTGTGTCTGCCATTTTGCTTTGTGAACTGTCTTGAGGATCACACACGCTCGATGGGTTGTCTCTACATCCAGCATTCTTTAAGAATTCTTCTTCTTGTGTCACTGGACTTGCAGATTCATTCACTGTATCCATTTCAATTTTGATTGCAAGCTTTTGGTTAAGGTCTTCAGTTTCTTCAGATTTGCTAGTATTCTGGGTGGAAGTAGGTCCTGTCCTTGGTTTTACTGCTGTTCCTTTTTTCACAATCTTCTTTTGTGTTGATCGCTTGCTCCTCCTGACTGGTTTAATCAGGTCATCATCATTGGAAAGTTCCTTGCTCTTGACCCCCTGAAATAAAATCAAAGGAATCTATTACAATGCATAAAAGGCATCATTTAAGATGAGAAAGGACAAATCACTCAAGTCTGATTTCACAATTTTCCGCTCTTTGTCCTTTTTTTAGTGGTTGCTTTTTTTTCTTTCTTTTTTTTTTTTTTTTTTTGGGGGGGGGGGGGTTTGACCTTTCAGCCCCAACATTTTGTTTTCATGGAGGATTGTTGACACAGTGATATCGAATATGACGTAATTAAAATGGCAAAAAATAAAAGGAAAAGGTCTGAATGTAGTATGAACTTCATTAACCAGTATGCTTTTACTCAGACTGAAATAAAAAAAAAATAAAAAAATTGTAAAAATAAGTTACACAAATTCAGACATTATTTTCCATAAGAGTTTCTGGCTGAAAGTTGGCCAACTTTCAATGAGTTCAAGCCTGGTGAAACCAAGCCATCAGAACAGAATCACATTGCTTATAAATGTACAGAACTCAACAGGAATATTTGTTACTACTAACACTATTAAGAATTATAACTTACGAGAGATGTTTCCTTTTGTTGATTTAAAACTCTGGTTGATTTCTGTCTCACTGGACTTTGTAATTGCTCTTCAGGTAGGTATTGAGACTGCGATCTGCCATCAATAAAAATATTGTTTTAGTTTAATTGAACTGAAGATATTAGTTTAACCTTCTGTCTGATTATTCAATATCAACCAATATGTGGTTGTTTTGAAAAAAATAGACCAACACTACCAGCCAACAATTATAAAAATTAAAATATTGTTACAATTCACATTCTATTCAATCCAATTTTTTTTTTTTCATGTTGAAAATGACAATTAAACATACGGTTGAACCAAATAACAATGAGTATACAATTATGAAAAGATGGGTTAAACAAAAAAATGTACAATAGAAATTTCAAGAATAATATCAAATAAAGTTAACATGCTAGTCAACATGCTAGCCAACAGGGAAAGAAAGTTAAGTAGGCCTATACTGCTTATTGTTCATTTCCCTGTGACTGATAAGGACTTAGACACAACAAGGACGACAATAACAATGAGATTACTCACTTAGAGAAATTATCAAATCAAGATAGAGTTGGGTATTGAGGAAAACAAATTAACTTATACATATTAAATGAAGATTGTTCTCATTGGGCTAAACAGAGTACAAGTCACCACCAATAGTAGCGGACATGTAATAATAATAAAAATAATAATAATACACAATTAATTATTTAAAAACGCATTCCATGTCACAGACATCATAAAGCACTGTGCAATTAAAATCAAGTAAAATACAGAAAATGTGAGTCAATATGGAGGAAACAATTGTTAACAACAGAAAACGGCAATTTTAAATGTAAAACAAAACCCAATGTATGTAGTGCCTGAAAAGCAAGAATAGAATGAATAAGAATGAAAACAAGACATTAATATTGTCTCTTGATCAAAGACATGGTCAGTGCAGGGAGTAAGGGTCAGTGTGACTTAGGGGGCCGTACTCAAACCTCGGCTTAGGCTCCGACTTCGTCTTCTAATGTTCAAACCACCGCGTGCAAAATACACGCTGCTCCAAAAATGTATGTAGGCCTGAAGGCCGAGGTGTGTTTCCACCGAGTACGCAGTGCGCATAGCCCAAGCTGTAGACAGAGCCAAAGCCGTAGAAGGAACCCTAGCCACAGCAAAGCCTAAGGCGAGGTTTGAGAAAGGCCCCATGGTAGACCATAGGTCATAAAAAGCAGCATTCATTCTACAAGTCACTGATAGCCAGTGTAGACACTGGTTAAAATATGGGGTGGTCATTTGAATGATATAAGATGGTAATGCACCTTTGGCTCGTTGGGTGTGACAGGAACAAAATGAAAATTTACAACGTTATGATATTACATTATATTGTAAATGTACTTCACTGACTTAAACCCGTTTCAGACAAGCAGGCCAAAGTTGCACCAATCCAGTAGATTAGGAGTGACTCTAGGTCGACCAAGAAAAAGTTTGGTTTCAGACAGGCAAACTTAACCTAACTTTTACATTGGCACGGCTCATGATAAGATCGATGTCTGAAACCAAGCACTCTAGAGTCATTCCGAACAACTGCAACAGTTGATCTTTCGATTACTAGCACGTCCAGTCGCTCCTAACTGTTTCAGACGTCAAACTTTTCATGTACTTTAATTCAGACTTTGGTTCTGAAACGGGTGTTAGTCAAACCTCCCAAGATTTTTTTTATTTTAAATAACCAACAAACAATCAAGAGAAAATAAAACAACTATCTCTGTCTTACCTGTCCACCTCACTCTGTGGTTTACAGGGGTGTAACTTTTCCTCCTCGTCCAGATCTTTCTCAAGCCTGTAATGTTAAAAACATGATTTATATTATATAGGATTTGAGGCATTGCATGGTGGGGTATCAATATATATTTGGTTTGCGGTAACACCATGTGTGTATCTACTTGCCAGGTAAAGTTGTTCTTAGGGAACTGTCTTGCTTTATTCTACTGCCGCGGAGTAGATAATCGGAGGTTCGGGAGACTTCTCAGTTCTGAAAAGAACTGTCCTGCTTTATAACTATTACCAGGACGGATGGTATAGAAATTAGACTGGACTACTACTTTAGCTTATAGGATCGTAATAACTGTAGTGCCGCGGAGTCAGTTCGGAATTGGTCTAAACGTTTCGACTGATTTAAATTATATGTACATTGTAGACAAATCAGTTTACTATCTCTAACGTGTCTAATATTGAATGAATTACAATAATGCTTCTTTTGTTGGAAATTAACATCCTTTCCAAAGAATCAATATTGGTCAGAAAAGTACATTCCTCTCATTTAGCAGGCCTGGAATTTCATCTTTGAGAGGGCAATGTCATTTCCATTTTGAAAGGGGCACTTCCATTGGAAAATCTTAGAGTCTATAGGAAACTTTTGAAGGGGCAACAAGGCCAAGACCAGGGGCAACAGGAGCCATGGCCTCCATGGCCCGCCTGAAATTCCAGCCCCCGATTTCACGAAACTCATCGCAAGTAGCGACGCATCGTAGGGTTTGCGATGCGTCGCAGACCTATAGGACACGTCGCGGCTGCGACGAGTTCGCAACTTACGATGTGTAACCGGTCGCAACTTGCACTTGTGACGTGTTGCAGCGCTTCGTGAAATCGGGGGCTGAACTGATTTAGACTTGATAATTTATATTGATATTTAACATCCCTTAAAAAAAAGGTTTGAACAAGTGTTGTAAAGTGGCAATTATTATAGAGTTTATAACACCACTTTCAAGGGATCAATTTTTTTAAATGAGAAAACATGGCACAACCATAACAACAGTGATGTTATTTGTATCTAGGCCAATCTAAAAATAATAATAAATACATTTATTTAGTACCGGATGCACAGTAAAAATGCTCACAGGTGTCTACAATAACAAAAAGAAAAGCTTTAACATTTAAACCATAAAAAGCAAAATCAAGAAAAGGTTAAAAAAATATCCAAAACAAGTGATCAATAAAACTATGAAGTTAAAAGTTAATATAAGCAATCATTCACATTTTGGTTAAAAAAAAACACCTTAAATAAAAAGATCATGAAAAAGTTCCCCTCAGATCCACTTACTGTAAAGCCTTTGGACACTTTCGGCAAACCTGGGTTTATTTTAAACATCTCCATAGACCTACAAAACAAGCTTCCAACTAGTTAGCAACCAATTCAGGCCCGCATAAAGGCTCTAAGGTTTGCACTTTAATCTCTAGAATGTTTAAACCACATCTCATTGATTGATGCTATGGGTACGGGTGATGTTTGGAGACACTTATTCTATATTTATTTTCATGATTTCCAAGAACTGCCCGATTTCCTGTTGTGCATAAAATTGAACCAATTTAATACTATTAACCCCCTGGGCGCACA
Source organism: Asterias amurensis (assembly GCF_032118995.1). Taxonomy (NCBI): domain Eukaryota; kingdom Metazoa; phylum Echinodermata; class Asteroidea; order Forcipulatida; family Asteriidae; genus Asterias; species Asterias amurensis. Next base: position 20,045,721 of record NC_092654.1, read on the forward strand.
TCACACGCTGCGACTGTGCCACGCTCACCATTTTGGTGGTCAATAGGTTTACGTGTAACCGCTGCGTCGCCTTAAATGCGCACTTCACTGAATAACACACAGTGACATTGACCCCCAAAATGGTGCATTCAAGCTTATTCTGATGATGACGTGCAAGCTTAAGCCTACCTGTCTAAGAGAAAACTGATGAAGAGTTCATCCACACAAGATGATCCCCAATCACCATCGGTTTGTTTCTTGTACTCTTCAAACATTGATGAACAAAGGGCCTTTGCTCGAAGATGTTCCCATCTTTTACACTCTTTGCGAAGAGTTATCAAGACGGAACTAGAACTTTGGATTGGCACTTCTTGACTCCATTCAATGGCTGCAACCTCCTCCTTAGCACAGTCCATCATGATAAACCAAGTCCTCCTTGTCAGCTCTCATTCCACATCATTGTACATCTATGTAAAAGAACAAATTGAACAATTAAACATTACAGTTAAGACCAACAAGGTTTTTATTTCATTTGAACGTTGGACACTTTAAAAAAACTCTTTGATTTTCTAGATTTTAAATACACAGGGAGGGGGAGGAACTTGCATGTCTACAAAATATAAATATTTTAGAAGGAAATGTTTCTCTGGATGAAAAGGATTTGGGTACCTATTTGTTAACACAAAACAAAATGTTCACCTGTAGATTTACATTGAACTTACTTAGTTTGAAGATAATGATGGAAGTAGCTCCTTAAAATACTACTTGCTGAGGTGATGTAGTCTTTGAGAAATAAGAACAAAATAGGTCACAAAAATGTACATCTGTGGACATTGTGTAAAAAGTACCCAGACCCTTATAAACATGTATGAGTAAAATTTAGCATAAAACCTTTCTTGATTACGAGTAATGGGGAGAGGTTGATGGTATAAAACGAATTGAGAAACAGCTTCTTTTTAAGTGACATCCTTTTCGAGAAAGAAGTAATTTTCCACGAATTTGATATCGAGACCTCAGATTTAGAACTTGAGGTCTCAAAGTCAACCATCTAAATGCACACAACTTCAAGTGACAAGGGTGTTTTTCCTTTCATTATTATCTTGCAACTTCAATGACCGACTGATCTTAAATTTTCACAGGTTGGTTACTTTATGGTGATGTTGAGATACACCAACTTTGAAGGCCAGTCATTGATAATTACCAATAGTGTCCACTGCCTTTGAATGTTATAATAATAATACAATCAAAGTCTTATATAGTGCACATCAATCAAGGTACTCACACGGTACTGAGTAATATACAAACTTTCAGAAAGATAGGTTACAGACTGTGCAAGTCTCGCGCAGATTTCAACTTCTGGACCCATTGTGGTCCCAACCTTATGGAGTTTTACGTTGGGAAGATTTTGTTTCGTCCATTACTTTAGTCTAATGTAATTTATGACCATAAAAATGACATGTTGTTAAAATTTTAATACTAATTAACAACAACACATATAAAAGTAAAAATAAAGTCAACATAATAACAAAGAAAAACCGACATTTAGACTTGACCTCAGGTCAGGTTAGTTGTGAAAAATTAAGAATTTGTGAAAAATTAAGAATTTGTGCCCATATCTGATCAAGAAACTTACGCAGACGCTTGTTTTGGCTGCGCGGGTCGGAAAGCCTTATCATTGGTCGCTTGGGCGTCAGCTTCCTCTTTAAAATGTGTCACGCGTTTATCTAACGCCCTTGCAACCATCGTGCATCCGCGTATAAACCAGCTTTTAGTAGTTTCACATTCACATTCGGGCGTAGATTTACAAAAGGGGTTTCAAAGCATTTAAAATCAAACAAACATCCTTGTCCCAGAGTTTTACTTGTGTCCATACATAGACTTTAACCGATAATTGTGTATTTGTTTAAAAAGCTAAAACTTATTTAAACAAGCTCTTATGGGTATTTTTGTTGTTCAAATTCGGCATCAAGAATAATTTAAAGCAAAGATTTGATTCACAAAAAAATAAAGTTTGTCAGTTGTCGTGTTTTCTCGCTCCGGTGCACGCGAGACTTGCACAGTCTATTGCAGTGATGGATTCTGAGACCAAATAGTGTAAGGGTTTACAAGGAGCTGCAGGGCATTAAGCAGCCACAACCAGGATCACCGGGGCGAACCCCTTCTCTTCTCGATAAGTGCACCAGGTTATTTTACATGCATTACACAACACATGGGGCCAACGACTTTAGGTCCCATCCAAAGGACGAAGCAAGCTGTTTGCAAATGACACAAAAAGATGCAGGGTTGTAGATAAACATGATAAAAACTACAGATGCAGCCACTCTACAGCATGACACCCCTCCATGAATGGTCCGCTGAGTGGCAACTACCATTTCTTCGTTCGTTTCTTTTTAAATGATACATCAAGTTTATATTTTAATACTATTTAATTTATCATCAAGATTAAATTTTTTACTTTTGTAATTTTCATCACCTTAATAAACTTAATTTCATTTTCTATTTCATTTTCGAGCTACTCCGGTCACAAGGTACAAAGTGACCCGAAAGGGCCCAATTTCATGGCTTTGCTTACGGCTGAATTCAGTGCTTCAATCACCATTCTCCGCTTACAGTACACCATGGCCTGTCATGGCTGAGCGGTAGAAATCACCACATAGCAGTATCTATCACCTCGATCCCACAGTTATTCTTATAAGTTATTATAAGGGGATGAATGAACTGAGTGTTTCCGTGCCCACGCGTGGGTGCAAAGCTGTAGGGGAAATTCCCTTTACCAGAAATCACCATGTTGTCATCAGGAAATGGCGGCAAAAGCCGTCGGCCGCCGTCTTGCTTTTTTACGGTGCTTGTATTGTACATCATGGACAACAGAGGGCGCTTTCATGCATTTGGAACTGTTTTGGCCATACAGCTATATTAAATAGCATTGGTCGTGTTGACGGTGAGTTGACCAACACAAGCAAATCAACTGTGAATATCCATGCACGTGTATAGTGATGATTGTGAATGCATTGGAATAAAAATAGCAGCACCAGGTTTTTCCTCCGTGATCGGTTTTTAGAGATCGCGAAACTCCAATCGATTGAGGTACAAATATGATTTAATTGCTTCAGAGCCAGTGATGTAAAACAAAGTTTTCTGTTTCATGGAATATGGATGTAATGTTAATTTAGTAATTTTCATCAAGGCGGTTTGAATAAATTTATCTAATTTACGCAGTCCATATTTTTTTTACTACACAACAGTCTTGTTTTGTTGGTCGTCCTTGCGGTAAAACTGTTTTTAGCGTGCGGTTGAGCTATTGTTGTCCCTTCTGACGGGTACTTTAAACTTTTAAAAATCTTCACGATATATCGTCAGATGGGCGATATTTACCTGACGATATATCGCCAGTCAAAATTTTCGATATCGTCCAGGGTTATTGTGAAGATAACTAGGGCATCAGTTTTCGGGCCATTATTTTTTCCCAATTCAAAGAAAAAGGCACAATACCGTGAAAACTGATAACATAAAAGAGGAGGATAATAATAACAACAACATTTATTGCACTATTCAGCAGGGCATAGACTTGCTCTGTGCTTACACACACGAAATAGTACAATAGTTGCGATAACGTAACCCTCCTCCTGGCCGTCGGGAGGAGGGTTACGTTACGTTATCGCAACTAAATAAAATACTAGAAGGACCGAGTTGACTTTGGACCCAGTTGACCTGGGACCAAGGGAAACCAGTCATCTCGCCCCCGGCAAAGTCGCCCCCTGCAAAGTCGCCCCCTACAAAGTCACCCCCTAGCAAGCTCGCCCCCTCCGTGTACCAACCTCGCCCCCTCACAATGTCATCCCCCAACACAGTCGCCCCCCCCACCCGTCGCCCCCGACACAGTCACCCCGACACAGTCGCCCCCCAACAAAGTCGCTTGGTTTATGATCAAGAGTTAGCAGCAGTTAGAAGATTATGCCGCGTCCAAAACAAGCGTGTACAGTTTTTGCCGTGCATAGATTGGAACGTTGGTTGTGTGTGACCGTGCAACATCAATGGTCTTGGATCAAGACTGCGGCTACACAGTTACCGGGATACACAATGCACCACGTGCAGCGCTGAGTCGTTGACCCCCCCGGTGACGTGCACACACGGTCGAAGCTCCGCCCCCCTCAGGTTCGATTTTACAACCTGGGTCTTTCGCTCGGAAATCTGGTAAGTTTTTGTGCCTTTTTCTTTAAATTAGATCCTCAAGATTCATTACAAATTGAGGATCAAGTTCGTGTTTCTAGAATTTGTGTCATGATTTTCAAAAGTGGTAAAAATGGAGCAAATCTGCTGACTAGCTGTTGAAATTGTACGTGTTTGACCAATTCGCCCTGAATCGATTGAAGTGACTCGTAACCCTCCGGCTACGCCGTCGGCAGGAGGGTTACGTTATCGCAACTAAGGGGGCGACTGTGACGAGGGCAGAGATGCCAAGTCCAGAGGCCAGCTATGCGTGAGATTTTTTGCCGGGGGCGACTTTGCCAGGGGGCGAGACGACTGGCATTTGGACCAAGATGAGTTGGGACCGAGATGACTTAGGACTGAGATTTAATACTTGGGACCGAGATGACTTCGGACGAGTTGACTGGTACCCCATTAACATCTCAACAAGGTCACAAAGGTGGGCTAGGTTGGATAACTTTCCGCACCTCGCCACCACTTTTTCACAAATTTTTTCAAAAAGGGATAGGCTCATAGTCATAGAGGTTAATTGGATACTTATATATTATTTCATATTGAATGAGTGGTGGTGGCGCCATACGGAAACTTTTCCCTCCATGGTTACATTTATTAATAAATTCTTACCGTCCCGGCTGCCCAGCTGTGCCCTTTCATTAAAATTCAAAGCACCTACACGGCGGTGCATGCCCCATAGTCTCCTCCGCCTGGGTTGTGTGTTTGTTGTGGTGTGTGCGATGTGATCGCGATCTCATAATGGTCGTTGATATGCGCGCTCGGGATCGCGAAGTCGAGCCAAATGTACATGCGTTTTTGTTGCGCCTCACGTGATGTTACCGAGGTGCAACTATTTTGCGCAGCAGAGTGGCCAGCAAACAGTCGTACACCAGCGCCGAGCAGAGGAGGGACCCCAGCAAACAGTCGTATGTACAACAAACTAACAAGATGGCACCTAACTGTTTTTTTTGTAAAGTAAACTTCGTCGGAAGTATGAGATATTCGATCAGAGCAACACTTACACAAGAGAGTGCGATCGATTGTCTTAAGTTGACACAACTCGAGTTTGAAAAAGGTATCATGTGCACAGAATGCAAAAAAGTGATAACTTTCTACGGAAGAAGAGTGAAGAAAAAAATAAGAAAAAGTCCTGGGTTTGTGGTTAGGACAATGCTTTTACCAAATACGAAGATCGACTTTCAAAACGGAATTCCCAAGAATGTAACAGACTCCACCACACAACAGCCACACAGCCACGAAGGAGGAGAAGGAGAAGGAGAATCAAGGGTGTGTATTCTAATGGATTTATTCTAATGGATTTGTTCTAATTAATTATTCCAGTCCAGATTTCGTTGTACGAACCATAGTCCATAGATAGTAGTACGTAGACTAGAGCTTACTCCATGCTCCATGTGACGACTATGACGAAACCAGGCCAAGTGCAGTGGTTATGACAGAAAATCATCAAATGTCAAAATTTCGAAAAAGGAATACAGCGCCCCAGTTTCTGGGTCTAGGTATTGGTGGGTTTCGTACTTTAGCATAAACCGGGCGGGGCGCTGTAGTGTGTATGCCTACTCCTTACTAAAATTACTTACTTACTTACGATTGATGGGAGAAATTGTTTAGGCATGCCTGCCCTTTGTGTGACCCCATAATCCCCATATCCTATCATTGATTCCTTCCAACAGGCATCAAGCTCTTTCTTGAATGTTGACTCTGTTTTGGCATTTACTACTTTGTGGGGAGAGTGTTCCAATCATTAATTATTCGCTGTGAAAAGAAGTTCCTTCTGCACGCAATGTTTTTGTTGAGAGTGGGCTTGTACAACTTAAGAGAATGGCCCCTTGTACTGGTGTTTCTAGCTGTATTATTAAAGAACTACCTGCAGTCGACTTTCTCCAGTCCCTTGAGCAGCTTAAATGTCTTAGTCACCTCTGAGTCATCTTTGTTCTAGTGTGTATAAGTTCAGGGCTTGAAGTCTTTCTGTGTGAGGGAGGCTTTTCAACTGTGGTACCAACTTGGTAGCTCTCCTCTGTACTTTTTCTAAAACTTGCTTGTCTTTCTTTAATCCAGGGTTCCAGGCTTGAACACAATACTCCAAATGTGGCCTTATGTACAATGTAGGTCTTGTACAGAATTGAAAAGCTGTCGACATCTATGTACTTAAAGGATCTTCTCACGACTCGAAGACTGTTCGTACCCTTTAGTGCAGCTTTCGTACATTGTGTGCTCTGCTTGAAGTCATTGGATATATAAAACAATCCAAGGTCTTTCTCTATATTTCAAAATTTTGCTTTGGTTTACTCAGCAGAATCCACAACAAGTTTGGACGGGGTAGTGCAAGTGGACACTGTCTAAATCTCATATCAAACCACCCGGTTTTCTAACGCACAATCAATGGGTCACAACAAGATCTCGCACAAAAAAAACGAATAACCACAAACGAAAAGCGCTCTCTAGCGGTCCTGGCGCTCACTACCTTACTCAAGAAAGTACTACTGGAGAAAAAAATATTTGAATATCCGGTGAATTTGGAATAGTTGGTCAGCAGTTAACCAAATACCAAATTTCACTATCCGCCCAGAACATTGTCGCCCCCACATTGTCGCCCCCCACCAGAGTCTCCCCCACCAGAGTCTCCCCCCTGACAAAGTTGGCCCCAGTTCAACCTAGTATTGCTCCATTGTTCAAACTGATTATAGAAATTTGCCATTGAACTATTGTATAGCATTACAATGTAGGTCATATGGTCGCATAGTATCCATCTGTCGACTGCAAGAAATTTGCATAGCACTTTCGTAGACCGTTTCACAAATACCCATTGCACAAGTGCTAACTAATGAATGATAAATCTTGAGCGCTAACTAGACCAGCAACCACCTCATTCAACAGGTGTCTGTGGGCGTGATATACGCGATTGTCGTCTGCACAGATTTAACGTTCCGCCACAGTGTCACTTCTGTGTGCAGTAGTTTCTGAAAAGGGACTTCTAAATAGGAGCCCTTAATCCAACTCAGAAGCAATTGCAAACTTTACTGCTCAGAAGTGACAGAATTCAAATATAAAGTTGTGCAGAAAATATATGGTTTACCCTACAACTGTTACAAAAATATGTCCAAAGTCAAACTGAACTTTTTATGTTCTATTTATAAAGGAATAGTTTTAAAAGGTCTATCATTTTGCATAAAAAACGATTTCTCAACTAACTAAAATGTTCTTTGTTGAGTGCAGGCATTCAATTAAAATTATTGCATTTCTGTTGTACATCATTTAGGCTTTATGTTCAAAGTCATGTTGAGTGGGGCTTAAAAGCACTGAACACGTTTGCTAGTTGTCAAAGACCAGTGTTCTCACTGTTGGACAAATTTGTGTGCTTTCAGATAGGAATAAAAGACTTCCGGCTAGAAGTCTCTTTCTCAAAAACTATGGTACTTCAGAAGGAGTCGTTTCCCACAGTGTTTTATATTACCAACGCTCCAATGCTCATTACCAAGTCACTGAACACGTTTGCTAGTTGTCAAAGACTAGTGTTCTCACTGTTGGACAAATTTGTGTGCTTTCAAATAGGAATAAAAGACTTCCGGCTAGAAGTCTTTTAATATTTTAGTGAAAAATTACCTCTTTCTCCAAAACTATGGTACTTCAGAAGGAGTTGTTTCCCACAGTGTTTTATATTACCAACGCTCCAATGCTCGTTACCAAGTCAGTTTGTAAAGTAAATACCAAATGTGTACCTTCCCTTTAAATAAATAACAAACAACCAAAGGTGCCCGGATCTTTATCTGTTGCAGAAACCTCATACAATTGTTACTTGAATTGCAGGAACCTGTTCATGGTGATTCGTCACCAACATGGGACAGCATTTCTGAATATGATCCTGAGCATGATGAAGAAGTTGCAAGGATGGAGGTAGACAAGGAGCCCAAACCCAAGGTGCAGAGAAGTTCCCTCAAGGTACGATCATTGAGGCCCTGCGACTAGTGCCACAGTAGATTTTCCCTAGGATAAATCAAAAGATTGTCTTGAGTCTTGAGTAGTGTGATCCCTTTGCAGCACAAATTTGGCTAAACTGGGATGGGTGCAGCCTGGCGTCACAGTCGGAAGGTGCAGGTGAAGAAAGAAAACAGACAAATAGTTAAAGTGCAGACAAAAGCACAAGAAGTTGACAAAATCCAACAAAAACTTGGGTGCAGGTTAAAAAGCTTGACCAGAAGATTTAGAGGAGCCTGGAGCCAACCGGTAGCCTCATCCCTTTAATGGTAGGCAGGGCGGCTTCCTGGAAGGCGATGGGTGATGTAGCCAGGACAGCAGGTGCAGGCTCCAAATCTTCATGGTGCGTGGATAGAAGGAGAACTTGTCATTGTATAAGTCAATGGATGCTTTAGGAATTGTATATTTCAACGAGTGGTCATGACATCCAATTTAGTGTCCACTGTGCATTGATCAGAGACACTTATTGATGAGGAGTCATATGTCACAGAGAAATAGAGCACAGTCAAAAGGCCATAGTAAATAAAATGCATGGCCCCTAAAACAAACAGTTTGGAAACCTGGCATCATGCCTGGAGCTTGTCTTTAGCAATATTGGCCCCATTTTTAAACATGAATAGTTTTGTTGATCGGCTCGCCCATATTGGAATTCAAAATAATAGGATTTATTACCCACCACTGAAATTGGTCTAGCTACACGCAACCCTGATGACATACTAATGGTCTGACGTTTGACCGAGCAGAGCCTACATCACATGTATCTGATAGGCTTGGTTTGAAACTTCAAGGCCATTATATTTTTTTCTTTGCATTTATACCACAGGTCCTTTTGGTTAATGAGCAGTTTGCATTCAGCTAATTCTATTTTCACATTTATATTTTGATACACAAAGTGAGAATGAGTAATTAACAAGAGATTCTTATGATTATTTTTTAGGACACACTCATCACTTACATAAAAAATGCTCATTACGACAGCGCTCTAGCTTGTATGTATAAGCTTCAGGGAGGGCGGAAGGCAATTCATAAATTTGTGCAAAAGCAAATACATCAAGAGTTTGTCGAAGTCGGAAGACCCCCAAAGCGGATATCGCCACTAACTTCTGAAGTTACCGTGGAGAATTTAAAGAAGTTTAAGTGGTCAAATGTTATGAAGGAGGTGTCCACCAAGATGCCATTTACGACGACAACCCTTACTGGTATGATGCCCTCAGTGTCCACATTGAAGTACCAAGATGAACGACGCAAAACAGGAAAAGTAAACCGGTAAGTGTGATGTTACAGTGACACAACATGGTAATTAAACATTTGAGATTAAATGAAGGGAGTAGTAATTAACAAAAAATAATTAGTATAGTCCAGTTTTCATGCGATAGTTTTTACTAAAGGAGCACGTTACCTTGGATCGGTCGAGTTGGTCTATAAAAAGCGTTCTGTTAAACCACTTGTCATAAAATGGGTAGAAAGACGTGTGAAAGAAAATACAATGATCTACACTAATATTTCTCGAAATTGCATGGTTATCTTTTTCGACTAAAACGCCCGGCCATTTATGGTAGTTGAATTTTTTACTCCCATTTATGGCCAAACCTGCAAGGAAAACCGTGCAATTTTGATTGATACTGGTGTGGATCATTATATTGTACTTGTAAAACATCTTTCTAACCATATGCATTTCATAACAAACCATTTCAAACGCTTTTTATAGATTAACTCGTCCGATCCAAGGCAATGTGTTCCTTTAACCATTGACTTAGCTTCCCTCATGTTTCCACTGCCACTAATCAAGAAATTGTCTTTTTCTTTGTGTTGGATTCAAATTTTCTTTACATCATTGTGTGCTCATGATACAATAACAATAATGGGTTTGCTTGACATAAAGTTGTTATTGTTTTTTCTTTTGTCGTGCAGGCCAAGTTTAACTAACAAAGAAGCAAAAAAAAAGTGGAACTTTAAAGCCGGAGTCACTGTTGCTATGATGCTGTATGCGAACAGCCAGCACATTTACAAGTTCTGGCCGGCCGTTGTTGGAATTGAAATGAGGCGTGAAAAGAGTTCATTGAAGATGTTTGAATTGTTTCATCGCATTGGGTTAAGCCAGAGTGTCACGGCGATAAGAGCCCATGTTGACAATCTTAGTAAAGTGCACTACGACGAAGAAATTGACTGGAAAGGCGTGTTCAAGGCAAGTTTTTTTTACTTAATTGTACTTTATTGAAACAAAGTATACCACGTTTGTTTGACGATATTAAACAAATTTTTTTTTGAATCATCGACTCATTTATTTGGCAAGGACTGTAAAATTATCATTTTTGTTTTAATTAAGTCCGCAATACTAAGAGAGGATAGTGGAACAAGGTACGAACCTTATAGTTCTAGAAAGTAGCCCAACTGAAGCTGGGATCTGTCGCCAAGCAAAGAACCATGGCAAGGAACCAACCAGCAAAGCATTCTTAAAGACTGCTAGTGGTTCGACTGTGAAGGAGAAACAACTGCATATCTTCCTGGAAGTGTCGTGGTCGAGCGGTGAAGAGCACCGAATTCAGACTCTTGTGTTTCTGATCAGCAGAATGTGGGTTAGAATCCACAGCCGTGGCACTAGTATCCTGAAGCAAGACACTTAACCAAAGCTTAATCCTTCGGATGGGACCTAAAGCTATTGGTCCAATGTGTCGTGAACGCATGTAAAAGAACCCAGTGCACTTATTGAAAAGAGAAATGGTTCACCCCGGTGTTCCTGGCTGTGGCTGCTGTATGCGCCGTAGCACCTTGTAAACCTTTATAATGTGCTAAACAATTGGATCTCAGAATTTATCACTTCAATAACCTATCTTTCTGAAACTTTTTATATACTCAGGGCCTTGAGTACCTTGTTTGGTAGAGACGTGCGCTATTTAAGACTTGGATATTATATTCCTCCAATATTAAATTTTTAAGAACGGTGTAAAGGGACACTTTAATCGTGCGAATTGGTCTTGGAAAAGCATTTGAAACTGTCTGTTATGAAATGCATACGGTTAGAAAGATGTTTTAAAAGTAGAATAGTGGTCCAAACAAATATGCCTCGTTTTCCTTTACACTGTGAATGGCATAAAATGGCAGACCGCATGCATTTCATAAGAGTAGTTTCAATGCTTTCATAGACTAACTCGACCAATCCAGGACACCGTGTACCTTTAAATTGACCTTACTTTGAATGAACTTTGAATTATACAGGGTGTCTTCAGCCAACGCAGAACATCAACACGAGGTGATGATGATTCACCCTTACCAGACGCAGTGCCGGTAAACACAGAGAGCTAGCTAAGGCCTATCCAGAGCCGTTGCGACAACTGACTATTAGAAGACATTTTGTGTCCCGCCCTACAAAGGCATGGACAACATGAGGGGCCAGACTAGTCTGCCTGCTGGGATGTGTTGCATTTGATTGTGCATTTGGAGACTAATAATTTGTACACAGCAACCATGAACTGGTCCCTTTATGTCGTAACTCTAAAACACAGCTCTGGCCATATTGAGGCAGGAGTGAAGTAATCAAGATTCGAGGCGAGAGATTCTCAACTAAGGGCCCAATTTCATAAAGCCTGTAAGCACAAAAACTTTGCTGAGCACAGAAAGTTTTGCTAACAGAAACTGGATAACCTGCCAAAACTACGTTAAGATTACATTGTTATGATTTAAGGAACATGTTGCCTTGGATCGGTCGAGTTGGTCTTTGAAAATCGTTCTATAACCGTTTGTTGTAAAATGTATGGTTAGAAAAAGTAGAATACAACGATCTACACAAATATGCCTCGAAATTGCGTGGTTTTCTTTTTACCCTGTCGACTAACACAGTCGACCATTTATGGGAGTCAAAATTTTGACTCCATAAGTGGCCGACCGTGATAGTTCGCGACGTAAAAGGAAAACCGTGCAGTTTCGACTGATACTTGTGTGGACCATTATATTCTACTTTTCATAACATCTTTCTAATCATATGCATTTCATAACAAACGGTTTCAAACGCTTTTAATAGACCAACTCGTCGGATCCAAGGCAACGTTTTCCTTTAATTTGACTTGTGCTCCTCTCAATGCTTGCTTAGCACAGAAATTGTCTAAGCAGTATTTTTTGCTAAACAGTCTTATGAAACATGACCATGTCTCCCCAAACATGCCAAAGTAACTGACCAAATATTTTAGTGGAAAATTACTTCTTTCCCCAAAACTACACTACTTCAGAGGGATCCGTTTCTTACTATGTCTTTAACTATCAACAGCTCTCATTGACTGTTGGGAAGTAAGTTTTTATGCTAACAGTGATGACCAATAGTGTCCAGTGCCTTTAATAAATCATCAATGCTACATGTAGCTGCTAATATTTAAAAAATAGTCCATCCTCAGTACTCTTATACTTTAAAGAGCAATCAAATATATTTTCAGACCACTAAACCTCAGATTTCATTCAAGTTTTTGGCAGGTCAGCTGATTGGAATGTTTGCTAATTACCGGAGAACAGGTTTTGTGACCGAGTTTAGATTGTTTTAGGGGGATTGGATTTGTTGTAGTTTGGGTTGCATTGTGGGTTAGGGATGGGGTTTTATGGATGAGATTTTGTGGATGGGTTGGGGATGGGATTTTGTGGGTTGGGGATAGGGTTTTGTGGTTGAGTTGGGATGATGGGTTTTTGTGGATGGGGAAGGGGTTTTGTGGTTTAGGGCTTAGCGGATGGGTTGGGGACGGGGTTTTGTAGATTGGTTGGGGTTTGGGAAGGGGTTTTATGGATGGGTTGGGGTGTGGGGTTCGAGAAGGGGTTTTGGGGATGAGGTTTTGTGGTTAGGGAAGGAGTTTTGTGGATGGGTTGGGGATGAGCTTTTGAGGTTGGAGTTTTGTGGATGGGTTGAAGTTTTAATGTTGGGGGTTGATTTGGGATCGTTTTGGAATCAGGGTGTTGAAAATGGCAGGTTAAAAAGTAGTGTTATAGTTAATGTAGTACTATAGTTAATGTAGTACTACATTAACTGCAACACTAGTTTTACCCCAAAAACACTTATCGGCTACAAACAGGGATGATAATTTGCAATAAGATTTTATTTACATTTGAGTTGACAATACAAGAGGATAAATGTAGAGTTGATCAAATTGTGAAGAGTGAACCATTGATATAGTTCTATTAAAAAACCACATTCCGATAATACTTTCCATACGGATTAAACTGTAGATGATCCTAGTTTGGTTCAACATCACTGCAAAAGCTCTTCCATTGAATAAATGCACCCATTACTCAAAATTCAAAACGTGAAGTTAATTTCTACTTGCATGATATCCAAAGTGAAAAAATCTAGTGGTATTGTTTTAAAATTTCCTTTCTAAAAGGACAGAGGTATCCCCTGAAAAATGTGTGTGAAAAAATCTTGATTATAACATACATGTTTGACACCAATATGGCATTCCAAACAAAGTTTTAGTACTCTTGTCGACTGGATTACATTTGCTTTCATTTTGTTACTGTCTGCTGGGTTTTTTTTTGAGAAAGTTTTAAGGCATTGTTCGATAGTTTGTTAATTCTAGTTGCTTAAAAACTTTCAATTAAATAAAATTAAGTGCATTAAAAAAAAATTGTTAGTTTGATGTCAAATTCTTTGTTTCATTTGTTGTATTATTAAAAAAGTTTAAGCTTAGAGACATTTGACACCTTAAGTAAGTGTCAAAGGCCAATCTTCTCACTTGGTGCATCTCAACATACGCATAAATAATAAACCTGTGAAAGTTTGTGCTCTATTGGTCGTCGAAGTTGCAAGATAATAATGAAAGAAAATAAAAACACCCTTGTCACCAAAGTTGTGTTGTTTCAGATGCTTGATTTCTAGACCTCAAAATCTTATTCTGAGGTCTCAAAATCAAATCTGGAAAATTACTTCTTTCTCAAAAACTACGTTACTTCAAAGGGAGCCGTTTCTCACAGTGTTTTAATTATACTAACAACAGCTGTAATTACCAATTATTGTCAATTCCCCTTAAACAAACACTACAGATCTGGTAAGACAAAAAATCGTGAAGATCACAGATTTACTTAAAATGGTCTAATGATGATGGTAGTAGAAAACATCCCTTGAAATTTTATGTCCGAAACGTCATATTTGAAATGTCATATTTGATGAGAAATAAAAAATCTAATTTCGCTTTTGGATTTCAAAACTCAGTGAGTGTTTCATATATATATTTCTTTGAATCGATGTCATGCAAAATGTTAAATCGATTTTGACTATTTTCTCGTGACCCAGATGGCCAATTGATCTCAAACTTCTACAGGTTTTTCAGATAAGATGTATGTGGCATAAATTGCCTCACACTGCCAGCACTTGGTTTGTTAGCAAAACTGTTCATTTAAAGTTTTGAAGTCTTTCTTGAATACAGATATAATTTAAGTCAAGCATGAGCAATTTTAAGCCAAGTGTCAACGCCCTACGTTATCATTGCTTACAACTACCAAGCTTACCGCTGATTTTTACAATGATAAGAATAAGTATTGTTGTCTAGTTACTGAAACAAATTTTCATGGTTTGTGCAGTATGACACACCAATGTCTGTATGAGAGAGATTAGCTGTTGCCAGCTTAGCGCTTATATCCCCTTGTAGGAGTTTCCCGAGTTTCCTTAGCTGGAAGATTATCTAAGCATTCAAACTAGCCAAGTTCCTTCTACTTTTAAAATCAGTGGCAACTTGATAGGGACACATATAGAGCTGACCAAACATGAGAAGATCACTCTCCCACTTTCATCCTTGGTGATATGAGAGGTAACCATAGGCAAGTTTTTTTAGCTCGGAGAAGAAAGGGATTGGAACTACAATGCAACAAACTAACTTTAGCCCATAGAGTTATATATAAGAACTAGAGGGCGCACTGGCCTATATACGCGACCCGGCATGCGTGCAGGCGACCATTTTCTAAGTTGAAAAACAGGCATTGCACAGCGCGTGTTTGTGCGGCCATTTTGTAAGTTGAAAAAACAGCATCGCGTAGCATTCAACAAACTCCAACTTGTGTTTCATATTCCACGCGCGTACAGAATGGCGCGCGCCTCCTTGCAGTACCGTCGCGTTTGTGCAAGCAGCATCACCAGTGTGCCCTCTAGTTGTTATATAACTTGTGCACAACTACAGTTACAAAAATACAAATGTTTTTTTTTTCTAGTAAAAGCTTTTTGCTCAAGACTGAACTAACAAACAAAATAAAAACGCCTTGCTACAATTTAAATAGTTTCTTAATAAGGCAAAACATATAAGAAAGTTGGTAAAGATACATGAGTAAAACGGTCAATTATGTGTAAAAGTTATACACAAAAAATTAAAAAACATGTGATATAGTTCGCTAGAGGTAATGACTAATTTACATAAGTTCTCTAAAGGCCTATTGCTTTACAAGGAAGTTATTGACGAGACATTTTTAAAGGTCTAAATGTTCAGTAAAACATTGCTATATTAATGCATTGCATACAATAAACCAGAAACAAAAAATGTATCATGGAATCTTGGGCCCTTTTCAAACCCACTGCTTCGGCTTTGGATTCGGCTCAGGCTTGCTTGGCCCGCGACGGTTTTAACAATCGCGTGTTTTGCAGACATGCTCAGGGCTTCAGATGAGAGGACGGAGCCATCGTTTCGAAACAGGCCATAATACACAGACTTGCAACTGGTTTTGTACATCAAGAGAAATCAAACCTTGTGGCATACACAGAAAGACATGATTTCAACAAAGTCAAAAGTCTTGATACAAACTTGTTGCACCAAACCTAGCGTTTCATGTTTTGTTTGTTTGTTCTTTTCAAAACAAATTGACAAAGCATTCAGTTCAAATCTCTTTTAAAAAGAAAAACATGATTCCAACAAATTAAAAAGTCTCGTTAAAAAGTTGTTGCCTCTATATCATTTAATGTTTTGTTTGTTAAACACATTGATAAAGAATTCAAAACTCTGTTTTGAAATCACTGGCTTGCTATTCATGTAGTGTTTGCATATTATCATGTAATAAAACGTCAAATGGAAAAGCTGTTGTTGCATTTACCGATGAAGTACACTTCTCCAGAAGACGATCAGAGCATACTGATCGAAACGTCATGTTGAAACCAACGGTTCTTTTCAGAATCACCCCAACTCATTAGAGATAGTCATTACATGGTGTTACCGCAAACCTTTCTATATCGTATTTCCACCATGCAAAGTTTCAAATCCTACTTCAAAATCCCTTCGTTAACAGGACTTTTGGACCAGAGATAACAAGAAGTTGTCGTGTCTGAGGACATTTCTAGAAAAGTGGCAGGTGACAATGTTCAACAGTTGCCAACAATCGCATGAGTAACTTACATGGAGAGGATGTTCACAATTATCAATATTTTCACAAGCAAATAAACTGAACACAGGGAGTATGCTGGGAGGGAGGGGTTTAAAGCCTGCTATATGCCTTCATGACTGAAAAAATGTCAAACAAACAATTTTTTGAACCATTAGATATGGTGCAGTGTCTGTTTGTGTTTAATTTACATTTTGAAAGTCAGATACATAAGCAGGGTCTTCTAAGCAGGAAATTACATGTGTAGGGAGGGCATTTGTTTAACTTGTGTATGTTCTTTATACATTTCATATCCGTGCTCATAATAAACAGGGTTAACTTGCAGAATAATGTGGAGTGTTTTTCTTTGTACACTTTTAGGATGGGGGGGGGGGGTATTGACAAAGTGTATGGTTTGTACGCGTGCGAAAATGTGGATAATTGTGGACGACCCCCTCACACAATATTTTATTTTGTTAAGATTCAATAGGAAGGCCTGGTAGCAGGATGACCAGACGTCTCTGAGTTTAAAGGTATAACGGGCATTCCAGGGTATCCCGATGGGTATCCTTGAAGATAGGTAGACGGGTAGAAGAATGCTGCCATTCCAGGGTCCCCCGGTTGTCCCTGCCTCTCCAATGATGGAACATTACTGCCCTTCCACTGGTTGCCCGCTGGCTGCAAGTTCTGTAACCTCACAGGCTCCTCCGGTTGGTTATGATGATCGATGGGCATTTCATTTTCTTGGCGATGCCACTGGCTCTCCACCTGCTCTATTTCTCTGATGGGTTGTCGGTCATCTCGCCAGTGACCGACTGCATTGTTTTCCCGTTCGAGGGGTACCGGTACGTTTCTGCCCTTCCATTGGTTCTCCATATTATTCACAGGTTGCTCTTTCGGGAGTTGTACAGTGTTCTGTTTTGCTTGGCCTGTTAATTGTAGCTCTCTGTTAACAATCACACCTTGTGGTGGTGTTGGATCCTTGGCTCGTTTGGTTGTGATCGGCTTAGGCCTTCCAACATCCTTCCACCAGTCGATGCCGTGGTGCTTCTTTTTATGGTTCTTCAAACTCACTTTATGGTTGAAAGATTCCATGCAGAGCTCACACTGGTATGGCTTCACCCCAGTGTGGACACGTTCATGTTTCTGCATGTTACTCTTCTGTGAGAAACCACGACCGCACTCGCTGCACTTATAAGGCTTTTCCTTCATGTGTATCGCCGAGTGGATAATCAGTCTGTTATTGGTGTAGAAAGATTTCCCACAGTGGTCGCAGATGAAGGTCTTCTCGCCGCCATGGTACAGCATGTGACTGCGAAGGTTCTGCGAGAAGCGGTACGTCTTGTCGCACACTTCACACTTGTAGCGATCCCCGGTGCGGTCCATCTCGTGTATCTTGCGATGTTTTTGCAGGATCTGATTCTCGGTGAAGCCCTTGCCGCACTCTTCGCAGATGAAGTTTCTCTCCCGATGTTCTCGTTTGTGGACGGTCATGTTGTCAACAAACTTCTTGCATTTGGGACACTGCCTGAGGAGAGTGGCTAACTTGGTGATGTCCGTTAACTGGCTGTCAGGATCAGTTACTCCTGCTTCAGTGCTGGTCCCTCCTACGCCCTCGGGGTTGGTTAACTGAGATGGAAATGGAATACTCTCCCGTCGGTGGACACTAAAGAAATGATTCTTGATGTCCTCTGCCTCTGGAAACTGCTCAAAGCATGTTTTGCACTCGTACATCTTTGGCAGCCTCTGGAGCCTAACTTCCATGCGAACATACTGCCTGTACATAACAGAAAAATATATATTAAAAAAAACATTTATAAAATGAAGCAAACGATGTTAATTTAGACATTAAAACAAAGGGAATTTCTTTTTGCAGGAAATTGTTCTAATTGATTACTCTTTGAAGGAGAAAAACATTTTGGCTAAAATTGATTCATGGGGAAGATAATTGTTCATGAAATACATCTTAAAACATATGTGAACGTTTCACTTTAAAATGTTGAATGCACAGAACATCATTCACTACCTCCAACCTCCATGTTAAGTTCTTTTTACAAAATGTGCTGTTGGGAAAGTGGATCATGGATGTATTGACTTGAAATTAAACTCTACAGGAAAATATCGCCATCAGTAAATGAAGGTAGAACTTTTATAAACGAGTGATTTTATTTTATTAACTGAGAGTCCAGATTAATTTCCGTGAATAGTGCATCATAAAAGGCAATAACTTACTTGGATGCTTTCTCAGCCTTCAGAGTTGCCTTTTGGCTTTCTGAAATCACTTTTTTGGGGCGTCCTCTTTTACGTGGCGGTCCATTCTGCTCGGGCTTGGGAATCTTCTTAGCCCTCTTCTTCTTCTTTGCGGGGGCCTTCTTTTTGGTAAGGAGTTTGTCAGTTTCAATACGTTTCTTGGGTTTCGGAGTTGTTGTTTTTGGTGTTGTTGGTGTTTTTGATGATACCCGGCTGTTTTTGATGGTCCTTGGAAGACTTTTACGTCTTCGCTTGGGCTGAGAAGGTAAGAAATCAATGAGATGATAAGATAACGGAGTAACAAAATCTTCTTCTTACTTTTATTATTATAGTTATGATTTATTAAAAACTGCTCATTGAAGGCTACTGGCTGAATTACAAAACAGTACGGTAGGCCTACAACACATAATACATACAAATTAAACATTAATAAGAATATAAATGGTATATTAAAATACTTTAAAATTGAAAAAAAAAAAAAAAAAACGGATTAATAAACAAGGAGGCATTTAGGAAATCAAGAAACACACACATCATATTGCAAGAAAAGTAATGCATCATGAGTGTTGTGTTATCCGTCCTGGCAGGGCCATTCAATGGCAACCAGTGAGTTATAAAATACTATGGACTGGCATAATTCAGTCAACAGTGCATGTCTATCCTCCCTTGGCCCTGCGCATGATCAGAGAAGGGAGTTATTTCCCTCAGCCTTTGACCTCAGAAATAGGACCCTTTTCTGGTTTCAAACAGTCCCTTGGGTGACTAGAAGAGCACTATTGACCTCATTCCATATGTGTGCATAATATAATATCAGAAGATTGATATAATATGAGAAAATAGCAAATTGGAAAGTAATAATAATAATAATAATAATAATATTAATTTAGGATTTCTATAGCACACAAATCTGCCTATAATGGCACACAAGGCGTACAAAAAGATTCACTAGTAACATTACACAAACAGCCAGTAAACAAATTTAGGTAACAAACATGAAATAAATCAACAAATCAAATGACAAATGCACAAACAAGTACAAGGATATTAATAATAATAAGAATAGGCATTTGTAAGAGACTAGTCCACAGAGACAATGTGAACAAAACAATACATTGAAATCCAGTGAAAAGAAAGCAAAATAGCAATTAAGGAAAATATACAATAAATCCAAATGGAAAGCAACAAAACTATGAACTAAAGAAATACATCTTGGAAAGGTGTATTTAGGGGTTGTGTGGGTGTGTACTCCCTGTTACTAAGTATTCTACGCTTACACGGTTAGCGCAGACAGCAAGTACGGTAAGCGTCCAATTCACTGCACCTGAACTATGGAACAATCTTTCACACCACATCAAAAACTGCCCCACCCTGGAACAATTTAAGTTACAACTTAAAACACACCTGTTTACCCACTCAAGCGCGTAGAGACTTAATTGTAATATGCGCTTTATAAGAACTGTTTATTATTATTATGGTGATCGTAAGCACAGAAATCGGCGGTAAGCAAAGCCATGAAATTGGGCCCAGATCACTTGTACGAGACATCTCAATAAAAAAAACTTACATATCGTATGATGGGTACCGGTTGGTAATCCAGATCACTGGGATTGTCATCCATAGCAAAGAAATCATCTTCTTCTAACTCATCGCTGATTGACATGACATTACCATCAGTGACTGACAGGGATTGATGCTCGGTGTTGAGTGACATTCCATTCTGGAGACTCTTCCTCTTTCTGGAAGGTGGCAGCGGAGAATCATCTAACGGTTTGTCTTTTACTCTGTTATTAAAGACATCAGAACAATCACATTACAACCATGGCCTTACTTCACGGAGCTACTTCAAAGCAGAAAATACTGCTTTTACAAACACTAGTTATCAAACTAAAACAATGATAGATTAAAATACATTAAAAGCACATTAAAGGCAGTGGCCACTATTGGTAATTACTCAAAATAATTATTAGCATAAAACCTTTCTTGAGGTTGATGGTATAAAACATTGTGAGAAAGGCTCCCTCTGAAGTGCCATAGTTTTCAAAAAAGAAGTAATTTTCTACGAATTTGATTTCGAGACTTCAGATTTAGAACTTGAGGTCTCGAAATCAACCATCTAAATGCACACATTTTGTGTGACTAGGGTGTTTTTTTCTTTCATTATTATCTTGCAAGTTTGATGACCGATTGAGCTCAAATTTTCACAGGTTTGTTATTTTATGCATATGTTGAGATACATTACATGTAACTGTGAGGGCTAATCTTTGACAATTACCGATAGTGTCCACTGCCTTTAAAGACATTGGTTCAACAATAAAAAGTATCCCTATCTACACACGATAAAATATAACCGATAAAAAACAAAATAAGATGCGTTAGACTCAACAACTCACTGCTAAGCAGAAATGAGCAGGATACCAGTCACAAATGGTACATGTGACATGGTAAATTGGCTGGTATTCTTATTCTCGTAAGCTTAAATTTGTTGTGCTTAGAATATTGTTGTGCTTTTTTAAAGCAACTGTTTGAAATCGGGCCCATCTCATAGAGCACAATCAATCTGCTTAGAATTAAGCAAAGTTTCGCTTAACAAGTTACCAGCCACACTGCCGTGTCAGCTTACACAGATGCAACTGGAATTTTAGCTCAGCATAACAAATTTCCTTAGTTATAGCAATTTTTTTTCTGCAAAGCCCAAAAACAAAACAAACATCTACCAAAACTTGGCCAAGAACTGGTCAAGAAAAATAATAATGAAAATGAAATGAAAAATATATAATGTAATGGATACAGAGCATACCAATATACATGTAGGGGCATTTTACAGAATCCAAAACAAGCTTGTTTTAAAACTGCCTGACAAATTCTAAGGGAAATAAATTACAGCAAATGATCACAAAAGCAAAGACAAATACTCAAAGAGGAGTAAATTGGGCGAAAATAATAATATGATAGTAAAACTGAAATGAAGGTGGTATGCTAACAATAATGAGCAAGGGGTTTTGGAGAGGGATGCATATTAAATAACCCCACAGATAGGTATGGCAACAAGTCAGTAATCCATTAGCCTTGCTCAAGGCAGTCGAATTATTCACTCCGAAAAAAGACCGCCGCTGTATAAAACCCACCCGTATTCACTGTGCGTAACATCGCACGACACGATGCCCCCCGTACACTATCCGCATGCGGAGGCCGTCAGGCCGACAGCCTTGTAGGGTCTGTGTTGAAGCCACTGACCTCATTACTATAATAAGCGAAGAGTTCCCACGGTCAGCTCATTACCATAATGCCCGCGAAAGACGAGACATGTCTACATCACACACCACCACCACGGACGCTCAGCGAGCATGATATGATAGGCATGCGTGATTGGACGTCAAAATGAATAGTTCATTTGCCTCACATCCTGTGTTGTCTGATAGGTCTGACGAAAGATATACATTCATAGGCTGCATACTAGCATATCCGAGAGCCCCCCCAATTTTTTCCACAAGTGGAAATTTTTCAATACAACACATTAAACCCGGAAGTTACAGACCCGACAAGGCTGTCGGCCTTCGCATGCGGTTAGTGGTACAAGTGCGGATGACTTGTGTGCAGTAGTCGTACGATGTGACAGTGTGTATACGGGTGGGTCATGCGGTGTGATCGCATGCACCATGCAAAGGGTATACGGGTGGGTTTACAGCGGCGTCTTTTC
The DNA here is from genome assembly GCF_032118995.1 of Asterias amurensis. Lineage (NCBI taxonomy): Eukaryota > Metazoa > Echinodermata > Asteroidea > Forcipulatida > Asteriidae > Asterias > Asterias amurensis. The sequence continues at coordinate 20,068,153 of NC_092654.1, forward strand.
GGAGCGAATAATTGAGCAAGGCTAGTAATCCATAAAAAGGGAAGAGTTTACACATCTGACGTCTCATACAAATTCCACAACAACCTCTCATAAGAAACACACAGACAGCAAAACATTTACTCAGTGTACACATGGTGTACATGTACGTACCTCTCATATTTTTGTGGTTTCCCTTTTCTCCTTGTTGTTTTCTTCACAGTCTTGAGTTGTGTTGATTCAGTGGCCATGATAGCTTCTGGGTTCAGAACCCCCTCTATGCTGAAAGGAAATTAAACAAATCATTGTCATCCAAATGTATTGGTATTTTGGCAGATAGATCTCCATGTAAAACACCCTGTAGTGAATTCAGAAAAAGAAGGTTTAAAATAACAGAACAAGGAAGCCAAGTTTAGGAGGCATGATGAAATGATGGCACTTCTGCAACTCCTGGAGCTATAGAAAGGAGTCTTTAGGTACAGTATCCTTAGAGACACTTGAGAATTACATGTATATCAAAAAGCATAATTTCTTCAAATGTTCACAAAATAAAATATTGACAACCCTTTGGTTTTAATACAAGGAAGATGTACATGTAAGAAAGTCACAACGGCTCCCTTTTCACCAGGTAGACACATAAGAGAGCCATCAGCTCCTTGTTCAATATTTCAATTCAATTCAGTAACAATTATTTCAATGCTGTCATTCAATACAATAATACACATTTATGCCATAATTACAAAAGCATGGTATACATTAATTAGATACACAATGATTCAAGAATAAGTAGAATATAATGACAACATTTAGGTATAAGGCAAAGCCAGTCGTTAACGCCAGATGCTTTTGTTCCCTAACCTATGGACAGACAAACATTAGAACAACTATGTACATAAGAAAGTCAGAACAGCTCCTTGTTCACCAAGCAGACTTAAGAAAGGCTAAAATAAGACACAATCTCAGTTTCTCATCCTTCTACATGTACATGTACTGTATACCTATGACATTGTTTGGGAAGGAATTGAAAATGAATGACATTTGGGATTATCTGCAAACTTGGACACCCCACCGCCACAGGATATTTCAAAACTTTAACTAAAACTCGCATCTGTGTAAAAACAGAGTAGTTTCATAATGAACACACAATAAAAAATGTCAAACCTTTCAGATTCAGATAAATTTAAGAATAGTATTCCAAGAAGCTAAGTAAACATTCTTAATTTATGTTTTTTTTTTTTTTCTCAACATAAAAATAAAACAAATAAAAGAATTGTTGAGATTTGAGATTTTGTGCAGTCTGACCTGGATGTTTACATAAAAATATTAAAAAATAAAAGACTAACCTGTCTAGACAATAGCTCACAAACGCCTCATCGATACTCCACGCGGACGGCTCTTCAGTCTTCCTTAAGTAGGGCTCGAAATAAGGTGATCCAATCAATTGGTTCCTCAGTCTTGCCCACCTCTCCCCCTCGTTGGGAAGCGATACCAAGGAAGGCACCTGGACATCAAAAGGGTCACCATACCTCTGCTGGTGTGTCTGTCTGTGATCAGGGTCGACCTCGGTAGTTGGTGAAGAAGGTGTATCCTGCGATGGACAGGGCATTGAATTGGATTGGGATGTTTCTTCACTGGTTGCTGGTGGTTGGGATGCTGCCGTATGGATATCAAGCTTGTCTAGTAGTTCTTGAAGTACACTTGTTGTTTCTGTCAGGATGCTGTCAGAGTCGGATTGTGACTCCCTCTCGACCTCAGGCTCCTATTAGAATGACAGGAAATCAAGTTTACAAAATCGTTTCAAACTCAATTTTCCTCATGTGCCGCGTTCCTCCAACCATTAAAACTAATTTTCTAAAAAGGGAGATTATATTAGTACAAATCAGGTATCATGATTGATGGGGAAAGTGGGAAGTCCTAAGATTAAATTATTGTACCACAGATTTGCCGCAATTTCTTACAATTTCGGACATCTACCCAAAACATTGGTTTACCACAACAATGTGTAAAGAAACAAGGGAGCAGGAGCTACTAACTTGAGTAAGGCCAAGTAAAAAAAGAAACATGTTTAGCATCCCCGCCCGCTTCCTTTTTAGAGGCCGCTTCCTCTTTTGTTTTATTTTTTATTTTATTTTTGTATGCACTTTTTTTTTTTTATGATGAAAAAAGGGTTATTTTAAACTATCTCAGCTAAAACAATCTGAATGTCTTGACCAAAATGTTTCATTTATGTATGGTGTGTTTGAGTAGTAGAAAAAACAATGGATATTTGACATTTTAAAAAGAATGGCGGCCATCTTGAAATAAAAAAATAAAAAGCACCCGCTTCTCTTTTTTTGAGAAACCCGGACGCTCTTTTTTTGAGAAACCCGGACGCTAAACATGTTTCTTTTTTTACTCGGCCTAACGTAGCTCCGGCTCCCTTGTTTCTTATTAACACATTGTTGTAGTTTTCCAAAAATCAGGGGGGGATGGGAGGGAAAAAAAAAAACCTCTTAATATCGCAACTAACCAAAACACTGCTAAATAAATGTTCACTGACTGGGTATGTGTTCTTTTAAAATTGGGTTTGCAACGTGACAAACCCAAACCCATGCGTGACATAAATTAGTATCCAAACCAAACCAAAGTAAAAACCTTGACGGAAAAATTTCCATATGGCGCCACCACTTTTTCATTCGATATGAAATATCATAGTATCTAATTAACCTCAATGAGATGTCCCTTTTTGTAAAAATGAGTGAAAAAGTGGTGGCGCCATACGGAAAGTTATCCCTACTGACTGACTGAACAACATACATGCATGATGCTGCTGAATCGAATGAACCATTAAAAAAGGGGTTCTTTATTTTTCATTACTTTCCTGTCATGCAGTACAGTACAATTCTACCTCCATTATCATTATGTCCACATTGAGACCAAGGTCGAACTCAAGTGTAACATGATGAGAGCTTCAGAATCAGATTGATATGCCATCGCTAAAATATTGCGTACGAGTATTTATTGCCCACTTTCTTTTTTACAGAGCTCGACTCGGGATCGAGTGGGCTGAGCCTGAGACCGAGACGAGATGTTAAAAAACACCCACCTTTTCTGTCATTTCGTTCGTCTGTTCAGCATCCATGTTACAATCAGACATTCTGGACGGGTGGTTTGTGACTTCTCACACAATGTAGTGTCGATTAGCTTTGCAGTTTAGCACCCAAAAGTAGAAAATTTATCAAATTCTTCATGCGACAAGATCGACATGACATTGCTTGGGACATCAATTATTTCCCCGTCAGTCATCTCAAAGAGCGCCCTCAAGAGATTACAGCGCCTATAAGGAAGGGGATGCAGGAAGTGGGCGGGGCGGTTCAGATCCAGGGCCCAATTTCTAAAGCTAAGCACAATACAATTTTGCTTACCAGACTATGGTTACCAGCCAAACCTGAACCACCCTGTAACATGTACAATTGTGACTGGTATCCTGCTAATTTCTGCTTAGTAGGAAATTGTTCAGCAATAGTTTAGTAGTTCCCCATGATGAATGGGCCCCTAGTGCAAAATTACCCCATGTGTTGGCATGAACCACCTGTTTTGTTTTGGTCTAATTCCTTTGCTTATATCACCATGCAAAACACATGAGCTGATGAAAAGACAATCTGTTAGCTCTCAGACATTTTAGGCAAAATTAGCATAAACTGACCGATGCTCAAAATAAATGCAGTGGTGAGCAGGTTGTTCTCCTTAGCCCCATCAATCGGTCCAATCCACTCAAGGATACAGAGTGGATTGGACCGATTTATTGGGCTAGTTCTCCTAAGACTTGATCTGCCATCTTCTCAATACCAAACGACTCATTTAAGGTTTGGTCGGACAGCCATATGATTGAAGCTCAAACATGCATACTGGACTTAATTTCATAGAGCTGCTAAGCACACAAATTTGCCTAGCATGAAATTTCTTCCTTGACAAAAACAGGATTACGATTACCGAACAAATTTCCATTTGTTGCATATTGCTAACTGGTATTCAGGTGTTGTTTGCTTATCCTGAAAGTAACCTGGAAATTTGGTTGGTACTTGGTAATCCTTTTATCAAGGCAAAAAATTCATGCTGAGCAATTTTGTTGGCCCTGGTTGTTGTTGGCCAAAAAAAAACCCACTCCTAAATGCAGTGGGTGACTTTATATTTTGTACAACTCCTGTCCAAGCACAGGTTCAAATGATTTCATCGTTGAATAAACATACCCAGAAAACAAAAACAAGTTTTTGATGAAAGGACAGTTTTAATTACTTGAGTTACAATACTTTTACTTTTATAAACTGCAGTTTTATTGAGATTTTTGTCTCACAAAGCATCTACTATCATACTATAACTAGCAACAATGTCAATTCCCATAAAAACATTGAAACATTAAAAATACCCTACATGTAGGTTACCCTCAAAGATGGCAAGAATTATTCTTACAAGAAATCAAAAGTTTTGAGACAAGTTTGAAGTTTGAAGGAAGATTTGTTAAATTCAACAGGAAACTCAGCGATTATAAGTCTGCTGTTGTGACACTAGCTCATGATCATCATTTAGGCTAATGCTGAATGATGTTTTTTGAAACCTACATTAATTCTTCAAAAAAAAATGATGTATTTTTCCCTTACAGTTGTCATAGTTACACATGGTTTTTGGTGATTAGCAACGGACAATGTCATTATTTTTAACCTAAAAGCTTATCAGAGAAAGAGTTGGAAAGTAAAATTAAAAAAGTTAATTGATTAACCCTTACACCAATGTAAGATAAAACTGTCATAACAAAGTATAATTAATGCTTCCAGTGTATAATGCTGTTAAAGACAGTGTACACTATTGGTAATTGTCAAAGACCAGTCATCTCACTTGGTGTATCTCAACATATGCATAAAATAACAAACCTGTGAAAATTTTAGCTCGATCGGTCGTCAGAGTTGCGAGATAACTATGAAAGAAAAACAACCCTTGTCACACGAAGTTGTGTGCTTTCAGATGCTTGATTTCGAGACCTCAAGTTCTAAACTTGAGGTCTCGAAATCAAATTCGTGGAAAATTACTTCTTTCTCCACAACTAGGTCACTTCAGAGGGAGCTGTTTCTCACAATTTTTTTATACCATCAACCTCTCCCCATTACTCGTTACCAAGAAAGGTTTTATGCCAATAATTATTTTGAGTAATTACCAATAGTGTGTCCACTGCCTTTAAACATAATTCATAGGCTACTTAAGTGCCGGTTGAAATCCTGTAATTATAGCAGCATGTACCAAAACAAGCGATTATTGCATCTAAATATGTATTAAATCAAATTATGTGGGGTGTCGTGGCCGAGCGGTTAAGAGCTCCGAATTCAAGCTCTGCTGATTCTGTTCAGCAGAGTGTGAGTTCGAATCCCGGTCCTGACACTTGTGTCCCTGAGCAAGACACTTAACTATTACTGCTTCTCTCCACCCAGGGGTAAATGGGTACCTGTGAGGGCAGAAATGGTTCTTGTGATTGATTTAGCCAAGTAGCGCATTTGTTGCACGAGGCTGTATACTCCCCAGGGAGCTGAGATGGTTTAAGGAGTGAACTAAGGCCCAGTGACCAGGGGTAATATCTTGAAACGCTTTGAGACACCCGTAGGGAGTGAAAAAGCGCTAAATAAAAACTCAATATTGTTATTATTAATATTATTAAATCATACTAACATCATAAGAAATTACCACATGAGTTTGCATGATGAGAAAATACAGAATTAGCCATTGCAAACAACTTTCCAACAAAGAACGATGGCATAAAGACAAACAAAATAGTTATTGGTCTAAAATGATGTGTTTCTTCCTTATTAAGAATAATGGAAATTGGAAAAAAAAAAAAAAAAACACTACTCTCAAGTCCTTTCCTCAGGGGGGTGTGAGGCAAATCTTTCACAAAATAAATGTCCAAAAGCTCTACAAGGATGCAGGGAATTAAAATAATTGCATAGAGGGCTCTATATTGAAGAACACAACATCCCAAAGGTCAAACAAAAATGCAATGTTGCATTTGTCATTCTTGATCCCATGACCATGCCCAATTCTTACCTTTTTTACACATTCTGAAATAATGTCAACAATCATAAACAGCATATGTATAGGAACAAAAAATGTTGATACAAAATTAATTAATTTCTTGCATCAATAATACTATTCTTTAACTTAATGCATTTCACCCCTTTTATTATGATATGCAGAAGTGTTCAGAACTTAAGTCATGCCTTTGACAATTATAGCACTGCTGATTCAATCCCATTCATATCAACTATGAATATAATTATGATTAAAATCATAATGATTGTCGTCATAATGTCGTCACAAAAGATGTACTATTTGTAATTTATGTATTTCACCCTTTTTATTATGATATGCAAGTGCTCTCAGAACAAGAGTCATGCCTTTGACAATTATAGCACTGGTGATTTAATCCCATTCTTATCAACTATGAATATAATTATGGGTAGAATCATATACAAATACAAAAAATAATTGTTGTCATAATGCGGTTGCTGCCAATGCAAGCACCAAATGTCAGCTATGGACATATCATTATTAATATGGACATATCATTATTAATATGGAAATACCATTATTAATACGTGACACACCTTATGGCAACATTAACCATGTCAACCAATGGGAATGCTGAAATTTGCTGCACACAAATTGTCTCAAAGCAGATACACATAGACAATTACCGTAAATGTATGTTGATAAAATACACACAGCAGAGCCTTATGGTCATGTACAACACATTATATTCAGTACATTGCTACAAGCGGACGTATGTACACTTGGTTTGGTTTTCCTAACAACCTTGTCACATATGTCAAACACTTTGGTTGCACAAGAGGTTTTTTTTGGTTTACAATATCATTAAACTGTCCCACAGAAAATTTAAATTGAAATGTGAATCATAATACATAATTTGTTTTGGGGTTGGATTAATACACTCATGTGGTGATAGTGTTTAGGTTCACTTTTTGTTTCTCCTAGGTAGCCAATCTTTTGTTTTGTCTGTTGCTCCTTGTATTGCTAAAAAATGTCAAATTTTGGGTTTATTTTGTTACATATTTTTATCTTAAATGTATTTTTAATGTATTTTATCTGTATATATTATGATGCCTGAATAAATTACTATCACTATTATAATTATTATAATTTGTTCTTCTTTGAAAATGCCTAGTAATGGTTGTCTTTATTTTTGCCTTAAATTGTGACACCGTCCTTTATTCCTCCTTTCAGGTAAAACCTTTTAAACAATTAGTCGATAAATTGCAATGTGCATGCAATGACTTAAATTTACTAGACTACAATGTTTAAATACAAAGTCCGGCGATTATGAGAAACGGTTTCCCCACAACAAAGGCAGTGAAACAAACATTCACTCAAAGACAGATGGACAGATTGGACAGATTGGACAAGGCAAATTAATTTTGTACATTAAAGGAACACGTTGCCTTGGATCGGATGAGTTGGTCTTTGAAAAGCGTTTGTTATAATATGCATATGGGTAGAAAGATGCTGTAAAAGTAGAATACAATGATCCACACAAACATGCCTCGAAATTGCCGGGTTTTCCTTTTACCTCATCAACTAACACATTCGGCCATTTATGGGAGTCAAATTTTTGACTCCCATAAATGGCCGGCCGTGTTAGTTCGCACAGTAAAAGGAAAACCACGCAATTTCGAGGCAAACTTGTGTGGATCATTGTATTCTTCTTTTGAATTATCTCTCCAACCATATGCATTTTATAACAAACGGTTACAAACACTTTTTTATAGACCAACTCGTCCTATCCAAGGCAACGTGTTCCTTTAACTATGCATTGACAGGTAACAGATTCACATACATCTTCCTAAATAAATAATGACCCTATTTGCTGCCTACCCAAGAATGAAAAAATTGACTCAATTCCCAAAGGTGCTGCATCTCACTACGATTCATGTCATCTCATTAACTATCGATAATCAAAATGCTTACATGTAGCTGCTGAAAAACACACTTGCTTAGCAAGTTTTTATAATTACTTTTTACACTAATTTCCATTTGAATACTATATACTTTTCATTGATGCTAGCGCGCTCCTTCTAAAATTTATTTATCAAATTACTGATGATAATCACTTAAATATCAGGGACTGAATGATATTAAAAAACAGTAACATTTTTGTTTGTTCAACCCCAAATTGTGTAAAAATTTACCCAGTCAATTTCCCTAGTGGGTTATAGTTTGATACAAAAAATAACTACTAATATTTTACTTCAACAGCTTGAGCCAACCCCCTTTCCTGGGTCCAATTTCATAAAGTCTGTAAGCACAAAAACTTGTTTAGCACAACATTGTTTTGCTTGGCACTTAATGGGTAACCATACTGTAAACCACACGGCTACTATTGCTGTGACTGGTACCTCTTGGTCATTTCTTGCTAAGCAGAACTTTCTGCTTACTAGCTTTTTGAAACTGGGCCCTGAAGGTGAGAGACCTGCTTAAATCCCTACAATCAGTTGAAAATAACAAATAATACAATACTGTATAATCAACATTCTTTTAGGGTTTGCTCCAATGGTGTAACTGGACATTTTCATACAACACCATAAATTGCATTAAGTGGCCGATATTAACTAGTTCTCAAGTCTAAAAATCTTGCTGTGAAAATTCAAAATTGGCCTCTGGTTGACAAATAATCTTCGTGTGGACTTAAAGCCATTATACACTTTCGGTAAACAGTATTGTCCAAGTCCCACACTTTGTGTATCACAACTTATATATAAAATAACAAACCTGTGAAAATTTAGGCTCAATCGGTCATCGGAGTCGAGAGAAAATAACGGGAAAACCCACTCTTGTTTCTGCGCGTTTCCCCGTGTCATGACATGTGTTTAAAATAAATCCGTAATTCTCGCTATCGAAAATTGATATTGTTTTAATGTTTTCTCAAAAAGTAAAGCATTTCATGGAACAATATTTCAAGAGAAGTCTTTCACCATTACCTTCTGTAAACCCTGTAAATTATTTGTAAATCGGTGAACTTTTTTTTTTTTTTTTCTGTACCGAAAGTGTATAATGGCTTTAATAGGCCTATGTTCTGTTACAAGGATGAGTAGGAAAAACAAGGTAGAGTAGGACAAAAAGAGAGATGGGTACAAAGTGGTTTGGCAGAGGTGGAATCCCCCTTTCCCCAGACACACCACTGGTGAAGGGGCTTTTTACAAAGAATTGTCTTACAACTCAAGCAGTAAAATGACACAGTCTGAAGAAATGTGAAGAGAAAGGCTCCAAATAAATTGTCAAAACCTGTCCAATAAAGCTGCAAGTTTCCCAAGGTATCATTAAAAATGCTGAAATAACTTAAATCTCAGTTGTTCTTGAAAAATTATCTCAAATGTTTGCTTATGTCTGAACACAATAAGCCTTTATGAGGTATGGCGGACACAATGCTACAACACTGTAAAGTTGTGGTAAATTTGTGCGTATTGACCGTATGAATAGAACTATTCAGTGAAGTGCGCATTTTAGGCGACGCGGCGTTTACATATCTGTTAACCTAATGACCACCAACATGGTGATTGTGGCATCAGTCGCGGCGTGTGACCTGCGCGTATCACGTCCCCCATAACTCAAAAAGGCTTATGACTTCACAAGAACATTTACAAGGCATCCATTGCTATTATAAAGATGCTAAACTAAGTCTATCAAGCTGAATTTTAAATAATTATACAAATAAAGCATGAGAATACTGTCTAAGCTCACAAACTGAACACTAATCACCCTTGCACAAGAAAAATATAAACCAAACACCCAACAAACCATTAAGGTACTCTCTTACAAAGTTCTTTAACTGCGGCAGGAATAAAAGGTGGATACAATGTAAATTACACACAATATTTCTTACAAGCAAACAATGACATACAAAACAAAAACTAAAACTCTTTCATGAGGAAACTTGTATACGTGTCCAATGACTTAATATAAATCATATGCACCAATCAAAAATGAGATGATCATGTAAACAAAATAATAATGAGGCTTTTAAAGCATTTGTCATTAATTGGAAAACGAAATGATTAGCAAATCAGTACGAATATTAATAAGTTATTTTGTTTTTAAAAGAGCAATTTCTACATTCATAATTATTAACATTTTGCAAGATGAATTAAATGCAGTGGACACTACTGGTAGTTGTCAAAGACGTAGCCTTTACACTTAGTGTATCTCAACATATCCATAAAACAACAAACTTGTGAAAATTTGAGCTCAATCGGTCATCGAACTTGCAAGATAATAATGAAAGAACAAACTCTCTTGTCACACGAAGTTGTGTGCGTTTAGATGGTTGATTTCGAGACCTCAAGTTCTAAACCTGAGGTCTCGAAATCAAATTCGTGGAAAATTACTTCTTTCTCAAAAACTATGGCACTTCAGAGGGAGCGGTTTCTCACAATGTGTTATGCTATCAACCTCTCCCCATTACTTGTCACCAAGAAAGGTTTTATGCTAATAATTATTTCGAGTAATTACCAATAGTGTCCACTGCCTTTAAACTGATTAACGTTTTTGTAAATACTACATTTTAGCACTGTATGTACAGAAGACAGGTTTTTCAAAGGGAGTAGATAGATCTCTGGTAAGTCTTAACTGTGCATAAAGTTAAAGAAAAGGACTCCATTTTATGGACCTTTAAGGCTGTGCAAGTCTAGATTTCTACAACATATACATTCATGCCAACAGTACACAACGCCATTGACACTTTGATCCAACTGCCTTGACAGGCAAAGACAAAAATACATGCAACTTTTAGAGGCAAAAACAAAGTAAAATGCACAGCTTCACCCTGCCTGAAACTTTAGGCCCTAACAACAAGTTGTATTCATTTGGTAAAAATATTCTTACCTCATTACACATACAAGGCCAATAACAGGATGGTGATCAGAAATGAGAAGAAAAGTTTCTCATAGACTTTCCAAAATGAAAGTGACCCAACCGCCTTGAGAGGCAAAAACAAAGAAAATTGCACAGCTTCACCTTCATTGAAGCTATAACATGTACAAGCTGTATTCATTTGGTAAAACTATTATTTCATTACACATTTAACAACAAGGCCAATAACAAGATGGTGATCAGAAATGAAAAGAAATGTTCACAGAGGTGAAAGGCACGGAAAGAAACCACGAAGCCACCATACCCACAACTATCCACACTCAGAACATTTTAATGTTCTGTTGGTAATAATTGTATAAAAAGACCCTCATTCTCACTTGGTGTATCCCAACATGCATAAAATACAAACCTGTGAAAACTTGGGCTCAATTGGTCGTCAAAATTGCAAGAAACTAATGACAGAAAAAATACCCTTGTTGCGTAAAATGTGTTCTTTCCGAAAGGCTTTATTCCTTATTATTTCAATTCAAATGTTGGTAAAAAAAAAATACCTCGTTTTCTAAAACTTCATTACTTCAAAAGGGGGTTGTTTCTGATCATGCAACAGCTCGCCTGTGCTCTTTACCAAGTAAGTTTTGTATGGTCATTAGGGGGGCCTATAGCTTCAGCTTGTGATGTAATTACCAAAAGTACACCCTGTCCTTAATCAACTGGTCCACTCTGGGCCTATTCGTTCTGCCTGGATGCCCCTTCATTTCGCCTTGGTGCCTTTTGCAAATATTAAAACAATAAAATACAATTTTCCCGATAATAAGTTCCCACCACCTAAGAAATATTGCTACACCCTTTTTTAGAAAAAGGGGAAAACACACACACAAATACACACACAGCTTAAAATCTGAAATAACCGATGACTACAGCAACCTTTGACATACTTGATGTAACAGACCATGCAAGTCACACAACTTTTTTGAACAAATTCCTGTATGGTTGCAACCAACATAGCTTTAAAGGTATTATAAATACAGAAAGATAAAAAACACACGATTGTTTCGTCTGAAAGAATGCTGTTAATGAAGTCAACACAAGAACCATTGTTTATGTGAACATTTTGCTTCTGAAAATGTTTGAGAAACCTGTATCTGAAAACCTTTAAAAAAACTTAACAGCTGATTTCAATTGTTGCAACCAAAATTAAGGACAATGTACTTACATGGTGAAAATATTGCATGGTTTTCGCTACTTTCTCCGGACTCAAACAAATTAAGCCCAAATTTTCACAAGTTTGTTGCATTGATGGAGAACATACTAGCTACGTGGAATAAATTCAGTGATGTTCAACTTAACTAACAATGCATTCAGTCATGGACCGAATCTGAAAACAAAGTGTGTATTTGATCACAATTGGCTGACTGGTAATATTTGGGGTATTTTCCCACCACAGGCCCACTTTGTGGTATCGCTCTGCCAAAAGTTGAAAATGGACACTGAAAAACTTAACATTATGTGCAGTAATAACATACGTTCAAGTTGTTAAAAGCAGAGGTTAAAAGCCGTTGGTCTGTGTCTAATACTAGCCTTGCTAAAGTTGCTATATAAATACACAAATTTAAATAATGTTTAAAATGGTTATTTGATAACCTTGGAGGGTGCTTGACACTTTTTCTAATCTACTATAAGCTTTTTGATGGTAACTCACTTAGTGTAATTACCATAATGTTGTAAAGCACTCATAATGAATTCTTGAATGAACGATCCAACCTTCACCTCACGACTGCCATGGATTATCGTAAGGATTCATCATGGTGTGAAATGCTTCGCCAACATTAGTCTTCCTCTCCAGCTGTGCATACGTCTTGGTGCCATGCGTAATCAGATTACTGACAAAATCGTAATTCCGCATGCCCTCGTTGGTGTGCGCATGTGCATGCGCATGTGCATGAGCGTGTGCATGCGCATGGGCATGATGTTGATCCGGGATGGTCGTCTTCATTTCCGCCATTCCTCTGTTTGAAGCTTTCTTGTCGGCGGACTTCCTGCTGCTGGGCTTCCTTTCCTCTACTTCAATCCCGTTCTCCTTCCACCAATCTATTCCATGTTTCTTTTTCTGGTGCGTCTTCAGGCTAACTTTATGCGTGAACGACTCATTGCAGATGTCACACTTGTACGGCTTTACCCCGGTGTGCACCCTCTGGTGGCTCCTCAAGTTGGTGAGTTGGGTGAAGCCGCGTCCGCAATCGGAACACTTGTACGGTTTCTCTTTCATGTGGACGGTGCGATGCACCCTCAGTCGGACACTATTGAAGAAATCCTTGCCGCACTGGTCGCAGATGAACGTCTTCTTGCCCGCGTGTATCAACTGATGCCTTTGGAGGCTGGAAAGGCAGCGATAGGATTTGTCGCACTTGTCGCAGTGTAACCGCTCTCCGGTTCGATCCATTTGGTGTATGCGCCTGTGCAGCTTCAACCGTATCCGCGACACAAAGAACTTGCCGCACTCCTCGCAGATGAAGTTTCGCACCTGGTGCGTACGATTGTGCCGGGTCAAGTTTTCAACGTACTCTTTACACTTTGGACATTCTCTCAGCAGGACAGCAATGTCAGTGACTTGAGACATGTTGAAAGCACTTGCTGGATTGAGGCGATCTGCTTCTCCGATTCTCTGCTGTCGATGAACCTCAAAATAGTGTAGGGTCACTGCCTCCGTTTCAGTGAAATACGCATCACAAGATTTACAGCAAAGCCGTTTGGGTAGGGAATTTCTTAGAACTTCCAATCGAATGCGGGTTCTTCAGGGAAAAAAAAAAAAAAATTAGTTTCAAATTTACAAACAAAATGGAGCCAACATCCAAAGCAGCCTGACTTAAACAGTTATGTTCTAAATTTAAACTTATACGACCAATTCATCAATACTTCCATACTTGTGTTGTCCTTAATCAGCCATCACGTGAGTTTTGACAGAATTTATACAATTTATTACCAATAGATCAAGGCAATGGTTCATGCAGGGGTATAAGTCATTGGTGACAAAAAGGTCTGAAACCAGAATCCCAATCGAAGGAGGTTGAAATGACAGTATTTCCACCTTTTGGTAGGATAAATTGCAATGAGCAGTATTGTAAGAGATAAATTAGGGAGTGGACCAAAGAACAATATTTCTTTACATGCATCATAGACTTGAAACCATTAGGTTTATAGAAACATTATCAATATTTATTTATCAATATTTAGCCTTCGAGAAAGGCTGTGCTAGGGTCGAAACGTCAGGCCATTAACTATTTTTTGCATTTATACCATCGGCCCATTTGGTTGTTAAGTTGTTTGCAACACTACAGCTAATTTTATTTTCTCAAATACTATCATCAGCGGAACTTACGTCTCGATGGTCGCTCTCCGTTTCGCCTGTCGTTCCTCTTCGGACATTGGTGGGCGCCCTTTCTTGCCGGGAACCTTAGGAGGGGCATTTGGATCTTTCTTTGGTCGGCCTCTCTTGCGTGGTGGTCCTTCTGGCTTGGGCTTAATAATCTTGACTTTCTTCTTAATCTTGGGTGGTTTAACGAGCTCAAACTCATCATCATCATCCGGCACATCCGGTGTGTCTAAGGAGACTTCTTCTTTTTCTTCCGCTTCTTCCCTTGTTCGTTTACTGCTGCTTCGACGCGGCAACCTTCTACTTGGAGTCTTTTTCTGTTTGACAAATTACCAGTATTTATAAACAGTATTAAGTCAGGGTTTGAACTTCATCTTTGAGAGGGTTATTTTCAATTAACAAAAGGCACTTCCATTGAGAAAATGTTGAGTCTATGGGACACTTTGAAGGGGCACCAAGGACAAAACAAGGGGCAATGGAGGCAATGCCCTTTGTGGCCCCAGTGTTGGGCCACATAAAAAAAGAAACTCATGATCATCCTTTTTTTTTTTTGCGGATAGGGAGGGAGGGAGTTTTTTTTGACATGCCAAATCAAGAATTTGAAATCAAGAATAAAGAAATCATCACAATCACTATAAAACAGAGGGTTTGTGTGTTTTTGATGTTTTCAATAGTTTTGTCAACAAATTTAACTCCTTGGTGACATTTTCTGTAAACTTTTTCAAACAACTAAGCACAGTGTAGCCCTAGTAAATATTTGAAGAATTGTTCTTGCTTTGCCAGCATGAATAAAAACCTTCTTTAAACATCTTTTCAAAGCTGTACATTTTGAAAAAAATATCAGCTGAAAAGGTTGTTTTGTATGATAAAAAAGAAAAAAGAGAGAAAATGGGGTCAGGGGTTTTTTGAACAGTTGGGCGGGGACGATCAACAATTTTTTTTATGTGGCCTTATTCCAGCCGTTTACTTCACCAACTCTTCCTAACTCAGGATTAATCTTAGGACTTAGGAAGAGTTCAGTTCCTTATCAAAAGACGCATTGAACCCAAACCATCCTCAGTTAGGACGGGTTATTCGTCCTAACTAGATATAAGATTAAGTCAAGTAAGCTTGGGCGATATCACGATATTATCGAATATCGCGATATTAATTTGGACACGATTTCGATATCGGATGGATTTGGTTTTAATTGAAATATCGAAATATCGCGATATATCGCGATAATCGCGATAAGTGCGATATATCGATATATCGATTAAATATCGCGATGTATTTGCTAGCTGATACCCCATAGATTTGGAGTAAAACCAGATAAATAGGTCATTAGAACACCTCTCTTATACTAGGACTGTCTCTTCTACAACTTTCACTTGGAGTTTTAAGACTGATGATGTCAAATTTCATTAATCCCGATTATATCGAATATCGCGATATATTGTCGGCGATACATCGTGAATAAAATAAATCGATATCGCCCAAGCTTAAAGTCAAGCAGTTTGTGAAATCGGCTGCAGGCCTTTTAAGTTGCTAAAGACCCTTTAATTCTATCGAGGAAAGAGAGACGATAATCCATGCCATTATTTAATTCATGATAATGCAATTAAATACAAATTTTTTGGTTTTTCTAAAAGCAAAATACAACATTTTAAGAAAGAAAAAAAGAAAAGAAAACCAAACATGATTTCACTTATATAGTATACTATTTGGTTTTACACTTAAGCGTGTACATTAATGTGTTCAAGCACTGTATACTCGGTACTTAACCAAGTTCTGTGATTTTTTTTTAAGTGGTCTAATTGGTAAGATATCTAGTCTAGATTGAGAAGAGTTTGCGGTAACACCATGTAATAACAATCTCTAAATGAGTTGGGGTGGTTCTGAAAAGAACCGTTGGGTTAACTCGACGTTTCGATCAGTATGCTCTGATCGTCTTCCGACGGTTCGATCAGTATGCTCTGATCGTCTTCCAGAAGACGATCAGAGCATACTGATCGAAACGTTGAGTTAACCCAACGGTTCTTTTCAGAACCACCCCAACTCATTTAGAGATTGTTATTACATGGTGTTACCGCAAACTCTTCTATATCTTATCTCCACCATGCAAAGTTTCAAATCCTACTTAGTCTAGATTGGCAAATGGCCCTGGGTTTGAATCCCACCCAAGTACTGTGCGTGTGATTTTGTGCAAAGAACTTGGGAAAGTACTGACTAAACAGGAGAGCACTGAGTAAACGGTGCTCAACACACATCGCTGCAACGGTAAAATTATCTCCACATGGATGTAAACAATCAAAAAGGTGCTCTTACATATCTTATGATGGACACCGGTTCATAATCCACATCATCTGAGTTGTCATCCATAGACAAGATGTCCTCATCATCAAATATATCCTCCACAAAGACGAAGTCATCGACCATCTTGGTTGCTTTCTTTGGTGGTTGCTTCACTTTGACCTCCGTGTCATTTTGGACCCTTTGAACAAATAAATGTAAAGTTTTTGTTATGTTAATCAAATTTAAATCAACAGTTCTTATATTTAATGCATATAAAAAATCTCAGGCCATTTTTCAATGAGGGCACCCTGTGAGGAAATAGTACATACTGTTAAGGGCACCAAGGCATAAACCAGGGGGTGTAGAGGCAAACGCTGTACTGGGCCTGAAGTCTCTACGCACTTGGGCAGGTGAGTAAAGAGGCAAGTTTTAAGTTTCAGGATGGGGCACTTTGTAAAGTGGTTTGGAAGATCACATATAGTTCAGGTGTCATGAATGGGAGACTGTGGAACACACTAAGTGGTTGCAGACTTACCAGGTAAAATTTGATTGTCTATGCGGTTCTAAGCATGCGCACACTGCCAAGACCAATTGATTTACCTGGTAAGTCTGCTGCCACCTACGCCCAAAAATTCCCTCATTGGAATGCATTTGGTGAAATTTGATGCTCTCTTGTTTCATGCTAGACCAACTAAAAATTATGGTTTCTTGGGGATTCAAAAAGCTTTCTCAAACTTTTAGAACTTGGTCAATACCCCCAACAACCAAATAGGCCTAGAGTATTTAAAAATACATACAAAAGTACATAATATTATGTAGTTCTCATGGTTTTAAATTTTCAACCTTAATTATCCTTAAAGTTCAGCAAACATTAAAGTTTATAATGGAAATGTTTTAAGTATACTGAAACAAATATTTCTGGTGCAGTGAACATTCTGGGTGCACTATCTTCACAAAACCTAGTTACATGAAACTCTGTTTGACCCTCAAGGGCTCACATTTCAAGACAAGCCTATTCCGAGCGCAAGACCATCATTTTGAACCCTGTGTGGCACTGGTACGGCTCAAATTTCAAGATTACAAATATTTATTATCACTAAAAAATCATGGAATTTGTCTTCCCTGTGAATAAAAGAGAACATGTACAAACATGTAAAGGTAGTTATAACAACAAAAGATAACAAGAATGCTGTTTCTTTTTTCTTTTACAGAAGTATCCAAATATACAAAGATTTGCGGCATTTATAAATGACTACAAATAATACACATGTATTTGTAGCTCAGTACTTTTCTTGGACCAGACATACACCTGGATTGGATTTCACAAAGGTAGTCCTAACTTAGGACTAGTCCTAGGCAATGCTAAGAGATAGGACCAGTCCTAAGTTAGGATGAATTACTGGTCCTAACTTAGGACCAGTCCTAAGTTAGTCCTAAGTAAGGACTACCTTTCAATTTTCAATTCAACGAACATTTATTTCCACAAAGGGTAATCACTTAATAAGAAAACAAAACAATAGATACAATAAACTAATACGTGGAGGCATAACCCAGGAAGCCGAAGCTTATAAACGGAATGCCTTAAACAAACAAAATTAGACTTAAGTAAACATTAAAGAACAAGCAAAAAAAATAAATACAAAAGACAAAACAAGACAAAACAATAAAACAAAACCAGACAAACAAACGGAGTGGACATAAACTGTAGTAGAAATCAGACTGACTAATGCAACATTATGACACGGTTAATAAAAGAAATCGACCCCAGGATACATAAGCCATTTTGAGATACATGCACATTGCACATGTATGGTGAACTTATATTCATTTGACACTGTTGGGTCTGGGAAAATTTTTCTGTATACACCCAAACCAAACAGTGCACTCCTATACATGTACACGTAGTGTTCAAACCCTCAAAAAGGCTAATTGAGTCTATACATAGCTATATTAATCAAGCTTGTGTAGCTCTCAGTGAATGTAGGGTTTATGGATTATTTGATGGCTGCCCTTCATTTTTTATCAGGGAAAATGATTTTAAGGGAGTTAAACCATTAGCACTAACCTTTCATACTTGCGTGGTTGGCCCTTTCGTCTTGTCTTTTTCTTCTTTGGTGCCACCTGCTTGACCTCCGTCATAGGAAGCAATTTTCCTGGACCAGACATACACCTGGATACATAGTGAAATATGGGGAACTCGGATTCATATGACACTATTGGATTTGGGTACATTTTTCTGAACACCCAAACCAAACAGTGTACTCCTATAGTGTCCGCCACACCTCAAAAAGGATAATTTAGTCTGTAACAGCTCATTATCAATCATGCCTAGTGTATGTATAGCTCTTAGTGGATCATTATTTGATACCATTCATTTATCAGGGAAAGTGATTTTTACCCCTCCTACAATCGGTGCCTTTTTGAAACAAGTTGATACACCATTTGAAACCATTCAAATGAATGGTTTTTAATGGTATGATAACTGTGCGCACAGTTGGTTCCCCATATGGTTTTGAATGGTGGTACAGCTGGTATAGATTCATATGAGGATTGTTTAAAGTGGTGCATCAAGGATCCCACTTTGTCATGACTGAGTGATACCAGGTGGTGTGGGGCTGACCAGTCTGTCCCTGGCTACGAGGTTACCACACACTATGTCTTACAGAATTTGCTTCACAGCTTGCTGACCATCTGAAACCATTTGGCTATGGTAATGCAAACAGGTACAGTGTATCCACAGCTCCAAACCATCTGAATGGTTTTTGAGTGGATGTACAGCTTATCATCAATGCTGCTCAAATGGTACTACCATGTGTGTACAAAAACGTATGAGGTTGCAAAAGGTAGTGAATTTTTTTATGGTTTTACATGGTGATTGGAGCCGAGCACTCACCTTTCATACTTGCGTGGTTGGCCCTTTCGTCTTGTCTTTTTCTTCTTTGGTGCCACCTCCGGCATAGGAAGCAATTCATACATCTCCAAGCTGGCAGACAAAAATCAAACTCTTTATCAATTCAGCAAAGGGTAAACTCAAGTGTGGTTATGCTCCACAATGAATCAGGATTTTCCAAAGGAAGTGCCCTTTGGAAAATGAGAGGGGCCCTGCTGCCCTCTCATAAATGAAATTCCAGGCAGGGTGCTCAAACATACAAGAGTAATAAAAGTCAAGTAAATACCATAGCAAGTTCTTCAGTGCAAAACCATTTTAAAAAATTATTTTATTCGTTCGTTCATGTTCATTCATTTTCATTCATTCAAGGACGAATGAAAATTAATGAATGAATAAAATAACAGTGCGCAAGTTAGTTTTAGACAACTAATATTTTAGAAAATATTTCTTACCGATCAAGAAAGAAACTAATAAAAGCCTCATCAGCACTCCATGGTGGATCTCCTTGTGTCCGCCTTGCGTACTGCTCAAACTGGGATGCGGTCATCATTTTGTCTCGGAGCATCGCCCATCTCTGCCCTTCGTGCGGTAGCAGGCTCTCAAGATTCAAGCCAGGGTGCTGTGGCTGGTTAGTCGACGTCGAGAACGGGTGGGGCTCGTCAGCTCCGATACTAATCGGAGTTGTTTTCTCCAAGATTTCTGCCATGATTGTGTTTTTAATTTCATCCGTCTTAGGTGTTGGTGTGTTTTCCTCGACTTGGGAACACTCCTCAGGAGGCTGTGTTTCCAGAGACGCAGCTGTGTTTCTGTCAATGTCGATCTCTGTATTATTGACTTCCTCACCAATGCTTCTACATGTATCATCATCATTGATACCGACATCGTCATTGTTTTGATCTGTGTTAGTATCCGCTTCCAAACTGTCACCCAAGCCCTCACCCACATCGTCCCTTCTTTCATTAAAATCCACTTCCTCGCCGTGCCTCTCTATGTCTTTCAAACTGTCTCTGTTACTATTGTTATTATCAATACCCTCGTTGGTTTCCATGTCTGCATCATTTCTTGTCTGGTCCGGCTCTGCATCAAAGTCAGCTTCATTTGATTCAGAGTTGGTTTCCATGCACATATCAGTTTCAAAATCATTAGTTGTGGTGGGTTTTGCAACATCGCTCAACTTGCTACTGCTATTTGCTTCGCTGCTAGTGCTATTAATCTCTGCATCATTGCTCCAATCACTGTTAACATCATTGTTGGCATCAGGATCTGCCTCGTCGCCATTCCCAATGCCCCTCTCGATGTCTGTTTCTCTACTCTCATCAAGACGTGTTTTGCTGCTTTTGGTGTTATGCCATGATTCGCTTGAATTTGTGCTCTTATCCTCGTCGGCAGAGTTGTACCCATCACTGCTGCTCAAACTGCCGACCTCATCATTTCCCCTTTCGGTATCACTGTTTATGCTCACTGTGCTCTTGTCAATTGTGTCTACATCATGTAATTGTGAACCACCTCCTGTGTGTTTCATCTTTTCATTGACCGCATCATCTTCTTTATCCATTATCCTCTCTTCGATGGTGCGAAGGATGAGCTGCATGCATCCTGAGACTGCAGGGCTGATCGTGTCCTTCTCCTGTCCATCATGATTCTGTAAAATATAGCAATCAAAACAAAAAATTTAATAGATGTTAAATTTGCATCTGGGTAAAGCTACATGTACCTGGCAATCTTGGTGGTCTAGTTGTTAAGATATCTGCAGCCGATTTCAACTGCGTAAGCCAACTTGCGCAAAATTTATGATGCAAGTTGCGCCAAAAACGTTGCGCAAGTGGACTTACGCAGTTGTGTAAAGTTTCTTGAAATCGGCTGCTGCTCTTAATGAAAGGCAAAGGTCATGATGACTGATGTTAAAAGAAAGCCATAAACCCGGACAAGGTGGGCTAGTCAAATTCTGTAAACTACAAGTAGTGTAACTGTAAGGCGTTCCATCTTAACACTGACACAGTTGTATGCAGCCTGACTAAAGCCTCAGGGGTCGAAATTGCCACTAGCCCGCTAGCCCGGGACTACCAGATTTACAGCTGGGCTACTGATTTTTCCAGTTTGATAGCCCGACGGGCTAGTGGAAAAATAATGCAAAAATCGTCATCACAAACAATAAAGAACTATGTTATTGGTGTATTGTAAAGTTTGAGCCGCCTCGCGAGACATAATGTGTCTTTCGGGCTACCAAAATCTAATCAGGGCTACTAAAAATTATTGGTCACTAGCCCTGCTGACTACCATGGAAATACACTTAACTTCGACCCCTGAGCCTACTCTTAGAACTACTTTGACTGTACGCCTCTCTTAATATTTATGCATGACGTCATAATTGGTACCCAAAATGAGGCTATGGGTGCAAGTCCTAGATCACTAGCAGTGGCTGCGCCCATCGCTTCGTTTTGAGTTGGCATTGTGACGTACCTCATGCATAGAGAGGCATATAGTATGACATGAGGTTTGTTTCGCTATCGATCATGGAGACGATAGCGGAACAGACCTCCACTCTAGTCACTTGCAGTGGCTGCGCCCATCGCTTCGTTTTGAGTTGGCATTGTGACGTACCTCATGCATACATATTAAGAGAGGCGTATAGTATGACATGAGGTTTGTTTCGCTATCGATCATGGAGACGATAGCGGAACAGACCTCCACTCTAGTCATAGTCCAAGGGGTAACTATAGCCCACCTTATTGGGCTGTGTTTGCGTTAAATGATGGCTCTTTTTTACATCGATCAGTCTTACTCTTATCAATCATAGTAGTAATGAATGGCGCTTGGTAAAACTAGTATGATGATGATAAGTAAGAACGATGTTAAAGGCAGTGGACACTATTGGTAATTGTCAAAGACTAGCCTTTACAGCTGGTGTATCTCAACATATGCATAAAATAACTAACCTGTGAAAATTTGAGCTCAATCGGTCATCAAAGTTGCGAGATAATAATGAAAGAAAAAAACACCCTTTTCACACAAAGTTGTGTGCTTTCAGATGGTTGTTTTCGAGACCTGAAGTTCTAAATCTGAGGTCTTGAAATCAAATTCGTGGAAAATTACTTCTTTCTCGAAAACTATGGCACTTCAGAGGGAGCCGTTTCTCACAATGTTTTATACTATCAACCTCTCCCCATTACTCGACACCAAGAAAGGTTTTATGCTAATAATTATTTTGAGTTATTACCAATAGTGTCCACTGCCTTTAATAAACAAAGCCATAGAACATTGAATAATTGAATAGGATAACTTTCCGTATGGTGCCACCACTTTTTCACTCATTTTTACAAAAAGGGATATATCAATCAGGTAAATTAGATACTATATTATTTTATTTCGAATGAAAAAGTGGTGGCGCCATATGGAAACTTTTCCATTGAATACTACACACAGCTCAAAGGTCGTGGGATAGCAGCATGGCTAGACCATGGACTAAAACCATGCAGACAGTTTTGATTTTGACTAATTGAAAATGTTATGCTAGCTATTCCTCCATGCTTAGACTGTTAGTTACCAATGACAGTGCTAGACAAGTGACAACCTCTAAATTCAAGTCATGTCTAATAATATGATAAAAATACTACCCATAACTCGTACACACCAACTTTTATAAATAACATGGTTATCAATTAATGTGCCATGTGTTTTTACTGTGTTTTTTTGTTACATTTTATAGGCGTAGTTTTCCTATTTTTTTTATTATTTAATATTTTTACGCGATTATTTATAAACTATCGTCGGATTTTACAGACACATTTTCTTACATTATGACTGACCTGTTTATCGTCCATTGAATTCTGCATGAGTTGACCGTAGGTATTGACCTACAAAATGCCTTCAAACATGACAATTAAGGCCCGTCAGATTGGAAAAAAGCTTCAATTTTATGGCTGACCGGCCACGCTTCTGGGAAAACGGGGACCTCCGTCTCGTTCTCTCTGCGTCTACACTGCTGTGTTGAGTTTTTGTGTGTCGCCCTTTTTAATTTTCAGATGTAATGGTCACAGCGCCCTCAAACTGGATTTTAAAAGAATGTTATTATTTTGTACACATTACGCCGAGACCACCATAATGCAGGGGGCGGGGCGGCGCGGCGGTGCGGCTGGGGGGGGGGGGGGGGGGGTGCGGCTGGGGGGGGGGGGGGGGCAGAAAATAAAAGATTTAAGGTGGCAGAGCGAGCAAGTGTAGTTAGTTAGGGAGGATAAGGCAAACTAAAAGAGAGGACACACGTGGGGGATAGGCAAAGACAAAAGGATTTTAGTAATATCTTCCTTCTTGGCTTATACCAAGGTGTTGGACTGGAGGCGCCTTCCACAGTTTCTCCCTCCCCAGAGGAACAGTTCTTCCGATGGTCATCACCGGAGAATATTACTAATGAACTTAAAGGAGCAGTAAATTAAACATTGTTCTTACAGGCACACATGCAAGATTAGTTTGATACAGACGGGTCTTTGTGAGGCCTGAATCTCTTGGAATCTGAGCCTGGTTGGTGAGACTGGGCCTGCTGGCTTGACAACCCACATAGTTTTGCCGCCTTCTTAGCGATGCTTTTAAGGTTTACAAATTTGTTGATTTCCCTCTTCACCTTAAAGCCATTGGACACTTTCGGTAAACAGTATTGTCCGAAGGCCCACACTTCATGTATCACTTCTATATAAAATAACAAACCGGTGAAAATTTTGGCTCAATCGGTCATCGGAGTCGGGAGAAAAAAACCGGGAAAACCCACCCTTGTTTCCGCACGTTTTACCGTGTCATGACATGTGTTTAAAATAAATCCGTAATTCTCGATACCGAGAACTTATTTTGTTTTAATGTTTACTCAAAAAGTAAAGCATTTCATGGAATAATATTTCAAGAGAAGTCTTTCACCATTACCTTCTGTAAACCCTGTAAGTTATTTGTAAATCTGTGAACTTTTTTTTTTTTTTCTGTACCAAAAGTGTCCAATGGGTTTAAGTCAAGGAATGATCACTTAGTAGGAGGGGTCTATGACCACCTCTACAATCCCCTGCAGTATAATAATCGGACATACTCAACATTCAGTGCACCAATATTATTCATCCTACCTCCATGATTACCCTAGGCCCCCTATTGGCAAACAACTCTTTGGCTATGTCCCTACTTTTTTCATCAGAAGAAAACATGTATTGACTAAACGGCTTAATTAAACTTTGATAACTTTCCATATGGCGCCACCACTTTTTAACTCATTTTTACAAAAAGGGATATCTCATTGAGGTAAAGTAGATACTATATTACTATTTGATGAATAAGTGGTGGCGCCATACAGAAACTTTTTCTAAAACACCACAGAGACATTCAGAAGTGATGATTTTTTTTTACAGGAAACTTGCTCATTTTTATTCTGAGATCACCACAGTATTTCACAAGAGGCAATTAGACCACCAAAAGTACTTTTTTTTAAAGGAAATAAAAAATTATTGTCAAACAAGGCGGATTTATACAGCAACTTTGTAACTGTAACCTGGTAACAGGCTCAAAAATCATGTGAGGAAACAACATTGCGATGAAGACAGATCCAATACACAGTTATATGAAATGAAATGGCATGATTGAAAGCAAACAAATTAAAGGCAGTGGACACTATTGGTAATTACTCAAAATAATTATTAGCATAAAACCTTTCTTGGTGACGAGTAATGGGGAGAGGTTGATGGTATAAAACATTGTGAGAAACGGCTCCCTTTGAAGTGCCATAGTTTTCGAGAAAGAAGTAATTTTCCACGAATTTGATTTCGAGACCTCAGATTTAGAACTTGAGGTCTCGAAATCAACCATCTAAACGCACACAATTTCGTGTGACAAGGGTGCTTTTATCTTTCATAGTTATCTCGCAACTTCGATGACCGATTGAGCTCAAATTTTCACAGGGTTGTTATTTTATGCATACTTTGAGATACACCAACTGTGAAGGCTAGTCTTTGACAATTACCAATAGTGTCCACTGCCTTTAAAGACACTATTGGTAATTGTCAGAGACCAGTCTTCTCACTTGGTGTGTTTCAACATGCATAAAAAAACAAGCCTGTGAAAATTTGAGCTCAATTGGTCATCAAAGTTGCGAGATAATAATGAAAGAAAAAAACAACCTTGTCACACAAAGTTGTGTGCTTTCAGATGCTTGATTTCGTGACCTCAAATTCTAAATCTGAGGTGTTTGAAATCAAATTCATGGAAAATTACTTCTTTCTCAAAAATTACTTCTTTCTCAAAAATTACGTTACTTCAGAAGGAGCTGTTTCTCACATGGTGTTTTATACTATCAACAGCTCCCCATTACTCGTTACAAAATAAAAAAAAAGGTTTTATGCTAATAATTATTTTGAGTAATTACCAATAGTGTCCACTGCCTTCAAGGGTAAAACCATGGAGGTCCACCTCCTGTGTAAAAATCAAAGGGAATTAAATAAATTAAGTAGATAAAACAAAACCATACATTTCCACCTGTCACATAACAATACACTTTACTGCCTGCAAATGAACCACTTCCAGAGATAATATTCCAGCAAAATGTCTTTTACTTGATCCCATTATTGTTTTATACTAATTACATGTATATATGAAATTAAAGTGTGAACTTAATTTTTTATTTTGGTGATGAGTTTAAAATAAGTTGCCTGTATTGCCCAACTGAACTGGAATTGATGTTTCCATCACTGAAAAAAGTTCACATAAAAGAGTTGGAAATTAAAGGCTGTGGACACTATTGGTAATTACTAAAAATAATTATCATCATAAAACCTTTCTTGATTACGGCTTATGGGGAGAGGTTGATGGTATAAAACATTGTGAGAAACAGTTCCCTCGGAAGTGCCAAAGCTTTCGAGAAAGATGTAAATTTCCATGAATTTGATTTTGAGACCTCAAGTTTAAAATTTGAGGTCTTGAAATCAAGCATCAGAAAGTGTTTTTTCTTTCATTATTAACTTCGACGACCGATTGAGCTCAAATTTTCACAGGTTTGTTATTTTATGCATATGTTGAGATATAACAACTGTGAAGACTAGTCCTTGACAATTACAAATAGTGTCCACTGCATTTAATCTTGAGAAGAACAAAATGCAAAGGACGGTCTTTTTCTCCAGCCATTGATACTGCGCATCCTTCTACTCAGGCATACTATTGTACTGATTAACATCTGTGCTTGGTGTTGCATTTAATGCTTTAAAGGCAGTGGACACTATTGGTTATTGTCAAAGACTAGCCTTCATAGTTGGTGTATCTCAATATGCATAAAATAAAAAACCGGTGAAATTAAGGGCTCAATCGGTCATCGAACTTGCGAGATAGTAATGAAAGAAAAAACACCCTTGTCACACGAAGTTGATGGTTGATTTCGAGACCTCAAGTTCTAACTCTGAGGTCTCAAAATCAAATTCGTGAAAAATTACTTCTTTCTCGAAAACCTAGTCACTTCAGAGGGAGCTGTTTCTCAAAATGTTTTATACCATCAACCTCTCCCTATATTACTCGTTACCAAGTAAGGTTTTATGCTAATAATTATTTTAAGTAGTTACCAATAGTGTCCACTGGAAGTGCGCTTAGCAAAATTAAAGAATGGCCTTGCCCTTTCAAAGATGAAATTTCAGTCCTGCAAGGTGTCAATAATTGTACGATGGTTTCTGAGACGACATTATAAGACCTTGCCACTAATCTCAAGCAGTTCAAGTGCCTGCCCCAAGGGCAGAGCAATATACGGGCACTAAGGTGTGGATTTTCGTCTTGAGGGGGCAAGGCAATTTTCACTTTTCAAAGGTGGAATATATTTTACAGTAAAATTTTAGAAATGGCACCAAGGCCATTATTATAGACCTTGACAACAATCCAGTTAAAATTCAAGTGCCCAAAGTTTATTTTTTCAAAAGTGCAGTTCCAATGGAATATCTTACAGTCAAACTTTAGAAACAGCACCAAGGCCCAAAAAATGGCAACAGGGGCCCTTAGTATTTTGAGACAAGATGGACGAGTTGGTCTGTAAAAAGCGTTTGTAACCGTTTGTTATAAAATGCATATGGTTGGAAAGATGTTTTAAAAGTAGAATACAATGATCCACACAAATTTGCCTCGAAATTGCGTGGTTTTCCTTTTACTTTGCGAACTAACATGGTCGGCCATTTACATGTATGGGAGTAAAAAAGTTGACTCCCATAAATGGCCGACCGTGTTAGTCAATGAGGTAAAAGGAAAACTGTGCAATTTCGAGGCATGTTTGTGTGGATCATTGTATTCTACTTTTACAACACCTTTCTAACCAAATGCATTTTATAAAAAATGGTTACAAACGCTTTTTATAGACCAACTCGTCCGATCCAAGGCAATGTGTTCCTTTAAACACAACACACAAACGTTGGTTTTATAAGTTGGAAACAAACTTTTTGCAACATGAAATGATTGGGTGTTCTATTTGCTTTTGAGTGATTTAGACTTCGACCTGGTTTGATGTTTCGATTCAGGTTTAGGTTTTGATTCAGGTTCAGGTTTGGGTTTAGATTTAGGCTTAGCCTTAGGTTTAGATTTAGGCTTTGACTTGGGTTTAGGCTTAGCTTTAGCTTTAGAATCAGGTTTGGGTCTAGGTTCAGATTTAGGATTACAATTGGACTGCTGAGAGGAGCCTGGAAGTGTAACAACGGATAAGACATTTTTATTCCACCAATCGATTCCATGTTTTTTCTTCTTATGATTCTTGAGACTGATGTTATGGTTGAAAGACTCGTCACACAGGTCACAGGAGTAGGGTTTAATCCCAGTATGGATACGGGTGTGCTTAAACATGTTGTACCTCTGGGTGAATCGACGACCGCAAACATTGCACTCAAAAGGTTTCTCTGGGAGATGAATTTTCTTGTGAATGATGAGTTTGTTTTTATTGAAGAAAGATTTGTCGCAGACGTCGCACTTTTCATTCCTGATGCCAAGGTGAGCCGTGATGTGCCTCAGCAGGGTAATCCTATTGGAGTAAAGCTTACCGCAGTGTTGGCAAAGTAGAGTTTTCGACGGCTCAATCCCATAGTGTCTTGCCAGGTGCCGACGTAGCTTGCTCGGTGAGGCAAGTTTCTTTCCGCATACCGGACAGTTGCAGTGATTCTCCCTTCTGTGTTCCGCCAATTTCTCTACGAATTTCTCACAATCTTTACACTTCATCAACGTGGTTGCGACATCTTTTACCAACGGTAAATGCGATTTCGGAATGGTCTTATTGTCTCCACTATTCTGTTCCTGATGATGGACAATATAATGTGGTAGGACATCTTCGTGAAGCTGTAATTGCTCATCGCAGATCTTGCATTGGTATGCTGTTCTCTTGGGTCTGTTGGAGAAAAAAAGTTAACAGAGCTAAGCTGATATGGTATACCTCCATAGTACTTAAGCAGCATGCAGCATCAGAATCCAGCCTTCTCCAGAAGATGATCAGAGCATACTAATCGAAATGTCGAGTTTAAACCAACGGTTCTTTTCAGAACCACCCCAACTCATTAGAGATAGTCAATACATGGTGTTACCGCAAACATTTCCATATCGTATTTCCACCATGCAAAGTTTTCAAATGCTACAGAGCTAAGCTGATAAAACTGCTACCAACTTGCATTCATTCATCCCCACACTGCCTTGCACAGGTATAATATTTAGTCCTTGGAAAAAGTAGAAATATTGTATCGAGTACAAGGGCTTTTCAGGCGATTTAGTCAGAATTTTTCAGATTTTTCCCAAGGGGGAAAACAAAATTGGAAGACGGACTTCGTAGGAAGAATATCATGCCTACTTGTTACTCTGGAGCAATCTCTCCTTTCAACTTCACCAAACCAATTCCTATCTTCAATCTGTTTTTCCATTGTTTTGTTTAAAACTTTGTCTTCTCTGTGTTTATGAAACATGAGTGGTTTTTTTTTGGGGGGGGGGGGTAAACACTGTTGCTTTAACAAGTTTTCATTATTTGTAATGAATGAATTTTATCACCAAGTCAATAGTATACATTATGCCTTGAAGTCATCGAACCAAATAGAAGTCAACGATCATGAAACAACATAGCTACATGTTGATTTTTGGACTATATGTAGTACACGAGAGTACCATACTGTCGTGACTCATTTGCAAAATTATTAAGAAAAGACCGACATTAAAGCTTGAAGCCTAAAGTTGGCTCTCATTTTGTTTCATCTCTGAGTTTGGTGTCTGTTCCCCTAGCTAAATGACAACACACTAAATTCTAAAGGAACTTACTTCTTGACTTCATTGTTATCAACATCTTTGTCTTTAACAGATGCTAAAACATCTTTGTCTTCAATAGATGTTAGTACATCTTGGTCTTTAATAGATGCTAATACATCTTCGTCACTGTCTGAAGATGATAACCTGTCTCCTCCAACCTTAAAAGAAACAAAGTAAAATAAACCAAAGGTGAAAAGTTGACTTTTAAAAATCTTAGCAAATAATAATAATACTAATAATATCAAAGTCTTATATATTGCACGTATCTACCAAACAAGGTACTCAAGGCGCTGAGTATATACCAACTTTCAGAAAGATAGGTTATTGCAGTGATGAATTCTGAGACCCAATTAATTTGAACCTTAAGAGTTTACAGCAGCCACAGCCAGGAATAAAGAGGCAAACCCTGTCTCTTTTCGATAAGTGCAGTGTGCAGTGTTCTTTTACATGCATTAAACAACATATGGGACCAACGGCTTTACGTCCCATCCAAATGATGAAGCAATGGTTAAGTGTCTTGCTCAAGGACACAAATGTCACTGCTGGGGATTCCAACCCACATCCTGCATATCAGAAACACCAGAGTTAAAATTCGGTGCTCTTAACCGCTCAGCCACGAATCTTCCACATTA
Source organism: Asterias amurensis (assembly GCF_032118995.1). Classification (NCBI taxonomy): domain Eukaryota; kingdom Metazoa; phylum Echinodermata; class Asteroidea; order Forcipulatida; family Asteriidae; genus Asterias; species Asterias amurensis. The sequence continues at coordinate 20,098,460 of NC_092654.1, forward strand.
TTTGCAAGGGTCTACCTTTCAATATGATAGTAGTAGGATGCCAAAACATAAACGATCAAAAGATCATTCATTTTCATGATAAACTACAGCTTATAATACTGCAAGCAGGACCAGTATAATCACTAACATTCTTAACAAACATAGTAATCCAAACAGTAAGTGAAATATATGTGACCACAAGAGGGCGCTAGACCGAAGTGGCGCTTTTAGATTTCAGTATTTGAAGATTTCAATAAATAAATAACCATGACAATAACGTCCCTTCACTTACACTACTATCATCACTAAAACCGTCTGCCTCTGGATCAAAGTCTGAATCACTATCATCCTCCCCAAGTCCTACAATATCTTCTTCCTCATCTTCATCTTCTAGGTACTCCTCCTCCACCTCCTCCTCCACCATGTTTTCCCCTGTGCCGTCGTTCACTTCATCAATAACTGCATCCTGTCTCCATCTGAGAAGGGATCAAAAGAAAATAAATCACACGAATGAAAGGAGTGAAACAAGACTTGCACCTTAACCATCACCTGTTCATGTTGGTTTTCCTTAAGCACATTGCAAGATGATACAGTGAGACATTGACACATGATGCGTTTTCTGTCAAGCACAAGCAGGTCTGTCAAAGCACCTCACACTATTAGAGGCACTGGACATTATTGGTAATTGTCAAAGACCAGTCTTCTCACTTGGTGTATCTCAACATATATGCATCAAATAACAAACTTGTGAAAAGTTTGAGCTCAATCAGTCGTTGAAGTTGCGAGATAATAATAAAAGAAAAAACACCCTTGTTACACAAAGTTGTGTGCTTTCAGATGCTTGATTTCGAGACCTCAAATTCTAAATCTGAGGTCTCGAAATCAAATTCGTCGAAAATTACTTCTTTCTTGAAAACTACCTTACTTCAGAGGGAGCAGTTTTCTCACAATGTTTTATACTATAAACCTCTCCCCATTACTCGTTACCAAGTAAGGTTTTATGCTTATCATTATTTTTGGTCTTTACCAATAGTGTCCACTGCCCTTAAGTTATTAATAATTTCACCAGTCCCCAGAAGCTTCCCAATGTCAAGTATGCAGTCATCAGCAATAGCACACAAGATGCAAATAAATAAATAGCATATCTTGACCCTAAACAAGTACCACTTTATTCCTGGCCAATATTAGAAATTTTAGTCAAGTGGCTTGCTCAAGGAGATACATGTTAGTGTCCTCACTGGGATTGAACCTGTGAGGACTCAGCAACTTGAGTTTAATGTACACTTGGGTTAAAAAAAGACAATAATCATGAATAAAATCACTGAGAGAGACGCCTACAGCTTGCTGGTCACTGTTTGCGTACAGCCGATTATTCAATATCACACCTGGGGTCGATTTCACAAAACTCTAGGCAATGCTTAGAGATAGGACTGGTCTTAAGTAACTCATCCTAACTTAGGACTAGTCCTATCTCTTAGCATTGCCTAGGACTAGTCCTAAGTTAGGAAGAGTTTTGTGAAATCGACCCCTGATCTTCTGGAATCCTCCTGGCTAATATCCGAATCGCGGCAGGAGGAAAATGAGCTACCTAGACACCATCACCAAAGACACAAGTCTAAATCATAATGAGACCCAACAACTCATGAGGGATAAAGCAACCTGGCACCACCTCACCAAATCTGCTTCTACTATACCGTCTAAGGATGAAGGACGATGATGATGATGATGATGAAAATCATTGTCAGAAACTGTAAATTCTTGAACTAAAACCTCTAAATATTCCCAAGAAACGTAAATCGTGCTGCCATCGCTAACAAGTTGCTGCATTGCAAGGAAACAACAAGTGTTACCAGGTCACCCCGCTTTTAACCTTCTGGAAGATTTGTCCAGAGTGAAAAGAGCATTGAATAAATAAATTAGATCTGTTTACCTATTATTAATGTCAGGGCTATTGGAGTTCTCTAGTTGCTCCTCCAAACTGAAAATAAGAAGACAACAAAATTATTTGTATAGGCCCAGCCTATAAGTCTGTAAAACTTGAAATTATATCTTTGTTAAGACGTTAATTCAAAGTCCCCACCCAGCCACAGATCCAGGATTCTTTTCAAGCAAGGGGCACACCTAAATTCTTAAATCATTGATCAAAATTAGGAAACCTACCATGTTGGATCCTTGTAGGAATGGCAGTGATACGACGGCAGTAACAGAGATAGTCATTTTAAGAGAAGGTGGGTGTTCAAGTAACAAACCATTATTAAGTTCCACACCGGCATGAAATGTAGTCTTTGAGAGGGCAAGGCCATTTTCATTTTGCAAAGGGCACTTCCATTGGAAAACTTAAAGGAACACGTTGCCTTGGATCAGACGAGTTGGTTTTTGAAAAGCGTTTACAACCGTTTGTTATGCATATGGTTGAGAAAAGATGTTTTAAAAGTAGAATACAATGATCCACACACATTTGCCTCGAAATTGCGTGGTTTTCCTTTTTCTTTGCGAACTAACACGGTCGGCCATTTATGGGACGAGGTAAAAGGAAAACCACGCAATTTCGAAAGATACTTGTGTGGATCATTAAATCCTACTTTTAAAATATCTTTATAATCATATGCATTTTATAACAAACGGTTACAAAACGCTTTTCAAAGACCAACTCGACCGATCCAAGGCAACGTGTTCTTTAAGGTCTATGGGAAAGTTTTAAAGGGGCACCAAGGACATGACTAGGGCAACAGACGCCATGGCCTTCGTGGTCTTTGTGAAATTCCAGGCCTGCCATGGTCTATGTGTACTCTGCGTATATAACGGCTTGAGCAATACGGTATAGGGGCATTTTCAGTACGTGACTCAACTATCCTAATCAATGTTTCTTGATCATGATAAAAATACCAACATTGAGCTCAGGGAGATACTCTTACCGATCTAGAAGACAACTGCTAAAAAGTTCATCCTGACTCCAGGTTGGGTTGTTGTAGACATATCGGTCGAAGTAAGGAAGATCCTGCATTCTGTCTCTAAGGGTGCTCCATCTTCCCGCCTCATTGTGGAACACCCCTAGAGGCTGCACATCTTCATCTGTTGTGTCTTCCTCTTGAACTGGCTTGACTTCATCTCCATGGGCAAGATCACCTTCTAAACTAATTCACCAAACACATAAATGAAAATGAAGACTTGATAAAGGCTATTTTGTGAAATGAGGAAAACATTTTACTAAATTTCCAGGCGACATCTTTGTAAGGTTGTTGGACTAGAACCAAACCTTACCAGACAGATGTGAATAAATAAGAACTTTCAAATAATACCAAAGGGCCTATATAATTTATTAACACAATTTCACATTATCATGGTTGTCTTTCTTACATCCATACTTGTCTTCCTCGGAGCATTGCTCGGAGTGACAGTTCTTAGACTAAGCCCTACTTTATAAATAGCAAAAAGTAAATAAAGAGTAAAATTATTTTCCTGTAGGCATAACTAGTCCTTAAAACACAATAATTTCAACAATTTCAATTTAACAAATTGTGGACTATTTGCCTTTTTAATTTGAACAGCAAACTAATGTCAGGCTTATTTTGAATATTTAAAGTGAAATCCGTCTGTTCTGTGATAATGTGGGTTGTCTTTCTTACATCCATACTTGTCTTCCTCGGAGCATTGCTCGGAGTGACAGTTCTTAATGTTAAACCTTTCTAGACTAAGCCCTACTATAAAGTTTAGCAAAAAGTAAATAAAGAGTAACATTATTTTCCTGAAGGCATAACTAGTCCTTAAAACACAATAATTTCAACAATTTCAATTTAACAAATTGTGGACTTCTTGCCTTTTTAATTTGAACAGCAAACTAATGTCAGGCTTATTTTGATTTATTTAAAGTGAAATTTGTTCTGTTATGTGAACTATGAAAATATTTATCCGGCAGATTTAATTTATACTGCACTATGTTTTAATTTATTACAACATTGGCTTAAAAATGAATTATAAACTTTCATACTGAAACGAATCAATAAAGGCCTATCAAAGACCCTGTAACTGGGGCACTGTGTACTCCTTTTTCAAAATCTTGACATTATCGGTCATAATGTCAAAATTTCTGGGAAAAAGGAGTACGACGCCCCAGTTACCGGGTCTAGGCCTATTGCAACTAACCAGGGCCCAATTTCATAGAGCTGCTTAAGCAAAAAAATCCTTGCTTAGTAAAATCAGATTACCGGCCAAGACTCCACTCAATTGTTATGCTAAGTAAACAACAGCTAAATACCAGTCACAAACAATGGCATGAAATTTTGGCCAGTAACATGTCTGAAATTAGCGAGCTGTTTTCGTGCTTAAGCAAATTTTTTGCTTTATAAGCAGCTCTATGAAATTGGGCCCTGTCCTTGACACAACCATGAAGGCCTAGAGCTGTTCCTTGCTCTATCTATGTTACGTTGCAACTAAATCTTACCAGTCTAAGAGGTAACTTGTAAAAGCCACATCCTCTCTACTCCAAGTTGGTAACTGATCCCCTTTGACCGTCTTCATGTATTTCTGAAGATCATATTGCTGATAAAGCATCTGATCTCGAAGTCTCTCCCATCTTTGGGCCTCATGCGGGAGAAAACTCTTTAAGTCCACACCAATACCGTTTGAATGAACAGACATGATGCAGATGATTGATGTTGATCATCTTCAACCAAGTCCAAGTGTTGTGGCTGCCCTTGGTGCACGTAGTCAAGATGTCATTGATGATCATCTATGATCTAGGGGTTTAACAATATTAATAGCTGTATTTGCATCGTGGACAAAGAATGTTAACTTTGGTTTTACCCATAAACAAATACAATGATGTGTGTTAGCAGCCTACTCAGTGCTTTCCCGAGTTCTGTGAAAATAAAGTCTCAGCTCTCAGGTAAGTAATAAATACTACTAACGGTACTAAAATTCATGCTTGTGGATCTTGGGATTGTTTGTAATTGTCAGCATTGTTGTTTGTACGACTAAGTAAGAGAACTAAAATAAGAGGCTCATTCTGCTGACATCACCATGAAGAGTTGATAGCATGATAACAGAACGAACCTCATATTACTCTTCTATCTAGGAGTAATTACTCTTCTGAGAGTAATGAGACTGGCAAAGACTGGGCCATGGTGTTAGACCAACTTTGTTTGAATTGAAGTTCAAAAATACAATCGTCAGGACAGTGACACACCCCCACCCACACTCAGTGACAGGTGTTTTCAACGTTCAATCAGTTGTAAATAATGGGTATGCAAACACTAAACAGCTTTTTGTTAAATGAAAACACCACACTCCTTCCTTCCTATTACTAAACAACTATTAAACCATGCTAGTAACACAGAGAGGAAGAAAATTAGTTAACACACACACAGTGTCAGTTGTTAGCTAGGACACGATGAACATGATGAAAATCATCAGCTGAGTGTCTTTCAACAAAATCTTGCCGTAGACCGTGTAGTAACTAGTAGACCCTATGTCTTAGTGACTGGGGCCGCAAAGGAATCTAGCGCCCCAGTCACTGGGCTTGCCGGTCTCAGTTTTCAATCTTTACAAAAATCGACTCATTTTTTATTATAAAAATTAGTTCAAATCATATAAAAAGGAAAAACAAAGCCAGACGTGATCTTGGTTTTTATATAAAATCTTTGTCATACATAAACCCTAACCGCATCGTACCTTCACAAGCATCCAGATCGTTGACTGCTGCTCTGCAAGAAGAGCTAGGAGCAAGGATCGGAAGCGCCCTCATCCAGAACAAAACGAAACAAACAGCAGACCTGAAATAGCGCCCTCTTGTGGATTATTTTGACATTCATTCCAGGCGTGTGATGGGTCATAAAGAAAGGACAACCAGTTGGATGGGGGTGGTGGTGTCAAAAATAATATTTTATGGATGCTCACTTCCAAACTAACAAAGACACAAAATGAAGAGGATAATGAAAAATGATTCAAAAAAACATTTACAGAGTTTAATGACTATTCATAGGCCTAAGTGTGAACCAAATAATTATTGCAGATACTGGGAGAGAAAAGCTTTTTTTGCCCCCTTTCCAATTCACTTAGTTTTTTTAAAATCCACCCAAGATTGTGATTAAGTCTCTTGATGATATAAACCTAAAGAAACTTGCAGACGATGGCATTAAAAATGGGGGATGTATTACGTGTAAAGATTAAATTGAAATATAGAAGGGTGTAGTATTTTGCCTTTGCTTGTAAATGTTGTATTATAGTATTATTTCATGTATTATTGTTCCATTTGCTTCTTGTAAAACGTAGTCCTTTATTTACTCCTAATTGTTTTGTTTATTTGTTTGGATTTGGAGCAAGTGCTTGTGCAATGCATTGGGTAAAAAAATTGGTTTGTTTCTACTACTCAGTCTATACCCTCAGTCCCCTAGGCCCCAAACCCTCACTATCCCCTGTGCTTGATCCTACTGACACAGTTCAGTGAGCACACATCCCCAACACACCACCCAAGGCTCCAGAGCAGGTTTCACCACGCCCTACCGAGCTCCATTTGCCACCTCTATTTCCCGTCTTCGTGCATCACCAAGCTAATCCGCCTCCACAGTACTTAAGCAGCATGCACATCAGAGTCCAGCTTTTTCCAGAAGACGATCAGAGCATACTGATCGAAACATCTAGTTGAAACCAACAGTTCTTTTCATAACCACCCCAACTCATAAGAGATAGTCATTACTCATTACATGATGTTACCGCAAACCTTTCTATATCGTATTTCCACCATGCAAAGTTTCAAATCCTATGTACTATAATAATAGTCGCCACTGAAAAGTACACCAAATAATCAAACTGTCTCAGAGAACCATACCAAATTGATTATTTCTTTTATTTATAAAGTATGGTCACATTGCCAGGACAAAAAGGCATACTCATAGGAATGTAGAATAGCCAATTTTGAATAACTTCTGAAAAACATCTTTAGAAATCATAATCACATGTATTTAGATTTCAAGTGTTTAGGTGCGCAATTGGTCTTGCAGTTTCATAATCACCTATTTAGATTTCAAGTGTTTAGGTGCGCAATTGGTCTTGCAGTTTCATAGTCACCTATTTAAATTTCAAGTGTTTAGGTGCCCAATTGGTCTTGCAGTTTCATAAATCACCTATTAAGATTTCAAGTGTTTAGGTGCGCAATTGGTCTTGCAGTTTCAGGTCATTTTTCAGACAACGGACACTGTTTTTTTTGTGAAGTGCTTTAAAACCTTCCACCTGCTACTGTAGAATCAGATTTCATTTTCAGACTTGACAATGTTAAGAGAATAAAGTGAAGATAACAAATGAGTACCACAAAATGATTTAGCTACCCCCCAAAAGGTACAACTGAAATCAAATAGGTTTGCTGATTTTTTTTTTTGAGATTCGCAAACTACATGTATGTCAATAAGCCTTTTTGAGGTATGGCGGACTTGATGGGAGTATACTGTTTGGTTGGGTGTAAAAACACAATATTACCCAAACCTTAGTGTTGTAACACTGTGTCCACCATATCTCAAAGAGGCTTTTATGGGAGTTGGCCTACAAAAAAAACCCAACCTAGAATTGATTTACATCGCTTTGTGGTCATGTTCTGTCCATCAATACGAAATCCACAGGTAACTTCTTAATGTATATCTTACAGTGTCTGTGGGATTCAAACCAAAACCATTAAACCAAGAGAGGTTTGCAGTAACAACAGACTTAAGCCCAGCTTATCAATTTTCCGCCTTAAAGGAACACGTTGCCTTGCATCGGACGAGTTGGTCAAAACAAAAGCGTTTGTAACCGTTTTTTATAAAATGTATATGGTTGGAAAGATGTTTTAAAAGTAGAATACAATGATCTACACAAGTTTGCCTCGAAATTGCGTGGTTTTCCTTCTACTGTGTGAACTGACATGGTCGGCCATTTATGGGGGTCAAAATTTTGACCCCCATAAATGGCCGACGTGTTAGTCGACGAGGTAAAAGGAAAATCATGCCATTTCGAGGCATGTTTGTGTGGATCATTATATTCTACTTTTACAACATCTTTCTACCCATATGCATTTTGTAAAAAACGGTTACAAACGCTTTTCAAAGACCAACTCGACCGATCCAAGGCAACGTGTTCCTTTAAAGACAATGGACACTATTGGTAATTGTCGAAATCCAGTCTTCTCACTTGGTGTATCTCAACATATGCATTAAATAACTAACCTGTGAAAATTTGAGCTTGATTGGTCGTCGGAGTTGCTAGATAACTATGAAAGAAAAAACACCCTTGTCACACGAAGTTGTGTGCTTTCAGATGCTTGATTTCGAGACCTCAAATTCTAAACTTGAGGTCTCAAAATCAAATTCGTGGAAAATTACTTCTTTCTCGAAAACTACGTCACTTCAGAGGGAGCCGTTTCTCACAATATTTTATACTATCAACCTCTCCCCATTACTCGTTACCAAGTGAGGTTTGATGCCAATAATTATTTTGAGTAATTACCAATAGCGTCCATTGCCTTTAAGCTGGCCCCTAAGCCTAGTATATGTACTTAAGGAGCATCCAGCAACAGTGTCCAACCTTCTCCTGAAGACATTCAGAGCATACTGATCGAAATGTCGAGTCGTTAACCATCGGTTCTTTTTAGAACCAATACTACTCAAAAAGAGATATTCACTTGGTATTACCCAAAAACCTCTCTTCCACGCCAAGGACAGAAATGTACATTCTACAGTGTCTTTGGGACTCAAACCTATAACAGCATCATTCCTTAAAGCCATTGGACCCTTTCGGTAAACAGTATTGTCCAAGGCCCACACTTTGTGTATCACAACTTCTATATCAAATAACAAACCTGTGAAAATTTGGGCTTAATCGGTTATCGGAGTTGGGAGAAAATAACAGGAAAACCCACCCTTGTATCCGCGCGTTTCGCCGTGTCATGACATGTGTTTAAAATAAATCCGTAATTCTCGTTAACGAGAATTGATATTGTTTTACTGTTTTCTCAAAAAGTAAAGCATTTCATGGAATAATATTTCAAGAGAAGTATTTCACCACTACCTTCTGTAAACCCTGTAAGTTATTTGTAAATCTGTGAACTTTTTTTTTTCCCTGTACCGAAAGGGTCCAATGGCTTTAATGCTATTTACAGCCAACCTAATCAGTTTCTTTGAGTTGTTTTCTTTTTCTTGCAGACTTCCGAAGAGGTGACTTTGGTTGAGGGTCCTTTTTGGCAGACTTTTGTTGAGACAACTTTGGTAGAGATTCTTTTTTTGCAGACTTTCGACGAGGTGTCTTTGGTTGAGTTGTCACTGCTAAATTGTCTTTATTCCACCAATCGATGCCATGTTTTTTCTTCTTATGATTCTTGAGACTGATGTTATGGTTGAAAGACTCGTCACACAGGTCGCAGGAGTAGGGTTTAATCCCAGTATGGATACGGGTGTGCTTAAACATGTTGTTCCTCTGGGTGAATCGACGACCGCAAACATTGCACTCAAAAGGTTGTTCATTATTGTGAATAAGTTTATGCCGACTCAGAGCCCCTGCAACGATACTGTTGCAAATGTTGCATTTATATTTCTTTAGTTTCTCTCCGCGATGCACCTTCAGGTGCCTGCTGAATGAAGTCCGAGTGACATAGCGCTTTCCACAATAATCACACAATAAGTTTTTGCGTTCCTCCTCAGTTTTGGTGTGTCTCTCCATATGTTGCAGTAGAAATTTTTGCGAGGCACAGACCACTCCACAAACTTTACAGACTTGATGGTTCTCTCGTCTATGCCGCTTCAAATCTGCCTCGTAACTTCCACATTTTTTACAATAAAACAGCACTGTTGAGAAATCTTCCGCTTTCATTGTAGGCGGTAGTGACGTGGTCTTCTTCTTAGAAGTTTTGTTGTTGTACACCTCTTCATGTTGCGTCAAATAATGATGAATAACTTGAAACTGCGTTGGCAAATGCTCCTTGCAAATGTTACACTGATGCACTTTTTGCTTTGGCCTGGCCCTGGTGGTAGAACACAAAATGTTGGTTCAAATAAAAGTGGCTTTTAAAGAATAGAGGGACATAACAAGTTGCATTGGATCCAGCGAGTTTGTCTATGAAAAGCATTTGAAACCATTTGTTGTGAAATGCATGGTTGGAAAGATGTTTTAAAAGTAGAATATAACGTTCCACACAAAAATAACTTGTAATTGTGTGGTTTTCCTTTTATTTTCGAAACAAGCATGGTGGGCCATTTTGTGAAGTCAAAATATGACGTGGTGCGTTAGTTCACGACGTTAAAAAGGAAAACTGTACAATTTCGAGCCAATTTTTTTGTGGAGCATTGTTAAACATTTTTCCAAACATATGCATTTTATAACAATCGGATTTGAAACACTTTTCATAGACCAACTGGCCCGATCTAAGGCAACGAGTCCCTTTCACCAAGATAGGTTGCAAGCAAACATCTACAACAATCTCAGTTGCACCAAAGTTTTCATTCAAGTATAAATTTTAATGAACTCCAAATCAACATGTTACCTTGGCGATGAGCAGGTTCGCTACTTTGAATGTTTAGGAACAAAACCTCAATTAACAACTTGCAAAAGTTGTTTGACAGTAAAATTGACTCCGTCTACATAAACGTGATGTTTCCCACCAGCTCAACTTTGTTGAACATTTAAAAATGAAGAAATCCATAATAAAGGTTCAATAGTATTCTGGAAAATAAATCAAAGTTGCATGGTTTTCTTGTTCTATTGGGAACTAGGATGGACAAAACTTGACGTGGTTTGTTAGTTCACGTTTAAAGGAAAACTGTGAAATTTTGAAGCATTTATTTTGTGGATCATTATTAAACATCTTTTCAACCATTAATTGGTAAACCAAACCATACCTCGATTAAATTGTAGGATATGTTACAAATTTCAAGTGTCAAGTCTCATTTGCATACAATGAGAGCAAGTCGTAGCTCGACTATCTCAGAAACAGGTTTTGTGCAGTTTTCGTGTTTAACTTCAAAGTAAAATGTTTTGTCTTTTAAATAGAAGTCAAACTTCAAACTTGTTAATTATTTACCAACATGAGATAGAGCAAGTCACAGCTCGGCTACCTCAGAACCTGATTTTGTGCAGTTTTCATAATTCATATTTCAAATTAAAGGGTTTTTATACCTTTTTGTGGATCACGTTTTTGGCCATGACATGAACCCTTACTCACTGTGAATGAAGATGTATGTAATGTAATTCTCGGCACCCCCGAACAAAGATATTGACAAAATAGGGACACCGCCAATATAGGGCTAAATAGCTCAGTTGGTACAGCGCCGGCACGTTAATCCGGAGGTCGATGGTTCGAATCCCACTCTAGTCAATTCTTTGTTCAACCCCAAAAATAATGTAATATTCTGTAGAAGTTTCAGCTTCATAGGTTGTTAAGTTTTTGAAAAAATAAGTGAACATCACAGAGCAAGATTTTTTCAGGAGAGATCCACAAGTCCATTGTACATGCAAAAATAACTTTTGGAAAGTTGTTTTACTCAATTCTCAAACCTTACAACACCCCAGCAAGTTAAAGGAAGCTTTCAATTATAATTATATTTAAACCCTGTAAGTTTAATGTAAATATGTAGACTTTTGTGTTTCAAAGTGTCATAAAAAAGAACCCAGACCCTTTAAAGCCAACATTTTAAATTATTTAATCAGACATTTTGGGCAACAAAATGAGAGGCACCATAAACTTGTACATAAAAACAGTTTAATCGATGCCCAAAACAACTCTCAAGTTACTTACATCACGTCAGCATCTTCAATCTGATCACTGTCTGAAGATGATTCATTTGGCTCTTTGGGAAGAATCTGAAATAATTTGAAAAGAAATACAATCAAACATGAAAGTGCCATAGCTGGAGAGTGTAGCGCCAAGAGGTCAAAGTTGAAGGCTCTGGCCCTTCATATGCATCGTCTTCAACAAAACATTTTGCATTGTTTCCAGATATAAGTGAAAACCCTGCCCACCGCCATCAGAACTCAAAGACTCTGTGTTACGACCAGTGTTGAAAACACAAAGGGTGTCCCGCTCACAACTCGTAATCTTTGCCCAGCACTCTGAGCATAATACATTGTGCCGCACAGCACAGATTTCCCCCAGAGTATGTCAAATCATTGTACTGTGCATTTATCTCAAAAACAGCTGATGATAAGGAGAACCAAATGTCACACTAGACAGAACACAGTTAAGAGGCAATTCAATGTTTCAATGGATGATTCAACTTATTGCATGGGCCAATAGACAAAAGTTTGGAAACCAGGCATCATGCCTACCCAGGGGTGAGAGAAGTCTGAAACTTGGAATACAAATTCAAAGGTATGTTGAATTGATGCACTTTTTACTGTTTGGTAACCCCTGGGGTTATAGATCCCAAGGAGCTTTTGGGAACAGTATACAAAGCACTGAAGTAGACCAATAAGCAGGATTTCTTTATTTGTGGAAACAAAAATTCTGATTTTCTTCACCAGGCCGACATAAAAAGTGTGAATTCAGCCAAAAGTCTGAACAATCTCATCCCTGCTACCTGAAGCTTGCAGTTCAGCAATGAGACCCATTAAACAAGTGTAATTTTGTTGATGCACCCACCCTTTGTTTGCTCAAACAAATTTGAAGTTAGAGCGTGACACCACTAAAATTGGTAAAGCTACATGTACAACCCTGGTTGTGACAGGTAATTGCATTATGGGTGATGTGATAACAGTAGGTCAAATCAGAGAATAACACATGGAAGATTCTACTTACAGGTGAAGAAAAGCGTCCAGGTTTTCTGCGAGGGCGTGGCTCAATATACTCTGGCACATAATCTGCATCGTTGGGATCATCGTAGAGTTCTTCATCCTCCTCCTCCTCCTTTTCTTCATCTTCTTCTTCTTCTTCTGTTGTATCTTCTTCTTTGAGATGCTGTTCGGACACCTCACCTCTGTCAATGACCAAAGTACAGAGTTTGTAAACACTGGGGGAAGAAGCTTGCATTCAATAGATGTTAACTTTGCATATTCATATTCATTTTAGTTTTTACCCATATACACTGATTTGTGTTAGCACTGTATACGCAGTACTTACATGTACCCGAGTTCTGTGAACAAATCACAGCCATATTACTTGGGTGAGATTCGAAACCACGACCTTAGAACAGTTTCATACCAACTAGACTAGTCTGTTTTTTTTTTATGACACTGCTCCAGAATTGCAGAGGTCGTGGGTTTAAATAGTCAGGTTGGTAAGACACTGCTCTAGAATTGCAGAGGTCGTGGGTTTAAATAGTCTAGTTGGTAAGACACTGCTCTAGAATTGCAAAGGTCGTGGGTGCAAATCCCACCTGAGTAATATGCCTGTGATTTTTTTTACAGAACTCGTGTAAATACAGAGTATACAGCACTAACACACATCGGTGTCCGATGATGGCCAAAACTCTCAAATGTTTGCTTTTTCTGTGGCCCAAATTTCTGGGAATGGAAGTTTTTAATGGAACTCCCTAACAAAAGATGATAATTTACCTCTTTTTAGCTGGCTGTAGGTTTTCCAGTTGCTCCTCTAAGCTGAAAATAATGAAAGAAATCTTAAACATTAATAATTACTTACACAGGTTATTGTTGCCTAGCATTGAGTAATGTAGGTCTCGAGACCTGGTCTCGGTCTCGAGACCTGGTCTCGGTCTCGAGACCTGGTCACGGTCTTGAGACCTTTTTTTGGTGTCTAGGTCTTGGATTGGTCTGCAAAATGTATCGGTCTTGGAGGGCTGTCTCAGTCTTGGTATCGGACTTAGAGGTCTAAACTACAACACTGCTAGCTTTATAAAAACCCAAATTTAAGTTATCTAGAGTTGGGCCCTGATATCTTTCTTTCCTCAAGATTATTGAAGGTCCTTACCGATCCAGTAAACAAGAGGTGAACAGTTCGTCTCGTCTCCATTTAGGCCTGTCTGGATTATGGACATATCGATCAAAGTATGGAAGGTGCTTCATCCTGTCTCTCAGCGTCTCCCATCGTCCGGCTTCATGAGGGAATATCCTATAAAGCTCTGTATGTACTTCTTCGTCTTCATCTCCTTCTCGGTTTATCTCGCTTCCGTGGGCCAGATCCAACTCTAAGCTAATGAAGAAATAGTTTATTTGACTGTTAGATAATAATAATAATAGCGGTTTCTTATAAAGAATGCATATCTGTCACTCCGTGACGCTCAAGGTGCTCTAATAATAATAATAACAATAATAACTATACTAATACTAATAATATTGAAGTCTTATAGCGACTCAAGGCGCTTAGTATAAATAATACATTTTTACGAAAAGCTAGGATATTGAAGTTAAGAATTCTGAGACCCAATTATGTAACGCCTTATACGAGTTTACAAGGTGCGTTACACAAGACATGGGAATGGCTTTACATCCCATCCGAAGGATGAGGTAATCATGGTCAAGTGTCTTGCTTAAGGACACAAGTGTCACGACCGGGACTCCAATAATGAAAATAACCTCTTTCTTACCAGTCCAATAGATAACTTGCAAATGCCTCATCATCAGTCCATGAAGTAAACTCATCCTCAACGACCCTCCTAGTGTATTTAAGAAGATCGGAATGAGGGAGCATTTGATCTCGAAGTTTCTCCCATCTGCTAAACTCATTTGGAATGAAACTCTGTAGCCCTCCATATACATGTACACCATCTTCACCTCCATTATTGATCTGCTCCAGCACTTCACTGCAATCCTCTGTAGTCATCACAGATGAGTCTCTAATCTCGGTCCATACACTTTGGTTTCGCACTTTGCTATCATCTATTAGCATCGCAGAAGAATCTGCACTCTCGGTTGGTACAATCCTATGTTGCACTTTGCCATCCTCAAAAGTCATCACAGAATAGTCTGCCATCTCAGAAAGTTCATCATCGTCTCGCACCTTGCAATCATTCAAAGTCATTTGAGAATAGTTTGCAATCTTGGTTGGTAGATTATTATGTTGCACTTTGCCATCCTCAAAAGTCATCACAGAATAGTCTGAAATCTCAGTTAGTTGATTCTCATCTCCCTCTATGCCATCATTCAAAGTCATTTGAAAATAGTCGACAATCTCAGCTCGTTGATTCTCATCTCGCTCTTTGCCATCATCCCAAATCATTTGAAAATAGTCGGCAATCTCAGCTGGTTGATTCTCATCTCGCTCTGTGCCATCATGCCAAGTCATTTGAGAATAGTCTGCTATCTTGGTTGGTAGATTCTTATCTTGCACTTTGCCACAACCTGTACTTAAAAGAAAATGCTTATGAGAAATGAGAGAACTGACTAACAAGCTGATGCAATTGCAAGAGTTTAGTTGGTGTTTTCACGGTTAAAAGCAAAGAGTACAAGTCAGTAAATAGCTTCACAGTACACAAACGAATACCGGTAACATAAACCCCATGCAACATTGTAAAACAATTGTGGACATAAACTAGACTGGAAATTCCAGTCTTTGGTCTTGCAATCAATCACAATAGCTAATCCTGGTGCAAACTAGGCTACTATTATATTCATTTTTAGGCTTAGGAAAGGCGCAATTAAGTTAAAAACGGTCATCAAAACACAAAATGATAGGAGACCTGTAAAAAAGGGAGGTATTTGCCAAGTAAAAAAAAAAAAAAAAATCAATAAAACAATCAACAATTACCTGTTGTCAATTCCCCGAGCTTTTGTATAGACACTGGCACTGCTCCTAAACCTGAAGCTAAAAAAAAAAGAAATAAAAAGGAAAAAAAAAAAAACCACATTCATAAATACCCCAGACAGTTTCTCTACTCCTATTGGTGGAGAACGCGTGGGTGTGCATAAACCTTTTGTTAATGACTGTTCTTATAAGACAGTTTCTTCATTCCTATTGGTCGAGAGCAACGGCCGATACGCGCAGACCCACAGCTTTCACTTATAAGGAGTTGTTTACCCGAGGGCAGCGGAGGGCTTTACCATTTCATAGCTGGGAGGGTGTTGTGTTGAAAGAAATCATTTAAAAAATTTTGCATTTATTTTACTTTTTGACCAACAAGTGATGTTTTTGACCAAAAAGGTATTTATGAATGGGAATCAAAGTGTGTTGAATCGGTTTTCAACTAGTGGTTTAAACCCGCCGAGGCCTGGTTCTTTATAATTTACCTCGACTTTGTCTCAGTAAATTATCAAAAACCAGGCCTCGTTGGGATTAAAGGAACACGTTGCCTTGGATCGGACGAGTTGGTCAAAACAAAAGCGTTTGTAACCGTTTTTTATAAAATGCATATGGTTGGAAAGATGTTTTAAAAGTAGAATACAATGATCCACACAAGTTTGCCTCGAAATTGCGTGGTTTTTCTTCTACTGTGCGAACTAACATGGTCGGCCATTTATGGGAGTCAAAATTTTGACCCCCATAAATGGCCGACGTGTTAGTCGACAAGGTTAAAGGAAAACCACGCAATTTCGAGGCATGTTTGTGTGGATCATTGTATTCTACTTTTACAACATCTTTCTACCCATGTGCATTTTATAAAAAACGGTTACAAACGCTTTTCAAAGACCAACTCGACCGATCTAAGGCAACGTGTTCCTTTAAACCACTAGCTGAAAACCTCTTCACCACACATTGATTCCCTTAATAATATTCAATAAAATAAGTATTCATCCTAGTTATACGTTTACCTGGTGTCGATTCCTTGAGCTTTTGTTTAGACAATGGCACTGCTCCTGACCCTGAACCTCCACAATACTTGGCATCATATGCTTGAAAAGCTTCAAGAAGTACCTACAAGTTAAATACATTAGTAAAGACATTTCGTGAAATACATTTATAAAGAAATAGTATTGACTTTTGGTATCACAGAAATGGTGCAAAGCCCAGAGGTCACAAATCCCGCTTTGTCATCCCTCACACCAAATCAACTGTGTTTACCAACTCCTTCTTCCCACGCACCATCCGGGACTGGAATAGCCTAGCAGTAGACCCAGCGGAGTACAAATCGCTTGACGCCTTTAAGCTTGCACTAAAGGCTCATCCATCTAGGTAGCTCTCCATATCTAACATTTTTTACTTGCACTTGTTTTCATAAATTATTTCCGCACTCGACAGCATGTCCTCCTTTTTTTCTTGAACGCATGCGCAATCACGCAGTGCATTTATCCTCACACATATGTGAGAAGTAAAAATGACAACTAAAAATTACAACAACAATTTTTATTTAATGCATACTGTTATAAATTCTGATAAGCATAATAAATATTAAGTCTACATTAAAGAGAAAATATCATAGATTGGTTTCTCATCTCCTGAAACCAAACATTACTGGTCTGAAATGGGGGAAAACGGATTGTTATGAAATGTGTGCTTCAAGGGGGGGGGGGGTGGGAAGTTTTACTTTCATGCCTTATGATATCTCTGGATTCTAACATAGGCCTAGTAGCCATAATGCCTTGGGATAAAAATGTAATTAAATTTGTTAAGTAGTAATTGAATATTATTTTTGATTTATTTTGCACGTCATACTAGCTTTTGAATATTCAATAAAATACCAACCAATGAAAGGTGTGAAAACATATGACGTTGCTCCAATGTCGTGCATGCATAATAAGCACTGTTAATACCGGACTGTCTCTCGCAACGTAAAACCAAAACTTTACAAATTTCAACACACCATGATGAAGTGAAAGTGTTATTGTTAAAAAATTGGATAGATGATTTGAAAAAAAAAATTTTAGTTTTTGATTGTGAACAATTTTCCTGTTATCCTACTGAAAACACATGACACCAGGATACTAGGATATTATATAAAACATAACGCCCTCACTCAAGTCAAAAATTAGTCAACAAAGTTCAAATTACCCGCTTTTTTTCACGTTTGGCAAATGCTCCTCTGGGTTCGACACGTCTTTCAGGTACCTTCTTTGACTTGTTAGCTGTAAATATTGTTGGGATGGCGTCATGTTTAAGAAAAACCTTTCTCTTCATGTCAAATGTGTGGTGCATTCCGGATTCGAAGCACGACGGCTCGAAGTGTTCGCTGCACAGCGCTGAAAAAGACGTTGGACCGGACCACTTTGTTGCTCTTTTAAGTCTGACATTCGCGGCCCATAACTGCCTATACTTGGGATCTGCAGGAAACAGATGCAAACTGACCCCATCTTTAGTTGTTTTGCCGCATCCAGCAGCAATACACCTGGTCGGCATTGCCGGAAAATGCAAGAAAAAACCTTTTTTTCGAAACGATGTAACTCACGACTTGTTCTTGTTGGACATTATTACTGCAGGCAAATTCGAGGGGGGTCGATGTTCGATCGAGAGAGGGCGGGCAAAGTCTGCCTCGATTGACGTCACAAAAGGGGATAGGCGGAGCATGTGGAGTCACCCCAAACAACTTAACTAATGCAGAGATGCCAAGTCCAGAGGCCAGCTATGCGTGAGATTTTTCAAAGCTCACCCCCCCCCCCCGGAATTTTTCCCCCAGTTTTAGAAGGCCTTTCTAATCGCCGCCCAACTTTTTTTTCCTTTTTTCTTTTTTTAAATAAAAAGAAAATCAGAAATTTAATTGTGGACAAAAAAGTGTTCCAAAATGCATCAAAAACCTCCTCAGAATAATTCACATGAGGTACACAGGAAATGTTGATGGTTAATGTGGAGGTCATAGAGCTATATAGCTCTATGGTGGAGGTACGATTGTGTCAGATTATTTCCTTCCAAACTTAAAAAAAAATCGACTAAAAAAATAGCAACCGTTTTTAGCATGAATGTGGTTCAATGCGAAATGAATTCACTTGTTTACTAACAATAATTCTCTTTTCTAAAATGCTCCTCCTGCATGTGCCCAATTTCATGGCTCTGCTCGCCGAATTCTGCGCTTCAATCATGATTCCCGGCTTATGTGCAACCACCGAATTTCTGCGCTTGCCTTGTAAGCGTAGAATTCCTAGTAATGAGGATTACGCACGCGCAGAAGCCAAGATTTGCCACTAGCCCGTGAAATGTGCTGGCCTTATATAGCACAGAAATCTCTGCTTCCGTAAGCGCCGTACGGCAAGCAGAGCTATGAAAATGTAGCTGGCCTCCCAGAGTTTGAGAATGGTGCCTTTAAAGTTGGTACTGAACCAGGCTTCAGGCGAAACTTTATTTTCCAGCCAAATTGATGTTTGAGTCTCATAATTCATTTTGCATGAGGCATCAAAATGCGAGTGGCAAATCAAAGACGACGAAGTCAATTCATAGTCTGACTGTGTATTGTTTACAAAAAAGTGCCATTCTCGCTGCGTGACAGGATCCTTGGTCGTATTAGGAAATGCCAGAAAATGTATATCGGGATTTTGCTTAGAATTTCTTAAACACCCACCAAGACACAAGACGTTGGCATGCTGACTAAGCACTTTCCTGTTTACTTCACGTGTCACACTAACATCGACTTCCAACAGTACTCAAAGACAAAACATGAATGAATCTTGTCGCTCAGGCTGAGAAGGATCGAGTAGGAAAACCTAGTGAGTAAGCGCATGACGAGAGCATGTGCATACCGGGCACGCCGTGTGCCAAGCAGCTCTATGAAATTGGGCCAGAGGTCAACTACCTTTTGATAGGGTGATCCCTTTGCATGCAGAGCACACATTGGCTAAACCTCACATACATATCATTTGCATATCAGACGCTTTTCATGATTTGAATAAGGCCAAAGCCCCGCATTTTGAGTTGCACTTTCTTGGACAAATGAAGTTTATATAAATATAATAAAAACTGTTTGTTTAATTTATTCATAAAAGTAATATAAAGTCACAAGAGATATAAAGTCCTTACAAGGTCTTACAACAAATTCTTAGAAACCCTCTTTACAGTTTGTTCTTGTTGTTCACATAACATTGCCCCTCCGCGGCATTTCTTGAACACCCGGCCGCCAACTGCACAAAAAACAATCCTGTTCTGGGCGAGCGGTCAAGAGCACTGGGTTCAAGCTCTGGTGTTTGACCAGCAGAGTGTGGGTTCCAATCCCGGCCATGACATTTGCTACGTAAAAATGTGGAAGGTCCTGCTTTAATCTGCTCTACCGGCCAGGCTTCGGACTGATGATACCCAAGCCTACATCCGTAAGGACTGTAAAAGGGGCAACCCTGTTTCACCCTAGGAGTAGGTCGCAACGGCCTCTGGAAAAAAAGAAAATTGTAGCCCACACCTTGAAGTGGCCTTCAGGCCTTGTGTGTCTGGCAACATGCATAAAAATATATATACATATATATATATATAAAAAAACTGACACTTTATACTTCAGGTGTGTCACCACACATTACATTTTTTTTACTTTCAAATTATAACAAATTCTAAAAATAAAGCAGTGTTAATAGTCTTGAGACTCGATGAGCAGGAAACCGACCGAGTGTTGTATGTGCTGTGACGTTGTAAGCAGTTTTCTACTATTGACGTAAACATGTACTCAGGGGGTAAACTGCCTTGAATAACACCCACAAACCAAAGCCCCAAATTTATTTGAGTTGCATATTCTTGGACAAATCAAACTTGCATCATTTAAACAATTTTTTTTAATAAATGACTTATAATGAGCAAAAAAAAGTAAAGGTCTAATTCTTACAAATTCTTTGAGTCCGCTCTTTAAGTATTTTGTGATGGTACACATCAATGCCGCAGAGTTAGTTATAGCAACGTTTCAACATGCTTTAGTCATCACCAGTATACACATGTTGACTGGCATAATTTGGTAACTAGTGTATGTCTATTCACTAATTCACCCGAGGGACTTTGAGTGACCAGAAGAAATAGACCCCTCTTCTGGTCACTCACAGGCCCGAGGGGGAATAGACGTACACTAGTTACCAAATTGTGGCAGTCAATAGTGTTTTATGTGAACTATAAGAACAGAGTTCTGGAAAAGAAAGGGAAGTTTTGTAGTTGCTGTTCACGGTTCAAGTCAAGAGAGGGCGCTGTAACCAGGCACTATTTTCAAAGACTAGTGCCTGCTCGGGCAATAGTTCCCACAAAAAAAGGCATACACGATGACTAGACTACATTAGTTCATCCCACGTGACCTTATTTCAGCCAACCAGAATACAGAACAAGCAAGAGGTGTGTCATAATACTAAAAAGTGTGTGGGATACTGGTCTCGTAGGGATAGAGTTTTTAATTATTCTTCAAATGGCTTCTTCTTTGACTTTAAGTTCCTTTAAGTTCCTTTAAGTTCCAAAGTAAGTTCTTTTAAGTTCCTTTAAGTTCCTTTAAGTTCCTTTAAGCATTTAGGAAGCATTTAGGAATCAATTCCTTTAAGTTGTTTTCTTTTTCTTGCAGACTTTCGCAGGGGTGACTTTGGAAGAGGTTCTTTTTTTGCAGACTTTCGATGAGGTGACTTCGGTAGATGGTCTTTTTTGGCAGACTTTCGGCGAGGTGACTTTGGTAGAGGGTTCTTTTTGGCAGACTTTTGTTGAGACAACTTTGGTAGAGATTCTTTTTTTGCAGACTTTCGACGAGGAGACTTTGGTAGAGTTGTCACTGCTAAACTGTTTTTATTCCACCAATCGATGCCATGTTTTTTCTTCTTATGATTCTTGAGACTAATGTTATGGTTGAAGGACTCGTCACACAAGTCGCAGGAGTAGGGTTTAATCCCAGTATGGATACGGGTGTGCTTAAACATGTTGTACTTCTGGGTGAACCGACGACCACAAACATTGCACTCAAAATTTTGTTCATTACTGTGAATCAGCTTGTGCCGCTGTAGAGCCGTTCTCATGATAAACACTTTGTTGCAAATGTCGCATTTATGTTTCCTTAGTTTCTCTCCGCGATGCACCTTGAGGTGCATTATGAACACAGTCCGAGTTATGTAGCGCTTTCCACAATAATCACACAGTAGGTTTCTGCGTTCCTCCTCAGTTTTGGTGTGTTGCTCCATATGTTGCAGTAGAATTGTATGCGAGGCACTGACAAATCCACAAACTTTACAGACTTGATGGTTCTCTCGTCTATGCTGCTTCAAATCTGCCACGTAACTTTCACATTGTTTACAATACCACAGTACCGTTGAGAAATCTTCCGCTTTCATTGTAGGCGGTAGTGACGTGGTCTTCTTCTTAGATGGGGCTTTGTTGTTGTACACCTCTTCATGTTGCGTCGAATAATGATGAATAACTTGGACCTTTGTTGGCAAATGCTCCTTGCAAATGTTACACTGATGCATTTTTTGCTTTGGCCTGGTGGTAGAAGACAAAATGTTTGTTTTAAATGAAAGTGGCTTTTGAAAGTTAACTTATAACACCAAGATTTGCGCACGCACACAAACATCATTATCAACAATCTTAGTGACGAAAAAGTTTGCATTCAAATATAAACTTGAACGGCAGAACATTCCCATACATATATTTCGGTTAAAAGGCATAATAGAGTAAGAAACTCTGTCAAACTTCCATTTTCCGACATCCTTTAGCTCTGTATGCGAGTTGCATTTTTATAACTGATAAAATGTTTTGGATATGCATTTGTGCACATAGTAGCATGCATCCTTGTATGGCGAGATTGGTCACCCCTAGGAACGAGGTTGTGGGCTTACCTGCTCAAACATATCCGAAAAACAACAGGTTATAAACAGCTCCAGCTGGTCATTATCAACCGTTTAAACACCCCAACGTGACGCACTCTCCACCAATACGAATAGCAAAACTGTCTGATGTATTTATGAATGTTTGATTAACTCAAAGAAACTGTGCAATTTGTGTATTTTTGCAGTATGGGAATAAAGTCCACTCGTATGCCATGCCATAACAAGTCATAGCCTGACTAACTCAGGAACTGGTTATGTGCAGCTTTCATGTTTAATTTCTAAGTAAAATAGTTTGTCTTTGAAAACTTGTCAATTTTTCACCATATATTGCCAACAAAATGAGGCATCTTATTAACATGGTCATAAAAACAGTTTGAAGGCACTGAACACTTTAGTAATTACTCAAAATTATCGTTAGCATAAAAACTTATGGTAATGAGCAATGGAGAGTTATTCATGGTATAAAACATTTGAGAACCTCTATCATAGTTTTTGAGAAAGAGATACCCTGTAATTAAATTGTCACTCAAATAATAAAAGACTTTTGCCCTGAAGTCTTCAATTTTCTCTTTAAACTTTGATGACCAAGTGAGTAAAAGATTTCACAGATTTGTTATTTTATGCTTATGTTGGGATACACCAAGTGAAAAGACTGGTAAGAATAAACTATAAACAATAGTCAACCTATGAGTACAGCTATACGTATTAATACTCTAATAAGGAATTGATGGGTCTGAATAGAGTCGGTATTGTCTCAATGTTTCAAACAGTATACTCTGCTCATCTTCAGGAGAATGCTGGTCTTTGAAAATTACTGAATGTGTTCGGTGCCTTTAATCTATAGATCTATGCCCAAAACAACTCTCAAGATACTCACATCTTGTCAGTGTCTTCTTCCATCTCATCACTGTCCCAGCTGTCTGAAGATGATTCATTTGGTTCTTTGGGGAGAAGCTGCATTAATTAATAAAAATAACATATTAGTAACCCTGTCTTGTACGAGTGCCCATTTATCCCTAGATGGAGAGAAGTAAAATTTTAAC
Source organism: Asterias amurensis (assembly GCF_032118995.1). Lineage (NCBI taxonomy): Eukaryota > Metazoa > Echinodermata > Asteroidea > Forcipulatida > Asteriidae > Asterias > Asterias amurensis. The sequence continues at coordinate 20,122,015 of NC_092654.1, forward strand.
TATAACTGCTTTTCTAGTGCCTTGCTCAGGGACACAAGTGTCACGACTGGGACTTGAACCCACACTCTGCTGAACAGAAACACCAAAGCTTGAGATCGGAGCTGTTATTCACTTGGCCACGACACCACATTTTGGGATGGGTGTACTGCCATAATTGCAAATAAACCAGAAACATTACTTTAGGTTTCAAACCGTGATTGGCACAGTCACATCAGAGGGTAAAACGTGGAAGATTCTACTCACAGTTAGTCCACGTCTTCTGCGAGGGCGTCGCTCAATATACTCTGGCACATAATCTGAATCGTTGGGATCATCGTAGGGTTCTTCATCCTCCTCCTCCTCCTCTTCTTCTTCCTCTTCTTCTTCTTCTTCTAGTATTATTACATCATCTTCTTCTTCTTCTTCATCTTCTATTACTATAACATCTTCTTCTTCTTCTTCTTGGTGATATTGTTCGGACCACTCCTCCCTGTCAATGACCACAGTACAGGGTTTGTTAACACTGGGGGAAGAAGCTTGATTTACTTTCAATCTTACAGCTCACTGGATGCACAGCTAAAAAATGTTTACTCCCGTGAGTTTCACTGTCTGAATTACCATCACAGTCAAGGATGAAGCTTTTTTTATGACCTCCTTAAAGGTTTCTGGTACTTTTTCAAAATGTCCACAGATTTACATTAAACTTACAGGGTTTGAAGATAATGGAAGTAGAAAGCTTCCCTTCAAATACTACTTACTGGGGTTCTGTAGCTTTTGAGAAATGAGTAAAAAAAGGCCCCAAATTCCAGGGAATGGAAGTTTTTGATGGAAACTACATAACAACGATGATTATTTACCTCTTCTTAGCTTGCTGTAGGTTTTCCAGTTGCTCCTCTAAGCTGAAAATAATGAAAGAAATCGTAATTACCAATTAAAGGCAGTGGACACTTGGTAATTACTCATAATAATTATCATCATAAAACCTCACTTGGTTACGAGTAATGGGGAGAGGTTGATAGTATAAAATATTGTGAGAAACAGCTCCCTCTGAAGTGACGTAGTTTTGGAGAAAGAAGTAATTTTCCACAAATTTGATTTTGAGACCTCAAGTTTAGAATTTGAGGTCTCGAAATCAAGCATCTGAAAGCACACAACTTCGTGTGACAAGCGTGTTTTTTATTTCATTCATATCTCGCAACTTCGACCACCAATTGAGCTCAAATTTTCACAGGTTTGTTATGTTGGTAATTGTCAAAGACCAGTCTTCTCACTTGGTTTATCCCATTATAACCATAAAATAACAAGCCTGTGAAAATTTGGGCTCAATCTGTCATCAAAGTTGCGAGAAAATTATGAAAGAAAAAACACCCTTGTTGGATGAATTTGTGTGCTTTCAGATAATAATAAAAGACTTCTAGCTAGAGGTCTTTTATTATTTTAGTGAGAAATTACCTCTTTCTCAAAAACTATGTTACTTCAGAGAGAGTCGTTTCCCACAATGTTTTATACTATCAACAGCTCTCCAATGCTCATTACCAAGACGGTTTTTAAGTTAATATTTGTTTTGAGTAATTACCAAAGGTGTACCTTCTCTTTAAAGTTAATACCAATTACTGTTAAATAACAGATAAGTTGGGATATTAAATTCTTAGCATAACAGGTAAAACCACAATCTTTGTAGCAGCTCTACTCACGGTGCATCTCCTCTCTTATCATAAATTAAGGGAATCAATGTGTGGTAAAAAGGTTGTCAACTAGTGGTTTAATACCAACGAGGCCTGGTTCTTGATAATTTTACCGAGGCGAAGTCGAGGTAAACTATAAAGCACCAGGCCTCGGTGGGTTCAAACCACTAGTTGAAAACCGATTCAACACACTTTGAGTCCCATTCATAAATACCTTTTCGGTCAAAAACATCATCACTTTTTGGTCAAAAAGTAAAATAAAGGCAACAATTACAGTTGTTCAATGATTTCTTTCAACACAACACCCCTCCAGCTATGAAATGGTAAAGCCCTCCGCCGCCCTCGGGTAAACAACTCCTTATAAGGGAATGCTGTGCGCGTCGCGCATATCGCATGATAGCACAACTGTTTCAGCCGTTGCTCTCGACCAATAGGAATGAAGAAACTGTCTTATAAGAAGAACAGGTGCAAGGTCTCGTGTCATGCCCATGTATTAACACTTTTTACCGGTCATAAACAAAGGTTTTTACACACCCACGTGACGCGCTCTCCACCAATGGGAATAGCGAAACTGTCTGAGGTATTTATGAATGGTTGTTTTATCAACCACAAGTTTAAATCAAAACCCTTTTTGGAGTCCTTTTACATAAAGTGTGACAGTAAGTCGACTAAAGCCAGGTTCATACTTCCTGCGAATGCAATACAAATTTTGCCGTCACAAGTTCGCAACAAATAACTCACATCAGAAACTTGGCTGAACTGCAAACACAGCCATTCAGAAAAATTAAGCACCAAAGATTGTGAATGGAGAAACAACTTTGAATAGAGTATCTGTATTGGGTAATGTGTTCAGCACATAAAATGCACGCTGATATCTATGAGTGAAAGCCTCGAGTGATTTATTCAATTGGCAGACAGTAGACACCTTTCATTTTGTAGCACACTTTGTAGCAACAAACTATGCATCATAAATTCCAAGCGTTCACGATTTAAGTTTCGGGGGGGGGGGGGAATCTGATATTTTTCTTTTCTTAGGACTCACTGTATCTCAAGATTATTGAAGGTCCTTACCGATCCAGTAAACAAGAGGTGAACAGTTCGTCTGTTCTCCATTTAGGCCTGTCTGGATTATGGACATATCGATCAAAGTAAGGGAGGTTCTTCATTCTGTCTCTTAGCGTCTCCCATCGTCCGGCTTCATGAGGGAATATCCTATGAAGCTCTGTATGTATGTCTTCGTTTTCATCTCCTTCTTGGTTTATCACGCTTCCGTGGGCCAGATCCAACTCTAAACTGATGAAAAAAAATTAGTTTTATTACTAATAATAATAATAATAATAATAATAATGGCTTCTCATAAAGTGTCCTCACTCAGTGACGCTCAAGGCGCTTAAACATTCAGTACTCTTCTGCATAGCACCATGTTATTGTTTACAACGTGCTGTGGTGCAAATACGCAGCCAATCAAACCAACAACACCAAGTTGAACTCCTTCTCTTTGCGATAAAAGAGATGTCAGACAACTCGTCTGTCAAACAACTTGACTATTCGGACAACTTGACAGTTGAGACAGCTCGACCGTTCAAACAACTCAACGGTTCAGACAACTTGACTTTGAGACAACTAATAATAATGCAAATAACCTCTTTCTTACCAGTCCAATAGATAACTGGTAAATGCCTCATCGTCACTCCATGAAGTAAACTCATCCTCAACGACCCTCCTAGTGTATTTAAGAAGATCGGAATGAGGGAGCATTTGATCTCGAAGATTCTCCCATCTGCTAAACTCATTTGGAATGAAACTCTGTAGCCCTTCATATAGATGTACACCATCTTCAACTCCGTTATTGATCTGCTCCTGCACTTCAATGCAATCCTCTGTAGTCAGCGGTGATGAGTTGTTAATCTTGGTCGATACATTTTCATCTCGCACCATGCCATCCTCTGTAGTCATCGCACAAGTGTCTGCAATCTCAGAAAGTGCATTATCATCTTGTATGTTGCTGTCATCTTTTGGCATCGCAGAAGAGACTGCAATCTCAGTTGATCCATTCCTATGTCGCACTTTGCCATCCTCAAAAATTATAATCACAGTAGCATAGTCTGCAATCATAGCTGGTAGGTCAATATTTCGCACCTTGCAACCATCTGAAGTCGTTTCAGAAGAGTCTGGAGTCTTGGTTTGTTGATTCTCATCTCGCACTTTGCTATCATCTGGAGTCGTTTGAGAAGAGCTTGCAGTCTTGGTTGGTAGTTTATCATCTCGCACTTTGCCACCATCTGAAGTCGTTTCAGAAGAGCTTGCAGTCTTGGTTGGTAGTTTATCATCTCGCACTTTGCCACCATCTGAAGTCGTTTGAGAAGAGCTTGCAATCTTGTTTGGTAGCTTACCATCTCGCACCTTGCCACCATCTGTATTTAAAAGAAAATGCTGATGAGAGGACGGAATAACAAGCTGATGCAATTGCAAGAGAGTTTAACGGTTGGTGTTTTTACGGTTAAAGGCAGTTGACACTATTGGTAATTACTCAAAATAACTATCACAATAAAACCTCATTTGGTAACTAGTAATGGGAAGAGGTTGCTACATGTAGTATAAAACATTGTGAGAAGCGACATAGTTTTCGAGAAAGAGGTATTTTTCCATTGATTTGATTTCGAGACCTCAAGTTAAGAATTTGTGGTCTCGAAATCATGCATCTGAAAGCACACAACTTCCTGTGATAAGGGTGTTTTGGCTTTCACAGTTATCTCTCAACTCCGACGACTAATCGAGCTCAAATTACATTTGTATAACAGGTTTGTTATTTTATGCATATATGTTGAGGTACACCAAGTAAGAAGACTGGTCTTTGACAATTACCAATAGTGTCCACTCCACTGTCTTTAAAAGCAAAGCAAAGCGTACCAGTCAAAAAATAGCCTCACAGTACACAGTGACAAACGAATTCCGGTAATAAACTCTTAACGTACTGTATAGGTATACATGTAACACCCCAATTGTGGACATAAGCTAGACTAGAAAACCAGTCTTGCTATAAATCATGAGAGCTAATCCTGGCGCAAACAAGGCCACTATTAAAGGAACACGTTGCCTTGGATCGGTCGAGTTGGTCTTTGAAAAGCGTTTGTAACCGTTTTTTATAAAATGCATGGGTAGAAAGATGTTGTAAAAGTAGAATACAATGATCCACACAAACATGCCTCGAAATTGCACGGTTTTCCTTTTATCTCGTCGACAAACACGGCCGGCCATTTACGGCAGTCAAATTTTTGACCCCCATAAATGGCTGACCGTGTTAGTTCGCACAGTAAAAGGAAAACCACGCAATTTCGAGGCAAACTTGTGTGGATCCCTGTATTCTACTTTTAAAACATCTTTCCAACCATATGCATTTTATAACAAACGGTTACAAACGCTTTTTATAGACCAACTCCTCCAATCCAAGGCAACGTGTTCCTTTAAATGCATACTTAGGCTTAGGAAAGGCCAAATTATGTTAAAAACGATTATCAAAACACCAAATGATAGAAGACCTGTAGAAAAGGAAGGTATTTGCTAGGCACAAAAAAATGAAGGAAGTAAAAAGGTTAAACAATATTTAATATTACTATGACTCATACATTCATGATCGAGAGTCGAGTTCTCAGTGGTCCAATCATCATCACGTGCCAGGTGTTAATTTTGCTTATAACCAAGCGCGCATGTGAGTATTCACGCAAGCGGTAAATGCGCATGACAAGTAATAGCTCCCCGCGAGCTATTCTATGACTCATACATATTCATGACCGAGAGTCAAGTTCTCATTGGTCCAATCATCATCACATGCCATCTATTAGCAAAATTAACACCTGGCACGGTGCCAGGTGTTAATTTTGCTAATAGCAATTACCAAGCGGAGCGCGCACGTGAGTATTCACGCAAGTGGTAGATGCACATTTGAGCTATTCTAGTTGTCATGTGCACTACCATTGTGCGACGTCATCCTGGGCGCTTTTCTACTTCTCATGTGCTCTACGATCGTGGCACTGTTTTGTATACATGCACGAACAGTGCTCTCTAAGAGACATCCAACACAAACTTATCACGTGCATTTTGTTTCAGTCATCATTTTCTCTTGCTCAAAACTCATGTTACCGTAACTGAATATGTATGAAGTATTGTAAAACAAATAATATACCAATTTAACATGGTTTTATTTCGGCTGACTAGTCGATGAGCTCGCCTCGGTATTAAAATGACGAACTAGTTTGTCATCTCCGAATACCTCTGAGAGCTATACCCGGTAATATCGACTAGTCATCCTAAAACCATGTAATATTTGTATTATAATCATTAATGTCAATAAAATTAGTATTCATCATACCTTTAGCTTTACCTGTTGTCGATTTCTGTTCATCATGCACAGACACTGCTCCTGACCCCGAACCTCCACAATACTTGGCATCATATGCTTGAAAAGCTTCGAGAAGTACCTTAATATTTAATCAAAGTAAATTTAATCAAACATAGTTCTTTATTAGTAAAGACATTTCGTGGAAATAGCCTACATTTATAAAATAGTACAGACAAAAGTTTGCTCTTTTCTATCATCATACGATACTCATAGAAATGGTGCAAAATTAAGTCAATGCAATTTAGTTTCAATTGTGGTAAACAATTTTCTTATCCCCGAAGCAATGTAATTGTAATTTAAACAATAACAATTTGGCAGATTAACTCTGTTTTGCCATGTTTTTTTTTATCACGAAAATTGTGCAATGTAAGGAATGCGAACCAAAATTACAACCTTGTTTTTTTTTTATCACGAAATTGGTTCAATGCAAAACAAATCGGACAAATTGTTGAAGTCCATAAAATAAATTCACTAACCCTGGCATGTTCTCTTTTCTGAAACGCTCCCCCTGATCGCCGACGCTTGAATGGCAAGTTCGGGTCTTCGTTGCTCTTATTGCTTCTGCCGCCGGCCGGAGGTTCCCAGTAGCTACGGTCATGACGGTAGCTAGTTGCACTGCCGCCAGGGACAGTGTCGGTGGCCGTTGCTGGCCTCGCAGAGCTCGAGGACGGTTCCTTTAATGTTGGTACTGAACCAGGCTTCAGACGAAACTGTGTTGTCAAGCCAAATTGACGTTTGAGTCTCACAGATTCTACTTCGCAGTTGGCCTCAAAATGTGCACTGCATATCCTCGACGCCAGTATCAATTTAAAGTCTTTTCTTGTCTCGTTCACAAAGCTTACCCATCCTCGACGCGTGGCAGGGTCCTCAGGAAACTTCAGAAAATGTACCTCGGGGTTTTTTGCGACATTTTTTGAACACCCGCCAACTGCACAAGACACTCCTTTCTTCATCCTATTCATGGTCATACTGGACTTCATATGTTCATACTGACTGGGCACTTTCTACTTTACCACATGACATTGACTTTACCTTTCAAATTATAAATAAACAATTCTAAAAAATAAAGCAGTTATTGTCACGCTGGTTAAGACTCAATAATGAGTAGAAAACCGACCGAGTATTGTGTGCTTGACTTGACCGCTATCGACGTCCGTGTCCATCCGTCCCCGTGTACTGTTTGTGCATGGTTCACGTGTGTAGTGTGTACGTCGCGATTATCGTCGATACGAGCGTCATGATCGTGACGTGAGGGCTTCCCGCGGTGGCCTTCCTATCTTCCCGCGGACGATCCACACACCGGCCAAATCGTAGAGCGCCCCCATCCTACTATACTAGCGGCGAGCAACAACAAGTGCGTGACACGGTCGGTTCGCAGTGTGGCAGAAGCAGTGTGGCAACTACGGTAGTTGCGATATAACGTAACCCTCCTGCCGACGGCGTAGCCGCAGGGTTACGAAGCAGACGCAATGTGAGCAGGGCAAAATGGTTAAAAACGTACAATTCAACAGCTAGTCAGCAGATTTGCTCCAATTTTACCACTTTTGAAAATCATGACACAAATTCTAGGAACACGAACTTGATCCTCAACTATTTGGCAACTGCCTCATTTGCATAAAGACTATAGCCCCGCATTTTGAGTGGTGGACAAATAAAACTTTTATACATTTAATTAAAAACATGATTTTAGAACAAACAATAAAAAATACATAAAAAGGTCTAGCAATGAATTCTTAGAGTTAGAGTAATGTCCCGTTACACTGAGTTCTGGGTCTTTTGTTTTTGCCAACGTATCTAATAATCGTCAGGAGAACTAAAAAGTGTGTGGATTAGGCGTCTTTATGGATTCAGAGGTAGAGTCTAATTGTTTGGAGCTTTTCACCCGAAGAACCAAGAACAGCCAAAGCAGAGTTATATTTGTTCATCATGCTTTATGCAGGTGGGGGCAGACTCTCGACATACCAGCAGACATCCATTCACAATTACTAGTGCATTAACAGTGTGCCATTTGCAGCCAATAAATACAATAACTTAATGAGAAACAAAAGAGAACGCAATAGTTCTTTTGGCCAACTGTTGATCACTGAATTTAATCGGTAGTCTGGGGGGGGGGGGACAAAAATTTAGCACAATTTTACTCTTATAATCTATCTGTTTGTTGGTAAATAATTGTAAGCGTTTTTGTCTGTACTGTTTGAATATGGTCAGTTTTAATTTCCCCAGTGTGGGATAACAAAGTTCTTATCTTATCTTATCTTATCTTATCTTAAAGAAATTATTAAGACCTCTATTGATGAGTTTTTAACACCTGAGCTTCTGGCTCAACTTAGACCTGATCCAGAGGCGCTCCATGGTCGCACTGGAACTAAGAATGAAAAAATAACATCATGAAAAGTTTGACATCTGAAACAGTTAAAAGTGACTCGAAAAAAGATTGACTGTTGCAATTCGGTGGGATTCTGGAGCGCCTGTCTGAAACGCGTGTTACTTTAAAGAAGACTACAGGGCCTAGACCCTAGACTATTCAATGGCCGATCATTCATATTAGAGCATCATTGGCTTTCAAAGTATATAAAAAGCGTTAAATTGAAGTCACTTAACTGATAATACCATACCACAACCATATAAACACTCTCACTGAAAACACAAGTTTGAATTATTTTGGGCTGAAAAAAACCAAATCAAACTTTAAGATTTAATTATTCAGATTGTAAATAAATGGATACGTACATCATAACTTAAAGTGGTTCTGGTCATTTGTGGTCAGATTGGCTTAAATCTGGCCTAACAGTTAGAAAAATTGCTAGATTTCCAACCCAATTTCAAATTACAAGAGGTGCAACAAATTACTAGTAGCAGATTAGGTTTAAAGAAAAAAATGAAACAAGCACTTTGGCGATAGCCAATTAAGTAATAAAATCACTTACTAACAGTAGAGGAGTTGTTCAATTGTCATTTCAGATGTGCATAATAAATACTGTGTGAGAAATTTGATGTCAAATTTGAAATTTGATTAGTTAACTAAGCATGTACTAAACAATAAACCATAAGGGAATTCAGCTAAAGAAACTGACCGGGTAAGCGACAATAAGTATCTTTAAAGCCACTGGACACTATTGATAGCTACTAATTATTAGCATAGAAGCTTACTTGATAACGAGCAATGGGGAGCTGTTGATGGTATAAAACATTACCAGAAACGGCTCCCTCTGAAGTAATATAGTTTTTGAGAAAGAGGTCTCTCACTCAAATAATAAAATACTCCAGCTGAAGCCTTTTATTGGGCAGATTAATAAACACGTTTGTGGAACATTGGTGTTTTTATTTTCATTATTCTCTTGCAACTTCGTTGTCCAATTGAGTCAACATTTTCAGAGTTTATTTTTATGCATATGTTGGGATACACCAAATGAGAATACTGGTCTTTGACAGTTACAAAAGATGTCCAGTGCCTTTAGACAAGTTGTTTTGCTGGAATGTGAATCTGGATTAAGATTACCATCTGATCTCATCTTGTTAAAACACCATACTTTGAAATGTATTTTTTTTTCTCTCACTTCAATGGTTTCTGATAGGAATAATTTAAAAAGCAACCAATTCTTTGCTTAAAGGCAGTGGACACTATTGGTAATTACTCAAAACAATTATTAGCATAAAACCTTTCTTGGTAACGATCAGTAATCGAGAAAGAAGTAATTTTTCACGAATTTGATTTCGAGACCTCAAGTTTAGAATTTGAGGTCTCGAAATCAAGCATCTGAAAGCACACAACTTCGTGTGACAAGGGTGTTTTTTTTCTTTCATTCATATCTCGCAACTTCGACGACCAATTGAGCTCAAATTTTCACAGGTTTGTTATTTTAGGCATATGTTGAGATACACCAAATGTGAAGACTAGTCTTTGACAATTACCAAAAGTGTCAAATGTCTTTATAAAAATTACGACGAAATACCTTTACAAATTCTAAGCTGCAAAGTTGAGCGCAAAACACCCATTGGCAAAAAATACTTAAATATAAATAATCAGTTGCCAATCCATTCCTAGGTAACGCATGGAAACCTATATGCAAGTTATATATACACATTCTGTGACCGTCAAAAATATAACTTAATTTTCTTCAAAATATACATCTACTTAATTTCAAACATTTAAAATATTTAAAATTAAAAAAGCATTGAAATAGAAAGAAAGAAACACATTTTTTCATTTTTCAGCATTTTTCTATTCTTAAAATTATACAAATAAAATAAAAGTAATTTCAACTTTAATTCTGCTTTTATTTTCCTTCTTCATCATATTTTTCTTTTAAGTTATAATTCTCTCCAAGATGGCCCATGACTTAAGGCACATCTTGTTCTTTCGGTATTCTGTTCCTTTAAGGAAACCCAAATTTAAATGTAAACTGCATAGCTCTTAGGAAGCTAATGATGTGTCAAAAATATATAGTATAAAAATGTGACTATAAAAAGAGACTTCTGCAAAATAGTCTGATACTGATCGTATCTGCAATGTTCTGGATTAAAAAGAAAGATTTATCCATGTAAAGCCTTTTCAGTATTTGTAAATTTGCAGCCAAAATACAAAAATAGATGTAAAATTATCTGGGAAAAAAAATAGCGGAATATAATTTTTTTTATTTGGGTTCTACCCCAAAGAGGGGTATTTTTATCAAAAGCAACAGTATGGCCAGCATTACTAGTAATGTACTTTAAACTTAAAGGCACTGGACACTAATGGTAGTTACTCAAAATAAATATTTGCATAAAAAACCTACTTGGTAATGAGCAATGGAGAGCTGTTGATAGTATAAAACATTGTGAGAAACAGCTCCCTCTGAAGTAACATAGTTTTTGAAAAAGACGTAGATTCTCACTAAAACATTTGAATCTGATATAAACACATCAAGCCTTTTTAGGCGTCTGAATGCACACCATTGTGCAACAATGGTGTTTTTCTCTTTTATTATTCTCTTGTAGTTTCAATGACCAGTTGAGACCAAACTCTCACAGGTTTGTTCATTTATGCATATGTTGAGATACACCAAGTGAGAAGACTGGTCTTTGATAATTACCCAAGGTGCAGTGCCTTTAAACAGTGTTTGTACGAATAGTTGTGTTAACACAAACCCTATTAGATTAAACCCCAACATTAGAAAGTAATGGAAGGTTTGCGGGAACTCCATGTAATAATAATCTCAAAATGAGTTGGGGTGGTTCTGAAAACAACCATAGCTTCCAACTCAAAGTTCGATCAGAATGCAGCATTCTGCTAACCTTACTATATCATATTTCCACCATGCAAAGTTTCAAATCCAAATTAGAAAGTATCTGATCCCGTATGTGCAATAAAGTGTGTGTCCGATTAGCTTCCCTGGGTTGACCTCGCGGTGCTCACTCGGGTGAGCCCCCGACAAGAGCTAATTGAACGATCACTCGACCTCTCATGGTGACGTCATGCACCTCGGGCCAGCCCCAAGTGATCCATTCCACAAGCAGGGCACTTGGGGCTGACCCAGGTGAGCCCCTGGAATTACATCAAAGCCATTCGAACGTAACGGGGGGCAGATCGGGGTCGACCCAGGGAAGCTAATCGTACTTGTTCCTGATTAATAGAAACACAACTCTGTATCCAGGATGTCTTTGTTACAGATCAATACCTTTTTCTCTTTCAGCATGTCTCAGTATGTAACTATAAGCCAAAAGGAACTGCAGCACTGTAAAACCAAAATGTCCCTTGTCTAAGAAATCTGGAAGGTAGTCTTGAAGCATCATCAGCTGGTGGTAACCGCTGGCAACCTCATCAATATCACCATGGAGGAGGAATAAGATGAGAGAGGTCAATAGGTCATCTCCACTCAGCATTCTACATTTACCACCTAGACATGGAACAAAATCAAGAAACTTGAATAAATACACATCAGTTAAGCCCTGCCAAAAATACTTCCATAAAATGATTAATTAATTCATTAATTAAATTATTTCCTTACTGTCTAAAACACAGCATTACATAATGTATAGTAGCGAACAGAGTAGTTTAAGATCTTAACAGTAAAACAAAATGAACAGTATGGAGGCTAATTTGATAAGCCGTTTGCAGTAATCAGCCTAAGGACAGACGGAGATAAGATAAAGAGACGAACAAACAGAGGACGTACGAATAGGAACAAAACAACCGGAGTTGTAGTCACGATGGATGGTGCCGGGTGGGCCTGCCCAGAGCCAAGAAATTCAGCCCAGCACTCTGAGCAATATAAACTTTATTGTAGTGTTACGAACTGCACAATAAAGTGTAGTTAAATAGGAACTTGAATAATCGCGTTAATGCGAGTAAGATCTCAAAGATCCCTCTCCCAAAGAAAACCCCTGTTTACTTCTTTTTTAATAATTTACATTATCCATAGATATTTCATAACACATTTATTTATTTGTCTATAGTCCAATGGTAGATTGTTCAAACAAGAAAAGTAATACTTACAGAAGATGAGCTGAGATTGTTTTTCTGCAGTTGAATTGACTTGTTGAATGCATCGATACAGCCACTGCAGCTTAGCCATTGGAACAGTGTCTTGTAATACAACCCGAAAGCAATGGTATGCAGTCTGGAACCTCTCAAGAAACACACGGATGTTTGGGTTGTTTTGACACGAATGCTCCAACGGATCGTGGTATCCCGTGGTCTCCACCGATTCACCCTCCTTGTTCAGACACACCCCGGAATCCCCCACCAGACTTGTGATCGGTGTAAATGTCGTGGCATTACTGTTTGTGTTAGGGATATTAATAGGTATTGAGGGTTCCTGGTTAAATTCGCGCGGTGATTTCACATTGGGCGCTGACGTCGCCATGGACAGGGCATCGCTATCCTCCAACCTAGAACTCCCACGACTGCTTCGCTGAATACCACTCCAGGTGGATGATCGCTCTGGTTTTGCCTGGGTTTCAACCCACATTAAGTCAATGATCTTGGTGTAGCGATTGGAGTACCTCTGACCCAATGTCCTTGATACTTTCCTTCTGTGAACCACTCCTTCCTCATCGTGAATATCAATCCCTGATTCAAGTCTCTCCCTAGGCCGCCTCTCGCCAGCTTCCTCATCGTCTGTCTTCTCTCTCACCTCCTCTCCGACTTGTGGCTGGACAGATAATTGTTCAAAGTCGTGGGTCACTGAAGAAGTTTTGAAATCTGGTGCGTAGAGACCCAGGATATTCAGAATCCATTCATCATCCAGCTCGAGATCTCGCACCGTCACTTCCGGTAAAGTGGCCTTGAGTGTTTTGGTTTCTGAAGCATAGGCTCGCTAAAGGAAATAAAGTTTTAGGAATATTATTAATGATAATAAAACAGCATTTATATAGCATTGCGGATCACAGATCCCTTGATGCATTTTACAATTTAAAAAGGCGATACTTACAAAGATACACTACAGACAAAAATAACAGGTCAGTTGTATTAACAGATTAAAAATGTAAACACTAAATAAAAATAAATGACTTATTTCAAGATCTGACCAGAAAAATTACAAGCTAAGAAACATATAATCAATACACTAGAAACTTAGTAAAAAAAAACACCCGCAATGAGCTAGAACAGGGTATTTCTATGAAAACTACAAACATATAAAAATAAATTCCCTTATAAAATGATATTTCCAAACTACGATTGTAACTTAAACATTCCTAAGTAACGACTTGAAAGAATCTGAAACATAAACAATGGTTGTTAATTATAGATGGGGGAAGAAAAGAGAATTTTGGTGAACATCAAAACAGATTTAGTGACTAAGTTCACTGAACTCGGTTAGCAAAAGGTTTGAGGATTGGATGGGAAGTTGAAATAAAATAAAAAAATCACCTGATATAGTCTTAGGACATCTCTACCCCTGATGCTAAAGAAGTACCTCTCATAACTTGTCCACAGTCTTGAAAAGCATGTTGAAGGCACAGCAGCATCTCGGACTAAATTATCAACAACCTGCAAAGAGGACAAAGAAACATTTCATAATAAACGTTATATTTACAACTTATTTTTTTAAACTGCAGTATGATCTAACAAAACTAATCAAATCCTGGTTAGGCCAATACTCTTTTTATTTGAATTTGAAACAAAGAAATTTCCATAAATTTGGGAAAAAAAATGATCCACCAAACCCCCTAAGACAGGCCTGCTTCAAGAAAGGAAAATTCTCACCAAAAGTTCTTAATAAGACCCCAATAATTTCCAGATATATTTCCCGCAATATCAAGGGGATCAGCTAGTAGGTTTTCATCTCTGTAAGGACCCGGTTCGCATCTCATCCCAGACCGGAACCTTGCATGTGGTTTGGGTTTTCAGTCCCCAATGATCGCACAGGTTTTCCACTTTATGGTTTTCCTCTCACACTATAAATCTGAGCATTTCTTCTTGTTTCTAAGCTTGGGCGATATTTCTCAACGATTACCTTATCGTCTTGATTTGTTGTTATTGAATTATCGGCAAATCAAAGTTTTGATGAAATATCACGATGTCTTCCCTAATTGAGACGTCTTGCAACCACAACGGGCTGTTTAAAAAAATATATAAAGTCCCAGAACCAACGAAAGATTCCCCAATTGAAAAAAAATAACATCAAAGTCTTTAGGCGCCCAGGCATCCTCCCACAAACACTTCAGACGTAACACAATGTATCAATTACCTCCCCTGTGTGGGAGCCTTGTGTGCCGCCTCACCGCCGAACTGCAGACCACAATGGGATCATATTACACAAACCACAACCCATCCACAACCATTTTATGAATGAGAGGTCACCCCATGTGCATTATGGATGCTTATTGGTTAGCTAGAATGAAATGGGCAGGATATACACACATGTAAGAACAGTCATGCCCAGTAGACACTTTAAAAGACACTTTCTGTGTGTGTAACTCATAGAGCTACAACACCAAGGGAAGACAGTACATCTCACAGATCCATAACTCAATTTGTTTAGAATGTAGAATCATGAAAATTAAGCCTGGTAAAATGTCAGAAGTTAAGACTTCAAATATAAATCGCGATTTAATCGAATATTGCGATACTTTTTTGGCGATATTTTGTGGGATAATAAAAGCAATATCGCCCAAGCTTACTTGTTTCCTATTCATCCTGCTATTGGTGCTAATTGTGCTGTTGGATGTGTAATCAAAATAAAAAATCTGCTTACTTGCTGGAAGTGAAGGAAGACCTCATTCTGTAGAGTCTTTGTGAGACCCTGGAAGTGAGCTGACGGCTTCTTCTCCTTGATCGTCTGCCGAAGTCGACTGAATTTGTCCGGTGACACTCTCAAACAGGAAACATTAGATGACTCTTCAACCTGGAGGAAACAAAAGTATTCTTGATCTTGATGGAATAATTGATATGCCCCTTTCCAGGAACAACACTCAATGAGAGGTCAGGTCGGGAGGGAGGAACTCCTACCTGCATTAATGAACACCTTTGAGTGTATGTCTAGACTTAGTGGAGGGCTAGTGATGCTGGTTGTTGTGTAGGGGAGTGAACTTGATCCGAATGGAATTATTGAACTCAGTTACGTTTCACATAATAGGCATTTATTCACAGGTCCCAATTTCATAAAGCTGCAAAGCAGTAAATTGCCACTAGACAAAATGTCCTTGCTTAGCAAAAATTTAGAGGGGCACCATCAACAACAATGCAAAATTAATTTTATTTTAGCTGGTAACCTGTTTCTGCTACGCAATACTATTCTGTGCTTAGCAAGTTTTTGTTCTCACAGTCTTTTTTAAAGTGAGCCCTGCCGCCTCGCTGGAATCCCTGCCTCCCAACATAGTCACAACCTAAATAATCAAAGCAAGGAACCAGTCTGTTCCAGAGTTTCACCACATGAATTGGTACATTGATAAGAGAACAGTTGCATGTGTTGTAAACAAGTGAAAAACATTAGTGAATCCAACCATATACAAGTGTTGTCAACTCGAGTCAGTGGACTCGAGTTGCCAACTTCACTGACTGGCGACTTGGCTAGAAATTAAATGTACCTTTTGACTTGACTTAAAAAGAAAATTACCCAAGACTTGACTTTTTGCAGAAATTTAAAATTATGTCATCATTCTATTGATGAAAATCTCAGTTAAAAAAAATGCCCTTAAACTTCCTAAAAGTTTTAAAATGAAATTTTATTCAATATGAAGTCCCTGCATACCTGTGTGCACGGTATCTTTCCCATCCAGTTTGATCCATGGTGTTGGTCTTCCAGTTCTGACGTACAAAATGTTCTTATCCATACATTGAAGTCATAATGCAGTTGCCTTATAACAGGGTTATACTCTAAACTCTGTAATCAAAATAGAAAAGAAAAATCAAGTTTGAAAAAAAAAAAATCAGTTTTGGTTGTTAACTGTAAACCTGCTTTGTTCTCCCAATTCTTGGAAATTGTGCAAGGGTGATCAGTGCAAAGGCACTCCCCCAAAAATTGTATTTAGTCTCCGAAAATCAATATCAGAGCTTTCACTGTGTGGCAAAGCAAGTCTTTTTCCAAGATAATAATCAAATTTATTATAAAAATGAAATGTTAAGTCGCAAAGGATATTTTGAGGTTATTAGCCAAAACTAAGCAAGAGTACATAAATTGGGGGTGAACAAAAACGAGTTGACTATAAGCCAGGATTTGAACCAATGACCTCTGGTTTAATGTGCCAGCACTCTGCCAACTAAGCTATCTAGCACTACGTTGGCATTCTCCCTTTTCCCCCCAATTTCTTTGTTCACTTTTAAATTTTATTTTATGTTTCATCCCCTTGAGGTGATCCCCTGACCATTGCTGACTGCCGCTTCCCAGGTTGTATCATAAACTTGAGTGTGATCTCTTGCTATACTGCAGCTAACTGTTGTATGGCATCTGACTTTCACCCCAAATAAACATATTGACAAAATGGGGAGACCGGTAATAAGGGCTCGATAACTCAGTTGCTAGAACGTCAGCACGTTAAAATGCAGGGTCATTGGATCAAGTTCCCCCAATTTTTAAAATTTACCAAGTCTTTTTCACTTGTGGTTTAAAGCCACTGGACACTTTCGGAACAGAAAAAAAAAAAAGTTCACAGATTTACGAACAACTTACAGGGTTTACAGAAGGTAATGGTGAAAGACTTCTATTGAAATATTTTTCCATGAAATGCTTTACTTTTTTGCGAAAACATTAAAACAATATCAGTTCTCGATATCGAGAATTACGGATTTATATTAAACACATGTCATGACACGGCGAAACGTGCGGAAACAAGGGTGGGTTTTCCCGATATTTTCTCCCAACTCCGATGACCGATTGAGCCTAAACTTTCACAGGTTTGCTATTTTATATATAAGTTGTGATACACGAAGTGTTGGCTTTGGGTAATACTGTTTACCGAAAGTGTCCAATGGCTTTAAACAAAACTATCACTAAACTTGAATAAAGAAATGATTACCTTCACAACTTGGCTCTGCAATGTTTCCCAGCCAGATGGAAGATGACTTGGTCCCAAAACTATCAACAAATTAGAAAACGGATGACACACTAATGAATTTATGAAATACTTAAAATTATGAACGGATAAACTGTTTTACAATGGATAAGTAAATGAACTAATTACTAGCATAAAAACCTAGACCTGCAAATCTTCAAATTTTACTTACAGAACTAGAATTATTTGATGATTGGACAATGTGATATGAACCATTCTTACCATCAGTGGCCTGTTCAGTTCCTGTTGAGATGTACTCTACACCTGTAGTATCAGCACCTTTTTTCAGCTCTGCCTCGGTAGAAAACAAAGCTTCTCGTACGCTAGTAGCACAAACCTATCCACAGAGATAAACAACAACTTTAGCACTAACCAATGCCTCTTATATTCAACAACGTTAGCACTAACCAACTCCTTTTGTGCGCTAATAATAGCACAAAACTACCGCAAAGTACAGCAACTTTAGCACAAAACCTTGCAAGTATTGTTTTTTGCTGAAAATAAATTATGAACTAAATTATACAAACATAACATGGTTTGAGGGTGACTATCGATTAGCTACCTGAGGTATTGGAAGTTGACTAACCAGTTCCAGAGGTGAAAGCCGGGGGAACTAGTTTGCCAACTTTCAATACAGCTCATAGCGACTAGTCACCAGGTCACCTGAAAAAAAAACCCATTTGTTTTACTCTACTTCGTAGATTTTCCAGTTACCGGAACATGATTTAGAGCAAGGGAAAATGACGACTGTGAAATAAAGTGCATATGATAAGTTTGTTAATGTGTGGGATGTCACTAGAGCGGTGTTCGTGCATGTGTACAACAGTACCACGAACCTAAAGCGCATGTCAAGTAGAATAGCGCCCGTGTTTACCGGTTGCACATGGACAATGCGCATGACAAGTAGAATAGCGCCCTGTGCGTGAATACTCACATGCGCGCCTGGTAAATAGCAAAAAAGGTACCTGGCATGTGATGACGAATGGACCAGTAAGAATCTTGGTCATGAATATGTATAAGGTATACTAAAACAAAATTTTGTTTATACAATAAAGCAGAATATAACCACACAATGAATCTGGACTGTTCCATTTCATCCGCTTCGCCTCATGAAATGGAACAGTCCAGATTTCAACTCCTGATTATATTCTGCCATATTCTACACATACATCCAATGTTATGCTACTACGTGTACATTAATTTATGCATTTCTTAAAGATGCTATACCTTTTTCCTTTGTAATTCCGACAAATCTTTTGTGTAACTTTCCCATCCCTCTTGTGTTTTGATGTACGCTGTGTGCATCTCATTTAACTGTAGGTAAAATACAATAGAACAATGAAAATAAAATAAATAAATATGAAAGTTCATATCATTTCTGAGTTATTGAGTTAATTTATTAAATTAACTGAATAAACTACAGAAATGACCATTCCATCTGTCCATGATAATTTGTATAACTTTCCATAAGATATACATACACAATGCTAAAAATGGTGTTCTTGAAATAAGAAACAAATGTTATTTTAAGAAGAAAAAAAACCTTGTGCCACTCCATAGAATTGTTTCTATTAAGAGTATTGGGAGTGACACAAAAAGGTTTTCTTGAAATCAGATTTTTTTCTTATTTCAAGAATTCCATTTTTAACAGCTGTACTCCATCTTTCTGTGATGAATTAAGCAATTGGCTCAGTTTACCAAGACCTAATTTTTCTACAAGAAAATTAAAGAGAGTTCACAGGAGAAGTCTAATGAAATAACATAGATGTTAAATTTGCATCGGGGATGAAGAATATTAATTTTTTTTCATTTTCTTTCTCATACAACGATGTGTGTTAGCACTGTATACTCAGTACTTTTCAGAGTCCTGTGAAAAAAAAGAGTAGGTAAGACACTGCTCTAGAATTGCAAGGGTCGTGGGTTTGAATCCCACCCGATTAATATGCCTGTGATGTTTTTTCACAGGACTCAGGAAAGTGCTACCACACATCAATGTAATAAAAGTTTGAAAAAGATGACTTAAGATTACTACCTTTTGGTTATCCGGTGACTTGCTCAATCTTACCATCAGACCAACTTCTTCAACAACAAACAATGATTTGGTAATACGTTCTGCAACCCGGTCTCTTATTGATCGAACCCTAACAAAATCCAAGGAAATAGTATTTCAGTTTTAATTTTCTAAGCTCATACATAAGCAACATTTTTTTGAAGAGTAATCAAGTTTTGATTATACACACTAATCAACTATCCCCCCAAAACCTCTTTCTAGTTATTAATCTTTCACATCGTCAACAGTGAATTTTTTAAATACCTTTTTTGTTTTTACTTTGATGTATTGTTAGAAATATTTCCCTAAATGGTTGTTACAAATGCCAACTTTCTCAACATTGAGCTATTAAAACATTTTGTCAATTCTATAGTGAAAATAGTCAATATATTGTAAAATTTTTGACAAGACCACAACTTCTTTGCTATACTTTCGGTTTGTTTAATAATTATTGGCAAACAATTATCTTATACCTTTTTAGCCTTCGAGAAAGACTCTGCTGGGGTCAAAACGTCAGGCCACTAACATTTTTTTTTGCATTTATACCACTCCTTTTGTTTGGGAAGTTGTTTGCAACAGCTAGTTTTATTTTCTCACCTTTTTAGATGAGTTATATAATTGTCTCCTTCTTTTCTAAGAACTTTCAACTTGGCTTCCTCCACTTTCTTCTGACACGAATCGAGCTGAAGTAAATACAATGAAAGATCAAAATAACTCTTGGAAACAATTAGTACTTTAATACATAGATAATTATGAGAAGGATTTGAGTTTTGCATGGTAGGAGTGATAATCAGGTTACATTTGCAAAAGCGCCTTGTTTTAATCACTTCTGAAAAGTACCAATGGGGTTGAAAACTCAACTTTATATTAAAATGCTCTGATCGTCTTTTGGGGAAAGAAAAACGATCAGAGCATACTGATCGAAACTTCGAGTTGTCAACCACATGTTCTTTTCAGAACCAACACAACTCAGAAGAGATTTACACGTTGGTGCTATTGCGAACATTGATGAGACCTAATTGATAATCCTGACCAGTCATAATTAAAGGAATAAAAGGGTAGTGACGAGTTCTTAAACAGCCGTTTAAATCCGGCAGGGTCATTGCCGTGTGATAAAGGCCTTCATCGCACAATAAGGACCCTGCAAGGTTTTAAACGGATGTTTAAGAACGAGTCACTACTCTTTTATTCCCATTCATAAATGCCCTTTTGTTAATAAAAGTTTTAAAAATACAGTTATAGACACTTTGACAATTGAAAATTCAAGGTTTGAAATATTTATTTCAAAAACTTTGCGAAGAATAATTTTGATGTGTGTGGGTTGTTTGTCTGCGTGCGCTTAGAATACGTGCTGTAACTAATAGCTATGAATTGCGTTCCGCGTTAGCTTGTGCGCCTGACATGCTGAAGCCAGCCGGCCAGCCACCCCACGTGACGTGCTCTCCATCAATAGGAGAGGCGAAACTGTCTGGGGTATTTATAAATAATGTTTTTAAAGTTCAGAAAATACAGAGGAGTATAGTGAATATATATTTGGCTTGCGGTAACACCATGTGTGTAACTACTTGCCAGGGAGAGTTAGAGAACTGTCTCTAAAGAACAAACTCTACCTGGCCAGTAGCTTTACAGATGGTGTTAGCGCAAACCGAGTATAGTGAAGTTGTAATTTACAATAAAAAATTAAGCTCTTTTTATATTTCACATTAATATAAGCATAACTAAAAAGTGATAATGACGACACATTTGGGACATTTCAAATACAACAGTGCTCACCTCCACATACGAGTTTCTGATGTCAACTTCCAAATGTGTGCATAAAAGCTTCAAGAAGGCTGTGTTGCAGGAAACAATTGCCTTCTCCTGAAATCAAAAGTTGATTTATTGTTCAATAAAAACAATTAAGTATAACACTAGTAAAAACATAAAGGACTGGCATGGGAAGGGGTGGGACTGGTACCTAGTTAATCATGTACATGTAAAGTGGGATTTATTTAAAGTACATTAGTCCATCAGTCAGTTGACTAGAGGATGTCTTCAGCCGACGCCTTCTCAGTCCATAACTACATGTATATAAATGGTGTTTGAAGCTTTGCATGGTGTGGAGAATAAGAGCAACTATAAATATAAATATTAATATTAAACTTGCTGGTACAACCCTGGGTAAAAACTCTTTGAAGGAGTAGTTGCTCTGAAAAGAGCGGGTTTGGTCTCGACGTTTCGAACAGTATACTCTGCTCGTCTTCAGGAGAAGCTCTGAAAAGAGCCGGTTTGGTCTCGACGTTTCGAACAGAATACTCTGCTCGTCTTCAGGAGAGATAAAAATTCTCCTGAAGACGAGCAGAGTATACTGTTCGAAACGTCGAGACCAAACCTGCTCTTTTCAGAGTCACCACTCCTTCAAAAGAGTTTTTACCCATGGTTGTACCCGCAAGTTTACTATTAATATTTATATTTATAGTTGCCCTCTTACATGTATATATTACATATAAGACACTGTCGGTCTAGAGTGATTTGAAAAAAACAATATCGGAAGATTTGGTTCAGGGTCAGGAATTGGTGTGTTATGGGGAGAGTACATCTTACGCTCAAAGTTCATTGGCCACTAAATTACAAAGTACTTTTAAAATATTTATTTCTTTAACTACAACATCCTTGAACTTACCGTTTGAAGACCTTTGCAGATATCTTCCCTCCATTTCTTCATATCTTCCCTGATCTTCGTTCTCTGGTCTGACATCTGGTCAATCTCAGTGTCAAGTTTTTTAATCTCTAGTTTCTGAAATCAGACAAGTCGTACAAGTGAACAGCCTGATCTACCCTCCATGTTTAATGCCAACTTCATTTACTCATTGATTGATTATTTGGTTATTTTAGTCAATATTGATCATTGATTGTTTGTTTGCTTGATAATTTTTAACTAAATTTACCAATTGCAATGAGATAAAACAAAACCAAGAGGCAATGTGTCCTGATGTTCTGTTACCCCAGTTGAGTTTTTCTTAAAGGCTTTTTAAGCCATCAAAATTTGTTATCATTTAAAAATGATAACAGATTTTTATGGATATCATGTATTACTTAAAAGCGTGACAAGATGTTCTGGCCAACAGCTATGGGTATAGTCAAATATGATTACTGCAGACCTGGAACTTCACCTTTGAGAGGACAAGGCCAGTTTCACTTTGCAAAGGGCACTTCCAATCTTACAGTCTATGAGAAACTTTTGAAGGGCACAAAGGTCAAGACCAGGGGCAACTGGAGCCATGGCCTCCGAAGGCCTGCGTGTAATTTCAGGCTCGCATATATCTGTATATAGCACATCCAATCTAAGGCCATGTTTGAATTGGCAGCTACAGCTACGGCTACAGCTTGATTTCCGCTTCATCATGCATTGAGGAATAGGAAGTCCTTAGCTACACCCTTGGCAACAGCCGTAGCCGGAGCTGTAGACGCCGATTCGTACACGGCCTTAAACTTCAACCACAAACTCCACTCACCTGATTGGTTAAAGCCTCGGTCACATGCTCCTTGTCTTCTGAATGCAGCCTTATGATTGGTAGAATGTAGACATGTAGGAGGTGCAATAAGTCGACCAGGTCATCCTCCTTCTGTCGTACTAAGATGTGTTTAGCCAACTCCAGACCTCGGTCAAGATCCACATCAGGAAGGTGGAAGTCTTCATTCAGTAGACCTGGTCAGAAACATAGCAATTGGAACATTGAAAAGTGAGGGTGATTCTTGAACCCTACTGTAGCTTTAAATTTAACTTCTTCTCAAGATGCAGTCAAGTACTCTTTTTGAACCAAACTTTCCCACAGTTCTCATATCTGGTTCTTTATAGACCCACAACTTCTTCCTAGAACAAAATTACTCCACGGTCGTTTCTCATAAAACTACCGTAATCTTCGGCTTATTGCAGCTTAAACACTGAGTGGCTTATAAACCGAAGATTACGATAGTTTAAATCTCAATGTCAACACAATACTAAAAAAAAATGGAAACCAATTCCTGGCAAATTCAGGGTCAATGTCACTCACATTCATGAGCATGCTTGCATCGTTGGAACCCGTTATCTCCCATGATCCTCTGGGTGCAGAGTTTATATCGGCAGGTTGTCCACAGGAGGCTGTTGGAGATGAAATCTAAACACACTGCATCAACGATCAGCACCTAATGCAAGATGAGAAAAACAAAATCATCAGTGGTGGGGCAGGCCTTTAAGGGCGAGGGCACCAAAGCATTTTCCCCATGGTAAGGACACCCTATGAGGAAATTGTAAATTTCTACCGGAGTATTTTAAGGGCACCAAGGCAATGACCAGGGGGCATGGAGGCAGTTGCCTTCGTTGCCCCTGTGAAGTATCTGGCCTGGTGGGGTCACACTGTCATGGCCGAGTGGTTTAGAGCATCAAATTTAAAGGAACACGTTGCCTTGGATCGGACGAGTTGGTCTATAAAAAGCGTTTTAAACCGTTTGTTATGAAATGCATATGGTTAGAAAGATGTGTTAAAAGTAGAATATAATGATCCACACAAGTATCACTCAAAATTGCACGGTTTTCATTTTACGTCGCGAACTAAAACGGTCGGCCATTTATGGGAGTCAAATTTTTGACCCCCATAAATGGCCGACCGTGTTTGTCGACGAGGCAAAACGAAAACCACGCAATTTCGAGGCATGTTTGTGTGGATCATTGTATTCCACTTTTACAACATCTTTCTAACCATACCGATTTTATAAAAAACGATACAGAACGCTTTTCAAAGACCAACTCGACCGATCCAAGGCAACGTGTTTCTTTAAGTTACTAGTGGTTAAATCACCAGAGTGTGGGTTCGAATCCCGGTCATTACACCTACAGGTGTTTTTGAGCAAGGTGCTTTACTGTACTTGTTACTCTTCATGTAAATGGGTACCTGCAAGGGCAGTAGAGGTTGATATTGTATATGAAAAAGCCAATGGAGTGCCACGGCAGCCCAGGGCTGTCCCGAGGGAGCTTAACAAGATTAAAGGAATGTTATTGACAGTAGCACTGACAAAGTTATTTGGGCAAACCGCGACTGGTTTATTATTAGATATAAAAATATCATTTTATTTCAATAAAACAATGAATTTATTCACAGGGCACAAAACATATGAAGGAAGTTAAAGTAATGATCAGTTAAGTATAATGTATGCAAATAAATGCTATAGAAGCCAAAGTTGCAAATGATGATGGTGAAACAGTCTGCTTCTTTAAATCTCTATTGGTTTACATGTACAATATAGGTACAAGTGAGTACTTTCTATTAGACCAACTGTTAATAATAATAATAATATGAACACTTATAGTGCGCCGGTATCCACCACAAGTGATGCTCATGGCGCAAGGAAGAAACACAAAATTAATGAAAAGCAGCTGTGAAAAAGTGGGTTTTGAGGGCCTCTTTGAACTTAACTGGATGAACTTAACTGTTCTGGATGATCTGTCTTCAATTTGTTTTAATTTATTTTTTGTCTTCAGTTTTTCAACATTGCGCTGTGTTGTGATGTTTGTATGCTCCCATACTTTGTTGTAGTTATAAGTAACAATTGTTTGGGATCCCTGCAAAGTTTAAAGGAACATTACAGAATTGGTTTTGCTAACAAAACAGTTGATGGCAGTGTAAGCACTCTATGTAATCCATCATCCATAAACTGCCAAACCTGTAGAAGTTTGAGATCGATCGGCCATCAGGGTCACGAGAAAATAGTGAACAACGATTACACATTTTGCATGACATCGATGGAAGAAAAAAAATGAATAAAACGCTCACTGAGCAATAAACTCCAAATGCAAAATTAGATTATTAATTTCTCACTAAATATGACATTTCAGTCATAAATATTTCAAGGGATGTTTTCTACTATCATCATCATTAGACCGTGTAAGTTTGTTGTAACTCTGTGATCTTCACGATTTTGTTTCTTACCAATTCTGAAGCGTTCCGTTAAATGTGGTTATATTTAAGCTATTCTTTTGTGGCTGCCCACCACATTTGAATAAACCAGAACAATAATAATAATTTATACTGAGGGCCAATACAAACCAGACACTTAACAAATGATTTATGTCTCTGCTATATAATAGGGTTTGATTATCCATAGCCTACATGTACACACAATCTGACCTTTGTTTGAAATTTCCAATGCTATAATGAAATTTTTCAGGGTATTTTCCTGTCCCTCAATTAATACACAATATATTGACTAAAATTACTAAAAATATATTGGGGGGGGGGGAGATGCGAAGGAGACAAAGGACAATCAGTCACCGATAATTCTATAAAGGTACAGTACACAATTCATGTGAGTGGAATCAGACGAAAGGATGACCCAAAAAAATTAATAAATTCCCCCCGAAAAACCTGGATGATAAAAAGGATCCACATTGTTGATTGTTCAACAAAATGAATGGGTCTTCGCTAAAGATAGCATTATATTGTAACAAGGTCCAACCAGGAAGTGTATCCTGTGAGTTAATCCAAGTGTCGCAATTTTAGTTCAAACGGTGGTTCTTCAACTGTGTCCACAAAATCATTTTAGTAAATAATGGGATTGTCTGATGCAATACTAGGAAAATCACCAACTTATGAAATGTTAAAAGCACTTGTCTAGACCAAGACTTAGAGAATTGTTTTTCACATTGTTGCTTAAAGGCAGTGGACACTTTTGGTAATTACTCAAAATAATTATCATCATAAAACCTTACTTGAATACGAGTAATGGGGAGAGGTTGATGGTATAAAACATTGTGAGAAACGGCTCCCTCTGAAGTGGAGTAGTTTTAGAGATAGAAGTAATTTTCCACGAATTTGATTTCAAGACCTCAAGTTTAGAATTTGAGGTCTGGAAATCAACCATCTAAATGCAAACAACTTCCTGTGACACGGATGTTTTTTCTTTTATTATTGTCTCGCAAACTTGACGACCAATTGAGCTCAAATTTTCACAGGTTTGTCATTTTATGCATGTTGAGATACACCAAGTGAGAAGACTGGCCTTTGACAATTACCAATAGTTTCCACTGTCTTTAAATAAACAACATTGAATACTTGAGTTATCATACTGTTATGTTATGCAATGCAAATGTACTTGCAGGGGATATATTCAAACTGAAGTAACCAACCGTTCATTTCATATCAGAAACATTTATTCCCACATGAATTATCAATAACCTTCAGTTTTTATACAATTTAATAATGTTTAATAGTGCTCTTCCCGAACTCTAGTTTAAAGTAAAAACATCCAAACCAAATGTGATAGAATGCACCTGTAAAATGTATGCAGCCTTTTCAAATGAAAGCGTATTTCAGTTGTGGCAACAGAGATTGTAAAACATAATTTTTCTTTACTGAAACTTTGACAATTATTCTCAAAGAGGACCAGTACTAATCTAATATTTAAAGGGTGGCTGCAGTGTTTTTTTTTTATTAAAAACGATTAAACATGACTTTTTAAACCTGAAATATTTTTATTTTTTTTTAAATGCGCAAGTATTTTAAAAATGGTTTTCAAGAGATTAGGGGAACCCAACCCGCCCCTAAAAGGGAGCCTTCATTTGCATAAACGTGACGTCATTTCAGTAACCCGAGCTGTCGCGCCCCCTGGCTGTGTGCATATAGAGACGTGTGTACTGTGTGGCCTGGTACCTAGACGCGTGTAGTTAGGGACCATACTCTTTTTGCCGGCGATATGTTTAAATTCCCTGACGTGACGTTGATGGTAGGGGGCGGTAACAATCCACAAAACGGGGGCGGGGGGGGGGGGGGGGGGGGCATGAATTATTTGCTAATTATGCAGGTCAGATGTCGGGAATAAACAAAACACATTGTATTGATGTTTAATACATACATCAGAAATAATTGACAGCAAAATTAACAGTTTTATTTTAACTCACTGCAGCATCCCTTTAACTTTCTGATTGAAATTAATTATTTGTAAGTTATATATATGTATGTATATTTGGTTTGCGGTAACACCATGTGTGTATCTACTTGCCAGGTAGAGTTGCTCCAGGTAGAGCAAGCTAGTCCAAACTTTGAGACAAATTCAGAACTGACTCCGAGGCAGTACAGTTAATTACGATCCTATGTACATGTATAAGCTAAAGTAGTAGTCCAGTCTAATATCTGTACCATCCGCCCTGGTAATAGTTAAAAAGCAGGACAGTTCTTTTCAGAACTGAGAAGTCTCGCGAATCTCCGATTATTAACTCTGCGGCAGTAGAATAAAGCAAGACAGTTCCCTAAGAACAACTCTACCTGGCAAGAAGATACACACATGGTTTTACCGCAAACCAAATATACATTGATACCTCACCATGCAATGCCTCAAATCCTACATAAGTTATATGTACCAACCTTGCACTTTGTCCAAGATAGTCAAGTCTCGCGAGAATACAGCAGGAATTGCGGAGGAGATTCTGAATATAGAGTCGGAATGCTACAGACATTTAACAACTTGTGCCCCCAAAAATACAATAAAAAAATAAATAAAATAAAAACCCTCAACAAACTACACTTGATGACAAATCTTTAATGGTGAGATAGTGGTTTGTGGCGGTGCTCTAGCGAAATCACTGCTCTCACAGTAACTGTTGGTTGCCAACTTTGCCAGCAGTCTCGCGAGAACCGCAGGAATTGCGGGGAGATTCTGAATATGTGAGTCGGAACGCTACAGAAATTTAACAACTTGTCCACATGTCTAACCACAAACAGATAACCAAAGAAATCCAAAAATCACATGTATTGATGACAAAACTTTGAAAGACAAAAACTAAACTATTCTTTGTTGTTTTCTCTACTTAGTGTCATGCATGCAGTGAGATTACAATGCACATTGTAGAGGTTGTATAGACAAAAACTTATTTGACGACACAAATAAAAAACCCAATACTTTCAATGACCAGGTTTGGCTGTCTGGATGAACCAAGGAATTATTTTATTTTTTTGTATACTGGAATACAACAGAATGAAGTTGATGTTGCCCCGTTTTCAAGGTTTGTTTTAACCATACTGGGAATGTGCAACGTAAAATGCTCAATTTAAAATAATGATGTTAATTTGGGTGTGTCTCATCTCTCAACCATCCTTTTTTCAGTATTTCAAAATAAAAATTATTAATACTATTGATTGTTGTGTATGTTATGGTAAAATAATGATGTTAATTTGGGTGTGTCTCATCTCTCAACCATCTTTTTTTTTCAGTATTTCAAAATAAAAATTATGAATACTATTGATTGTTGTGTGTGTTATGTACATGTAAGTAAGTCTGCAGGCCTGATAATTCACGGAGGCAACAGGGGCGATTGCCTCTATGCCCCCTAGTCATTGCCTTGGTGCCTTTGAAATGTTTCAATAAAAATTCATAATTTCCTCATAGGGTACCCTTTACTTCGAAGAAACTGCCTTAGAACCATTAGCCTTTCAAAAAGGAAGCACACAGGCCTGTAACTGTAAGTCTGTTCTTACAATCATGCTATGAGAATACTTCTTCTCAAACAAGTACACGTAACTTGGTAACAATAACTTTGGAATTACGTTTCTAAAATCTGCCAAATAACTGTCCAACCACAGGCTTACCATGAAACAGTGGAATATGACTGTACCACTAGACAAAAGAAAAATCAGCACAAAATGGTCAAGTGACATAAAGAACACCTTGTACAGCACAGGCTTGCCATGAAACAGTGGAATATGACTGTACCACTAGACTAAAAAAAATCAGCACAAAATGGTCACCTGACATTAAGAACACCTTGTACAGTATTGCACGCACGTCATCAACCAAGCTATAACAAGATTTGAAAATAATGAGAGAGGCTATTTAAAAACTAACTATAGGCTTGTTCTGATTAGTGTCTGACGTACATTGCCGAATGACTAAGGATGATTGCCCGTCAGTCTCAGCTCTCCTTGATTCAAGATGAATACTGTCTGGGGATCAAGTGCAAATCTAAAGTGCACTTTATAAAAAAAATCTTGAAATCTCATGCGGTTTCAAACAGATGTCATAGACTATTTATAGACAGCCCCCATGAAACAAAATAAAATGTATTTTTATCTCAGCCTAGGGGAAATGAGGGCGACAAGAAAGGGTCAAGAAATCTCCAGGTAGTTTTACAAAAATTTAGTTATGGAGTTTAGTCTGATTTTCAGGTTTGAATTAAACCACCAACATTAATGTAGGGTTTGCTGGCAGCTTTTACGTTGTTGCTTTTGCTGTTCTAGTGCTAAGGCAAATTCAAATTACACCAAAAATAACAACATTTCCCGACGTGTGATCTGATTGGAACAGGAAGCAACATCTTTTTATTTCTGGAAAACGACTTCCAATCTTCAAAGTTCCCAAGATACACAATAGATCATGCTTATTAGTGTGATTACAAAAGTGTGAAGTTTTATCACCTGATATGTTGGGAAAATGTTGATATCAATGTTAACATCTAGAAGGTACAAAACACTGATTGGCCAAAATGTAATGATTTTCTGAAGAATTTACATGTTCCTGAAAATGGTGACGATATAAGGAGTAGAACATAAGATGGAGACTACATTTGACTAAGATTATCTATTATGGAAAAAACAACCTGCTTGCTTATTTTGATGAAAATACTTTCTTTCTTTCTATAAGGAACATGCAACATAAAATATGGCAACTGTTTCAATTAAAAGCCAGGATGTGGTTTGGAACCAAAAATAAACAGAGAATTAAAACTTATTTATTTTAATGAGCTCTAAATAAAGTCAACAATCTGACTCATTGAAGTGGAGCCTTCTCAAAATATGTGTATCTACTGAAAAAGGATGTTAGAAACTGAAATTTCAGACAAGTTGAGTAAATTTGCCAGAAACATAAAGCGTAATGATAAACAGGGCCTTCACATTTCTTGTTTACATCTTCACACATAAGAATGAATAAAAAATAGGAGGGGTGTGCACATTTAAAACAGGGCATTCCAAAACAACAAGGCATAGAAACACTAGTGTTTCTCAAAGATTTAAGATTAGTCTTATAAATACTCTTCCTTACTTAAGATCAGTATTACGTTTTTGAAAAAGTGTTAGGACTAGTCCTAATGTAGGACTATATTTTGTGAAATGGAGCCCAGGAAAGCCATTCTAAAACCTTAAATTAATTTGCAAAAGTTTGGTAAGTGTTGCTTAGCTCACAAAACAAAACAGTCAAAAACGTGGAAAACTACTACAGACTTTACACTGTATGTTAGATTTTAGACAGTCAATCTTGTACACCATAACCAAAGAAGAAAGAAATCACACTCAACTTAGATATAAGCTACAAGCTCGTCAACTTATCAGGTTATCAAGTAAAAATACTTGTAATACTCACATTGAAATAATGTTGTTACACAGGAAACGTTCAAATGGTGGAATCATCACACACACTGAAGTGACACAACTTGGTGCAGTTAAGAGTATGATTAGACCGATAATCGTATGAAACCTTGATACACACCGAAGTGACACAACTTGACCGACAACCGTGTAGGTACGTTGGTCAGAATGTTTGGAAAAAGTTTAGAGTAAAAATGAGCTAACTTTCTCCGGTGTAGTCAGGGGGAGATCCAGTAGGCGACTGGACCCAAATTACTGAGTGTACAGTCTATTTAAAGGGGAAGTCTATGTCACTACTCGTAATTGAATTAGAGAGAAACCTACGCAAACGATGGTCGGTCATGAGTCACTGTGTCTGTAATGGAGGATCACCATCCCTCCGGGGGGGAAATGTGAAGTATTTTGTGACAAGAATAGGTTGATCGGAAAAGTTTGGTGGATTATTTTTCTGGACTGAGGTGAGACAAATTTTGACTATACTGAACTTGTACATCAAAACTGCATGACATCACAAAATGATTTCGGTTGGTAATCATCATGTTTCATTGAAGGATTTGGGCGTAATATAGATGGATTGCAATACGCGTCATCGACCGCCATCTTTGATTTGACACTTGAAAAGTGCACGCCTGTACGCACTGCGCATGACTCCTGTGCCTTCCACGTGTAAAATACATTAAAGAAGGCGGTCGATGACGCGTATTGCAGTACATCTATTGATTTGGGAGGAGGGGGATGTTGTTTAAGAAAAATTAGTTTTCAAAGGATGTGTGGACTTGGGTGAGTTTGACAATTTTAAGATTGATAAAATGATATTCTGACATGATTTGTTTCCATAAAAAGAGGAAAATGTTGTTGACTGCCAGGCCAGATCTATTATTATAATTAATTACATCAAATCAAATGTTATCTTCATTGACATTATAGTTTCTGTGGACCTCAACACATCCTGATTTCCTAGTTATTAACAACAAAACCTTTCACAATGAACCAAACACAAATCAGGTTTTACCTCAATCTCACAGGTCAAAGTTTATCGGGAAGGACCCTCCAGCCAATTTTTGAGCATCATTGTATCTAAGAAAAACTATCACCCAATCACGACCCTTCCACTTACAATTGAACAAAATACACATGAAGACTGTACATGGATGTCCATATCCATGACATCAAGGACACGTCCATCCACCCATTGACATCTGTGGGGTGGTGATGTCACTAATTCATAATTAGGTCAAGCAGGCACAAGCCTAATGGCTTTTTATAAATCCTACTACCCAATCTTCTTCAAATTAAGCTCTACCCCCCCTCCTCCAGTTCTCTCTCTCTCTCTACGTCTGCCCATAATGCCTTCAATTAGTTCTGTATGGTAGCTAGCAAGATACATTGTACACAGTGTACACTTAGCTTGGCATTTCACAAGTTGTTCGCTGATCTCAAGTTTTGTCTGTGGATATTTTCTGCAGCAGTGGGGAAGTACTGTCAAACTGTTTTTAAATCACATAGAGGAAGACAAGAGTAAAACAAATTGTACAACACCTTGAAACGAAATAACACCATGCATTGCAATTGTTCCTAGATGGACAATTTCTCCACAATAGATAGTTCCCACATGACGTAAATCGGCCATCTTCACGGGCAATTTGAAACACATAGCCATGTGTTTTGCTCGAGAACAGCGTGCAGCACGCGCAGAGTTCACAAAACTCATTGCCTGATTGGTTAGTAAACAGCGTGGTTGTGTTAATAAACTGAGCGCTTGACGCGCCTGCACGCTTAAATGCTATTTGCCCGTAAAGATGGCGTCTATTGCAACTTATCTATATGCACTTTTACTTGAATTATTTAATTTCATTGAGCTTTTCCTATAACCAGCTCTTTCCTCAAATGTAGATGCTACAACACTTTCAGCAGAACTGTGTTAAAAAATGAAATAAATGGTGCTTATAAACACAGATCTAAAAAACACACAACTTCTTTCATCATTCTGACAACTAATTTAGATCTGCACTCATTTTAAAATTACCACAACTGGAAATTATGACATGCATTTTGTCATCATACATGAAGCTGTTGTTTATCTTTGTCTGTCAAATTAATTTAGATCTGCACTCAATTTAAAATTACCACGGCTGGAAATTATGACATGCATTTTGTCATCATACATGAAGCTGTTGTTTGTCTTTGTCTGCCAAAAAAAAGAAGCCCTGGTTAGTTACCCACTCCCCCCCCCCCCACCCCCGAAATAACAAAGAAAAAACTAGGAGGAAGAGGGGTAGACGTGCACTTAGAAGTAAACACAAACTCCCACACAAACTCCCACACACTTGAGTTATCAAACTGAAAACATACTGTCTCAAATACAAGTATTCACCACTCCTCAGGGAGCAGAAATGTTATTCTTAATGTCATTTAAGCGACACCCAACCCCCTTTTTTAACATTCTCCTTTCCTATACTGTTGGGATTAAACCCTACAAACCTAGTGTAAAGCATGACTTCCTGATTAAATTATCATCATGCTGGTAAGAGGACCTGCATCCGCTCTGAAGGAAGGCAATATGGGACAACCTCAGAAACTGGATTCCTTCCTCTGTACTAACCAAAGAATTTGCCTGGACATCAAACTGTTGCCTACTTCATGTTTTTTTTATAGGGTAAGGGCACCAAGGCATTTTCTCCTTGTTGAAGGGCACGCTTAACTTAATGAAGAAATTGTATATTTCTACTAGAGCATTCCAAGGGTACTAAGGTAATGACCTGGGGGCATCGAGGCAATCGTCTTCCTTGCCTTAACCACCTCTTCTTTCTACTCTAGATGTTACAACACTTTTCAGCAGAGTGGTGATTAATGATGTCATGCTCACCAGGTTGGTGGGCAGTTAGTAAAATGCTCACTTCACTGCATAACGTACGGCATAGAGTTAATATGAAAACACACAGTGAAATTGCCCACCAGTATGGCCGTTCAAGATTTTTCTGATGATGACGTCAGGTGAAATGGGTCAATAATTTGATTTCCATGTAGCAGGCCTGGAATTACATGGAGGCCAAGGGCACTGTTGACCCTGGTCTTGGCCATTTGTGCCCCTTCAAGGGTTTCCCATAGACTTTAAAATTTTCCAATGGATGTGCCCTTTGCAAAATGAAAATGGCTTTGTCCTCTCAAAGATTAATTCTAGGCTAGATATAGATTTTAACTTAATTACTCTGGCAGAGGCATTGAGTGCGTTTTATGAAACTTTTTACAATAACAGTATAGCCTAATCTGTGTAAACCCATGACTAACGCAACATGATAAAACAAGTAGGCCCCAAAATTGCTTTTCTTTAATTGGCACATGCATAAGAAACAGTTGAGATGTTTCACTCAGTTTGTTGAAATCCCTATACGAAAGTTTTGAAGAATTCAAAACGAAAACCGACACCTTTAAGTGGCAGATCCCTTCTTTCAAAACCTGGGGAGAAAAGTTACATTGACGTCAAACACAGCTACAAAATTCCCACCACATCATCAAACCATGATCAAACATAACAGGTGCCCATGAAACACACCCTCTTCTAGCATGCAGGAGGAGGGGGGAGGGAGTTGTGGTTAGATTCGACCTCTTGGCAAGGAGGGGTGGAGGGGGCAGATTGTCTACTGTACAACCCTGGGAGTGTAAACCACAAGACGAAGAGGAAAGAACTTACCTGGGACATAATTGAGACTAAATGTCTACCTAAGGCCAGGCAGTGCCGGACTCAACTTCATGGCTCTGCTAACCGCCAAATTCTGTGCATACAATGTCTGATCACCATTCTCTGCTTGCCGCGCTGTGTACGGAAAAGAGGCCTAGTAAAGTGGAGTAACCACGCTCACTAGCAAATTCCCAGCTAACCCTTGAAATTCACGTGACATACATGTAAGCGCAGAATTCCCTGCTTCGGCAAACGTACATTCTTTGCTTCTGGTAAAAGCAGAGCCATGAAATTGGGCCCTGGTTTCATAGAAATTCTTTTAAATGCAGAAAAAAACTAAGCACAACAAATTTACGCTTATAAATCAGAACAAGGCTACCAGCCAAAATACCATATCTCAGTGCCGGCTTACTTTTTGCCTGGCAGAAATGTGCTAAGAAATACTTTCTGTTATTATTAAGCAGCTCTTTGAGATCGGAACAGGGGCCAAAAGTCATACAGCCTGTTAGCAAACAAACTGCTAAACACAGACAAAAAACTTGCTTGGGAGAACGGAAAATGGTTAGCAGACCCATATTTTGTTTAGAAAGAGTTCAATAATTTGCAACTTAAAATCTAGGCCTCAAGAGAGGCTGGCAGATTAAAAAACAGTGTCTGAAATTGACCTTCAAAATAAAAAAGACTGGACAGAAGGGAAGATGGAGGAGGGAGCCAGTCAATCAGACTGGCAGGGGGGGGGGATAAAGTGTTTCTAAGTATCTGATACGCCACGTAGGCAGCGGAGGCGATTGCCTCCATGCCCCCTGGTCATTGCCTTGGTGCCCTTTACCAAGGAGAAAAGGACTTAGTGCCCTTGCCGAAGCATACAGGCCTGAAACTGTGATGGAGACCATGAGATTACTATGAAATGAACTAGTTCAAACCTGGAATCACATGTTTTATTTGCATGAATAGAATATCCATATACATGTATTGGTTTTATGCAGCGGCGTAACCAGAGGGGGGGCAGGGGGGGCCGGCGCCCCCCCGCTCAGAACCCTTGCCCCAACTCTTGCCCCCCCATATGAAATCAGAGATAAGTATATTCTTATAGGCCTTATATATAAATCGTTTAAGGCTGCATAAAATGCTGCCGTAAAATGGAAAACTTTTATTCATTATCAGTAGGCCCTTTGTGGACTATAACATGAAAAATGCGTGGAAACGCGCGCGCGATCGTATTGGCGGTAAATGTTTGTTGTGGTTTTGCGGTTACAGAGGATGCAGGATGTGACAAAGTTCTGTTAAATACGTGGTGGTCTGAACGCAGACCAATAGCTCCGTAAACACACAGTCAGATCATGTCTACCTCCATGGTCAGATGCACTACAGAGAAATTTACTACAGCACAAAAATGGCCAGCGAAAAAGGTTGCTTAGACCATTTCTTCTCCTCTCAATTGCAAGCGGTGCAATTGAGAGGTAGGCCTATTATTTTTAAATATCCGTTTCGTAACTAAAATGTGATTATTAAGCACCCACAATTTTGATCCTGTATTTTTGGCTTACACTTGTTACAATAAGGCCGAGTAAAAAAAGAAACATGTTTAGTGTCTGGGTTTCTCAAAAATAAGGAAGGAGGAGGGGCTTTTTATTTTTTATTTCAAGATGGTTGCCATGATTGTCAAATATCAACTGTTTTTTTTCTGCTGCTGAAATACACAAAACATTAATGAAACAGTTTGGTCAAGGCATTCAGACAAGACATTCAGATTTTTTTTGTTTTGCTGAGATCATTTAAAATAACCCTTTTTCAAAAAGAAAAAAAAAATGTGCATAAAAAAACTTAAGAAAAAAAAGAGGTGTCCTGTAAAAAGGAAGCGGGCGGGGACGCTAAACATTTCTATTTTTCTATTTTTACTTGGCCTAATATTATTATGTTTTGGGTATTTACACACCCACAAAGCCTAGTTGAGAATACCATGTACAACTCTAAATTGGTACTTGTTGACCACAGTTGGTAATTTAATCCTTTTATACAGTCAAAAAGTTTTATCTTATACAAAATGACATGTTCTCTAAGATTTTGTTGTTTTCGCAATCTTTTGTTACATGCTGACTATAGACTGTTTTAGAACTGCATTGGTGTGTATCAACTATATATCAGTTAACATATTTAATACTAATCTTGCACTTCTTTGGCCCCCCCCCCCAAATTTAATCTTTGCCCCCACTTGCCCCACCAAATGAAAATGTCTAGTTACGCCACTGGTTTTATGGTCCCCTTTAATATTCATGACTCGATTCAACAGGATTTACCTTACTCTCATTGTCAATAGGGAAGTACATGTAGCTGCATAATTGAGATGAGCATGCAGGACATTAGACACCTTGTGACATCACAAAACAAGGTTTCTAATGTCCTGCATGCTCATCTCAATTATCAACCAAAAGATAAAGGAATTCTATATACCACAGGACTGGAATTATAAACAGGCCATGGCCACCGAATGCCCCCCCCCCCTCCCCCGATGTCAGCCTTGGTGGTCCTTCAGAAGTTTCCCATTGACACTAAGATTTTCTAGTGGAAGTGCCCTTTGCAAAATGAAAATGGTCTTGCGCTTTTAAAGATGAATTTGCATGCCTGCCTATGATGAGCCTTTCAGCTTAGAAATTATTAGATTTGGGTGCAGCACAGTAGTACATGAAGACAATAGAATGCAGGTTGAAAGGCCCTTAAAGCCATTGGACAGGTTTGGTAAACAGTATTGTCCAAACCTATAAAATAACAAACCTGTGAAAGTTTAGGTTCAATCGGTCATCGTAGTCGGGAGAAAATAACGGGAAAACCCACTCTTGTTTCCGCACGTTTCGCCTTTTAATGTTTTCTCAAAAAGTAAAGCATTTCATGTACTAATATTTCAGGAGAAGTCTTTCACCATTACCTTCTGTAAACCCTGTAAATTATTTTTAAATCTGTGTTTTTTGGTTTTTTTTTTTCTGTACCGAAAGTGTATTCATAGCTTTAATATTATGGCACACTGGTGATAATTCGGCCACAGACATGACAAAGGAAAATTAGAGGAACTGAGGCCTTTAATGTAAACAGGATGCACAAATAACACACTGTACATGTACCGGTATGTCACGTCAATGAGGTTGAACTTGAAACGGGATCAAAATTCAACCCAGGACCTCTTAGTTTACTAAAACGCATGCCATTCACAGCTGAAATATGATAAAATAAGGGAATAAAAGAGTAGGTAACAAGGTTTGAAATGGTCCGTTTTAAAACTGGCAGGGTAATGACCATGCCATAATAAAGATGTCAAATGTTGACTTTCAGGGAAGCTGCAATCTTGTTGATCTTCAATTCATAATCATACATGTAGACGTTAAACCAATGTTTGTGAGGGAGATTGGCTGTTGCCAGCTTGGTGCTTATATCCATTGTGGGAGTTTGCCGAATTCCCTTGATGGGAAGATCACTCAAACAAACAAACAAACAAACAAACAAACAAACAAACAAACTGGCCTAGGTATGAACTGCAGATGTTTAACTTTTTAAGGAGAACAGTGACAGTGCCCAGTTACTGTCTTCAAGCAACAGGCTACATTATATTATTTCATTTTTTTTGCCATCTGGGCCCAATTTCATGGCTCTGCTTACGGTAAGCACAGAATTAGCGCTTACGGAAGCAGGGAATTCTGTGCTTACTACAAGCGTATATCACTGGTTAGCGGCGAATTTTTGCTTCTGCGCGTGCGTACTCTGCGTAACTAGGAATCCTCTGCTAACAAGGCTAGCGCAGAAATTCGAAATCGTGATCGTAAGCCCAGAATTCTGTGGTAAGCAGAGCCATGAAATTGGGCCCAGGTCTTTAGCAGAGATTGAAAAAAAGTTATTTCTTGGCTGCCACAGGGTTTTAAAATAAAGAAGGAAAACAATTTCTACATTTGTGCAACTTCCCAGTCCGTTCTTTTCTTCAGAACTTCACACAGATAGGATTAAGCAAGTTTGCTCGTGGAACTAAAGTTCGTACCGCTATTGTGGAACGAACGAACCTCATAATATTCTAGGAGTAGGCGAAACCAACCAATCTGCCTGACATTCCAAGTTGAGA
Organism: Asterias amurensis; assembly: GCF_032118995.1. Lineage (NCBI taxonomy): Eukaryota > Metazoa > Echinodermata > Asteroidea > Forcipulatida > Asteriidae > Asterias > Asterias amurensis. Next base: position 20,160,756 of record NC_092654.1, read on the forward strand.
AATAGAATTCTACACAAAAACTTTACCAAACAAAGGGACAGATAGTATACAACATGTAATTGCAAAAAATAGTTGATGGCCTGATTGTTTCGACCCTAGCAGAGACTTTCTCGAAGGGCTATTACTAAAAAAGACTGCTAGTGCTTGGGTCGAAACGTATTATGAGCTTTGAAGTAAATGTTTACTACAGAGGCCTGGGGACTAGCCCACCTTGTTGAGCTGTTAATGGCTCCGCTTTTAACATTGGTCTCATCAATGTCGCCACTACATGTGTAATGGCGACAGTGATGAGACAGATGTTAAAACCGAAGCCATTAATTAACAGCTCAACAAGGTGGGCTACCTGGGGACCTGTTTGATTGCTGACATTTCAATGCTGCATAAATGTAAAAAAAAAAAATATAAAACAACAAGTTTAAAAGACAATCAGGAAATCTGGAGGATAACTTTCTGTATAGCGGCACCACTTTTTCACCCATTTTTACAAAAAGGGATATTTTTCACCCATTTTTACAAAAAGGGATATCTCATTGAGGTAAATTTATACTATATTATTTCATATTGACTGAAAAAGTGGTGGCGCCATAAAGAAACTTTTTCCAATCTAAATTCTATTTTGAACATCACTTAAAAAAATAATTTCTCAATTATAAGACCAATGATGTATGAATGATTATACTTAGTAATATAAATTTACAAAATTAATAAAATTTAATTTCAATTCAAGACCACCATTAATATTGCATTTAATCATGGAGGAATAATTATTCATGAATTGGGCATAATTAATAAATGGTCCAAACAATAAACCATACATTCTTAATACAAGTTTGAGAATGCAACTTTGTTTTCTATAAAGAATTATCTATAACAGAAGCTAAGTACCTTAAACCACACTGCAGGCTCCAATCCGGTGATGCTCGCCACACCGTTCCCGATGGTAGGAACACTGCCGTCCATGAGCCCCGCATCCGGGCACCGTTTCCATCTCTCTTCACGTACCCTCGGACTCATACACAGACCGGGCTGGCTCACTTCGCCGTGTAAATACACCCGCATGACCGGAATTTTCCGTCGGTTAACTCAGTTTACAAGATCACGAAATATTGCTTGGTTGTAAGAAACCGAATTGTCTTATTCTAAACAAAATTTCATTCCATAGTGTTTTGCTTTATAAATGCAAGGGCAGAGGAAGGTGCATCATTGCTAGTAAAATTGAACTGTAGTGTAGCATGTGTAGATTCTTCATTGACGTTTGCGAATACCAACCTTGACCGAGTGGCAAAACTTAAAGTTTGCCTGGCTGGGAAAACGAAAAGGCACTGCTTAAAACTTGTTGTTTCGTCATAATTAAACCCACCGTCCAACGTCCATGTCGACGTGATGAAACATCAGATTTTGGATCAGCCAGTGCACAAGTTTTGTAGTTTTAGAATCCATAACAATGATTAATTTACCGTCTAAATTTCGGCTGTCAACGAATAGTAACTACACGTAGCGCACGCTGCAGCATGGACATGACAATGAATGACATGCAATAAAACCCGGATGAGGAAGCAACTTGCAACAAATGCAGCGCCCTCTATGGTGGAGGGGCTTCCCCCAAAACTTTTTGGCAGCGCCTTTGTTTTCGAACAAAACACCCGTTTTGGTGTACAAACTAGCCATAGATTTCTAGTCTAGAGTCAATTAAAACAAAAAAAATCATAACAAGTTTGTTTGTGTGAGTTCTTTTGTAAGGAAGTAAGTTGCGGCGGCATCACCGCACACCTTACTTTAACATTTCCCCCCATATGCATAGACTAATTATGAAAAAAAGGGGAAACGACAATGATAACAAAACAAACAAACAAATGGTAATCAAGAAAAACAGAACATATAAGTCCAAACTGGGGTTAACCCCCCCCCCCCGATACCAAGTATCACAAATTATCAACCAAAAACAAAACATTAAATACACAGACACAAAAATTTCAAGGTCTATATGGCTTTTAATGCATACATTTTACAGATCAATTGTTAGCCAAGTGAGCCTAGTAGTAGCATGGAGGTAGGATGCTACCTCCGCATGGGAAACGTTACCATGGACTATCCGGTCTCTAGCAGGCCAGCCGAAGCAGCAAGCGATGTGACAGCTGAGAGGCCAATGGCTATGGACTATGCTGGCTGGACCTGGGGTCGATTTCACAAAGAGTTAGGACTAGTTATTAAAAACGTATGGCTAATCCGAAGTTAGAATGGCTAATTCGAAGTTAGAATGAGTAAGTTGTCCTAACTTGAGATAAAACTAGTCTAAGACTCTTTGTGATGAAGTCCACCGCAGCTCAAGAATTAAAATAAGGTAGTTGGATGGGAGTCATAACTTTTTTAACAGAAAATTTTTGAAACTGTTATTTTCCATTTGTTTTGATGTGCAGAAAGGGTTATTTAGAATGAAATTCACGTAAAAAAATAAAAAATTCTGAAAATCTTCAGTAAAACTGATCCTCCTTTTTTCACAAAAGTATGAAAATATACATACCCTGCGTTGGGTATATTATAGCAACCTGCAAACTACAGGTCAAAAAGCCACAAGTCTGTCCAGCCGTCGATTTCACCAAACTCTTCCTAACTTAGGATTAATCTTAGGACTTAGGACGGGTTCAGTTCTGTATCCATAGGCGTTAGGATGCATTGAACCCATCCTAAGTTACTCGAGATAGGATTAATCCAAGCGTTTTGTGAATTTTGTTTTGCTCCAATAAATCACAATAGTTTTGCTGAAAGTCATTCAAACTATTTCTTGTTATCAATCACTACGTGATTTGAAAAAAATGTGAAGTCATGAAGATATGATGCAGGCCTTCTCTTGTAAACTTCCTTTGTGTATCACTCATTTTAATGCAAGGGAGCAGAAATTATGCAACCACTGAAAATAAACTTACTGTTTGGAATCAAATTGAGTACTTCTTTATCTGAAAAAGGCACTGGACACCTTCGATAATTGTGAAAGACCAATATTCTCACTTGGTGTATCCCAACATATAAATGAAATAACAAACCTGTGAAATTTTTACTCAGTTGGTCATTAAAGTTGCAAGAGAATAATAAAGAAAAAAACAACTTAGTTGCACAAATTTGGGTGCTTTCAGATGCATAATAAAATACTTCTTGTTTGAGTGGGAAATAACCTCTACGTAACTTCGTTCAGGGGGAGCAGGACCTCACAATGTTTTATACTATCAACAGCTCTTCATTGCTCATTACCAAGAAAGTTGTTATGCAAAAAATTATTTTGAGTGATTACCAATAGTGTCCAGTACCTTAATTGGTAGCAGGTAAAGGAGAGCTGCTGATAGTACAAAACATTGGGAGAAACAGCTCCCTCGGAAGTAACATAGTTTTCGAGAAAGAAGCAATTTCTCACTAAAATATTTGAATTTGATTTTGAGACCTTAAAATTTTGATTATGGGGTGTCAAAATCAAGCATCTGAAAGCACACAAATTGTGCAACAAGGGCATTTTTTCTTCAATTATTCTCTTGCAACTTCGACAACCAATTGAGTTCAAATTTTCACAGGTTTGTTATTTATGCATATGTTGAGATACACCATGTGAGAAGACTGGTCTTTGACAATTACCAATAGTGTCCAGTGTCTTTAACTTCTTCTTGGATGAGAGTTCTGGCATTCTGCTTCGCTGCAACACCCCCAAAATAAATCCTGACAATAATACCAATATTATGTAGCACCTTTATAAGGGTTTACATGGTGCTATGGCGCATACAGCAGCCATAGCCAGGAACACCGGGGCGAACCCCCTCTCTTTTTGATAAGTGCACTGGGTTCTTTTACATGCGTTACACAACACATGGGACCAACAGCTTTACGTCCCATCCGAAGGACAAAGCAAAGGCTAATTGTCTTGCCTAAGGACACAAGTGTCACGGCTGGGGATTTGATCCCACATTCTGCTAATCAGAAAAACCAGAGTTTGAGTTCGGTGCTCTAAACCGCTCGGCGACGACATGTCCACTAAAAAAGGTTGGCCTTGAAAGTATGCATTGTAAATGTGTTTCCTCAGTTTCCATGGCAATAATCTCAATCAGATACAACTTTACATCAGCAATTGTTGCAACGAGTCCCTCTCATTGGTCAGGAATGTTCTCATTAGCATATCAATGTTCTCCCCACAACGCGACACCTGTTTCTCCATGGCAACGCGGAACTCTTCCTTTCCCCCTTTGGTGATGTTACGAGTGACAGTCCTTTGCCTGTGCGTGAGTGAAGAAACAGTCATGTTAGAAAAATAAAGAAAAAGTAGCAACAGTCTGCATTGTACAAGACATGTACAAGATATGAAACTTTCACAATGAAGGGAAGAGAAAACGAGTTATTGTTATTATTACTATTACTATTATTATTGATCTTGGGTTGAACAAGAAAAATTGACTAGAGAGTGATTTGAACCAACTTTCTCTGGATTAACGTGCTGCCAACATAGGGTTAGATACATGTAGCTCAATTGGCAGAGCCCCGGCAGTTTCCCTTGTGATTTTTTATTTGATTGCATCCCCTACAGGTGATCCCCTAGCTGCTGCTTTCCAGATTGTATCATTAACTGGGGTTTAAAATATTGACAAAATAGGGAGACCCCAACATTGGGCTAGATAGCTCATTTGATAGAGTGCATGCATGTTAATTATGAGTTTGAATCCAGCTAAAGTAAAGTAACGTTTTTTTTGTTCAACCCAAAATCTTGTAATGTGAGAGGCTCGGACTGGGGGATCGCGATCGGCCTGCACCAAGACTATCCAATACCCTTAAAACATGTTAGAAAATAAACTTCACCTCATGACCGAGGGGTTTGGAGGCAGCAGATCCAGCTGCAACTTCCCTCCAGAATCTGTCTTCAAGAAAGCAAACTCCTCCAGCATGTCAATGTCTTGAATCAAGTTTTTAAGGAATACTAAGTTAAGACAAGATGGTCTAGACAAGATGGTCTAGACGAGATGGTCTTAGGAAAAGTATTGTTGGAATCAATCCTCCAGTTTCAAGATCAAGAAAACAACCTGTGAAAGAAGGCTGACATTCAGTGCTCACATTTTGGGGAAAACAGCAAAAAGTAACATGAACCTTTTACACCTTTTTTTCTTTACATATATATACATGTACAAACATGCCTTTAAAGACAACTTTTCTTAAAGGCAAGGTTTACTTTTGGTAATTACTCCACAATTGAATGGCCACAAAAACTCACTAGGGTAAAGAGCACTGGGGAGCTGTTGATATTATAAAACATTATCAGAAATGACACCCTTTGAAGTAATGTAGTTTTAGAGAAAGCGGTAATTGTCTTACCCTCAAAAAGCGCATAATTCTATGCAGACCCCTCCATACCCCATCCTAACCCCTTAATACCTTTTTAAAATCAAGTTTTTGGCCATGATCTGAATCCCTACTCGGTGTGAATGAAGATAATGTATCAATACTAAGCTTCATTAGTCGACAAGTTTTTGGAAAAATTCACAGAGAAAATAAAAAATCACAGAGCAATGTTTTCAGGAGTCCTGTAAATCTGTTGTACATGTTAAAATAATTTTTGTGAAATTGTTTTACTCATTTCTCAAAAACTACAGCACCTCAGCAAGTAATATTTTAAGCAAGCTTTCTATCATCATTACCTTTATATGCTGTAAGTATAATGTAAATCTGTAGATGCTTGTGTTTTTTGTTACACAAAAAGAAGCAAACCCCTTTAAGGCATTATAGGATCCTTATAATAACTTACCCAGTCAGTTTTCCTTGTGGATTATTACTTGATATAAAGGATACTTATAATATACTGGAAGAATGCAGGATAGAAGAAACTCCCTTGCTTCTTCAGCTTCTTGATGAGATCTTGAAACAAAACCTCTTCTCTCGGCCAATCATATTGCATTAACACCAGCATGTGACCAAGAGCCATGTCTTCTGTCTCCGCGTGGTGAAAAACTTTCTTCTGGAGAAATCAATACACATTTTTTTTTTAAGTTACCTTCTTTTTTCCTCTCTTCCTTTTTAAAAGAGGGTGGGAGCAAATTATTTGCACAGAAAGTTCATCATGAGGAGTATTTACATACTTGGTACACCTTATGACAATGAGGTCACCCAAAGAACATGTCTGCCCCCATCAACCAACTAAATCAATGCCGCCGCTCTGCCTTCTTCGGTCATGTCACTCGCCAAGCTGACAAAATCCCAGCTAAAATCAGCTCTAGGCATCGCCATCAACTCCAGGGGAGGCCTAGCACCAGCTCCTTGCTGGAAGAGACCTAGAGGCCGCCCTCGTTCATCCCGGGCCCAACAACTTGGTCGGCCTAGCAAAATCTACCACATGTGGCGTGAGGCTATAGGACGTGGATGGACCCTTGCTGTCTCTGCGGTTGATTATTTGATTGATTGTGCCTTATGAGTGACAACTCTGGGGTGATCTCTCACAATCTTCTGTAATTATTTATGTCACTTGAGCTCCAATAGAACCTATTCACAACGCGAAGACCATTTGCACAGAAAGTTCATAATTATGAGTTAATCATACCTTGTAGCAGAGTAATAAGAGCTGAATGAAGTATGGAAGGAGAGCCGGTGCTGTGCAGGTTACCAGTGGAAGTTGTCTCATATTCTTGCTTAGCATCTTGTCCGTTGTGCTACTCTGACCATTATAGGGTAGGTCCTTTGATGAGAGGGTCAGGTGACATACAGCATTCAGGGTCATCTCACAGGCATTCTATGGGCAATAAAGGGTTTGGTTTATTCACTTATTTCATATCATTTAACCAAGGAAGTCCCATCAGGGACCAATTTAATGGCACTGCTTACTGTTAGCAACAAATCGGCGCTTACTAATGTATTTCACACGTTAGCAGGGAAGTTTTGCTTACAATTAGGCGTGCATACTCTATGATACTAGGCATTCTTCTTCACTTACACAGCTAGCGTAATTTGATTGTAAGCAGAGCCCTGAAATTGAGTCCTTTTGTTAATGCGCTGTTCTCCCTGGGGACCCTGGTTGCACACTTCAAAGCAAGTTCATCCTTCACGTTAAGAGGAATTTAATTTCCTTATTGGCTTATTGAAACAGTGCCGGAAAACACACTAATCATAATGCAATTATCATTAAGTGTACACAAACATTTTATATGCAGATTACAATTCGTTTCTGTGACCCATAAAGAGGTCATTCATGTATTGTTAATAAACAGCCGTGAGGTGGTTCACACTGTTTTCAAAGGGGGAAAAAAGCACTTACGGAATGCTGGCTCAATCTAAAGTAGCAAGCTGCGGTCTGCAAGAGGGTCTTCAGAAGTTGCTGAATAAAAAAAAAAAAAAAATAATAATAATAATGATGGGTGTTTAAACTAAGTGGCAACATGAACAATGTCAAAGTGCTTCACAGCGATGTAGAACTTATCACATCAGCTAGTCAGATATAGAAAAGAGGAAGGTTTTAATAGTAATACGTGTAAGTATTTTTTATAAAGTGCTTTATCTACAGCATCTAAAAGCATCCTAATTGATTCAAATTGGTTCTTTGACGCATCGGCTGAGAGCTTGTGTGCCAAAAGAAACTTGTCTATAAAGAGAGTGAGCCCTTTTCTTAACTTGAAAGAGAGACAAACAAATCATCAAGTGATAGGAGTTGGTGTCCAATGATCTGATTTGCAGTGCAAATGATGTACGTAAATTTTGACACCTTCTTATAATATTCGGCACCTTGTATGTGTTTACAAGGTAAGGCAGCGCACTCAGCACCCAATCCTGAAAGAAAAAGGTTTTACTTCGTCTTTTTTTGTGCATCACACAACACTCCGGACCTACGGGTTAGTGTTCAATCCAAAGAACAAGTAATTCCAGTTCAGTGGTCAAGTGCCATGAGTGAACTGAACTGTGTTTCTGATATCAGCAGAGTGTGGGTTCGAGCCCCAGTTGTGGCACCTGCTTACTAGAGCAAGATACTACACCACTATTGCTTTGTCCTATAGATGGGATGTAAGCCAACACCAGAACTTGAATAAGGTGTAACGAACCCCTGGCAATGACACTCCGCCATCATCTCCAAGAATCTTTGTTACATGACTACGAACACTACACAACTACTAACCTGGTTGCCCTCTATGTGTTGTATCGTGGATAATTTCTTGTACTGCTCCTGAAGCATCCTTAATGCTTGCCCAAACTCAGCCTGGAATAAATGATGAAATAAGATTTTTGTGATTTGTGATGTTATAACAGATATATAAAGGGTCATGTGGTGTAGACTGTTAGAGGTAACTTGATTAGAGATCACAGCCATGCCAATAAGTCATTAAGCATCACCCGTGAAATAAGTTTTGATCTTGTGGAAAATACACTCTATTCTTCTTTAGCTATTGTTCAATTATTCATCTCAATTCATGTATTCAAGCTGTGTGTGTTGTCCTCAATCCATTTATTCACGTTAATTGATTTGTTAGGTTAATTATGAGTTGATTACTTATCACGTGCAACAAAATTGTATTTTGAATGTTCTTCAAGGCTGTTTTCTGATAATTGTTTGTCTTGCCACCCAAGAAGCCACAATGATACATTGTTAACAATAAATTGGTTTCATAATATTAAATAATAATAAAACGTTCTTATATAGCGCATAATTATCACAGTGAAGTCCCTAAGCGCATGATACAAAGCTAATAGGAAAGGTTTGCACCACCATCCCTAAAACTAATCCAAACTACATATAACTGCTCTGATTTGAGCCGAGGAGGGAAACTCACACTCACCTTATACAACAACCGGTCAATCTGAAATGATGTAAACCACTGCCACGACTCCGCCTTCCATCTCGAGAGTAACCAATTTAAATCTAAAGAAAAACGAACCAAACAGGAGCTACATGTCACCGTCATCAAACCAATCTTACAGACACTTGACACTATTGGCAATTAATAATTGAAATAATTGCTTTGTTAGCATAAAAAAAACTTACTTGGTAACGAGTAATGGAGAGCTGTTGATAGTATAAAACAGCTCCCTCTGAAATAACATAGCTTTTTGTGAAAGAGGTAATTTCTCACTCAAATATTAAAGCCATTGGACACTTTCGGTGCAGAAAAAAATAAAAGTTCACAGATTTACAAATAACTTACAGGGTTTACTAAAGGTAATGGTGAAAGACTTCTCTTGAAATATTATTCCATGAAATGCTTTACTATTTGAGAAAACATTAAAACAATATAAATTCTCGATATCGAGAATCCTGAAGCCTTTTATTAGTTTATTAGGCATCTGAAAGCACTCAAATGTGTGCAACAAGCGTGTTTTTTTCTTGCTTTAGTCTCTCACAATTTTGATGACCATTTGAGACAACATTTTCACAGACTTGTTATTATGTTGGGATACACCAAGTGAGAATACTGGTCTTTTACATTTGCCTGACTTTAAGAGAGAAGTTGGCTCTAAAACAGAATTTCACTTACCTTTTTCAAAAGATTCATTCGAGTAGAGAAGTTGCCAGCAATCAACTGCCGTCTGGAACATGTCAATGACCTCCTGTGTGACCCCTGCTGGTTTGTTTACCCGTATCGTAGCAACAGGGAAATGAAATCCGGGGTCATCGGAACTGTCTGAATCTCCCTAAGAATACAAAGCAAGTAAAAGTTGTTTGGTCAAGCCAGGAAAAGCCATTGAAAAGTACTGATGTTAGCGATATTTGATCCAAATTGGTTTGAGGCATTGCTTTGTTTTTCAGTGAAAAGATTATTCTATGGAGGAAACAAATGTTTTCGAATTTGTGTTAACTTTACTACTCTGAATGGCTATTAACACTACATCGCTTGAATATAGCATCAAATAAAAAAAATATTCAGATTAAATTTCATCAAATTGTGCACTGATATTTGGGGTTGAACAAAGCAAGTCGACTAACATGATGGGTTTATTTGCCGACGTTCTACCAAGTGAGCAATCTAGCCATTATGTCATCTCCCTTAATGTGCACTGTAACACTACATGAATATAGTTTGAAAAAAAACGTGCAACAAAATACAGATTTTGATCAAATGCACTTATTATGTAGATAAAACACTATGTACATGTAGTTTGAATAAAGAGCCAACAAATACAGAATTTGATTAAATGCACCTCTCCGGTATATCAATGTGCACTGGTACTACGCATAACATTATGTAGTCTGAATAAAATGTCTAACAAAGTCAGAACTTGATTAAATTCATCTGTTCAGTAGATCTATCACCTCTTTGTCCATGCTATCCAGTTTCCTCTTCTTGTGAGCGTGCTTGTGATGTTTCTTGATCCTTCTCCTACACTCTAGATCTTCAAGGAGTACTAGGGATGAGATATGGCTTGAACCTGTGCTGGTACCTAGGTAATAAGGAGAAATACTACAGTATGTAAAGAGACCCTTGTGTTGTGTACTATCCTGGATTATAAGTAGGAGAAAGATTAGAGTACCGTAATTTTCGGATTATAAACCGCGCGGCGTATAAACCGCACTTCCTCAAAATATACAAAAAAATATTTAGATGTCGGCGTATATGCCGCGCGGCGTATAAACCGCGATCAAAATAAAAAAAACATGAAAGAACTAACATCAAAACACGGAAGTGAAGTACGCAAACCTGCCGCGTTACGGGTGATTTTTTTTATCTCATACTATCAGTCCTGAGTTATATTTTTTGTCCATCAACAACCCTTTTCAAGAATTTGAGATTTGATGATCGGTTGTGTTGGCCATGTTTTGTGAACTTCATTGGCAACAAACTCTCCGTGAATCAAAGATCGGTCGACAACGCACACCGAGAAATAGTTGAACTTTGCCCTGCATCGCATCGCCCTCTGTTGACAAAAGTTGTTCACGTTTGATTAGACTGGGCCCCGAGCCTCAAAGCGTGGGTCAGACGTTCAAGCTCCCCGTTGTACAATGGGCAGCCGCTCTACTCGATCCGTCCGAAGTCTAGCCAAGATTTTATGAATGGAACTATCACCGGCCAATCAACAACGGCCAATCATCAAACGGCCAATCACCGCATGCGTGAACACTTAGGGGCCGTGCTTGTTTGCGGCCCTCTTTGTGTGGCGATGTGCAGTGACAGGCGGGCGGCACATCAGTCAGTATTGTATAGTTGCCGCAAAGTGGGAGTTGCGTCGTAATTAAAGTGGAAATGTATTGAAGTTTACACTATTGATCGTAATTGAAATGATCTATTATAGGATAGCATTCTTTTTGTAAGCTGGCAGCACCCCCTTTGCGGGACCACATCATTGTTTGTGTTGGATAATTATGGATGAAAGTTACAACTGAAAATACGTTTATTATTTGTTTAAATAGAAAATAGACAAAACCAAAACCAAACGGTCCTTTTCAGGGCTACCACAACACAAACGAGAGTATTGTATATGACTGTTAATTCTGTTTACAATGTATATAGGAACATTTTTTAAACATGCAAAATTCCTTTATAAAATAATTATAAAAGAAATAACAATGTGGACGGCTAAAGTTTTTCCCTCACCTTTATCGTATAGCGGTAGTAATGAAACAAAATGCGCTACCTTATTGTTTGCGTAATCACAAGGACAGGGGATTCACTTTTATTAAACATCGGAGTAGACGGGAAATAAGGTTGAAATGGGTCTTTCAATAAGGGAATTAAAGTAGGGTGGTTGGCCGGTGTTTCTCCCTCCCTTTTATTGTAGTCCCACAACGAGGATCCACACAACAGATTATTGCAACGACGGACGGGCGGACGGACGTAGCGTGTGTGTATGTAGTAATGTATCATGCAGCGTGCACATTAAGCACATGTACACACATGCGAGTTCGTAAAGCTAGCAATCTGTTAATTGCGCTGCTCAATCTCGAGATTGCACAACAGATGTTGGTGGCACCGTATTGAGCGATGTTCGCCGACGGGTTGCGCTACGCCCTCGCATTTGCGCCACCTGGAAATAAAATTCCCAATGTTACTGGACTCAACAATCAGGGCAGGTTGAAAACGTTTTGTTTGATCCCCCCGGAGCGGCATAGTTCTTTGCGTACGTCCATTCACCATTCTGCTGTTGCGGTGTGCGTGGTTGAGCTGAAGAAACCGCTGGCTGACACGAGTGTAGCCTGGATGTCTGACGTCAGTATATAAAGATCGTGGGAAAAATAGACAGGGGACGAGTCTATTTCGCTGAGACACGAGTATAGCTTGAATTTCTGACGTCAGCATGTAGAGATCGCTAGGATAAATAGACGGGCACCAGTCTAGTCTAACCCGAGTTGCGCTGAGAGGGGGAGCTAGCTAGCTGAGGGCGGTTGATAAACGTTTTACATGGTTTTACAAAGGAAACATGGAATACAATTGTGGTGGGATTTTCAACAGGTTTTTGTCATCACACAGGCAGGTTTTTGTTCTCGTTTAAGAAAAAAAAAACATTATTTAGAATATTTTACAAACGATCTTTCTTTTTAAAAATGCCGTTTTTTCTCTTAAATATTTATACGTCGGCTTACAAGCCGCCCGGAGAATAAACCGCAGGAGTTCAAAAAAATGTCAAAATCAACATATAAACCGCGGTTTATAATCCGAAAATTACGGTATGTAAAGATAGCTTTCAGTTTTGTATAAACCTGGGTAGTATGCAGGATAAAGATTAGAGTATGTGAAGATAGCTTTCAGTTTTGTATAAACCTGGGTAGTATGCAGGATAAAGATTAGAGTATATAAAGTTAGCTTTCAGTTTTGTATAAACCAGGGGCCATTCTCCAACCCTGGCTTGGGTTCGTGTCTGTGGCTTATGCAGTGGAAAGGCAGCGAGTCCGAACTGGCCTTCAGGCCTATTCTTTTTAGAGCAGCATGCTTTTTGCACCATTGGTAGTTCAAACATCAGACAGCGCTGGAGCCCAAACCGAGGTTTGAGAGAGGCCCCTGGGTAATATGCAGTAGAAAGATTCCAGTATGGCAAAAATAACCTTGTGGTGTGTACGAACCTGGGTAATAAGCAGGAGAAAAACAAGAGTTTATAAAGAGAGCATTGTGTACTGAGATGAGCACGGAGCAAAAACATATCAAAGGATTAGGAACGACCAGGATTGTGTGGCTATATGAACATTACATTTGATGCAGTCCACATAATAATTAATACAAAGCGATATGCTAACTCATTTATCCCCTCAGGTGTCTGGATTTTTAATGAACAATTGGAACGTTGATTCTTTCGTGCAATAGTACAGAGAGCGTCATGGGTTTTATTTTTTTATTTTTTTATTTTCTGAAATATTTTGTATAATCAATCTTTTATAATTCACCTTTTCATGTAATGTGGCTTGTCTGTTTTATGGTAGATAATAATTGTATAATTTCATAAATTTGTTGTATAAAAGACTGAAATGAATTTCCCATCAAGGATAATAAAGTGAATTGAATTTAATTGAATGTGGCTGCTATGTAGAGAGATTTATTATGAGTTTCACTATTCTGATTTACTTTAAAACAAATGAGATAGGGTCAAAAGATAAACTGCCAGATAAGAAAAGCACTTTTTCAACTCACTAGCAAACTGTTCAGGATCTACAGCACTGGCATACCCATGTACTGCCTGTAGGTAGAGAACCAGCGTAGAGTAGAAGACAGGCTTACGAATGTTGACTGAGTCATTCCCTTTGGCTCGGCTGTAATTCTCGTTTATATGGAGCCAGTTCACTGTGAATGGTCTGGGAAAAACAAACACGGTAGGTAGAAAATAGTGTGAAATCTGCATCCACATCAGGTAAATGCTGCTTTCATGAGATCAAAGTTCCTTTAAGCTTCGAGATTATAATTACATCAAGAAATGTTGCAAAGAATTACTCAAAAGTTTTCCAAGCTGTTCAAAGCTACAGAAGTTATCTCCAGTTTTTATACTTGCCCACTTTGTTTTTATTTGTAATGTTAAATTAACAATGCCTGTCACGGACAAGCAAACTTGCTTGGAGCATAGTGTATGTGACATAGTGTGTGTACATGTATGTACATGTACGTGTGTAGCATAGTGTATGTAGCATAGCAAATGCAGTATAGGATGGAAAACCAGACCGGTATTATGTAAATTATGTAAATTAACGAACCTCTCCTCATCTGGTACAAACTTGGAGTCCCATCCACATTTATTTGCAATCATAGCCAGCAGTCTATGAAGGCTTTCCCATGGCCTAACCAGCTCACTAAACCCAAATCCATGCCCTTTGGCTCCTGCCGACTTGATCCCTGGTGACATGAGGGGAGTTGGGGGTCCCTTTGCCCCCTTCTGATCGGACTTCCAAGCTGGCTGGGAAGCGTACACTGTGTAGAACTCGATGGCTTTCTGAAGCCATTTGTAGTACTGCTTGGGGGCGCAGTTCACCTCCTTACTTGCACAGATAGTGGGGAGGACTTCACAAACTACAGAGTGGAAAACACAAGAAAATATGCAATTCAATTCAGTTCAGATACACATTTATCTCCATACTTCCTGTGTGCAACAAGGGTGTTTTTTCTTCTTTCTCTTGCAACTTTGATGACCGGTTGAGTTCACATTTTCACTGATTTGTTATTTAATGCATAATGTTGAGATACAATAACTTAGAATACTAGTTTTTGACATTTACCAAAGGTGTCCAGGGACTTTAAAGTTAAGTGTGTTATATCTGATGCACTAAAACTTCTTAACAGGGTTAAACACAATAAAGAAATATAAGAGGATCTGACCCATGACACGGCGGAAGCGATTGGTTGCCTGCTTTTCACCTTCGGTCTTCTCTGCTTCTATCAGCATATCTACCAATGGTATCTGGAAATACAAATAAAAACAGCAGCCGTAAAGTCACAGGTTGTAGTTCAGTTCTTTCAATTTTTTTTATTTATTTATGAATTGAAAAATGACATTACTTAGGAAGGCAGAAAGTGTGCACTTGTTGATAGAGCACTCGCCATCTATTGTCCCAAATTCTGGAACACGCTCCCTGCATATCACAGATGCCAGTTCACTAGGCCTACATCTTTAATCAACCCAAACAGTCCAGTCCAGTCATGGATGTAAGGCGCTTTATAAGCGTTGTTTATTATTATTATTAAACAAGGCTCAAAGCCACTCTTGGGGTAAGAAGCTACTCTGTAAGTAGACAAACTATTAAACTCAGGGGAGCTGAAGGTGTGAATTGATATTCCCGTTTAAACAGTCTAGATTGTAGGCCCAATTAAACAGTCTAGATTGTAGGATGGAGGGAAACAAGCACCAGGCAAGGAGCTCCAAAGAGATGCAGTACGTGGAATAAAGCTGTTGGAACGGCTCATAGTTCTACATCTCAGCAGATCAAGAGTGTATGGGTGAGAAGAGGCAGAACGTCTGGCATGCTCATTCTGATATGAGGAACTACATTAAATCGAACACACTGGGGGCACTCTGTAGAAAAGACAGAGGCTGGCTACAAACCAACTGTGAGAGTAGGTTGTAACAATGATCCCAACACTTCATGAACTCGATTAATAATACGCTTCTACACTCCATCTAATAAAGATGACTGATAGGCAGAAGCTCCAGCCCAAATGTGACAACAGTACTCCAATAGGGGACATATAATTGTCTTCTACAGGAAGAGAGTAGCATCAGGAGGTAAGAACTTCCGAGCTTGATGGAAGCACTCTTTGCGATGCCCGAGATATGCTTAAAACTCACCCCGCTGCTTAGAATCTCTTAACAATAACAATAACAATAACTAAATACTCACCCCATGCTCAACAATAGCTGCTGGGAAACGCTTGATCAATAGTAACTTCAGTTTACATTTCTCCAAGATATCCTTGCAGTGGTCTAGAAATAACGCATACGAGAGAAATTTAGGCAAGTGGGATCTAAGCCTGTGACTCTTTCTTTGTTACATTTCCACGAAGAAGTGTTTTAACGTTGTGCAAAAGCTTACGTTTTCGCATAATGTAATCAACAGTCAACACATACTGGTAGTCAATGTAATAACTATTAGCTCACGCCAAAACACACAACCGCTGTGCTGCAATGCAGTTTTGACCCTTTCACGAAACAAAGCCAAATAACGAAGCAAAGATTGAAAATTTTCAGAATTGTCTTACAGGTTCAACCGAATTTATTACGCTTTTTAACTAAAGGGCATTTATGAATAGAGGTAAAAGTGTAGTGAATTGATCTTAACAGGGGTGGATTTCACAAAGAGTTCGGACTAGTCTTATCTCGAGTTAGGACCAGTTACTCGTCCTAACTTAGGACTAGCCATGCAATTTGTATATCTCCAAGGACTAGTCCTAAGTTAGGACTTGTCCTAACTCTTTGTGAAATCAACCCCTGGCCATTTAAACCCTTGTAGGGTTGTGACCTTCCGCTTGGTACTTCCTTCCAATACCACGACCCTGCCGTTTCTTATAACCTTGTTGCCTACTGTTTTTATTTCCTTAAAAACAAATACCTCACCCATGAGACACCCCTAGCTTCACTCACCTGCACTAAGTAGCAAGATATCATACTGTGTCTGGTCAGGGAGAGCTCCAAATACACCTAAAAGAAACAATTCAAAGTAATCAGTCAATTATCAATTTAATTTCATTCTTAGGTTTGCACTTAATATTGTGCCATAGCCCCTAAACCATGACATAATAATAATAAGGGGTCACCTTAGTGAGAGGCGAGCGCTTTACTCAGAAGCCAACCATGCCACCCGAAAGAAATAATAGTTTTATATATAAAAAACAGTTTTGTTCATGAAATGTACCGGTATAGGTCTCACCTTTCAACTTCAACTTTATCTAGTTGAATATAAAGATAACAATCCTACCTTGTAGAAATACTCCATTTTCATCATCATTGTGTGTCTTCAATGCTCCTGTTATTGTATGTAGTTCATCCCATAACACAACCTCTTCCTTAAACTGCTCAAACCTGGAGAAGTCAGAAGTCAACATAAATATTATCAAAAAACACTTTTGAAAAGAAAATAATAGTTTTGTATATAAAAAAAACCCAGTTTTGTTCAATTTGTGGTAATCTTTGATGTCATTTTTATTTACAAATAAAAATGACATCATTGCAAATGAATCTCAGAGATAACCTAAAAATTACAAGTAATAATCAACTTTCAAAGGCACAAACCCTTATTAATGAATTACCTTAATTGTTTCGGCAGAATTTGATATAAATATGCCTAATAACTTTCTCAAGTTTCCACACATCTGGTAGAGGTACCAAATGAAGAAAAAAAAATCTCGAAAATCAAACTTTGCCGAAATCAAAATTTAAAAAATGTTGTTACACTTCTAACAGTTTTGCCAGCACCAAATCATACTGAGTTTAGAAGTTTTAGGGTTAACTTACATCTCCAGAAGTAGCAGCGAAGCTGGGTGTGTGTTTCTTGCTCTTTTCTCAATGCAGTATGCCTCAAACTGTGGAACGAATGATGAGAAAACAAAATTATTCATCGAGTTCGCTGCTGTTTTTTTTTCATTTTGTAAAACATATTTAATTATAATGACTAATGAGTGTGTTTTTAGGGTTTGCATTTTTATAAATCAATTTGTCTGAGGTTTATGTTTTACAAAACGGCTTGTAAAATATAGTGTCAAGGTCATTGAAAATTCCCTATAGATATTAATACTTCAGGATAGCTTTCCATATGGTGCCACCACTTTTTCACTCATTTTACAAAAAAGGGATATCTCAGTCATTGATTTTTTTGAGGTAAATTAGATACTATATTATTTCATCATTGAATGAAAAAGTGGTGGCGCCATACAGAAACTTTTCCTTAATTTGAAAAACATCTTTATTGTGTGCGGCCAGCAGAATACTGAATAGGAAATGTCAATATTGCGCTGCCTCTTCTAACATTAAAAGTCAATGGATGCTATAGACCTTATGAATTGACGTCATCCAGCCGCCATCTTTGAGGTCAAACGGTGACAAAACAATCAAAACGCACATAGATTGACCAATGAACAATCTCCTTTTGACCTCAATGCGGGGGCGCCGTACTGAAACGACATCATGTGCATAAGGTCTATTGTATTGGACTATTGTTGGAATGTTGGGAATGATCGTAAATCATTGTTGGGCTGCTGGAAAGTTTCCGTATGGCGCCACCACTTTTTCATTCGAAATAAGATAATATAGTATCTAATTTACCTGATTGATATATCCCTTTTTGTAAAAATGAGTGAAAAGTGGTGGCGCCATACGGAAAGTTATCCACATAGTTCCCCAAGCACTGTCCAATCACACTGTAATCACAACTAGTAAAAATTATCAAAATTGTTTACAAAACATATCGTAACCGGGTAAGGGAAAAGTATCCGACAATAATAACTGCAGACTCAATAATTTAAGTGACTCAGTTTACCTGAATTCCTAGGTTCTGTGGATGCAGCGTTCTGGCTGTGATCAGCAATGATTTTGAAGCATCCGGATCATACTTCAGGCATTTCTGTGCTTGTTCTACAAGCCATTTCGGGCCGAAACTAGGGTCATTTTCACCGTCCATTTCATGTATTTTTTTCACGGTGCACCAGCAGTCTTGTTCCCAGCATTCACCAACGTCTACAACAGCATAGGGATAAACCAGACTATTATGTTTTACTAGATGAACTACAGAGGGCGGTATGACCATTAGACGGGGGGAAACTGTTCAGAGGTTACGTAGTTAGGCGTGGCCACTAAAGTCGGACGTTTTGAAATCCATCGCAAGCCCGTCGCAAAAGTCCGTCGAAAAATTATGGCGCCTGCATTATACAATTTATAAGTATCGGATGGGTTTGTTTTGAAAAAACGTTCTCTTTTGCATGAAGAGCACGCGCTATTCACGTAAAGCAGATGCATTGGCAATGAATTTGATGGATTTGAGTTTTGCTTCTACTTGTTGAGCGCCCGCAAAACTCAATGGCGCAAATTCGCCCATTTTGCGACGGGCTCGCCACGGGCTTACGATGTATTTCCAAACGTCCTATTAGTGAAATCAGTTTTTTAAATCCGTCGCAAACTTGCGACCGATTTCGAAGTTTGCGATGGATATATTATTGGCTGTTTACGACTGATTTAAAGTTTCGTGACATCGGCAAATTATTTGTAATCGTTTGTTTGTTTTAAAATGCATGTGGTTAGAAAGATGTTTTAAAAGTAGAATACAATGATCCACACAAAATTGCGTGGTTTTCCTTGTACTTTGCCAACTTTACACGGTCGGCCATCATTAATTTGGGCGACCGCGAGTCGACGATGCAAAAGAAAAACAGTGCAATTTCGAGACATGTTTTTGTGGATCATTGTATTCTAGTTAAACATCTGTCCACCCATAACATGTTTTTAAACAAACGATTACCAACGCTTTTCAATGACTGATTCGACCGATCTAAGACAATGTGTTACTCTAAGTGTACAGTGGCAGTGAACACCCCGAAATGGGCATCAATCTATAGTAAGGGGGCGGATACACAACCTCACTTGAGGGGACGCAACATCAAATTGTCTCTCCAAGTCTCGGACCACTTTTATCACGAGGCTAAGGTTTTGCACTTTAAAAGACCAATTCTCCGGGGGGGGGGGGGGAATTCCCCCAGTTTTTGTTAACTGTGTGTATTATACGGGCACGTGAGTCTCCCCACTTGTTCGTTCTCTTGTAATGTATAACTGCCCTACGCCATAAATGTTATGACTATCGATGTCCCCCCCTAATCTATCAAAACATATTGACGCCCATGAAATATAAGTAGACATAACCTCGTGAAAGTTTCTTATTCTAATGAATGTGAAGTTCCAAGTTCATACCAGGTGCTTTTGATAGCAGACAAGAGACGCTGTGAAGAAGAAAAAGCATGCGAAAAAAAACGTGAATTAAGGCACGCCATTTTAAGGGGGTAAAAAATTGCTTCAAATGGCAGGATGTTTTGAAAGGAGAGGTTGAAAGGACCACTTAATTTCCAGGTATACATTATTTTGTGTTGATCATTTATTTCATTTTGAAACATCTTTCTAACTATACTTTATAAAATAACAAGCACATTTTGAAGGCAAAAAGGCCCAACCATGTAAAGGTATTTCAACAAAAGTCAGACCCAGTACTCGTTATAATAAACCTTGCTGCTCAAAACACAACAATTTCAATCACAACCAAAGATTTCATAAACTTTCTTTAAAAGACACATTGCTTTTAGATTTTGCACTTTGGACTATGAAAGTGTTTGATATGGCATGCATCGTGTTGGAAATTTGCTTTAAAAGTAGCATGTATAAATATTTGCATTAACGTGCCTCAAAAAAGATTTCCTTTAACTTTGTAAACTAAAAGGTCTGCCATTTTGTGGGATAAAAAAAAAAATTGCTCCAACAAAATGGCAGATCATCTTAGTTCAAGAGGGTAAAAGGAAAGTAAAACATTTTCCAGGTGAGTGTTTCAAACCATATCCATTTCATATAGCAAGCATTTTTTTAAGTAAAAAATGCCCAGTGCAATAGCAACATCTCCCTTTAGGCATTAGTCTTGGTTCAAGAATCTCCTGGATATCACACCCAACACGCTATCAACCACGAACCGCTAACACAGGAGAGTCTTGGCACATTCGTTAAATCTCCCCCAAAAAATGAAAGGGCGGGCTCTGCGGGAAACGTACGCAAGCGCATGATGTTTCCCCCCGATTTTGGGGGGAGATTTGACGAATGTGCCAAGACTCCTGTTATAGCGATTCTCCGGTGATAGCCGTTCGTGGATGATAGCGCGTTTGGGGTGATAGCGCGACCGCTTGTGACAAATCCAGGAGAGTCTTGAACCAAGACTATTTAGGCATGTGAGGTAATTCAACACTAAGAGGTCAGGCTTATAGTACTCATTATCAAACCTGATTGATAATTCCTCCTCAAATTTCAATCATAATCAATGATTTAATTGAATTCATGAAAACCTTAAGGCAGTGGACACTATTGGTAATTACTAAAAATATTTATTAGCATGTAACCTTACTTGGTAATGAGTAATGGGGAGAGGTTGATAGCCTCAAACATTTTAGGAAATGGCTCACTCTGAAGTGACGTGGTTTTCAAGAAAGAAATAATTTTCCACAATTTTGATTTTGAGACCTCAGGTTTAAAATTTGAGGTCTCGAAATCAAGCATGTGACAGCACACAACTTCGTGTGACAAGGGTGTTTTTTCTTTCACTATTATCTCGTAACTTTGATGACCAATTGACTCAAATTTGCACAGGTTTGTTATTTCATGCATTTGGTGAGATACACCAAGTGAGAAGACTGGTCTTTGACAATTACCAATATCGCCATTGTCTTTAAGAAGCACATAAAAAAAAACTGCGTTTAGATTTGGCTTTTTGGACTATGGAAGCTTTTGTTATGATAGGAACCTGGGGTCGATTTCACAAAGCTATAAAATCCATCATTGGACAAACTTTCAGTATCACCATAATGATTAACATTGTGACATTAGCCTTTACTAAGCAAATACGATTGACTTTGCAGTTAAGATCAATCTAATAGCTTTTTGTGAAATCGGCTCCTGGTTGCTTAACACATACAGGTTTTTTTAAAGCTTTTTTTAAATTGGTTTAATAAAAACATTTCAAAAGTCACAGTTCAAAAGTAGTGTTTAATTATTTACACTGATGTGCCTCAAAACTGTGTTTCCTTTTACTTTGTGAACTAAATTGGTCTGCCATTTTGTCAAGTCCAAAATTTGCTGTAACAAAATGGCAGACTGTGTTAGGTCAAGAGAGTAGTAGGGAAACCAAACAATTTCCAGGTACCTTTTTTTTTGATCATTATTTTCTAATTTTGAAACAACTTTCCAACAACATCCATTTCATAACAAAGGCACTTTCTAAAACAAAACAACATGCAACCAAAATGCAACTTGTCCCTTCAACAAGGTATTCAACATTATAATGTCAGGCTCAGAAGGCCAACTCGTTATCAAACCTTGTTGTTGGAAATTTTCGATCACAATAAGCGATTTCATCAAAACCTTTTTTAGGAGACACAATTTGGCGATTTTGGCTATGACACCGTGACACGAACCTGGTTCAACACATACATTTTTAAAAATAGTGTATAATTATTTACACTAGTGTGCCTAAAAACTGTGAGGTTTTCCATTTACTTTGTGAACTCAAATATTGCCATTTTGTGGAGTCAAGAGTTTGCTTCAACAAAAATAATGGCAGACTATGTTAGTTCAAGAGAGTGTAATAGGGAAACCACACAATTTCCTGGTACATTTGTGGGATCATTATTTTCTAAATTTGAAACATCTTTCCAACCATATAATATTCTTTTCATAGCAAACTCCTTCTAAAAATAAAGCAGTGTGATATATTAGATTTTGAGGTCTCGAAATCAAGCATCTGAGAGCATACAACTTTGTGTGACAAGGGTGTTTTTTTCTTCCATTATCTCCCCCTTCGACGACCAATTGAGTTCAAATTTTCACAGTTTTCTTTTTCGTGCATTTGTTGAGATACACCAAGTGAGAAGTCTGGTCTTTGACAATTACCAAAGGTGTCCCGTACCTTTAAGCATGTGAGGAAATTCAACATTCGGCACTTCGGGCTATGAAAGTGTTTGGTACATGTATGTAATGAAACTGGTTGGAAACATGTTTTAAAGCCATTGGACCCTTTCGGTACAGAAAAAAAATAAAAGTTCACCGATTTACAAATAATTTACAGGGTTTACAGAAGGTAATGGTGAAAGACTTCTCTTGAAATATTAGTCCATGAAATGCTTTACTTTTTGAGAAAACAGTAAAACAATATAAAATCTCGTTAGCGAGAATTACGGATTTATTTTAAACACATGTCATGACACGGCGAAACGCGCAGAAACAAGAGTGGGTTTTCCTGTTATTTTCTCCCGACTCCGATGACCGATTGAGCCTAAATTTTCACAGGTTTGTTGTTTTATATATAAGTTGTGATACAAGAAGTGTGTGACTTGGACAATACTGTTTACCGAAAGTGTATAATGGCTTTAAAGTAGTGTATGATTAGATACACAATATATGTGCCTCAAACTGTGAGGTTTCCTTTTAACTTTGTGAACTAAAATGGTCTACCATTTTGTGGAGTAAACAATTTGCTTCAACAAAATGGCAGGTTGTGTAGTTCAAGCGGGTAAAAGGTAAACCAAACAATTTCCAGGTATATTTGTGTGGATCATTATTTCTAAAGGGGGGTTTAGCCGCACCTCACCAACCGTGATGGAAATGACTGGGAGTGGCTGTTGCGAAAATCTTTATGTAAAATGAAGAACCACTGCTTTGCGGTGATTAGCATCATCTTGTTTGCAGTCGCCCATTTGATGTCCTTGATGAATGCATTGAGGTTTGTGAGTGCAGTGTCACAAATCTGACAATCCGTGGCAGCCTCATTTTCAGGTTCGTAGTGGGGGTGCATTCCTGGATTTGCACACCCTCACCTTTTCTCTTTCAGTCTCTTCCATGTGGAGGCAATCCATTGAAAGCTTTGTTGTGAATTCGGGAGCCATTTCCTTGAAGATGTTTTTAAAGTACGCTGCAAGAGTAAAACATTCAAAGAAAACAAATTAATAGTAGAGAGAAATAATGGTTACCTCACCTCAGTGTAGGTACTCAAGACTTCCAACCCCTCAACTTTATTATGGAAACATGCCAAGGGCGTCAGTCAGGTGGGTGGGGGGGGGGGACACAGGGGTACATGTGTGCCCCCCCCCCAACTTTTGGAGGTGATGGGGTATACAATATCAAATGCCCCCGTGTGTCCTTTTAACTTGTATAAGGACACTTCATCTTAATAATTGTTGGTTCTCTTGTTACTGTATGTTTACTTTACTGTGTGACGCACTGTGTCCATGTCTGCTATGCGCAAATTCTTCTGCTCAAATTTTGAAGGCTTATAGTATTTTTTTCGATCCCAATTTGACCTCTAAATGGCCTGCTGAGATTGCATCAAAGAGCATCTAGAATGCAAAATGTTTCCGGGCCCTTCATCGGGCCCAGACCCGCGCCGAAGGCTTCCTACTTGCATGCTCAGTCTTCGACAGACTTACCCCCTAAAATTTGTGTCATAGATCAACACCTGAAGATGATCGAGACCCAAAAGGTTCTACCACTGCAAATATTTTGAAGGCTTTATGTTCTGTTTAATTTATTATACCTTTGAGCGGGCCCGAACCCCACACTGTAGATGTGTAACTTACGATGTCCCCCCCAATCTTTCAAGACAGATTGACGCCCATGAAACACGCTGAACTTATTTTTGTTTTGTGAAAATATGGGTATGTGTAACGTCAGCCAACCGAATGAGTTCAAATGTTCAGAGGTTTGTTATTTTATGGATATGTTATGGCACGTCACATAATATGTCTTAGTTTTACTAGAAACCTGGCGGCTGTGTGACAAAACTTGAGGCCATTCAAACCATGTTTAAAGACAGTGGACACTATTGGTAATTGTCAAAGACCAGTCTTCTCACTTGGTGTATCTCAACATATGCATGAAATAACAAACCTGTGAAAATTTGAGTTTGATTGGACATGGTAGTTGCGAGATAACTATGAAAAAACACCACCTTTGTCACACGCAGTTGGTTTCAGATGCTTGATTTCGAGACCTCAAAATTCTAAATCTGAGGTCTCGAAATCAAACTCGTGGAAAATTACTTCTTCTGCTAGTTACCACATGAGGTTTTATGCTAATAATTATTTTGAGTAATAACCAATAGTGTCCACTGCCTTTAAACACACGCCACAACAAAATCACTAAAATGGAAACTGTTTTAAGTGTAATTCATAAAGGGACACGTTGCCTTGGATCGAATGAGTTGGTCTATAAAAAGCATTTTGTAACTGTTTGCTATAAAATGCATATGGTTGGAAAGATAATTTAAAAGTAGAATACAACGATCCTCACAAATATGCCTGGGTATTGCGTGGATTTCCTTTTGCTTTGCAAACTAACATGGTCGGCCATTTATGCGGTCAAAAATTTGACTCCCATTGGCCGACCGTGTTAGTCGACGAGGTAAAAGGAAAACCATGCAATTTCGAGGCATATTTGTGTGGATCACTGTATTCTACTTTTAAAACATCTTTCCGAACATATGCATTTTGTAGCAAACGGTTACATAAAAAAAAAATGCTTTTCAAAGACCAACTCGACCGGTCCAAGGCAATGTGTTCCTTTAACACAAACCTCAACTGCTGTGTTTAGCTTACATTTTAAAGATAGAATAACAACAAAATTGACTGCAACTGTACTTGCCTTGTGCGTATTGCAGAAAGATGGCAAAGATTTCACTGCAGTAAAGCTTCGATGGTATTTTGTGGACCTCTTCAGCAGCCATTGCAGGGGAGATCTTGCTGGGGCTGCCTCCCTGTTCATCCACCCGCACAGCTCAGAGTTTCATATTCTGATGAACAATTCCTACAAGTAAAAGAATGAATTGAAGAATGAGCAACGAAATATTTACCCAGTCAGTTCCCCTAAGGTTTAATACTTGATTGATAATAAAATAAAGAGTACAAAACATGGTGAAGCACCTTATTAATAATAATAATAACTAAACAATTTAAATAGCACAAGTTACAATATAAATTTGGATCAAATGCTTTGAACAATGAAGTACATTAACAAAAAATACAATAAAATGCACTACAAAACGATATACCCATAAGCACTACAGGTACATGTTGTACAATGTAATAAAATGAATAAAGGTATCAGCAATAAAATTACTTTAAAGGCACTGGGGTCGATTTCACAAAGATAGATCTAACTATAGGACCAGTCCTGTATACTAAAAAACCCTTAAGGCTAGTCCTTAGTTATGACAAGTAACTCAACCTAACTTGAGGTAAGACAACGTTTGGTAAGTGGCCAAGACCAGTATTCTCACTTAGTGCATTCGCACATAAATGAAAGAAACAACACCCTTGTTGCACAGCCTTTTATTATTTGAGTGAGATTTCATGAAGAAATTACTAAATGTTACTTCAGAGAGCTGTTTCAAACAATGTTTTATACTATCAACATCTCTCCATTGCTCATTTCTAGCAATGTTTTACTTTGAGTGAGAATTTCCTATTTCTTCTTAAAAACTAAGTTACTTTTTATTAGAGGGAGCCATAAATACCCACAATGTTTTATACTATCAACAGATCTCCATTTCTTGTTCCAAGTTTTTATGCTAAAAATTGTTTTTAGCAATTATTAATGTCCAGTGCCTTTAAAGCAGAACAAAAACACCTTAAGACTAATATGGATGCTTACACAAACATTACACAGAATCTTTTTGGAACCTTGACTTATACATGTACAAAGAAAACCCAGTGAAAACTTACCCAAGTAAACAAAAAACGTAACAAAATTACAGTGCCCTCAAAAAAATACAGCTTAAAATAAAAATGGCTTCAACAACTTAAATCTGTTGTTGTCCCCAACCATGTTAACCAACATAAACCGCAGTAAATTTAAATTACAGCAAAAATTTAACAGAAAACAAAACTACAACAATCACGCCCCCAAGAAACTATGTCGTGCCATATGTACAATATACCGGAACCCTGAATGTTGCATGAGTTTTGTAAATTGTGTAGAACTTGCCATACCATAAACATTTCCTGCTAGAGGAAGAGATAGACATTTCTGTGGTTGACAGTGGAACCAAAGAGTGAAGACATTTCTGTGGCTAACAGTGGAACCAAAGATATAGAAGTTTCTGTGGTTGACAGTGGAACCAAAGAGCGAGACTTTTCTGTGGTTGACGGCTCAACCAAAGGGTTAAACATTTCTGTGGATGATGGCTCAACCAAAAAGTGAGACATTGCTGTAGTTAGCAGCGCAACCAGCGAGACATTTCTCTGGTTGATGGCGCAACCAAAAGACGAGACATTTCTCTTGTTGACGCCACAACCAAAGAGCGAGACATCTCTCTGGTTGACGGCTCAACCAAAGAGCGAGACATTTCTCTGGTTGACGGCTCAACCAAAGAGCGAGACATTTCTGTAGTTGGCAGCGCAACCAAAGAGCGAGACATCTCTCTGGTTGATGGCACAACCAAAAGACGAGACATTTCTCTGGTTGACGGCTCAACCAAAGAGCAAGATATTTCTCTGGTTGACGGCACAACCAAAGAGCGAGACATTTCTGTAGTTGGCAGTGCAACCAAAGAGCGAGACATCTCTCTGGTTGACGGCACAACCAAAAGACGAGAACGGCTCAACCAAAGAACGAGACATTTCTGTGGTTGACGGCTCAACCAAAGAGCAAGACATTTCTCTGATTGAAGACTCAACCAGAGAGCAAGATATTTCTCTGGTTGACGGCACAACCAAAGAGCGAGACATTTCTGTAGTTGGCAGTGCAACCAAAGAGCGAGACATCTCTCTGGTTGATGGCACAACCAAAAGACGAGAACGGCTCAACCAAAGAACGAGACATTTCTGTGGTTGACGGCTCAACCAAAGAGCGAGACATTTCTCTGATTGAAGACTCAACCAAAGAGCGAGACATTTCTCTGGTTGACGGCTCAACCAAAGAGCAAGCGTTTCTGTGGTTGATGACTCAACCAAAGACTGAGACATTTCTCTGGTTGACGGCTCAACCAAAGAGCGAGACAATTCTGTGGTTGACGGCTCATCCAAAGAGCAAGACATTTCTCTGATTGAAGACTCAACCAAAGAGTCAGACATTTCTCTGGTTGACGGCTCAACTAGAAAGTGGGACAATTCTGTGGTTGACGGCTCATCCAAAAAGAGAGACATTTCTCTGGTTGATGGCTCAACCAAAGAGCGAGACATTTCTCTGGTTGACAACTCAACCAAAGAGTGAGACATTTCTCTGGTTGACGGCTCAACCAAAGAGCGAGACATTTCTCTGGTTGATGGCTCAACCAAAGAGCGAGATATTTTTTTGGTTAATGACTCAACCAAAAAGCGAGACATTTCTCTGGTTGACGACTCAACCAAAGAGCGAGACAATGCTGTGGTTGACGAATCAACCAAAGAGCGTGACATTTCGGTGGTTGATGACTCAACCAAGGAGCAAGACATTTATTTGGTTGACGACTCAACCAAAGAGCGAGACATTTCTCTGGTTGACGTCTCAACCAAAGAGCGAGACATTTCTGTGGTTGATGGCTCAGTCAAAGAGCAAGACATTTCTGTGGTTGACTGCTCAACCAAAGAGCGAGACATTTCTGTGGTTGACGGCTCAACCAAAGAGCAAGATATTTTTGTGGTTGATGACTCAACCAAAGAGCGAGACATTTCTCTGGTTGACGAGTCAACCAACGAGCGAGACATTTCTGTGGTTGACGGCACAACCAAAGAGCGAGATATTTCTGTGGTAGACGGCTCAACCAAAGAGCGTGACATTACTGTGGTTGACGGCTCAACCAAAGAGCAAGACATTTCTCTGCTTGATGGCACAACCAAAAAGCGAGACATTTCTCTGGTTGACAGCACATCCAAAGAGAGAGACATTTCTGTGGTTGACGGCTCAACCAAAGAGCGAGACAATTCTGTGGTTGATGGCTCAACCAAAGAGCAAGACATTTCTCTGGTTGACGGCACAACCAAAAGACAAGACATTTCTGTATTTGGCAGCGCAACCAAAGAGCGAGACATTCCTCTAGTTGACAGCACAACCAAAGAGCGTGACATTTCTGTGGTTGACGGCACAACCAAAGAGCGAGCATTTTTGTGGTTGACGACTCAACTGAACAGCGAGACAATTCTTTGGTTGTCGGCTCAGCCAAAGAGCGAGACAATTCTGTGGTTGTCGACTCAACCAAAGAGCGTGACATTACTGTGGTTGATGACTCAACCAAAGAGCAAGACATTTCTCTGGTTGACGGCTCAACTAGAAAGTGGGACAATTCTGTGGTTGACGGCTCATCCAAAAAGAGAGACATTTCTCTGGTTGATGGCTCAACCAAAGAGCGAGACATTTCTCTGGTTGACAACTCAACCAAAGAGTGAGACATTTCTCTGGTTGACGGCTCAACCAAAGAGCGAGACATTTCTCTGGTTGATGGCTCAACCAAAGAGCGAGATATTTTTGTGGTTAATGACTCAACCAAAAAGCGAGACATTTCTCTGGTTGACGACTCAACCAAAGAGCGAGACAATGCTGTGGTTGACGAATCAACCAAAGAGCGTGACATTTCGGTGGTTGATGACTCAACCAAGGAGCAAGACATTTATTTGGTTGACGACTCAACCAAAGAGCGAGACATTTCTCTGGTTGACGACTCAACCAAAGAGCGAGACAATTCTGTGGTTGATGGCTCAACCAAAGAGCAAGACATTTCTCTGGTTGACGGCACAACCAAAAGACAAGACATTTCTGTATTTGGCAGCGCAACCAAAGAGCGAGACATTCCTCTAGTTGACAGCACAACCAAAGAGCGTGACATTTCTGTGGTTGACGGCACAACCAAAGAGCGAGCATTTTTGTGGTTGACGACTCAACTGAACAGCGAGACAATTCTTTGGTTGGCGGCTCAGCCAAAGAGCGAGACAATTCTGTGGTTGTCGACTCAACCAAAGAGCGTGACATTACTGTGGTTGATGACTCAACCAAAGAGCAAGACATTTCTCTGGTTGACGGCTCAACTAGAAAGTGGGACAATTCTGTGGTTGACGGCTCATCCAAAAAGAGAGACATTTCTCTGGTTGATGGCTCAACCAAAGAGCGAGACATTTCTCTGGTTGACAACTCAACCAAAGAGTGAGACATTTCTCTGGTTGACGGCTCAACCAAAGAGCGAGACATTTCTCTGGTTGATGGCTCAACCAAAGAGCGAGATATTTTTTTGGTTAATGACTCAACCAAAAAGCGAGACATTTCTCTGGTTGACGACTCAACCAAAGAGCGAGACAATGCTGTGGTTGACGAATCAACCAAAGAGCGAGACATTTCTCTGGTTGACGTCTCAACCAAAGAGCGAGACATTTCTGTGGTTGATGGCTCAGTCAAAGAGCAAGACATTTCTGTGGTTGACTGCTCAACCAAAGAGCGAGACATTTCTGTGGTTGACGGCTCAACCAAAGAGCAAGATATTTTTGTGGTTGATGACTCAACCAAAGAGCGAGACATTTCTCTGGTTGACGAGTCAACCAACGAGCGAGACATTTCTGTGGTTGACGGCACAACCAAAGAGCGAGATATTTCTGTGGTAGACGGCTCAACCAAAGAGCGTGACATTACTGTGGTTGACGGCTCAACCAAAGAGCAAGACATTTCTCTGCTTGATGGCACAACCAAAAAGCGAGACATTTCTCTGGTTGACAGCACATCCAAAGAGAGAGACATTTCTGTGGTTGACGGCTCAACCAAAGAGCGAGACAATTCTGTGGTTGATGGCTCAACCAAAGAGCAAGACATTTCTCTGGTTGACGGCACAACCAAAAGACAAGACATTTCTGTATTTGGCAGCGCAACCAAAGAGCGAGACATTCCTCTAGTTGACAGCACAACCAAAGAGCGTGACATTTCTGTGGTTGACGGCACAACCAAAGAGCGAGCATTTTTGTGGTTGACGACTCAACTGAACAGCGAGACAATTCTTTGGTTGTCGGCTCAGCCAAAGAGCGAGACAATTCTGTGGTTGTCGACTCAACCAAAGAGCGTGACATTACTGTGGTTGATGACTCAACCAAAGAGCAAGACATTTCTCTGGTTGACGGCTCAACTAGAAAGTGGGACAATTCTGTGGTTGACGGCTCATCCAAAAAGAGAGACATTTCTCTGGTTGATGGCTCAACCAAAGAGCGAGACATTTCTCTGGTTGACAACTCAACCAAAGAGTGAGACATTTCTCTGGTTGACGGCTCAACCAAAGAGCGAGACATTTCTCTGGTTGATGGCTCAACCAAAGAGCGAGATATTTTTGTGGTTAATGACTCAACCAAAAAGCGAGACATTTCTCTGGTTGACGACTCAACCAAAGAGCGAGACAATGCTGTGGTTGACGAATCAACCAAAGAGCGTGACATTTCGGTGGTTGATGACTCAACCAAGGAGCAAGACATTTATTTGGTTGACGACTCAACCAAAGAGCGAGACATTTCTCTGGTTGACGACTCAACCAAAGAGCGAGACATTTCTGTGGTTGATGGCTCAGTCAAAGAGCAAGACATTTCTGTGGTTGACTGCTCAACCAAAGAGCGAGACATTTCTGTGGTTGACGGCTCAACCAAAGAGCAAGATATTTTTGTGGTTGATGACTCAACCAAAGAGCGAGACATTTCTCTGGTTGACGAGTCAACCAACGAGCGAGACATTTCTGTGGTTGACGGCACAACCAAAGAGCGAGATATTTCTGTGGTAGACGGCTCAACCAAAGAGCGTGACATTACTGTGGTTGACGGCTCAACCAAAGAGCAAGACATTTCTCTGCTTGATGGCACAACCAAAAAGCGAGACATTTCTCTGGTTGACAGCACATCCAAAGAGAGAGACATTTCTGTGGTTGACGGCTCAACCAAAGAGCGAGACAATTCTGTGGTTGATGGCTCAACCAAAGAGCAAGACATTTCTCTGGTTGACGGCACAACCAAAAGACAAGACATTTCTGTATTTGGCAGCGCAACCAAAGAGCGAGACATTCCTCTAGTTGACAGCACAACCAAAGAGCGTGACATTTCTGTGGTTGACGGCACAACCAAAGAGCGAGCATTTTTGTGGTTGACGACTCAACTGAACAGCGAGACAATTCTTTGGTTGGCGGCTCAGCCAAAGAGCGAGACAATTCTGTGGTTGTCGACTCAACCAAAGAGCGTGACATTACTGTGGTTGATGACTCAACCAAAGAGCAAGACATTTCTCTGGTTGACGGCTCAACTAGAAAGTGGGACAATTCTGTGGTTGACGGCTCATCCAAAAAGAGAGACATTTCTCTGGTTGATGGCTCAACCAAAGAGCGAGACATTTCTCTGGTTGACAACTCAACCAAAGAGTGAGACATTTCTCTGGTTGACGGCTCAACCAAAGAGCGAGACATTTCTCTGGTTGATGGCTCAACCAAAGAGCGAGATATTTTTTTGGTTAATGACTCAACCAAAAAGCGAGACATTTCTCTGGTTGACGACTCAACCAAAGAGCGAGACAATGCTGTGGTTGACGAATCAACCAAAGAGCGTGACATTTCGGTGGTTGATGACTCAACCAAGGAGCAAGACATTTATTTGGTTGACGACTCAACCAAAGAGCGAGACATTTCTCTGGTTGACGTCTCAACCAAAGAGCGAGAC
Source organism: Asterias amurensis (assembly GCF_032118995.1). Taxonomy (NCBI): domain Eukaryota; kingdom Metazoa; phylum Echinodermata; class Asteroidea; order Forcipulatida; family Asteriidae; genus Asterias; species Asterias amurensis. The sequence continues at coordinate 20,193,026 of NC_092654.1, forward strand.
ATTTCTGTGGTTGATGGCTCAGTCAAAGAGCAAGACATTTCTGTGGTTGACTGCTCAACCAAAGAGCGAGACATTTCTGTGGTTGACGGCTCAACCAAAGAGCAAGATATTTTTGTGGTTGATGACTCAACCAAAGAGCGAGACATTTCTCTGGTTGACGAGTCAACCAACGAGCGAGACATTTCTGTGGTTGACGGCACAACCAAAGAGCGAGATATTTCTGTGGTAGACGGCTCAACCAAAGAGCGTGACATTACTGTGGTTGACGGCTCAACCAAAGAGCAAGACATTTCTCTGCTTGATGGCACAACCAAAAAGCGAGACATTTCTCTGGTTGACAGCACATCCAAAGAGAGAGACATTTCTGTGGTTGACGGCTCAACCAAAGAGCGAGACAATTCTGTGGTTGATGGCTCAACCAAAGAGCAAGACATTTCTCTGGTTGACGGCACAACCAAAAGACAAGACATTTCTGTATTTGGCAGCGCAACCAAAGAGCGAGACATTCCTCTAGTTGACAGCACAACCAAAGAGCGTGACATTTCTGTGGTTGACGGCACAACCAAAGAGCGAGCATTTTTGTGGTTGACGACTCAACTGAACAGCGAGACAATTCTTTGGTTGGCGGCTCAGCCAAAGAGCGAGACAATTCTGTGGTTGTCGACTCAACCAAAGAGCGTGACATTACTGTGGTTGATGACTCAACCAAAGAGCAAGACATTTCTCTGGTTGACGTCTCAACCAAAGAGCGAGACATTTATGTGGTTGACAGCGCAACCAAAGAGCAAGACATTTCTGTGGTTGACGACTCAACCAAAGAGCGAGACAATTCTGTGGTTGTCGACTCAACCAAAGAGAGAGACATTTCTGTGGTTGTTGATGGCTCAACCAAAGAGCGAGATATCAAAACATACAACAATGTCCGATTGAATGAGGCGAATGTCCTATTGATGTTAACGTATCGGCTTTAGTTGGTGATGTGGTGCTTTGTGAGGCAGCTTGAGATTGATGGAGAGACGGGAGCTGGTTGGTGATCTTGTGTTCAATGGCCGTGACCAAGACAACACTTCGTCAGTTCCTACAAGACCTGAACAACTAACAGCCATTCATAAAATTGGCCCTAATCCTAACCCTAACGCTAAAACTAATCCTAACTATCGTGCAAATCCTCAAGAATTCTAAGCTACCAAGACCTAACACAAGCAAGCAAGAAAATGCCGCCATCTGACCTCTACCTAAAGACTAATCCTTCCACATGTCAGCCGACATGGGTAACGACACTGTGGTTATGTCCACCTCTGACTATGACAACAAGGTAACTGAGATTCAATCAACAGACTCTAACAGACAACTACCAAGAAACCCCATCCAGGCCATCGAACACAAGATCACCAACCTGCTTCCATCTCTCCGTCAGCCTCAAGCCGCCTCACAAAGCATCACATCACCAACAAAGCCGGTTCGTCAACGTCTTTAAGGAGATTCAACCTTAATCAATCGGACATTGTTGTAAGTTATGATGTTGTCTCCCTCTTCACCAATATACTTCATCAAAAAGCAACGCCTACAAGTTGATCTCACCATGACGGCACAAGCCACAAATCCTTGATCTTCTCATCACTTGCATGTCTTCATCAAGCTTCCGATAGAGGAACCGCTTATATGAGCAAATCGCTGAGGCTGCCATTGGATCTCCTCTTCTCTTGGAGAAATAGAGAAGTAGAGAAAGAAACGAAAATTGTTGTCGCTTGGATTGTTTGAAAGAGTTAACAAAACCAGCACAGGACAGAGTGGCGCAGTATGGAAACCTACTGAGGACAGACAGATATCATCAGAGTGTGATACAGGAATGGAACAGAGGTTTTATGAATTAGAGGAAGAAATTACGAGTGTTTTTGCTTGGATTGTTTGCAGATTTAAAACAAAACAAGCACAGGACAGAGTGGCTCAGTAGAGAGAGCTACTGGGACAGACAGATGTCATCAGAGTGAAGATACAAGAATTAAACAGAAGTTTCATGAAATTATAATTATCATTATTTATGGTTTATTAAAACACTGCAATACAGCGGCTAAAAGCCGAAACGACAGTTTACAAAAATAGTTATTAAAAATATTACTATTACAAAAAAGAATGAAATATCTAATGTATAAACACACAGGCAACAGATTTGTGACAGAAAAACAATAAAAACAGGACAAAAACATGAAAGGAAGAAACGTAGAGTCTTAGAAAAAAGACGATTGATAAGAACCCTTGGATAGTCCGAGGGTTGCCAATGTTGTACAAATCTGGGACAAAAGTCAGAGATTGGGCTGGCCCTAAGAGTATGAAGGACTGTGTCCTATAAAAACAAGGTTATACAGGGTTTTGCTAAGGTTTTGCATGCCCTGACAGAGAAATCAAGAGTGTTTGATGAGTAGAGTGAGTTATGCCAGAATGCATTTGACAAACTCAAGAAGAATAGAGTCACATCCCCATCTTGTCGTACCACATGCGGGAGAGAGACTTCAACCTAGATGAGGATCCTAGTACTGTAGAGATGGCATAGAGGCAGTGTTGAGTCAAGTTCAGGAGGGTGAACTCTAGAGAGAGTTTTGGCTTATGCTAGCCGCAAGCTTAGCAAGCCAGAGAGAAATTACTGTGTAACCCACAGAGAGTTGCTAGCTGTTGTAGAGTATTTGAAGTATTTCAAACAGTACATCAATGGCCAAGGAGCAAAGTCAGAACTGACCACAGCACCTTATGATGGTTTCAAAGTTTGAAGAACCAAGAAAGTAATTTCCAAGTACGGATGAGTACAAACTGGCCAGAGCTGAAAAGAAGCCTGGCAACGCTGACAGAATGTCAGAACAACCCGGCAAGCAGTGTGGCCAGGGGCAACTGGTAGAAATGGAAGAAAAAAATAAACGTCTGCGGAGACACTTGAAAGAAAAGATGCACAAGAGGAAAAGTTGATGGTTACAGGCGAAGCAGACCGACCAAGTATACAGGGAGCCTTTCAGAAAAACCCAAGTAGAGAATGAGCTAAAGTTAAATGCCAACAAGGAGGGCAAGGACCGTCCGAGTAAACACTTTCTTTCAATGTTGGACCAAGGGATAAGTACCTCTACCCAGCTTACATGTATGTACATGTACATCTGCCAATCGTTGGCCCAACTCTGTCAATGGATGCTGACACAGTGTTGGTACAATGTTCGGCGAACGTGCTATCAATACAGAAATGAACATCACTTCAAGTGTAATTTGTACATGGTTAATTATTAAAATCTACTATAAATTAAATAATAATTATAATAATATTAAAACAATATTAAATTCTAGATAGCTCATTCTGCATCACAGATCCCTCGATGCACTTTACTATTTAAAAAGGCTTTATTGTTTTCAAAGGTACTGGACAAAAATAACATGTCAAATGTATATACTAAACAGGTAAAATCACAGTTAATAATGCACGACTTATTTCAAAACCTGACCAGAGAAGTGACAAAAGCTATTAAACATACCATCAATAATACAAAAACTGAGCAAGTAAACACGAACAAGGACTTTCTATACACACAATTTGAAAACTACAAAAATACAAAATAAACTCCATTCAATAATAACAAATTCTTATAGGACCCTACAGCACATTTCATAATAACCGTATCAATGCGCTTTACATTCAAAATGAAAGACCCAATGTACAATGAAAACAGCGATGACTTGTATGAATCAATTCTTGACACATTTCAAACATGCATCCTTTTATGTGATTAAATGTACTAATTAAACCACATCACAAAACAACTTGTTTTCCTTCACTCTAAAATGCTTCGTTTTTGAAAGGCGGGTGCCAAGGCATTTCCCTTTGGTTAAGGGCACCCTATGAGGAAATTGTAAATTTCTACTGTTTTTCAAGGGCACCAAGGCAATGACCACGGGACATGGATGTCTTTGTTGCCTCCGTGAAATATCAGGCCTGACTATGCTCTACTTACATACTGTGCATATATATTACGCATCAAGTGTTTTGTATGTTAAGTTCTGAACTTGTACTCACGGTTGTGATAGTGATTATCAATTATTCATACACCGCTGTAATCAGGACATGAAACAAATTTGCATGTCAAATAACTACCACAATTGTCTTTGATAATTTTAAACGACAAAAAATATCCCAAATTTCACTGCAGTCAATTCAATTCATCTCTGGAAATTGTTGTGCAGTATAAAAGTATCGTAATATCTATTAGATCCTCAAAAGGGTAATTCAAATGCTTGCATACAGTATAAACATTGACACATTAAAAACATTAAAAACAGATAGGGGCTTTATACAACAACAACAAAAATCCCTAAAATCTATAAGAAAATTCCTTCTGACTAGGTCAGAAGTGTTGTTGGGCTGTGTCGGCAAACTACCTTGCACAAACATTGAAAATGAACCTTTTATACTGAACAACAATTCCTAACGTTGGCATAACCGAAGGATGCAGACAGTTTCTCTTATTTAAAAGGCAGGGGACACTATTGGTAATCACTCAAAATAATTGTTAGCATAAAAACTTTCTTGGTAACAAGCAATGGAAACTGTTGATAGTATAAAACATTGTGAGAAACAGCTCCCTCTGAAGTAATGTAGTTTTTGAGAAAGAAGTAATTTGATTCACAATACCTCATAATTAGATTTTGAGGTCCCGAAATCAAGCATCTGAAAGCACACAACTTCTTGTGACGAGGGTGTTTTTTCATCCATTGCTTGCAACTTCGATGACCAATTGAGTTCAAATTTTCAAATGTTTGTTATTTTGTGAATATGTTGAGATACCTTAAGTGAGGATACTGGTCTTCGACAATTACCAATAGTGTCCAGTGCCTTTAACTACATTCTAAAATTATACATTACCTCTTACAGAGTAACCTGGTAACACCACATGCCACTAAAATCTGACAACATTTTAATTTGGTATCTGTGCAAGGCCTAGTTTGAAGCCAGGGCTGGTATGATAAGGTGGGACAACTCTCTTGAAATAATTCCAAAATATCCTGCTAACCTAAACAACATATATTGAGGAAGCTGATCTAAATTTGAAAAGCTTAGTTAAAAAATCAGAAATGTAACATTTAGCAAACTCCTGCAGTCAAAAATAATGCAAGAGTTACGTAACATAGCGCATTTTACAATCCATATCAATGCGCTTGATACTGCCCTGGTGATCATTGGGAGAATATAAAAATGCTTTAATCTTTCTCAGCTCCAAAGAAAGTATTCAGCCCTGAGCTGCAGTATGGGGCTAGTGGCTTTTTCATACACAAGATCCACCTCTACCCTCACAGGTACCCATTTATACTCCTGGGTTAAGCAGTTACATGAATAGTAAAGCACCTTGCTCAAGAACACAAGTGCCGTGACCTGGAATCGAACCCACACTCCGATGACTTTTACCACCAGAACTTGAATTCGATGCTCTTAAAGGCACTGTATACATTTGGTAATTACTCAAAATATATATTGGCATAAAACCTTACTTGGTATTAATGAACAACTGAGAGCTGTTGATAGTTAAAAACATTGTGAGAAACGGATCCCTCTGAAGTAGTGTAGTTTTTAAGAAATGGGTAATGTCTCACTAAAATAATAAAAAACTTCCGGCCAGAAGCCTTTTATTCCTATCTGAAAGCACACTAATTTGCACAACAATGGTGTTTTTTCTTTCATCATATTCTTGCAACTTCAATGACCAATCAAGTCAAAATTTTCACAGGTTTTTTTTTTTTTGCATATGTTTGGATACACCAAGTGAGAATACTGGTCTTTGACAATTACCAAACGTGTTTAGAGCCTTTAACCACTTGGACATGCACTATAGAGTTAATTTTTTGATGAAATAAAAAATTGATTGTTTTTTTTATATCTAAAAACAACTGCACATTTGTTACGAACTAAAGTGAATAGTTCAACTTGAAAATGTCAGCCTTCCCAAATTCAAAGATAACATGATGTGCAACAAAGCATAGCTGAAGACATTTTGTTTTAATTTGTCAAAACACTTTCAAGTTAAATATTCACTTTAGTCATTACAAACTGAGCAAACTGGCATTGTCCTCAACAATGTGTGACAAAGTACCAAGAATTAGATTAAATTAAGGAAACCTAGTACACAGTACACTGTAATCTTGCCACAACTTGTTCATTAATTTTTACCAACAGAAATATTAGACAAAATTAAATTAAATTAGATACTAAACTATTTTATAACGAATGAAAAAACTGTGGTATGATTTGGACATTTCAGGGCCTGTATGCTTTGTCCTTGAAAGGGCAGGGGCAGCTAGGCATTTTCTCCTTGGTAAAGGGCACCCAATGAGGAAATTGTAAATTTATACTGGAGCATTTAAGGGCACCAGAGGGCTGGAGGAAATTGGTTTTGTGCCTTTGTGTCAGGGCTGACATTTTCCCTAATATTTTAAACCTCCCTTGATTAAACAAAATTACAGAGTGATCAATATTAACAGAGTAAACTGTAGCAACAGATTAACAAACAAAAAGCTTAACAATTAAGGCCTGGAAAAGCTATATTTAATAAACTAATCAATAACAAGATGAATTTGAAACCTCCCTTTAGGCAGTGGACACTATTGGTAATTACTCAAAATAACTATTAGCATAAAACCTTACACTTGTATTGAGTAATGGGAAGAGGTTGATAAGTAAAAAACATTGTGAGAAGCGGCTCCCTGACACAGTTTTTGAGAAAGAAGTAATTTTCCACGATTTCGAGACCTCAGAATTAGATTGAGGTCTCAAAATCAAAGCACCCATTGTCATGTGACAAGGCTGTTTTTTCTTTCATTGTTCTGTTATCTCGCAACTTCGGCAACCAATTGAGCTAAAATTTTCACAGGTTTTGTTATTTTATGCAATGTTGAGATACACCGAGTGAGAAGACTGGTCTTTGACAATTACCAATAGTGTCCAGTGTTTTTTTAACAAAATTACACAGTGATCAATGTATAAGCAGAGTAAACTGTAGCAACAGATTCACAAACAGAAAGCTTGAAAATCAATGCCTGGAAAAACTATATTATTAAATACCTGATCAATAACAAGATGAAGTTACTTTAGAAAAATAATTGTAATAATAACACCATACAAGATGATGGCTGTCTTTTGATGAAGATGCAAATTCTCCTGAGTTGACAGAGACGATATTTAAATGTGCAACAGACTCTGCAGTACTGAGAGCTTTCCTGGTGGTGATCCATATCTTGTTCATATTCACCAAATTAATTGATGATGACCAGTATTTTAGCATAGACTATGAATATTTATGCAAGAGTAATCTGATGAATATACAACCGTTATTGAGAAATTCAATCAATTGAAACTGTTACATTATCAGTGACTTTAGGGAAAAGGTTGAAAACAACGAATAGAACCTTAAGTGTAAACTCTTTACTACATTAGAAACTAAACTACACTTTCTCGACAATTCTCCTTAACTTTTTGAAATCCATATTGACGAGAATTTAACGGGGAAGAAACATATTGACAATTTAACTATCTGTATAATCCAAAAATCGTGCTGACGAAGGTGGCATTCTTTATTGGAACAGTTTGGATTAAATAACATAGCTCAAAAGGGTTTAGGAAAACGAGAGAAAGAGTAATCTAGAACACCAGGCCAGCACCCACCGCAGTGTTGGGATACGCCATTCCCGCCAGCAGGAGATCTGCACGTGTGTATGTATTCCCACTGACATCAATGAAGTGTCGACCGTTCCCGGGTCCAGGGGCCTCCTAGTAAACCCTACCTACACTAAATAAAAGCTAAAACTTAACTGGCAAGGTGTTCCTTGAAAAGAAAGAAAGGGAGGTAGAAAAGGAAGTGGAAAAGGAGCGCAGCGAACCCAATAAATTTTATTGTTAGTGAATCCATATGGGACTTGCATGGGGGCACATTTCTCCAGATGATAATAGTTCTTACGCTTGCGTTGTTTTAACGTTGTGGCGTCATTGATATCATCATCCCCCCCCAAAAAAATGCTGGGTCAAGCACATTATCAGATGAATTTAGATTCATGTGTAAACTTTTTTAGGTTGCTGTGATATTTACTCTTGAATTATGAAATTTGAACTTCCGGTTTTGAACAGAAGAAAAGGTCACATGGGGTCATAATTTGAACAATATTTCTAATATATATATATATATATACATCAAGTGCTTTGATATGCAATTACCTTGTACAGTATGCTAATTAGTAGTATATTTTGTTCTACAGATAATTATTTTAAACAAAAAACGTTAATTTAGTGTTGTGACATCATCGAATCAGCCACTATAGCCATGGGTCAGATTTGTCACTAAACACACCTACGTCGGTTGCGCATCCGACATACAATCACACACACAGCACACATCTCCACTCCGAGATGCCCAACGCTACAAACACATCTCCGTCGGATGCTTGGCTCCACTTCGAACCATCCAGACCGACATCAATCACACACACACCACACATCTCTATTCAGAGCAGCCATCCCTGATGCCCTTCTTTTCTATGTCAGGGGCACAGATCCCCTCGGAGACGACCCAGAGACCCCTGGGATGATGGAGTGGGGGGGGGGGGGGGGGAGGTTTGCAACCACTTGGAGCGTCCTCCAACCATTCCATCGAACCCAGAGCGAGATAAGCATATGTAAAGGGACATTGTGACAGCCCAGAACGCCCTCACTCACCCCCCCTCCCCCTCCCTTTGGAGGCAACCTCCACGGAGGCAACCTCCACGAAGGCAACCTCAACGGAGGCAACCTCCAACGGCCCTACAATACAGGCCGGAGGTCAGAAGGGATGCACTAGAACTCGCAAAGTCACCCCCCCCCTTTAACTGAGTGGTCTCTTCTTCCTGGAGGTTGGGCCAGACAATGAGGACCAAATCGCCTCGAAGCGGCCTCTGTTACCTCCCCCAGCGGCGAAGGGTAGCTACGACCAGCACTGTTCCGGTGGAGCAGGGGATATGGACACTCAGGACACCTGGCCCGCCATTGAGTCAACCATCATGTCAGGTGGATAACAGCACCCAGACGGCGCTGCTTGACCTGCCTCTGCCGCAGACAACAGCACCCAGGTTACAGCAGCATTCATAGAGGACCCCTACCAGTCGCCTGCCACTGTGATCTCAAAAAGAAGTTCCCCACAGTTTTGGGGAAAACTACTGCACAGGACTGAGGTGCAGCGTGACCACCAGAACAGTATCCCCAAATTTTGTTTCTTGCCACTGTGAAGGGGTTGCTTCACTGGCAGGCGATGGCGCTCACTGCCTGCTTCTGGGACAAGCAGGGGCCTAGGAGGGGCAGTGTAGCGGCGGTGCCAATCAACCAGTAAGGGGCGCCAGCCAACTCCCGTCGAGGCACTGCTGGCGACCCCTGCTGGCCGATCAGTAAATCTGCTCGCCAGAGAGGGTGTCCTCTGGCTTAATGCTTCTCTCTCGTGTATTCAGTATGACTTGTTGAGTATAAATAAAGCTCCGGAACGAGGACAGAAAAGCCAGTTAATTGAACCTTCGTGTGTGTTCAATGCAACCCACGGTCAACGCTGTCAGAAATTGACATACTGGTAGATAACCAAAATAGCAAGAAAACCGAGAAAACAGAGACGTTTTAAGGAGAGCAATAGCAAAAATTGCCACATTGCGCTGCACCGTACATCTAGGCTTGAGACTGGAACTGGTATGTGATCTTACATTCAATATCTGGGATGGAGTTTCTTTGTAGGTATCTGTGTGTGTAAAAGTTGGTGTCTATATGTGACAGTTGGTGTCTGTAAGAGTTGGTTGGAGTAGTCAATTGTCTGTTAGTGTCGGACATGAGTGAGGGTTATGTTAAGGGTTAAGGTGATAGAACTCCCGGGTAGAACTAGGGTTAGTGTTAGGATGAGGGTTATAGTTGTGTAAGGGACAGACACCTACAAGAAAGCCCATTCCGGATATTGAACGCAAGATCACATAGCAGCTCCGGTCTCTCCATTTGTTTCAAGCCAATTTAGCGTAATTTAAAAAGCCCTCTGCACTCTCAAGCTCTCTGAATCCTCCAGCCCTTGTTTTCTCTGTCAACCAAAGGTACACAATCTTGATGTTACCCTCAACAACATAGTGGTGTCCAGTGGTTTAACAACCTACCACACGGCCAGACATCTCACCAAGATCCTCAACCCACTAGTTGGCCTCAAACAGCACCATATAACCAGCTAATTGGTTTGGCATAATCGTCAGTCTCTCTCTTCACCAACAAACATATACCTAAGAAAGAAGCATGCCTCAATGCAAAACAACGCCTACGAGCTGATCCGTGACCATGACAGGCCCAATGGCCACGAGCCTCACACTCTTATCACCTAAATGTACGTATCTTCGTAGCTGCCAACACATGGACCTGTTCTATGAGCAAACTGCTGGGTTCCCACCACGGGATCTCCTCTTTCCATGGTTCTGACGAAATTGCTCATATACTGAAGAGTTTGAACTGGACACCATTGGGAATGCTGATCTTCGCCCCAACCTCTGCTCTGCTACATGTACATTATGGGCCCCATGCCAAGACAACAGTTCTTCCAACCTGAACAACCAGCATCCACTCTCCAAAGCACTGACACACTCCAGCGCACACACATCCAGCCAGCAGGCAACTACCATAGAAACAAGAAACTTAACATTTAGTTTGATTTTCAGGGATGAAAATTCTTCAGTTACATCAGGGTGGCATCACTATGTATTCATCATCATCATTAAGGCTGTGTAGGATGTCCCTCCTAATGTAAATGCCATTAATTTTTATTTGTTGCAGTTTTTATCCACGTTGTTCCTGCTTAAACCTTGATGTCATCTCTCCATCTTCTTCTCTGTCTGCCTCTTTTCCTTGTCCCAGTCCTTGGCTGCCAATCCGCTATACTTGTTGTCCACATTGTCATTCCTTCAGGCAGTGTGTCCAGCCCATTTCCATTTAGCTTGTTTTATTGTCCTTATAATTCTCCAGCATTCTCCAGAAGACGATCAGAGCATACTGATCGAAACGTTGAGTTAAACCAACGGTTCTTTTCAGAACCACCCCAACTCATTTAGAGATTATTAAATGGTGTTACCGCAAACTCTTCTATATGTCCTTATAGTGTTCTCTTCCTCCAGTTTTCTTTCATATTTCTGTGCATTTAATCCTGTCTCAATATGAGATGTAGCAATTGTCTCTCTGTGCTTTGCAGTGTTTTAAATGTTCTAATAGTTTTGTTGTTGCCATGTTTCTGCTCCATAAGTTTGTAGCACAGTACACACTGATCACATTATTTTTCTCCTAAGTGCCATACATGTAGGTATGTTCTTATCACAAAGTATTCCTCTGTATTGTCCAAATGAGCTCCATCCTGCCTTTGATACTTCATCTTCTGCGTTGTCGTTTATTTCTACTGTTTGGTCCAGATGTTTGAATTCATTGACCTAGCTGATCGCTTGGTCCTCCACCATTTATTGAGTCATCTATATTGAAGTTTGTCTACTTGTCTGGATCCTTTGTGCATCTTCAAGCTTTTGCTGTCTAATTTACTTGCGCTTCGAAGTAGTTAACGAAAGCGGTGATTAGAGCAACATCATCTGCAAAGCGTAGGTCTATTGTCATTTCTCCATTGATAGTACCCTTTTTCTTCCAGTGAAGTGTTCTTGAAAACCCCTCCAACACCGCATTAAATATTTTGGGTGTGAGATTGGGTCCCCTTGCCTAATTCCTCTGTTGATGTAAGTTTCCTGTGGGTTGCTTTATGAAAATCCTACATTATGTATTGAAATATATTAACAAGGCAGATTCTTTCTGCTATTGTTTTTGCACTCAATAAGTTTCTCTTTATTATAATTATTATAATTAACAAAAAATATAAAAAAATACAATCTATACATCATAGGATGGACTTTGAATACTTAACAACACTACATAGAGTTTGACTCCATTTGACCTTTACTTCTGGTTAAAAGCGGGCTTTAAAATCAACGCTGGTTTTAACATGTAACAAAAAAAGTGCTGCCGCTGGCTGTTGCGCTCCACAGGTTCAGAGAAAGATTGATAGATAGAAAGAATGATTATAGACAGATAACAGGTTTATTCACAATCACAGCATATGGCTGAATTGTAAATATAATAGACCCACACCGAGATATAAAAATCACTAGGGAAAAAAGAAAAATGTTAATTCATTTTAATTTAAACCACATTATTCTTGCGCATTAGGCCTACACTAAAAAAATCATACATAATGATTTACTTGACTAATCCTAACAACAAATTAAATCACTTGTTTTTAGTGATGGCTCAAGTGCCACTGAGAACCAAATTTTTCAAACATACATTTTTGGGGTGATGTCTGTTCCCACTCAAAAGAAATGCAATTTCTAGAAGGCTTTTTTCATGTGATGAGTGGTTTAAGGGCAACTGTGAGGACATGTTGTTTTAGCCTTCTCTAATTAATCTCCATTTTTGACAGCTGATTCATCAAAAGACCATTATCTCACTTAGTGTATCCAAACATACATGCTTGCATAAAATCATAAATTTTTAATTTTTTTTAAAGTCACTTAATTGGTCATCGAATTGGCAAGAAATTATTTAAAGAAAAAACACTGGTTGCACATGGTTGCTCTGGTTGATTAGACTTTCCCAGATCTCCCACAACCAGTATCTCCAACGGGTATAAATTTAGTGGTTGCGCGTAAAATGCAGATGGTTAAGACTGCCTAACCCAAACGAGGGAGAGAGCACAAAAGAGGTTACATGAATTTTAGGAAAAGTCATAATGAGAGTGAACAGACATACCCAAAACTCAGGCCTGATTCTTCATAGAGGCAACGCAGGTGATTGCCTCCATACCCCTTGGTCATTGCCTGCAAACTACATTTTGGTCAAAATTACTTCAATTTAGAACGGTCCTATAAAAATACCCACTTAATAATTTGGACAATGACCAATTCACCACAATACAATAAAAATCATGTGTTAAACAAACTAATCAATAACAAGATGATTAAATGCAAGTTGGACATTAACGTTTCTGTAATATAAACTGATACATGTACGGTGACTGTCTTTTGATGAAGATGCAACTTCTGTGGAGGTTGAAAGGATGGTACTTGAATGTGCGACAGACTTTGTAGTACTGAGAGCTTTCCTGATGGCGTCTCTAAGTCCATGACTCCTCCATAATGTTCTCATGTCAGAAGATTGACACCAAATGAATGATGACAAGTGGTTTGTACAGTGTTTCCATTGGCTTTGGCGAAAATAGTTTAAGTCATGTCATCAGAGAATAGACTCTTTTTGTCACTACAATGTACATGGGGTACCCTCCTTTGGATCTTATACATTCGATCCACAAAACTACTTTTTCTCATATAAACTCTTTTTTAAAAGTGTTTGCACAATTATTTGCTGCTCCGAACTAACATCATTAGTTGCAATTTCATATATTTAATGATCAAGGTCAAACAACGAAAACGCATAAAAGTTACACAAAATCTAAAATGAATGTTTGACTTTGGAAATGATTGCCCCTCGTTGCCAAACAAATACTTCAAAGATAAGACCGCTCTTGATTAATACACCCAATTTACCACAGGCGCTACACAAAAATGCTTAACTATACTTTGCCTTTGGCCCGTACATTCTATCTACAATACACTTTCTCCCTTCTTAAAGTATTTGCACAGTTAGTTGCTGCTCAGAACTATAAGGTCATTAATGGCAAATTCATATTTCTAATGATCAAAAGATCATAGAATGAAAAAAAGCATTACAAATTCAAAATATTTGATTTTGTTAAACTTTGAAATGAAAGTTTCTTTTTGCCAAGCAAATTCAAAGACCACTCTTGATCAATAAACCTCATTTACCAGGAGCTCTAAAATATGCAAAAACATTTTTTGCGAGACACATACAAATTGCAATATGGACTGTAAACAGTTCTGAGCACAGTGACAACTGTTGTTCCAGTAATAAACAGTAATGATTGTTACAAAACTACCGTTCCTATTTTTAGATGCTAAATGTGCATCCAAGATAAAGAATGATAATTTTGGTTGTACCCTTTTAACACCGATGTGTGTTTAAAACACAGTACTTTCCCAAGTCCTGTGAAAAGTCCACTCAAGATGAATGGCCTATTTTTATTGGTTAAAAATAACTCATATGATGTTTTTAGAATGATCCATGCAATTACAACAGATAAAATAGTATCAAAAATCATTGAGGTCTGTAAGTGTGTGCAAGGAAGACCATTATGAAGCCTACTGAAACCTGTATATCATAGAACTAGTCCCTTCCCTCGGAAGCTTGATGAAGATACACAGGTCATGAGAAGATTAATGACTTGTTGAAAAGTAAGGGTTTGGTCTGTCACGGTGGGGTTAGTTTGGTGCTGTTTGACGATAAGGCATGCTTCTTTCTTGGGTATGTTGGTGAAGAGAGACACTTTGTCAAATCTGACAAGAATATCAAATTGACCGAGGGGAATACCAAATACCATGTTGACGAACTGACTTCAGTTGGTGATGTGGTGCTGTGTGAGGCCGACCAGTGGATGGAGGATCTTGCTGAGATGTCTGGCCTTGTTGTAGGTTGTTGAAACCCTGGACGCCACAATTGGACGAAGAACATCGGCTTGGTGTATCTCCTAATTTTCTTATTTTCTTATTTTTTAACTTGTCCATATTTCCATGTTCAGCGCCCTAGAGCATGTCTACATGATTAGGGCGCTATATAAGTTTTGGTATTATTATTGGTTGCTGTGATCTTGTGTTCAATGGCCAGAATGGGGTTTCTTGGTATGTGTCTGTAACTGTTGGCCAACAGAATCGCAGTCTCCTTGAGGTCAAGTCAGATGTGTTGACCACAGTCAACCTAAACCACAAACCCTAACCCTAACCTAAACTCAACCCTAACCCTAACCCTAGTCCATATCCAGATCCTGCTAACCTTCAAGAACCCAAAACTACCAAGAACCACCAACCAAAGTAAGCTAAAGAATGCTGCCAACTAAGCCCTACCTCAAGACCAATCTATCCACTTCATGTCTGCCGACAAGGGTGACACCACTGTGGTCATATGCACCTCCGAGTATGACCACGAGGCGACTAAAATTCCATCGTCCAACACTTGCAGATGCCTACCAAGAAACCCCATACTGGCCATTGAATGCAATATCACCAACAAACTCTGGTCTCCATCAGCACACTCATGTACTGCCATCACAAGACCTCTGCATCCTGCTATCTCATTTCTTGGGTCAACCCAAGATACATAAGCCCAATGTTCCTCTCCATCCAATGTTGGCATCTAGGGTTTCAATAACCTACAATAAGGCCAGACATCTCACCAAGATACTCCACCTACTACTTGGCCTCACAAAGCACCACACCACCACCTTAACCCAGTTTGTCAACATCATAAACGAAATTCACAACGGTCAATCCGACATTCTTGAGAGTTTTGACAAAGTCTCTCTCTCCATCAACATACCCAAGAAAGAGGCATGCCTTATCGCCAAACAGCGCCAAGCTAACCCCACCATGACAGACTGAACCCTTACTCTTCAACAAGTCATAGATCTTCTCATGACCTGCGTATCTTCATCAAGCTTCCGAGGGAAGGGACTAGTTCTATGATATACAGGTTTCAGAAGGCTTCATAATGGTCTTCCTTGCACACACTTAAAGACCTCAATGATTTTCGATACTACGTTATCTATAGTAATTACATGGTCCATTCGAAAAACATCATGTGGATTATTCAGAAAAAATTAAAATAGGCCACTGATCTTGAGTGGACTTACAAGTTGATGCTGCATGAATTCTGCAGAACCAGTCACAAACGTTTAACCCTGCTTGAAATTCCAAAGGAATGGCAGTTTCACAACAATCATCACTGATTTTTACCGAAGCAACAGTTTGCACTGTAATTATTAACTACATGTAAAGAGTACTTTTGCGTAGATAAACATAATTAATGTTTATTGACACAATTAGATCCATTTCTGGATGCGTTTTACACTGACCTGATTCCATTCCTCTTCTTGCAAGCTTGAGTGCAGAAGCAATCTTGAGTCTTGACACATTAATGATAATGCTTGATTTCCCATCAAACAGAAGCCGATGAAGCATCTTGGTAGTTCAACCAAAACTGCAAATAAATTATAAGCACTTCTATTATTGAATGGACTTGAATTGAAATGGTTTGAAATAGTTTATTGATAAAAATGTTATTGCAGCACAAAGCCAGAGGCTGAACAAAGAAATTTTTACAGATAAAGGATTACAATATGATAACTATATAAAATGGGCCATTTGTTATTTTTTAAGGCTTTCTGTATTTAACAAAAGAGGCAGTGTATCTACCGCAGCAAGAGAAAATCTGCACTTACGCCCTAGGAGGGGGCCATTTGACTTACGGGGCCATTTGTTTCAGTGTAATGGCCATTCGTGCAGGATTGGTTATGCCGAATAGGATTGGCGTGCGCAATTTTTGCAGGAATTGTTTGAGCAGCCGAACGCCAGCGCATGAAGGGTTAAATTGCAAAATTTAATAATCATGCAGGATCGGTTTAGCACCCCGGAAAAATTAACCTTGTGGAGAACCATGATCTTGAAGCTTGAGATCAACTCTTTCTACATTAACAATGTATACATATAAAATGTGAGGGTCACCAAAATACAGTGTGAGAGAGAGCGAGCAATTGGCAAAATTGGGGGTCCATAAGCCGAGCTCAACAGCCCAAATTTTGCAAAGCGTTCTTGTCACAAATAAATTTTTTGGGTCACCATGCGCTGTGCCAGCGCAGTTACCAGCCTAGCGGATCGCCAAACATCCGAGCCAAGGGCGAGTTGGACTAAACCGTTCTGTAAAAGGGGTGTTGTGTGGCAGTGCGTGTGTGCTATATGCGTAAGTAGCCGGCATTGTAAACGGACAGCACGCACGCGCTGCAACACACCTTTTACAGAATGGTGTAGTCCATATCAGCCGTGGCTCAGGAATTCGTCGAACGAGTACCCAAAAAATAAAGCGTTGAGCATATTGACAGTAAAAAAAAAACGTTTGACGTGGCGGCAGAGAAACAACAGTGAGTATCAAGCAGAAAATGGCATTTTTTCCCC
The DNA here is from genome assembly GCF_032118995.1 of Asterias amurensis. NCBI lineage: Eukaryota > Metazoa > Echinodermata > Asteroidea > Forcipulatida > Asteriidae > Asterias > Asterias amurensis. The sequence goes on from NC_092654.1 coordinate 20,210,192, forward strand.
AATTTTTTTTAAATTTAACTCAACAAAAAGGCAATACATGTTTGGGCACTTATGGATGTCACTGCATCATTGTATCCATTTGAATCACTGGATCAAAATAGCATGATGGCTGTTAATAAATTCCATATTCATTTGTTCTTGACTAGACTTCAATGCAGTACATGTTCATGAACGGAGTGAAGAATTGCCGAACGTTGTGCATAATGACTACAGACTGTGCACAATGTACAGCCTTGGACAACCAATGACATGGACAACTTTTGCTAACAGAGGGCGTTACGGGGCAATTCATTAATTATTTCTCGATGTGCGTTGTTGACTGATCGTTGATTCATGAAGATTTTGTTGCAAACGGAGTTCAAAACATGTTCAAATCAACCGACCCCCTAACCACAAAGTCATTAAAGTTGTTGTTGATGGAAAAGGGATAGTTTAAGGTAAAAATTCAGATATAAAATCCTCAAAAAAAGCAATTTTAAGGGCTTCACTTTTGTGGTTTTTTTTTTTTTTTTTTTTTTTTCGTTTTGAAAATTGTGTATAATTACATGTGGGCTAGTGAAAAAACCTGCGGACGATTGAATAAAAAAGTTAAGGGAAACCCCTGAATCATCAGTCTTCAAACTCCAAGTGAAAGTTGTAGAAGAGACAGTCATAGCATAAGAGAGGTGTTCTAATGACCTATTCTTCTGGTTTGACTCCAAACCTATGGGGTGCAAGATGTCTCAGCTAGTAAATACATCGCGATATTTAATCGATATCGCGATATATTGATATTTCGATTAAAACCAAATCCATCCGATATCGAAATCGTTTCCAAATTAATATCGCGATATTCGATAATATCGTGATATCGCCCAAGCTTAATCATCAGTCTTCAAACTCCAAGTGAAAGTTGTAGAAGAGACAGTCATAGCATAAGAGAGGTGTTCTAATGACCTATTCTTCTGGTTTTACTCTAAACCTATGGGGTGCAAGATGTCTCAGCTAGCAAATACATCGCGATATTTAATCGATATCGCGATATATCGATATTTCGATTAAAACCAAATCCATCCGATATAGAAATCGTTTCCAAATTAATATCGCGATATTCGATAATATCGTGATCTCGCCCAAGCTTAGTGTTTAAAGCATAAAGTAACGTACGTGTACTTACACAATAACAAATGGTTTGATAGTTAGTAGCTCTGGCACGTTACGATAATTATATTCCAATAGTATTTGTAATGTTACTACTTCTAACTTTATTACGGGACTATGGGACCACGCTGTGAGAATGTCCAACTTTTTCAACTGGGTGCCGAGTTTGTATTTGTACATTTGCCGAGTTTGAGGGTGCCGAGTTTGCAAGGTGCCGAAGTGACCGGTACCCCTACTGTGATGCGTGAACTACACGCACGTTGAACAACAATGTGTCATGACATTGTTGTCATTTATAAGCTCGGGAGTCTGAAGGAAATTCACGGCTGTTATGCATGTATTTTAAGTGCAAATTACAAAGGAATACCGTTCACAAAATACAGCGGGTTTTACGGAAATGCATTTCGACAGGAAGAAATTAAAACAAAATTGATATACCTTTCCTGAGTCAAATTTAGAACTGCGTCATGAGGGTTCCTTCCTCTAGGCATAATATAATGGCGCTGCTCAACTCGCGCATGCGCGTCTAAAACAGCAGCGGCAGGGTCACCGCTTTTGTTCGACGTCAAATTATCCAATGGCATCGCCGTATTTGTGTGACGAAACAATGAATATTGATGATAAGCTGTATAAATCTTTAAACCATCACTTAATTTAATTATTATCAATTTCCTTTGGGTTTAAAACAGCCCAGTCTGAAAAAGTTTTTTTTTGTGTGTGCAAATATTGAATCTTTTTCATATGATAGGCCTACCGGTATTTTTTAAATAAAAAAAAAAAAACCAATTAGCTTTGACTTTTCACAAACGAACAACGCTGCAGCTATTTTTTTTTAATGTCCGATCCTTAAATAAATTTTCCAGTCAAATAAGGAAAAAACTAAAAAAAAAATACCAAGAAATGTTTGCCCTTAAAGCCCTTATACACTTTCGGAACAAACAAAAAAAGGTTCACAGATTTACAAATTACTTACATGGTTTACAGAAGGTCATGGTGAAAGACTTCAGAGGGAGCTGTTTCTCACAATGTTTTATACCATCAACAGCTCTCCATTTCTCGTTACAAAGAAAGTTTTCATGCTAACAATTATTTTGAGTAATTACCAAAGGTGTCCACTGACTTTAAACACCACCTCAAATCTGAATCCTCAAGGTTAATCAATACTTTCAAAGGAATTAAATGAAAAAAAAAATAATAATAGGAAGAAGCTTGTTAACTGGCAAGCGCCCCCTACAGTTTTGGAACGTGCAATCGTGGCTGGGTGATTGCAGGTGTGTTTCGCATGATAATTGAGTTCAGAAATATGATTTTTTTTTTCATGTTTTTTTTCTAATTTCCTATGGACGCAATAAGAATCATGAGGAGATGTGGATGGTATATATTTAATCTTAAAAGAAAACAAAAAATGTTTACCATACAAAAACTGTATAGGGACAGCAATCTCAAAAACAAACACTGATGGACTAACCAGCTTTATTTTCCTTACCCCATGCTAAATTGGGCGCCAAAGTCTGCGATTCAACTTTGAGGTGTTGATAGATGACCCAATACAGGATAAACTTCAATAGCAGGTTCGGTGGATTGTTGTTCTCCAGATGTGGCAGATGAAAAACCATTAGTCAGAGATAGATGTGGTGACTTGTTGGAGAGTTACATACAGTTACTTTATAACCAAGTTTGACAAACTTACATTTTTGTACATGAGTGTGACATTTTTATTCAAATGTAAAACTGCTCATTATCATTATACAGCAATCTCGTTTAGAAATAATTTCATTTGTATCGAGACCAAAGATGGGAAAAAGCTCCCAACTACACGTTCAATAATGGCTCCCTCAATGGAAATAATGGTTTCGACCAGTAGATAGTAATTTTATAACACAATGAAGTAACAACCCAATAGATAAAAACATTAGGGCCTATACATTCCAATTTGCAAAAAACACAATACAAGTACAAGTACAATCATTTACAAACATTATTTTACAATCGAATGATTAGTTAAGTGAGTCCTGTAATATTAAAACCCACACTCGGATGACTTGGGCATAATAACTTCTTAAGAGTAAGACCAATCACTTGGCCATAACTCGCTATTTATATACATTAAAAAAAGACCCACACAATACAGAGAACAATTTCAATTCTAAAGCGAAATGCTCCTCAAATTAAAATGCAGCAGTTGGTACTCAAAAATTTACATTTTCCTATTACATTAGTGTGTAACAATCGATGTGCACAATTTTCATAAAGCTGTTTAGCAGAAGATCTGCTTAGCAAAAAATTGCTGCGCAAAAACAGAGTGGGCACCAGTTGCAGCAACGTAAACTATCCCGGAATATTGTCTGGTAACCTGTATTTACTAAACAAGATTATATTCCTGTGCTTAGCAGGTTTATAGAGTATCGGTGAATGCTATCACAGGGAACTTGACAATAATGGGGACATAGTCAACTCCTATAAAAAAGAAAAACCTGTAATGACATTTTCAATTAAGTTCTTCAGTTAAGAATTTCTATTAATTGTAAAACCTATTGAACACTGGCTACAGTTGCATTACTTCATTAACATTACTTTTGTATTGTGACATAACACTTTGCTATAAGCAATTTAGATTGATTATGATCAATGATTATCTTAGCTCTTTATATAACTAAGCCCTGGTGTTGTGGTTGTTACTTTCTGTCTATTTTTTGCGCTGAAAAACTTTTTAATTTCCATCATAAGTTTGAACAATGCTTTTCCTCAACACATAAAATAATTACCTAAAAATAGAAACAGATATAGTTGTACCAAATAACAAACATTTTGCCCAAAGATTGTCAGTTTTCTACTTTCATCAACCAAAATAAAATTAGTTTACAAAGCAGTTTTCCTGAAAAGAATAACCAAGCTTAAGCTTTCCTTGCCATAATTTCAATGGTCTGCGCCAAAAATTATTTGGCTATTAATTAAGCTTTTTCTCTCTCCTTGCAATCTGCTTTAAAATTGTTGAAAATGTTACCAAGTTTTAGTCAAAAGTGTGGCAACCAAAAAACAAACCATATTTTCGCTTAAACACCAGTTAATACACTTTTTGAGTTTTGGGTAAACGAATACAATTTTTTGTTTAAAAAAAAAAACCTGTACAACCTGTTGGGCCATGTCATACGGAGCATTTTTTCAGTTAACTTAGAGGCAACCGACAACACTGCATGCCCAATGAACACTCCGGCAGTACAAGAGACAGTCTACTAGCTGTAACTCACTATCCCAGGAAAATAATGAAAAAAATGAAATTAGAATAAACTTTCTTCTTACAAAACGAAACTGGTTGCCTATAATTTACCCAGTGTGACATGGCCTTATAAGGGTTGTACTCCTATGCTCTGAAATCGTCGAAATCCAATAGGATTTTGCACTTGAATTATATGAATTTGATTTTCTTTATTAAACCAACAATGCTTGGCAAGAGTCAAGTAATATCTCTTGATTTCATTAAACTTGCCGCAAGTTTAATAAAATCAAGAGATATTCGTACTGGGCTACCATAATAAATGTTCTTGGATTTTGATGGGTTCAAGAACATACTATTTTGAGTATTAACATTAAACTAAGGCTGTATCTGAATGAGTGGCTGTGGATTATGGCCTGATTGTCATGTGAACAAGGCCCAATTTCATAGAGCTGCCGAAGCAGAACATATTGTTCAACAATATTGTCTGCTTAGCAGAAATGAGCAGGATACCAACTACAAACTGCATAATGGTTGGTAACCATAATGTGCTCTGCTACTTTTGTGCTTTAAAAGTACGTTTGGGTACTTTTTGTAAGACAAAAATAACTAGTGTTCACAGATCCACATTTAAACTCACACGATGGGAAGGTAATGATGGTACAAAATAATTTTTTCTCTCGAGACAAAAATTATATCTGTGACATTGTTTTACTCATTTCTCAAAAACTACAGCACCTCAGCAAATAATATTTTAATAAAAGCTTGCTTCTGTCAATATCTTCAAAACCGTGTAAGTTTACTGAAATCTGTGGACATTGTATTTTTTGTCTTACAAAAAGTACCCAAACCCTTTAATCAGCTCTATGGAACTGGGCCCTGCCATTTAAAGGAACACGTTGCCTTAGATCGGTCGAGTTGGTCATAAAAAGCGTTTTTTAACCGTTTTCTATAAAATGCATATGATTGGAACGATGTTTTAAAAGTAGAATACAATGATCCACACAAATTTACCTCGAAATTGCGTGGTTTTCCTTTTACTGTGCGATCTAACACGGTCGGCCATTATGGGAGTCAAAAATTTTACTCCTATAAATGGCCAACCGTGTTAGTCGACGAGGTAAAGGGAAAACCGTACAATTTCTAGGCATGTTTGTGTGGATCATTGTATTCTACTTTTACAACATCTTTCTACCCTTGTGCATTTTATAATAAACGCTCATTCAAAGACCAACTCGACCGATCCAAGGCAACGGGTTCCTTTAAAGCATACTATGAGACCCATATAGAAACATACACAGCCATAACAGCCACTCATTTAGATATTGCCTTCTTCTTTTGTGTCTTCATACGGTGATCCGTGGTGGTAATCTTCAAAACATCCCTCTGTCACTTGAAGTGGGGAGTTGGTTGTTCTTCAGCTGGTGTCCCACAGTCCAGAAAGCCTTGATTAGCCTCAAGATTGGTTGACTGCATCTCCAAGGTTATCGTTTCAATCTGATGCGGGAGAACATTTTCACAAATTAATTATTTTTTATATTAACTCAAATAGACATTTTGAGATTATGGTGGACACAATACTATTTTTATTTTGTTTTATGCAATTCGCCAGACACACAAGGCCTGAACGCCACTTCAAGGTGTGGGCTACAATTGTTGTTCATCCAGGGGCCGTTGCCACCTACTCCTGGGGCTGAAAAAGGGTTATCCCCTTAACAGTCCATACGGATGTAGGCTTGGGTATCATCCATCAGAAGCCTGGCACTTTTGGTTTGGGGTAAATTTGTCTGTATTCACCCAAACCAAGCAGTATACACCTACCAAGTGTGTCCAACAAACCTCGAAAAGAATAGTTCTTAGGAACTCAATGAAAAGGGAAAGAAATATCAAGTGTTTGCTTCTTCTCAGAGTGTGATTTTAAAATTTGATAAAAAACACTTTTAAACAAATTTTTGCACCCGTTGGTTGTATGTGTGTCTTTGCACACTAAATTAGAATGATTTCATTCTTTCAAATCAAATTTTTAGACTTTTAAAGATGGTCCTTCTCAAAAATTATTCAACTGATCATTTGCTTTTTTTTTTATTTTTGTGTTTTGCATGTGAGTTTATAGCATACGAATACTGGATTCTTTCAATTTAACTTTTTTAAACCTTAAAAGATGCACTTCCGAAAATTTGTTCAACTGATCCTGTATTACTTGTGTTTTTGGATGAAGGTTCTCTTAAAAAAATAGAAAATTTAGTACTTGTTACAGCTTACCAAGGGGTGTGTTGTTGACTGCTTGCATCTGTCCTCCAGTGACCTCCAACAATGCTGCTGTCAACGAGCCCAATTTCATAAGTCTGTTAGCACATTAAATTGCTTAGCATTAAATTTGTTCCTTGATAAAAAAAAGGTTACCAACCAAGTTGTATGTATTGCATAAAATGCTTGTTACTGGCATTCAACTGTTGTTTGCTTATCCTTAAAATCACGCGGAAGTTTGGTTGGAAATCCTGTTTTCATTAAAGAAAGAAACTTCACGCTAAGCAAATTTGTGTGCTTACACAGGCTTTATGAAACTGGGCCCAAGTCCAGCTGACATGTGTCCAACAATACTGCATGCCAACAGGTCCGGTTGTAGTCGCAACTTCGCAACAGACTGCTTCAAACCTTGGAAAAATAATGGTATGCACATAAAAATGTTGTTGTTTTATATATTTTATGTTAAATTGCAAGATGAGCTGACTTCAAATCGCTTCAGGAAGATTTTAAATTTTGTTTGATTGTACAGGACACATCAAAGTTACCTGGGTCTGAGGTTGCTTTTAAAGTTCGACTGTTGGCTGGCCGTTCATCATGCTTGCTTTTGTAGAGGCTCAAATGATACCAGTATTTGGAATGCTGACTATGCAACTATTGAAAAGTTCAAAAATGTTGATTGTTGATGCATGTATACTTTTTTGTGATCACAAAGTTATCATTTTGTAGATTTGTTCTTATCCTTCAAACTTCCTGTCGTTAGTCAGATTAGTAGGGATATTTTTTAACCAGTTTGTCACCTGCTTTTAACTGTTGCTTGACATAAGTCAGTGGTGAGCACCACCTCAGCTCAAGTTAGGATTTCATTTCACAAACTTCTTTATCATCATCAAGATTGAAACATTATCTGATTTGTTGAAGAATAAGACATTCAAAGAAGGTTGCGCTTATGGGGTCACATCAATTAGTCTTAGTCATGTTTACCATACATTACCTGGGAAAACCTCAATACTATACCAGATCAATGGTGTTCCAGACCCTGCAATCTGTGCACAAGTCCTTGCCAGGAGATCCATTTCAGCAATGACAGGCTGCAGACTGTGAGAAAAACAAAAACAATTTAATTTTCACATTATCGCATTAAAGCTCAGTTTAAACTTCCTGCGAATGCAAATGCTAAGAGTATATTAACATCACAATTAATTCGCAATGAATAATTTGCCACAGTAGAGCTGTGCTCAACTCTTCCAAACTATTCACATCAAAAAACCCAAAATCAAACAGCTAGATGATCAGAGCATACTGATCGAAATGTCGAGTTAAAACCAACGGTTCTTTTAAAGAACCACCCCAACTCATTAGAGATAGTCATTACATGGTGTTACCGCAAACCTTTCCATATCGTATTTCCACAATGAAAAGTTTAAAGTCTTACAAACAGCTAGATTTGTGTTGTCAATAGTCGCTTGGCATTCGCAGGAAGTATGAACCGGGCTTCATCATCCCTTTATCAAATATACTTCACCCAATACTTGACCTTTGCTGCCAGCACCTGATGACGTGTTGACCCCAATAACAGACTGTTGAAAAAGAAGAAAAAAAAGTCAAAACCCGATGAGGAAATTGTTAAAAGATTAGAAGAGGAATTATTGGTTATTTGGAAGCTGTTGAGAAAATGTTGGTTATTTGGAAGAAAACGTTGGTTTTTGGGAAGAAAATGTTGGTTATTTGAAAGCTGTTAAAAATGTTGGTTATTCGGAAGCTGTTGAGAAAATGTTGGTTATTTAAGCTGTTGAGAAAATGTTGGTTATTTGGAAGCTGTTGCGAAAATGTTGGTTATTTGGATGATGTTGAGAAAACGTTGGTTATTGGGAAGCTGTTGGGAAAATATTGGTTATTTGGATGCTGTTGAGAAAATGTTGGTTATTTGGAAGCTGTTGAGAAAATGTTAGTTATTGGGAAGCTGTTGAGAAAATGTTGGTTATTTTTACTCTGATACTTCACCTGTTATACTTAACCTTTGCCGCCTTCAGTCACTCACCAGAGACATCAGAGGGAGAGGCTTCATCTTCGGCATTTACTGATGACTGGGTAGCTCTTAGTTTTGTTTCAAGTATCTTAGAATCAAGACTAAGAACTACACCAGTCATCTCATACTTTACCCATGCCAGTAAACCCGCTGAAAGAATGGTGAGTTAGTCTGTTTTCCTAAGCTACCACTTTTTTTACTCTAGGCCTTTCTGTCTTACCACCATACAAACCTTAGCATCACTGGTGTCTTCCCCAATGGGTGATCTGCTCTTTCTTTTCTCTCATCTTCTTCAGTCTTTCCCCTCGTTTTTTTTACTCGCAGCGCTTGCCAAGTGGTTTACAGAAGTTAATATAAAAGATGCGCATTTTGAGACTACAGCTTTAGAAGAATTTTACTGCTAAAAGACCCCATTCCATATTTTGTTCTTTTATTTAAACTTAATTAGCAACAAATAAAGCTATTTTCTTTATTTCGTTTAATTTGTTTCCCTAATTTTCAAGACTTAATTAGTTGGAGGTTTCTCCATTCAAAAATGCTGTAATGCTGATATTAGGAATATGTAAATTAATAGTAGTTTAGCTTGTCTAAATTATCTTTTTAAATACTCCTAAATCAAACATTATCCATCAAATGAATGGTAATTTGACAAACATATTCGACTGCATTATTACTTTTACATATTGTTGAAGATTTATGTAAATGGGAGCGTATAAATATCTTTTAATTTAAAATAAATTGTTCTGCTTTGCTTTGTTGTCCAACCAAATAATGTTTTCATCAGAACTATTGAGAGTTATTGTGAAAGAATTTTTAGTTACATTTGCATTCGTCCTTTTCTAAACATATGTATTTCTACATGGAGTTTAAGATCATGACAATTTCAAATAAACATGGCAACTGATGACTTGGAGTATCAACCCAAAAGATATTACAAGAAATTTCCTAATTAAACAGCATCACTGGCTTCGACCAATATGCAAACAAAGAAAAGCCAAACCAAGAAATTCTGAAGTCACCTTGAAAACCCTCAGGCAAGGACAACATCAACAAGATCGAAGAGCATCAAAGATGGGAAGGAATGGTACGAGGGGTGGGACTCTGCAAGAGAACGGGTCAGATCTTCTCTTACTCTTTGCAGTCTTCATCTTGTCTTGATCTTGTTCTTGAGGATCAACTTGCGCTATCCAACCTCCACTATTGCGCTCTATTAAAAATTTGACTTTTTAACTGTTGGTTGTTTTCAGAAAAATCACAACTCAAAAGAGGGCGTCTCATGCACATTCAATTCAATTCAATTTAATTGATATTTCGGTCGCAATTTATAATGTGCAATCACTAAAAAAAATCACAAAAACTAAAATAATTGTGTGTTCACAAACCTTACTTCAATGTATTTACTGGCAGTTGAGAAATTATCAAAAGGTAAATTGCAAAAGCTGGAAAAGTGGAGATCGGATAAACGGCAAAGTTGTTTTTACCTTGGTCCTTTGGTGACCTCCAAGTACGTCCACAAACCACAAATCCATTGATCTTCAACATTCCCCCATCTGGACAGGCTGTACAATACAAATATAAAGGAAGTAAAAAGAAAGAAAGACATTAATTTTGTTATCAAAGAAACTAAAAGGTGGTGGCGTGATACGGAAAGTTATCTACCGAACATACCTTCCTACTCAATCAAAGGCTGCGTTCGTTTAGCTTCCCTAGTAGGTCGACCCCGGTGTGGTTTTTTTTTCCAGGATACCCACGTTCGTCCTGGTAGTAAAAACCGCCTCACACCGGGGGTCGACCCAGGGAAGCTAAACGAACACACCCATTGAGTCCAGATACGCCCTGGTCATCGTGTAAAACGTGCTTTATAAACCAAACAAACTGTTCACAGAAGAAAAAGGTTTCGGCGGTGGTTCACCCCCCCTACTTTGACCCCAAGCTTACCTCAACAAAAATAACGTTGTTTGGTCGATGTATCCAGCTTTGGCTGTTAAGTTTTACAGTGCATGCTACGGCAATTCGGCGGAGTTCCCCATCCATTCACTAACTCAAAACCGAAGTTTACAGCATCATTGCTTTCAAAGTCTGTAGCTGATCTTGATCTTGAGCAATTCGTGGAAATCTCGAATAGTGAATGTTGTGCTGAAAACTGCAGTTTCTAGTAAAAGCTTGTCTAGCCACCCAATGACAAAAAGGCACAAATTTCATATAGTTTGTCATGTAGGCCTACTTCAAATTTCGGCCAAATGGTACCAACAGTTGTTGTCGAAACATTTCTGAATGCACATTGCTGGCCAGGGTAAGAATTTCGACACATTTACGGGTAAAAAAAGTCATCAGAAAACGCGACGTCCAAAGTTGTACAGCCGAGAGGTACGGCGTGCTGCTCCAATGCGCGACACGGTGAGAAATGCCAAGGGGTCACACGGCTGCAATGGTCGTCTCGAAAAAGCGCAAAACTCCTTACAATTGTGTCTAACAATGAGATGATCACCAATGAGGAGACATTCCACAGTGACCCTGCCCAAACACAGCGACCCCGCCCAAACAAAAGAACAGAATGCACCTCGTGGATGAATTAAATTCATTCAAGGGACATCATGAAAAGGCAGTAAGGCCTATGGACAAATATGTTGACTCAAAAGAACTAAGAAAGTGTTCTTTGAGAATGGAAAGCTTTTTATCTTTATACCTAGACTTTTTGAAGATTTGGTGAAAAGTTTGCAACAATCAATGACAGACAATGTTGATTTGAAATGAGAAAAATATTGTCTAATTTTTATTGATGTTTTTGACTTCCAATAATTTGTTTTAAGCCACTAGTACAAAGGGTTTTCTTTTATTGTGTACGCAAACACATGGGCTTCGGCTTTTATATCTATCCAAGGGCGTATCCAGGATTTTCCAAACGGGGGAAGGAGGGAGGAGTTAGGGGGGGGGGGGGTCGGGACGTGTTTTACCGTAAGCAAAGAACTTGGCGGTAACGGAAGCAGTGAATTACGAGCTTAGTTCAAGCGTATTCCACGGATAAGCAGGGATTTGTTTTATGCTTTATGCGCGTGTGGACTCCACGTTACGGACAGGCTGCAGGTGACTAAGACCCAATAAACTATGTGTAGTTTCCCATTGACTTGTGTATGGCTGTGAAGTGTCCCATTGACTTATGCTTTATGCGCGTGTTACGAAAGTGTCCAATGGCTTTATAAGAAAAAGAAAGAAAAAATCGCCGGTGTTGCATGCAATTATGTCCTCTATGCAATACTATGCGGAGGACATTATTGTATAAACAATAATGTCCGCCGGACGGTTTTGCATATGCAATCGTGTCCGCCCGCACGCTACTGCCGCTTAATTCAATTGTGTCTGCCTGGACACATTTGCATATACAGTTGTGTCCCCCCCGTGGCAATTGGTTGTGTAGTTTCCCATTGACTTGTGTATGGTTGTGTAGTTTCCTAATGACTTGTGTATGGTTGTGTAGTTTCCCATTGACTTGTGTATGGTTGTGTAGTTTCCCATTGACTTGTGTATGGTTGTGTAGTTTCCCATTGACTTGTGTATGGTTGTGAAGTGTCCCTATGACTGGTGTATGGTTGTGTAGTTTCCCATTTACTTGTGTATGGTTGTGTAGTTTCCCATTGACTTGTGTATGGTTGTGTAGTTTCCCATTGACTTGTGTATGGTTGTGAAGTTTCCCATTGACTTGTGTATGGTTGTGTAGTTCCCATTGACTTGTGTATGGTTGTGAAGTGTCCCATTGACTTGTGTATGGTTGTGTAGTTTCCCATTGACTTGTGTATGGTTGTGAAGTGTCCCATTGACTTATGCTTTATGCGCGTGTGGACTCCACGTTACGGACAGGCTGCAGGTGACTAAGACCCAATAAACTATTAGCCATGATTGAAAGGAACACGTTGCCTTGGATCGGACGAGTTGGTAAAAACAAAAGCTTTTGTAACCGTTTTTTATATAATGCAGATGGTTGGAAAGATGTTGCAAAAGTAGAATACAATGATCCACACAAGTTTGCCTCGAAATTGCGTGGTTTTCCTTCTACTTGTGCGAACTAACACGGTCGGCCATTTATGGGAGTCAAAATTTTGACCCCCATAAATGGCCGACGTGTTAGTCGACGAGGTAAAAGGAAAACCACGCAATTTCAAGGCATGTTTGTGTGGATCGTTGTTTTCTACTTTTACAACATCTTTCTACCCATAAGCATTTTATAAAAAACGGTTACAAACGCTTTTCAAAGACCAACTCGACCGATCCAAGGCAACGTGTTCCTTTAAACAAATAATAACAATAAAGGATTGTACACAGATGCAGAGAGAGAATAGAGATTAATTTTTATATGGAGGTGCACTACTGACTTCTAACTGTTAATTTAAAATCCGGTTTACTCATCCGAAATTTTGGGGGAAAAAATCAACAGGGAGAAATTCACATAAACAAACAATCAGCGTTCCCATCAACGGCCGATTTTTTTCTTCTTTTTTTAAGTTGACAAGTATTCTTTAAAGCCATTGGACCCTTTCGGTTAACAGTGTTGTCCAAGGCCCACACTTTGTGTACCACAACTTCTATATCAAATAACAAACCTGTGAAAATTTAGGCTCAATCGGTCATCGGAGTCGGGAGAAAACAACGGAAAACCCCACCCTTGTTTCCGCGCGTTTCGCCGTGTCATGACATGTGTTTAAAATAAATCCGTAATTCTCGTTAACGAGAATTTATATTGTTTTGCTGTTTTCTCAAAAAGTAAAGCATTTCATGGGATAATATTTCAAGAGAAGTCTTTCACCACTGCCTTCTGTAAACCCTGTAAGTTATTTGTAAATCTGTGAACTTTTATTTTTTTTTCTTAACCGAAAGGGTCCAATGGCTTTAAAAGGCCTATATCATTTTTAGAGCACTGATCTATACAACCATCATGTTATGCAACACCCGTAGTTGCATTAGTTGCACATGCCGTGATCGTGTACTTCTCCTTAAGCCATTGGACACTTTCGGTAAACAGTAGTGCCAAGGCCCACACTTCGTGTATCAAAGTCATATATAAATAATAACAAACCTATGAACAATTAGGCTCAATCAGTCATCGGAGTCCGGAGAAAATAGCGGGAAGCCCACCCTTGTTTCGCCGTTTCATGGATGTGTTTAAAATAAATCCGTAAATCTCGATATCGAGAATTGATATTGTTTTAATGTTTTCTCAAAAAGTAAAGCATTTCATGGTATAATATTTCTAGATAAATTTGTAAATCTGTAAATCTGTGAACTGTTATTTTGTGTTCTGTTACGAAAGTGTCCAATGGCTTTATAAGAAAAAGAAAGAAAAAATCGCCGGTGTCGCATGCAATTATGTCCTCTATGCAATACTATGCGGAGGACATTATTGTATAAACAATAATGTCCGCCGGACGGTTTTGCATATGCAATCGTGTCCGCCCGCACGCTACTGCCGCTTAATTCAATTGTGTCTGCCTGGACACATTTGCATATACAGTTGTGTTCCCCCCGTGGCAATTGGTTGTGTAGTTTCCCATTGACTTGTGTATGGTTGTGTAGTTTCCTAATGACTTGTGTATGGTTGTGTAGTTTCCCATTGACTTGTGTATGGTTGTGTAGTTTCCCATTGACTTGTGTATGGTTGTGAAGTGTCTCATTGACTTGTGTATGGTTGTGTAGTTTCCCATTGACTTGTGTATGGTTGTGAAGTGTCCCTATGACTTGTGTATGGTTGTGTAGTTTACCATTGACTTGTGTATGGTTGTGTAGTTTCCCATTGACTTGTGTATGGTTGTGTAGTTTCCCATTGACTTGTGTATGGTTGTGAAGTTTCCCATTGACTTGTGTATGGTTGTGAAGTGTCTCATTGACTTGTGTATGGTTGTGTAGTTTCCCATTGACTTGAGTTTGGTTGTGAAGTGTCCCATTGACTTGTGTATGGTTGTGTAGTGTCCCCATTGACTTGTGTATGGTTGTGTAGTTTCCCATTGACTTGTGTATGGTTGTGTAGTTTCCTATTGACTTGTGTATGGTTGTGAAGTGTCTCATTGACTTGTGTATGGTTGTGTAGTTTCCCATTGACTTGTGTTTGGTTGTGAAGTGTCCCATTGACTTGTGTATGGTTGTGTAGTGTCCCCATTGACTTGTGTATGGTTGTGTAGTTTCCCATTGACTTGTGTATGGTTGTGTAGTTTCCTATTGACTTGTGTATGGTTGTGTAGTTTCCCATTGACTTGTGTATGGTTGTGTAGTTTCCAATTAACATGTGTATGGTAATGTTGTTTTCCAATGACTTGTGCATGGTTGTGTAGTTTCCCATTGACTTGTGTATGGTTGTGTAGTTTCCCATTGACTTGTGTATGGTTGTGTAGTTTCCAATTGACTTGTGTATGGTTGTGTAGTTTCCCATTGACTTGTGTATGGTTGTGTAGTTTCCCATTGACTTGTGTATGGTTGTGAAGTGTCCCATTGACTTGTGTATGTTTGTGTAGTTTCCCATTGATTTGTGTATGGTTGTGTAGTTTCCCATTGACTTGTGTATGGTTGTGTAGTTTCCCATTGACTTGTATATGGTTGTGTAGTTTCCTGTTGACATGTGTATGGTTGTGTAGTTTCCAATTGACTTGTGTATGGTTGTGTAGTTTCCCATTGACTTGTGTATGGCTGTGAAGTGTCCCATTGACTTGTGTATGGTTGTGAAGTGTTCCATTGACTTGTGTATGGTTGTGTAGTTTCCCATTGACTTGTGTATGGTTTTGTAGTTTCCTATTGACATGTGTATGGTTGTGAAGTGTCCCATTGACTTGTGAATGGTTGTGTACGTTCCCATTGGCTTGTTTATGGTTGTGTAGTTTCCCATTGACTTGTGTGTGGTTGTGTAGTTTCCAATTGACTTGTGTATGGTTGTGTAGTTTCCCATTGACTTGTGTATTGGTGTGTAGTTTCCAATTGACTTGTGTATGGTTGTGTAGTTTCCCATTGACTTGTGTATGGTTGTGAAGTGTCCCATTGACTTGTGTATGGTTGTGAAGTGTCCCATTGACTTGTGAGTGGTTGAGTCGTTTCCCATTGACTTGTGTATGGTTGTGTAGTTTCCCATTGACTTGTGTATGGCTGTGTAGTTTCCCATTGACTTGTGTATGGTTGCGTAGTTTCCTATTGACTTGTGTATGGTTGGGTAGTTTCCAATTGACCAATTGACTTGTGTATGGTTGTGTAGTTTCTCATTGGCTTGTGTATGGTTGTGTAGTTTCCCATTGACTTGGGTATGGTTGTGTAGTTTCCCGTTGACTTGTATATGGTTGTGTAGTTTCCCATTGACTTGTGTATGGTTGTGTTGTTTCCCATTGACTTGTGTATGGTTGTGTAGTTTCCCATTGACTTGTATATGGTTGTGTAGTTGCCTATTGACTTGTGTATGGTTGTGTAGTTTCCCATTGACTTGTGTATAGTGGTGTAGTTTCCCATTGACTTGTGCATGGTTGTGTAGTTTCCCTTTGACTTGTGTATGGTTGTGTAGTTTCCCATAGACTTGTTTATGGTTGTGTAGTTTCCCATTGACTTGTGTATGGTTGTGTAGTTTCCTATTGACATGTGTATGGTTGTGTAGTTTCCAATTGACTTGTGTATGGTTGTTTAGTTTCCCATTGACTTGTTTATGGTTGTGTAGTTTCCTTTTGACATGTGTATGGTTGTGTAGTTTGCCATTGGCTTGTGTATGGTTGTGTAGTTTCCTATTGACTTGTGTATGGTTGTGTAGTTTCCCAATGACTTGTGTATGGTTGTGTAGTTTCCCATTGACTTGTGTTTGGTTGTGTAGTTTGCCATTGACTTGTGTATGGTTGTGTAGTTTCCCATTGACTTGTGTATGGTTGTGTAGTTTCCTATTGACATGTGTATGGTTGTGTAGTTTCCAATTGACTTGTGTATGGTTGTGTAGTTTCCCATTGACTTGTTTATGGTTGTGTAGTTTCCCATTGACATGTGTATGGTTGTGTAGTTTGCCATTGACTTGTGTATGGTTGTGTAGTTTGCCATTGACTTGTGTATGGTTGTGTAGTTTCCCATTGACTTGTGTATGGTTGTGTAGTTTCCCATTGACTTGTGTATGGTTGTGTAGTTTCCCATTGACTTGTGTATGGTTGTGAAGTTTCCCATTGACTTGTTTATGGTTGTGTTGTTTCCTATTGACATGTGTATGGTTGTGTAGTTTCCAATTGACTTTTGTATGTTTGTGTAGTTTCCAATTGACTTGAGTATGGTTGTGTAGTTTGCCATTGGCTTGTGTTTGGTTGTTTAGTTTCACATTGACTTGTGTATGGTTGTGTAGTGTCCCCATGACTTGTGTATGGTTGTGTAGTTTCCAATTGACTTGTGTATGGTTGTGTAGTTTCCCATTGACTTGTGTATGGTTGTGTAGTTTCCCATTGACTTGTGTATGGTTGTGTAATTCCCATTGACTTGTGTATGGTTGTGAAGTGTCCCATTGACTTGTGTGTGGTTGTGTCGTTTCCCCTTGACTTGTGTATGGTTGTGTAGTTTCCCATTGACTTGTGTATGGTTGTGTAGTTTGCCATTGGCTTGTGTATGGTTGTGTAGTTTCCCATTGACTTGTGTATGGTTGTGAAGTGTCCCATTGACTTGTGTATGGTTGTGTAGTTTCCCATTGACTTGTGTATGGTTGTGAAGTGTCCCATTGACTTATGCTTTATGCGCGTGTGGACTCCACGTTACGGACAGGCTGCAGGTGACTAAGACCCAATAAACTATTAGCCATGATTTAAAGGAACACGTTGCCTTGGATCGGACGAG
This sequence comes from Asterias amurensis, assembly GCF_032118995.1. Lineage (NCBI taxonomy): Eukaryota > Metazoa > Echinodermata > Asteroidea > Forcipulatida > Asteriidae > Asterias > Asterias amurensis. The sequence continues at coordinate 20,227,636 of NC_092654.1, forward strand.
TTGGTAAAAACAAAAGCTTTTGTAACCGTTTTTTATATAATGCAGATGGTTGGAAAGATGTTGCAAAAGTAGAATACAATGATCCACACAAGTTTGCCTCGAAATTGCGTGGTTTTCCTTCTATTTGTGCGAACTAACACGGTCGGCCATTTATGGGAGTCAAAATTTTGACCCCCCATAAATGGCCGACGTGTTAGTCGACGAGGTAAAAGGAAAACCACGCAATTTCGAGGCATGTTTGTGTGGATCGTTGTATTCTACTTTTACAACATCTTTCTACCCATAAGCATTTTATAAAAAACGGTTACAAACGGTTTTCAAAGACCAACTCGACCGATCCAAGGCAACGTGTTCCTTTAAACAAATAATAACAATAAAGGATTGTACACAGATGCAGAGAGAGAATAGAGATTAATTTTTATATGGAGGTGCACTACTGACTTCTAACTGTTAATTTAAAATCCGGTTTACTCATCCGAAATTTTGGGGGAAAAATCAACAGGGAGAAATTCACATAAACAAACAATCAGCGTTCCCATCAACGGCCGATTTTTTTCTTCTTTTTTTAAGTTGACATGTATTCTTTAAAGCCATTGGACCCTTTCGGTAAACAGTGTTGTCCAAGGCCCACACTTTGTGTACCACAACTTCTATATCAAATAACAAACCTGTGAAAATTTAGGCTCAATCGGTCATCGGAGTCGGGAGAAAACAACGGAAAACCCCACCCTTGTTTCCGCGCGTTTCGCCGTGTCATGACATATGTTTAAAATAAATCCGTAATTCTCGTTAACGAGAATTTATATTGTTTTGCTGTTTTCTCAAAAAGTAAAGCATTTCATGGGATAATATTTCAAGAGAAGTCTTTCACCACTGCCTTCTGTAAACCCTGTAAGTTATTTGTAAATCTGTGAACTTTTATTTTTTTTTCTTAACCGAAAGGGTCCAATGGCTTTAAAAGGCCTATATCATTTTTAGAGCACTGATCTATACAACCATCATGTTATGTAACACCCGTAATTGCATTAGTTGCACATGCCGTGATCGTGTACTTCTCCTTAAGCCATTGGACACTTTCGGTAAACAGTAGTGCCAAGGCCCACACTTCGTGTATCAAAGTCATATATAAATAATAACAAACCTATGAACAATTAGGCTCAATCAGTCATCGGAGTCCGGAGAAAATAACGGGAAGCCCACCCTTGTTTCGCCGTTTCATGGATGTGTTTAAAATAAATCCGTAAATCTCGATATGGAGAATTGATATTGTTTTAATGTTTTCTCAAAAAGTAAAGCATTTCATGGTATAATATTTCTAGATAAATTTGTAAATCTGTAAATCTGTGAACTGTTATTTTGTGTTCTGTTACGAAAGTGTCCAGTGGCTTTATAAGAAAAAGAAAGAAAAAATCGCAGGTGTCGCATGCAATTATGTCCTCTATGCAATACTATGCGGAGGACATTATTGTATAAACAATAATGTCCGCCGGACGGTTTTGCATATGCAATCGTGTCCGCCCGCACGCTACTGCCGCTTAATTCAATTGTGTCTGCCTGGACACATTTGCATATACAGTTGTGTCCCCCCCGTGGCAATTGGTTGTGTAGTTTCCCATTGACTTGTGTATGGTTGTGTAGTTTCCTAATGACTTGTGTATGGTTGTGTAGTTTCCCATTGACTTGTGTATGGTTGTGTAGTTTCCCATTGACTTGTGTATGGTTGTGTAGTTTCCCATTGACTTGTGTATGGTTGTGAAGTGTCCCTATGACTTGTGTATGGTTGTGTAGTTTCCCATTGACTTGTGTATGGTTGTGTAGTTTCCCATTGACTTGTGTATGGTTGTGTAGTTTCCCATTGACTTGTGTATGGTTGTGAAGTTTCCCATTGACTTGTGTATGGTTGTGTAGTTTCCCATTGACTTGTGTATGGTTGTGTAGTTTCCCATTGACTTTTGTATGGTTCTGTAGTTTTCCATTGACTTGTGTATGGTTGTGTAGTTTCCAATTGACTTGTTTATGATTGTGTAGTTTCCTATTGACATGTGTATGGTTGTGTAGTTTCCAATTGACTTGTGTATGTTTGTGTAGCTTCCAATTGACTTGAGTATGGTTGTGTAGTTTGCCATTGGCTTGTGTTTGGTTGTGTAGTTTCCCATTGACTTGTGTATGGTTGTGTAGTGTCCCCATGACTTGTGTATGGTTGTGTAGTTTCCAATTGACTTGTGTATGGTTGTGTAGTTTCCCATTGACTTGTGTATGGTTGTGTAGTTTCCCATTGACTTGTGTATGGTTGTGTAGTTCCCATTGACTTGTGTATGGTTGTGAAGTGTCCCATTGACTTGTGTGTGGTTGTGTAGTTTCCCCTTGACTTGTTTATGGTTGTGTAGTTTCCCATTGACTTGTGTATGGTTGTGTAGTTTCCCATTGACTTGTGTGTGGTTGTGTAGTTTCCCATTGACTTGTGTATGGTTGTGAAGTTTCCCATTGACTTGTGTATGGTTGTGTAGTTTCCCATTGACTTGTGTATGGTTGTGTAGTTTCCCATTGACTTTTGTATGGTTCTGTAGTTTTCCATTGACCTGTGTATGGTTGTGTAGTTTCCCATTGACTTGTTTATGGTTGTGTAGTTTCCTATTGACATGTGTATGGTTGTGTAGTTTCCAATTGACTTGTGTATGTTTGTGTAGTTTCCAATTGACTTGAGTAAGGTTGTGTAGTTTGCCATTGGCTTGTGTTTGGTTGTGTAGTTTCCCATTGACTTGTGTATGGTTGTGTAGTGTCCCCATGACTTGTGTATGGTTGTGTAGTTTCCAATTGACTTGTGTATGGTTGTGTAGTTTCCCATTGACTTGTGTATGGTTGTGTAGTTTCCCATTGACTTGTGTATGGTTGTGTAGTTTCCATTGACTTGTGTATGGTTGTGAAGTGTCCCATTGACTTGTGTGTGGTTGTGTAGTTTCCCCTTGACTTGTGTATGGTTGTGTAGTTTCCCATTGACTTGTGTATGGTTGTGTAGTTTCCCATTGACTTGTGTATGGTTGTGAAGTTTCCCATTGACTTGTGTATGGTTGTGTAGTTCCCATTGACTTGTGTATGGTTGTGAAGTGTCCCATTGACTTGTGTATGGTTGTGTAGTTTCCCATTGACTTGTGTATGGTTGTGAAGTGTCCCATTGACTTATGCTTTATGCGCGTGTGGACTCCACGTTACGGACAGGCTGCAGGTGACTAAGACCCAATAAACTATTAGCCATGATTTAAAGGAACACGTTGCCTTGGATCGGACGAGTTGGTAAAAACAAAAGCTTTTGTAACCGTTTTTTACATAATGCAGATGGTTGGAAAGATGTTGCAAAAGTAGAATACAATGATCCACACAAGTTTGCCTCGAAATTGCGTGGTTTTCCTTCTACTTGTGCGAACTAACACGGTCGGTCATTCATGGGAGTCAAAATTTTGACCCCCATAAATGGCCGACGTGTTAGTCGACGAGGTAAAAGGAAAACCACGCAATTTCGAGGCATGTTTGTGTGGATCGTTGTATTCTACTTTTACAACATCTTTCTACCCATAAGCGTTTTATAAAAAACGGTTACAAACGCTTTTCAAAGACCAACTCGACCGATCCAAGGCAACGTGTTCCTTTAAACAAATAATAACAATAAAGGATTGTACACAGATGCAGAGAGAGAATAGAGATTAATTTTTATATGGAGGTGCACTACTGACTTCTAACTGTTAATTTAAAATCCGGTTTACTCATCCGAAATTTTGGGGGAAAAATCAACAGGGAGAAATTCACATAAACAAACAATCAGCGTTCCCATCAACGGCCGATTTTTTTCTTCTTTTTTTAAGTTGACATGTATTCTTTAAAGCCATTGGACCCTTTCGGTAAACAGTGTTGTCCAAGGCCCACACTTTGTGTACCACAACTTCTATATCAAATAACAAACCTGTGAAAATTTAGGCTCAATCGGTCATCGGAGTCGGGAGAAAACAACGGAAAACCCCACCGTTGTTTCCGCGCGTTTCGCCGTGTCATGACATATGTTTAAAATAAATCCGTAATTCTCGTTAACGAGAATTTATATTGTTTTGCTGTTTTCTCAAAAAGTAAAGCATTTCATGGGATAATATTTCAAGAGAAGTCTTTCACCACTGCCTTCTGTAAACCCTGTAAGTTATTTGTAAATCTGTGAACTTTTATTTTTTTTTCTTAACCGAAAGGGTCCAATGGCTTTAAAAGGCCTATATCATTTTTAGAGCACTGATCTATACAACCATCATGTTATGTAACACCCGTAGTTGCATTAGTTGCACATGCCGTGATCGTGTACTTCTCCTTAAGCCATTGGACACTTTCGGTAAACAGTAGTGCCAAGGCCCACACTTCGTGTATCAAAGTCATATATAAATAATAACAAACCTATGAACAATTAGGCTCAATCAGTCATCGGAGTCCGGAGAAAATAACGGGAAGCCCACCCTTGTTTCGCCGTTTCATGGATGTGTTTAAAATAAATCCGTAAATCTCGATATGGAGAATTGATATTGTTTTAATGTTTTCTCAAAAAGTAAAGCATTTCATGGTATAATATTTCTAGATAAATTTGTAAATCTGTAAATCTGTGAACTGTTATTTTGTGTTCTGTTACGAAAGTGTCCAGTGGCTTTATAAGAAAAAGAAAGAAAAAATCGCAGGTGTCGCATGCAATTATGTCCTCTATGCAATACTATGCGGAGGACATTATTGTATAAACAATAATGTCCGCCGGACGGTTTTGCATATGCAATCGTGTCCGCCCGCACGCTACTGCCGCTTAATTCAATTGTGTCTGCCTGGACACATTTGCATATACAGTTGTGTCCCCCCCGTGGCAATTGGTTGTGTAGTTTCCCATTGACTTGTGTATGGTTGTGTAGTTTCCTAATGACTTGTGTATGGTTGTGTAGTTTCCCATTGACTTGTGTATGGTTGTGTAGTTTCCCATTGACTTGTGTATGGTTGTGTAGTTTCCCATTGACTTGTGTATGGTTGTGAAGTGTCCCTATGACTTGTGTATGGTTGTGTAGTTTCCCATTGACTTGTGTATGGTTGTGTAGTTTCCCATTGACTTGTGTATGGTTGTGTAGTTTCCCATTGACTTGTGTATGGTTGTGAAGTTTCCCATTGACTTGTGTATGGTTGTGTAGTTTCCCATTGACTTGTGTATGGTTGTGTAGTTTCCCATTGACTTTTGTATGGTTCTGTAGTTTTCCATTGACTTGTGTATGGTTGTGTAGTTTCCAATTGACTTGTTTATGATTGTGTAGTTTCCTATTGACATGTGTATGGTTGTGTAGTTTCCAATTGACTTGTGTATGTTTGTGTAGCTTCCAATTGACTTGAGTATGGTTGTGTAGTTTGCCATTGGCTTGTGTTTGGTTGTGTAGTTTCCCATTGACTTGTGTATGGTTGTGTAGTGTCCCCATGACTTGTGTATGGTTGTGTAGTTTCCAATTGACTTGTGTATGGTTGTGTAGTTTCCCATTGACTTGTGTATGGTTGTGTAGTTTCCCATTGACTTGTGTATGGTTGTGTAGTTCCCATTGACTTGTGTATGGTTGTGAAGTGTCCCATTGACTTGTGTGTGGTTGTGTAGTTTCCCCTTGACTTGTGTATGGTTGTGTAGTTTCCCATTGACTTGTGTATGGTTGTGTAGTTTCCCATTGACTTGTGTGTGGTTGTGTAGTTTCCCATTGACTTGTGTATGGTTGTGAAGTTTCCCATTGACTTGTGTATGGTTGTGTAGTTTCCCATTGACTTGTGTATGGTTGTGTAGTTTCCCATTGACTTTTGTATGGTTCTGTAGTTTTCCATTGACCTGTGTATGGTTGTGTAGTTTCCCATTGACTTGTTTATGGTTGTGTAGTTTCCTATTGACATGTGTATGGTTGTGTAGTTTCCAATTGACTTGTGTATGTTTGTGTAGTTTCCAATTGACTTGAGTAAGGTTGTGTAGTTTGCCATTGGCTTGTGTTTGGTTGTGTAGTTTCCCATTGACTTGTGTATGGTTGTGTAGTGTCCCCATGACTTGTGTATGGTTGTGTAGTTTCCAATTGACTTGTGTATGGTTGTGTAGTTTCCCATTGACTTGTGTATGGTTGTGTAGTTTCCCATTGACTTGTGTATGGTTGTGTAGTTTCCATTGACTTGTGTATGGTTGTGAAGTGTCCCATTGACTTGTGTGTGGTTGTGTAGTTTCCCCTTGACTTGTGTATGGTTGTGTAGTTTCCCATTGACTTGTGTATGGTTGTGTAGTTTCCCATTGACTTGTGTATGGTTGTGAAGTTTCCCATTGACTTGTGTATGGTTGTGTAGTTCCCATTGACTTGTGTATGGTTGTGAAGTGTCCCATTGACTTGTGTATGGTTGTGTAGTTTCCAATTGACTTGTGTATGGTTGTGAAGTGTCCCATTGACTTATGCTTTATGCGCGTGTGGACTCCACGTTACGGACAGGCTGCAGGTGACTAAGACCCAATAAACTATTAGCCATGATTTAAAGGAACACGTTGCCTTGGATCGGACGAGTTGGTAAAAACAAAAGCTTTTGTAACCGTTTTTTACATAATGCAGATGGTTGGAAAGATGTTGCAAAAGTAGAATACAATGATCCACACAAGTTTGCCTCGAAATTGCGTGGTTTTCCTTCTACTTGTGCGAACTAACACGGTCGGTCATTCAAGGGAGTCAAAATTTTGACCCCCATAAATGGCCGACGTGTTAGTCGACGAGGTAAAAGGAAAACCACGCAATTTCGAGGCATGTTTGTGTGGATCGTTGTATTCTACTTTTACAACATCTTTCTACCCATAAGCGTTTTATAAAAAACGGTTACAAACGCTTTTCAAAGACCAACTCGACCGATCCAAGGCAACGTGTTCCTTTAAACAAATAATAACAATAAAGGATTGTACACAGATGCAGAGAGAGAATAGAGATTAATTTTTATATGGAGGTGCACTACTGACTTCTAACTGTTAATTTAAAATCCGGTTTACTCATCCGAAATTTTGGGGGAAAAATCAACAGGGAGAAATTCACATAAACAAACAATCAGCGTTCCCATCAATGGCCGATTTTTTTCTTCTTTTTTTAAGTTGACATGTATTCTTTAAAGCCATTGGACCCTTTCGGTAAACAGTGTTGTCCAAGGCCCACACTTTGTGTACCACAACTTCTATATCAAATAACAAACCTGTGAAAATTTAGGCTCAATCGGTCATCGGAGTCGGGAGAAAACAACGGAAAACCCCACCCTTGTTTCCGCGCGTTTCGCCGTGTCATGACATATGTTTAAAATAAATCCGTAATTCTCGTTAACGAGAATTTATATTGTTTTGCTGTTTTCTCAAAAAGTAAAGCATTTCATGGGATAATATTTCAAGAGAAGTCTTTCACCACTGCCTTCTGTAAACCCTGTAAGTTATTTGTAAATCTGTGAACTTTTATTTTTTTTTCTTAACCGAAAGGGTAAAATGGCTTTAAAAGGCCTATATCATTTTTAGAGCACTGATCTATACAACCATCATGTTATGTAACACCCGTAGTTGCATTAGTTGCACATGCCGTGATCGTGTACTTCTCCTTAAGCCATTGGACACTTTCGGTAAACAGTAGTGCCAAGGCCCACACTTCGTGTATCAAAGTCATATATAAATAATAACAAACCTATGAACAATTAGGCTCAATCAGTCATCGGAGTCCGGAGAAAATAACGGGAAGCCCACCCTTGTTTCGCCGTTTCATGGATGTGTTTAAAATAAATCCGTAAATCTCGATATGGAGAATTGATATTGTTTTAATGTTTTCTCAAAAAGTAAAGCATTTCATGGTATAATATTTCTAGATAAATTTGTAAATCTGTAAATCTGTGAACTGTTATTTTGTGTTCTGTTACGAAAGTGTCCAGTGGCTTTATAAGAAAAAGAAAGAAAAAATCGCAGGTGTCGCATGCAATTATGTCCTCTATGCAATACTATGCGGAGGACATTATTGTATAAACAATAATGTCCGCCGGACGGTTTTGCATATGCAATCGTGTCCGCCCGCACGCTACTGCCGCTTAATTCAATTGTGTCTGCCTGGACACATTTGCATATACAGTTGTGTCCCCCCCGTGGCAATTGGTTGTGTAGTTTCCCATTGACTTGTGTATGGTTGTGTAGTTTCCTAATGACTTGTGTATGGTTGTGTAGTTTCCCATTGACTTGTGTATGGTTGTGTAGTTTCCCATTGACTTGTGTATGGTTGTGTAGTTTCCCATTGACTTGTGTATGGTTGTGAAGTGTCCCTATGACTTGTGTATGGTTGTGTAGTTTCCCATTGACTTGTGTATGGTTGTGTAGTTTCCCATTGACTTGTGTATGGTTGTGTAGTTTCCCATTGACTTGTGTATGGTTGTGAAGTTTCCCATTGACTTGTGTATGGTTGTGTAGTTTCCCATTGACTTGTGTATGGTTGTGTAGTTTCCCATTGACTTTTGTATGGTTCTGTAGTTTTCCATTGACTTGTGTATGGTTGTGTAGTTTCCAATTGACTTGTTTATGATTGTGTAGTTTCCTATTGACATGTGTATGGTTGTGTAGTTTCCAATTGACTTGTGTATGTTTGTGTAGCTTCCAATTGACTTGAGTATGGTTGTGTAGTTTGCCATTGGCTTGTGTTTGGTTGTGTAGTTTCCCATTGACTTGTGTATGGTTGTGTAGTGTCCCCATGACTTGTGTATGGTTGTGTAGTTTCCAATTGACTTGCGTATGGTTGTGTAGTTTCCCATTGACTTGTGTATGGTTGTGTAGTTTCCCATTGACTTGTGTATGGTTGTGTAGTTCCCATTGACTTGTGTATGGTTGTGAAGTGTCCCATTGACTTGTGTGTGGTTGTGTAGTTTCCCCTTGACTTGTGTATGGTTGTGTAGTTTCCCATTGACTTGTGTATGGTTGTGTAGTTTCCCATTGACTTGTGTGTGGTTGTGTAGTTTCCCATTGACTTGTGTATGGTTGTGAAGTTTCCCATTGACTTGTGTATAGTTGTGTAGTTTCCCATTGACTTGTGTATGGTTCTGTAGTTTTCCATTGACCTGTGTATGGTTGTGTAGTTTCCCATTGACTTGTTTATGGTTGTGTAGTTTCCTATTGACATGTGTATGGTTGTGTAGTTTCCAATTGACTTGTGTATGTTTGTGTAGTTTCCAATTGACTTGAGTAAGGTTGTGTAGTTTGCCATTGGCTTGTGTTTGGTTGTGTAGTTTCCCATTGACTTGTGTATGGTTGTGTAGTGTCCCCATGACTTGTGTATGGTTGTGTAGTTTCCAATTGACTTGTGTATGGTTGTGTAGTTTCCCATTGACTTGTGTATGGTTGTGTAGTTTCCCATTGACTTGTGTATGGTTGTGTAGTTTCCATTGACTTGTGTATGGTTGTGAAGTGTCCCATTGACTTGTGTGTGGTTGTGTAGTTTCCCCTTGACTTGTGTATGGTTGTGTAGTTTCCCATTGACTTGTGTATGGTTGTGTAGTTTCCCATTGACTTGTGTATGGTTGTGAAGTTTCCCATTGACTTGTGTATGGTTGTGTAGTTCCCATTGACTTGTGTATGGTTGTGAAGTGTCCCATTGACTTGTGTATGGTTGTGTAGTTTCCAATTGACTTGTGTATGGTTGTGAAGTGTCCCATTGACTTATGCTTTATGCGCGTGTGGACTCCACGTTACGGACAGGCTGCAGGTGACTAAGACCCAATAAACTATTAGCCATGATTTAAAGGAACACGTTGCCTTGGATCGGACGAGTTGGTAAAAACAAAAGCTTTTGTAACCGTTTTTTACATAATGCAGATGGTTGGAAAGATGTTGCAAAAGTAGAATACAATGATCCACACAAGTTTGCCTCGAAATTGCGTGGTTTTCCTTCTACTTGTGCGAACTAACACGGTCGGTCATTCAAGGGAGTCAAAATTTTGACCCCCATAAATGGCCGACGTGTTAGTCGACGAGGTAAAAGGAAAACCACGCAATTTCGAGGCATGTTTGTGTGGATCGTTGTATTCTACTTTTACAACATCTTTCTACCCATAAGCGTTTTATAAAAAACGGTTACAAACGCTTTTCAAAGACCAACTCGACCGATCCAAGGCAACGTGTTCCTTTAAACAAATAATAACAATAAAGGATTGTACACAGATGCAGAGAGAGAATAGAGATTAATTTTTATATGGAGGTGCACTACTGACTTCTAACTGTTAATTTAAAATCCGGTTTACTCATCCGAAATTTTGGGGGAAAAATCAACAGGGAGAAATTCACATAAACAAACAATCAGCGTTCCCATCAATGGCCGATTTTTTTCTTCTTTTTTTAAGTTGACATGTATTCTTTAAAGCCATTGGACCCTTTCGGTAAACAGTGTTGTCCAAGGCCCACACTTTGTGTACCACAACTTCTATATCAAATAACAAACCTGTGAAAATTTAGGCTCAATCGGTCATCGGAGTCGGGAGAAAACAACGGAAAACCCCACCCTTGTTTCCGCGCGTTTCGCCGTGTCATGACATATGTTTAAAATAAATCCGTAATTCTCGTTAACGAGAATTTATATTGTTTTGCTGTTTTCTCAAAAAGTAAAGCATTTCATGGGATAATATTTCAAGAGAAGTCTTTCACCACTGCCTTCTGTAAACCCTGTAAGTTATTTGTAAATCTGTGAACTTTTATTTTTTTTTCTTAACCGAAAGGGTAAAATGGCTTTAAAAGGCCTATATCATTTTTAGAGCACTGATCTATACAACCATCATGTTATGTAACACCCGTAGTTGCATTAGTTGCACATGCCGTGATCGTGTACTTCTCCTTAAGCCATTGGACACTTTCGGTAAACAGTAGTGCCAAGGCCCACACTTCGTGTATCAAAGTCATATATAAATAATAACAAACCTATGAACAATTAGGCTCAATCAGTCATCGGAGTCCGGAGAAAATAACGGGAAGCCCACCCTTGTTTCGCCGTTTCATGGATGTGTTTAAAATAAATCCGTAAATCTCGATATGGAGAATTGATATTGTTTTAATGTTTTCTCAAAAAGTAAAGCATTTCATGGTATAATATTTCTAGATAAATTTGTAAATCTGTAAATCTGTGAACTGTTATTTTGTGTTCTGTTACGAAAGTGTCCAGTGGCTTTATAAGAAAAAGAAAGAAAAAATCGCAGGTGTCGCATGCAATTATGTCCTCTATGCAATACTATGCGGAGGACATTATTGTATAAACAATAATGTCCGCCGGACGGTTTTGCATATGCAATCGTGTCCGCCCGCACGCTACTGCCGCTTAATTCAATTGTGTCTGCCTGGACACATTTGCATATACAGTTGTGTCCCCCCCGTGGCAATTGGTTGTGTAGTTTCCCATTGACTTGTGTATGGTTGTGTAGTTTCCTAATGACTTGTGTATGGTTGTGTAGTTTCCCATTGACTTGTGTATGGTTGTGTAGTTTCCCATTGACTTGTGTATGGTTGTGTAGTTTCCCATTGACTTGTGTATGGTTGTGAAGTGTCCCTATGACTTGTGTATGGTTGTGTAGTTTCCCATTGACTTGTGTATGGTTGTGTAGTTTCCCATTGACTTGTGTATGGTTGTGTAGTTTCCCATTGACTTGTGTATGGTTGTGAAGTTTCCCATTGACTTGTGTATGGTTGTGTAGTTTCCCATTGACTTGTGTATGGTTGTGTAGTTTCCCATTGACTTTTGTATGGTTCTGTAGTTTTCCATTGACTTGTGTATGGTTGTGTAGTTTCCAATTGACTTGTTTATGATTGTGTAGTTTCCTATTGACATGTGTATGGTTGTGTAGTTTCCAATTGACTTGTGTATGTTTGTGTAGCTTCCAATTGACTTGAGTATGGTTGTGTAGTTTGCCATTGGCTTGTGTTTGGTTGTGTAGTTTCCCATTGACTTGTGTATGGTTGTGTAGTGTCCCCATGACTTGTGTATGGTTGTGTAGTTTCCAATTGACTTGCGTATGGTTGTGTAGTTTCCCATTGACTTGTGTATGGTTGTGTAGTTTCCCATTGACTTGTGTATGGTTGTGTAGTTCCCATTGACTTGTGTATGGTTGTGAAGTGTCCCATTGACTTGTGTGTGGTTGTGTAGTTTCCCCTTGACTTGTGTATGGTTGTGTAGTTTCCCATTGACTTGTGTATGGTTGTGTAGTTTCCCATTGACTTGTGTGTGGTTGTGTAGTTTCCCATTGACTTGTGTATGGTTGTGAAGTTTCCCATTGACTTGTGTATAGTTGTGTAGTTTCCCATTGACTTGTGTATGGTTCTGTAGTTTTCCATTGACCTGTGTATGGTTGTGTAGTTTCCCATTGACTTGTTTATGGTTGTGTAGTTTCCTATTGACATGTGTATGGTTGTGTAGTTTCCAATTGACTTGTGTATGTTTGTGTAGTTTCCAATTGACTTGAGTAAGGTTGTGTAGTTTGCCATTGGCTTGTGTTTGGTTGTGTAGTTTCCCATTGACTTGTGTATGGTTGTGTAGTGTCCCCATGACTTGTGTATGGTTGTGTAGTTTCCAATTGACTTGTGTATGGTTGTGTAGTTTCCCATTGACTTGTGTATGGTTGTGTAGTTTCCCATTGACTTGTGTATGGTTGTGTAGTTTCCATTGACTTGTGTATGGTTGTGAAGTGTCCCATTGACTTGTGTGTGGTTGTGTAGTTTCCCCTTGACTTGTGTATGGTTGTGTAGTTTCCCATTGACTTGTGTATGGTTGTGTAGTTTCCCATTGACTTGTGTATGGTTGTGAAGTTTCCCATTGACTTGTGTATGGTTGTGTAGTTCCCATTGACTTGTGTATGGTTGTGAAGTGTCCCATTGACTTGTGTATGGTTGTGTAGTTTCCCATTGACTTGTGTATGGTTGTGAAGTGTCCCATTGACTTATGCTTTATGCGCGTGTGGACTCCACGTTACGGACAGGCTGCAGGTGACTAAGACCCAATAAACTATTAGCCATGATTTAAAGGAACACGTTGCCTTGGATCGGACGAGTTGGTAAAAACAAAAGCTTTTGTAACCGTTTTTTACATAATGCAGATGGTTGGAAAGATGTTGCAAAAGTAGAATACAATGATCCACACAAGTTTGCCTCGAAATTGCGTGGTTTTCCTTCTACTTGTGCGAACTAACACGGTCGGTCATTCATGGGAGTCAAAATTTTGACCCCCATAAATGGCCGACGTGTTAGTCGACGAGGTAAAAGGAAAACCACGCAATTTCGAGGCATGTTTGTGTGGATCGTTGTATTCTACTTTTACAACATCTTTCTACCCATAAGCGTTTTATAAAAAACGGTTACAAACGCTTTTCAAAGACCAACTCGACCGATCCAAGGCAACGTGTTCCTTTAAACAAATAATAACAATAAAGGATTGTACACAGATGCAGAGAGAGAATAGAGATTAATTTTTATATGGAGGTGCACTACTGACTTCTAACTGTTAATTTAAAATCCGGTTTACTCATCCGAAATTTTGGGGGAAAAATCAACAGGGAGAAATTCACATAAACAAACAATCAGCGTTCCCATCAACGGCCGATTTTTTTCTTCTTTTTTTAAGTTGACATGTATTCTTTAAAGCCATTGGACCCTTTCGGTAAACAGTGTTGTCCAAGGCCCACACTTTGTGTACCACAACTTCTATATCAAATAACAAACCTGTGAAAATTTAGGCTCAATCGGTCATCGGAGTCGGGAGAAAACAACGGAAAACCCCACCCTTGTTTCCGCGCGTTTCGCCGTGTCATGACATATGTTTAAAATAAATCCGTAATTCTCGTTAACGAGAATTTATATTGTTTTGCTGTTTTCTCAAAAAGTAAAGCATTTCATGGGATAATATTTCAAGAGAAGTCTTTCACCACTGCCTTCTGTAAACCCTGTAAGTTATTTGTAAATCTGTGAACTTTTATTTTTTTTTCTTAACCGAAAGGGTCCAATGGCTTTAAAAGGCCTATATCATTTTTAGAGCACTGATCTATACAACCATCATGTTATGTAACACCCGTAGTTGCATTAGTTGCACATGCCGTGATCGTGTACTTCTCCTTAAGCCATTGGACACTTTCGGTAAACAGTAGTGCCAAGGCCCACACTTCGTGTATCAAAGTCATATATAAATAATAACAAACCTATGAACAATTAGGCTCAATCAGTCATCGGAGTCCGGAGAAAATAACGGGAAGCCCACCCTTGTTTCGCCGTTTCATGGATGTGTTTAAAATAAATCCGTAAATCTCGATATCGAGAATTGATATTGTTTTAATGTTTTCTCAAAAAGTAAAGCATTTCATGGTATAATATTTCTAAATAAATTTGTAAATCTGTAAATCTGTGAACTGTTATTTTGTGTTCTGTTACGAAAGTGTCCAATGGCTTTATAAGAAAAAGAAAGAAAAAATCGCCGGTGTCGCATGCAATTATGTCCTCTATGCAATACTATGCGGAGGACAATATTGTATAAACAATAATGTCCGCCGGACGGTTTTGCATATGCAATCGTGTCCGCCCGCACGCTACTGCCGCTTAATTCATTTGTGTCTGCCTGGACACATTTGCATATACAGTTGTGTCCCCCCCCCGTGGCAATTGGTTGTGTAGTTTCCCATTGACTTGTGTATGGTTGTGTAGTTTCCCATTGACTTGTGTATGGTTGTGTAGTTTCCCATTGACTTGTGTATGGTTGTGTAGTTTCCCATTGACTTGTGTATGGTTGTGAAGTTTCCCATTGACTTGTGTATGGTTGTGAAGTGTCCCATTGACTTGTGTATGGTTGTGTAGTTTCCCATTGACTTGTGTTTGGTTGTAAAGTGTCCCATTGACTTGTGTATGGTTGTGTAGTTTCCCATTGACTTGTGTATGGTTGTGTAGTTTCCCATAGACTTGTGTATGGTTGTGTAGTTTCCTATTGACTTGTGTATAGTTGTGTAGTTTCCTATTGACTTGTGTATGGTTGTGAAGTGTCCCATTGACTTGGGTATGGTTGTGTAGTTGCCCATTGATTTGTGTATGGTTGTGTAGTTTCCCATTGACTTTTGTATGGTTCTGTAGTTTTCCATTGACTTGTGTATGGTTGTGTAGTTTCCCATTGACTTGTTTATGATTGTGTAGTTTCCTATTGACATGTGTATGGTTGTGTAGTTTCCAATTGACTTGTGTATGTTTGTGTAGCTTCCAATTGACTTGAGTATGGTTGTGTAGTTTCCCATTGATTTGTGTATGGTTGTGTAGTTTCCTATTGACTTGTGTATTGTTGTGTAGTTTCCCATTGACTTGTGTATGGTTGTGTAGTGTCCCCATGACTTGTGTATGGTTTGTAGTTTCTCATTGACTTGTGTATGGTTGTGTAGTTTCCCATTGACTTGTGTATGGTTGTGTAGTTTCCCATTGACGTGTGTATGGTTTTGTAGTTTCCCATTGACTTGTGTATAGTTGTGTAGTTTCCTATTGACTTGTGTATGGTTGTGAAGTGTCCCATTGACTTGGGTATGGTTGTGTAGTTGCCCATTGATTTGTGTATGGTTGTGTAGTTTCCCATTGACTTGGGTATGGTTGTGTAGTTGCCCTTTGACCTGTGTATGGTTGTGTAGTTTCCCATTGACTTGTGTATGGTTGTGTAGTTTCCCATTGACTTGTGTATGGTCGTGTAGTTTCCCATTGACTTGTGTATTGTTGAGTAGTTTCCCATTGACTTGTGTATGGTTGTGTAGTGTCCCCATGACTTGTGTATGGTTGTGTAGTTTCTCATTGACTTGTGTATGGTTGTGTAGTTTCCCATTGACTTGTGTATGGTTGTGTAGTGTCCCCATGACTTGTGTATGGTTGTGTAGTTTTCCATTGACTTGTGTATGGTTGTGTAGTTTCCCATTGACTTGTGTATGCTTGTGTAGTTCCCATTGACTTGTGTATGGTTGTGAAGTGTCCCATTGGCTTGTGTATGGTTGTGTAGTTTCCCATTGACTTGTGTATGGTTGTGTATTGTCTCCATGACTTGTGTATGGTTGTGTAGTTTCCCATTGACTTGTGTATGGTTGTGTAGTTTCCCATTGACTTGTGTATGGTTGTGTAGTTTCCAATTGACTTGTGTATGGTTGTGTAGTGTCCCCATGACTTGTGTATGGTTGTGTAGTTTCCCATTGACTTGTGTATGGTTGTGTAGTTTCCCATTGACTTGTGTATGGTTGTGTAGTTCCCATTGACTTGTGTATGGTTGTGAAGTGTCCCATTGGCTTGTGTATGGTTGTGTAGTTTCCCATTGACTTGTGTATGGTTGTGTATTGTCTCCATGACTTGTGTATGGTTGTGTAGTTTCCCATTGACTTGTGTATGGTTGTGTAGTTTCCCATTGACTTGTGTATGGTTGTGTAGTTTCCCATTGACTTGTGTGTGGTTGTGTATTTTCCCATTGACTTGTGTATGGTTGTGTAGATTCCCATTGACTTGTATATGGTTTTGTAGTTTCCCATTGACTTGTGTATGGTTATGTAGTTTCCCATTGACTTGTGTATGGTTGTGTAGTGTCCCCATGACTTGTGTATGGTAGTGTAGTTTCCCATTGACTTGTGTATGGTTGTGTAGTTTCCCATTGACTTGTGTATGGTTGTGTAGTTTCCCATTGACTTGTGTATGGTTGTGTAGTGTCCCCATGACTTGTAAATGGTTGTGTAGTTTCCCATTGACATGGTATGGTTGTGTAGTTTCCCATTGACTTGTGTATGGTTGTGTTGTTTCCCATTGACTTGTGTATGGTTGTGTAGTTTCCCATTGACTTGTGTATGGTTGTGTAGTTTCTTATTGACATGTGTATGGTTGTGTAGTTTCCAATTGACTTGTGTATGTTGGTAGTTTCCAATTGACTTGAGTATGGTTGTGTAGTTTCCCATTGGCTTGTGTATGGTTGTGTAGTTTCCCATTGACTTGTGTATGGTTGTGTAGTTTCCCATTGACTTGTGTATGGTTGTGTAGTTTCCCATTGACTTGTTTATGGTTGTGTAGTTTCCTATTGACATGTGTATGGTTGTGTAGTTTCCAATTGACTTGTGTATGTTGGTAGTTTCCAATTGACTTGAGTATGGTTGTGTAGTTTGCCATTGGCTTGTGTATGGTTGTGTAGTGTCCCCATGACTTGTGTATGGTTGTGTAGTTTCCCATTGACTTGTGTATGGTTGTGTAGTTTCCCATTGACTTGTGTACGGTTGTGTAGTTTCCTATTGACTTGTGTATGGTTGTGTAGTGTCCCCATGACTTGTGTATGGTTGTGTAGTTTGCAATTGACTTGTGTATGGTTGTGTAGTTTCCCATTGACTTGTGTATGGTTGTGTAGTTTCCCCTTGACTTGTGTATGGTTGTGTAGTTTCCCATTGACTTGTGTATGGTTGTGTAGTTTCCCATTGGCTTGTGTATGGTTGTGTAGTTTCCCATTGACTTGTGTATGGTTGTGTATTGTCCCCTTGACTTGTGTATGGTTGTGTAGTTTCCCATTGACTTGTGTATGGTTGTGTAGTTTCCCATTGACTTGTGTATGGTTGTGTAGTTTCCCATTGACTTGTGTATGGTTGTGTAGTTTCCATTGACTTGTGTATGGTTGTGAAGTGTCCCATTGACTTGTGTATGGTTGTGTAGTTTCCCATTGACTTGTGTATGGTTGTGTAGTGTCCCCATGACTTGTAAATGGTTGTGTAGTTTCCCATTGACTTGTGTATGGTTGTGTAGTTTCCCATTGACTTGTGTATGGTTGTGTAGTTTCCCATTGACTTGTGTATGGTTGTGTAGTTTCCCATTGACTTGTGTGTGGTTGTGTATTTTCCCATTGACTTGTGTATGGTTGTGTAGATTCCCATTGACTTGTATATGGTTTTGTAGTTTCCCATTGACTTGTGTATGGTTATGTAGTTTCCCATTGACTTGTGTATGGTTGTGTAGTGTCCCCATGACTTGTGTATGGTAGTGTAGTTTCCCATTGACTTGTGTATGGTTGTGTAGTTTCCCATTGACTTGTGTATGGTTGTGTAGTTTCCCATTGACTTGTGTATGGTTGTGTAGTGTCCCCATGACTTGTAAATGGTTGTGTAGTTTCCCATTGACTTGTGTATGTTGTGTAGTTTCCCATTGACTTGTGTATGGTTGTGTTGTTTCCCATTGACTTGTGTATGGTTGTGTAGTTTCCCATTGACTTGTGTATGGTTGTGTAGTTTCTTATTGACATGTGTATGGTTGTGTAGTTTCCATTTGACTTGTGTATGTTGGTAGTTTCCAATTGACTTGAGTATGGTTGTGTAGTTTCCCATTGGCTTGTGTATGGTTGTGTAGTTTCCCATTGACTTGTGTATGGTTGTGTAGTTTCCCATTGACTTGTGTATGGTTGTGTAGTTTCCCATTGACTTGTTTATGGTTGTGTAGTTTCCTATTGACATGTGTATGGTTGTGTAGTTTCCAATTGACTTGTGTATGTTGGTAGTTTCCAATTGACTTGAGTATGGTTGTGTAGTTTGCCATTGGCTTGTGTATGGTTGTGTAGTGTCCCCATGACTTGTGTATGGTTGTGTAGTTTCCCATTGACTTGTGTATGGTTGTGTAGTTTCCCATTGACTTGTGTACGGTTGTGTAGTTTCCTATTGACTTGTGTATGGTTGTGTAGTGTCCCCATGACTTGTGTATGGTTGTGTAGTTTGCAATTGACTTGTGTATGGTTGTGTAGTTTCCCATTGACTTGTGTATGGTTGTGTAGTTTCCCCTTGACTTGTGTTTGGTTGTGTAGTTTCCCATTGACTTGTGTATGGTTGTGTAGTTTCCCTTTGGCTTGTGTATGGTTGTGTAGTTTCCCATTGACTTGTGTATGGTTGTGTATTGTCCCCATGACTTGTGTATGGTTGTGTAGTTTCCCATTGACTTGTGTATGGTTGTGTAGTTTCCCATTGACTTGTGTATGGTTGTGTAGTTTCCCATTGACTTGTGTATGGTTGTGTAGTTTCCATTGACTTGTGTATGGTTGTGAAGTGTCCCATTGACTCGTGTATGGTTGTGTAGTTTCCCCTTGACTTGTGTATGGTTGTGTAGTTTCCCATTGACTTGTGTATGGTTGTGTAGTTTCCCATTGACTTGTATATGGTTTTGAAGTGTCCCATTGACTTGTGTATGGTTGTGTAGTTTCCCATTGACTTGTGTATGGTTGTGTAGTTTCCCATTGACTTGTATATGGTTGTGAAGTGTCCCATTGACTTATATATGGTTGTGTAGTTTCCCATTGACTTGTGTATGGTTGTGTAATTTCCCATTGACTTGTGTATGGTTGTGTAGTTTCCCATTGACTTGTGTATGGTTGTGTAGTTTCCCATTGACTTGTGTATGGTTGTGTAGTTTCCTATAGACTTGTGTATGGTTGTGTACTTTCCCTTTGACTTGTGTATGGTTGTGAAGTGTCCCATTGACTTATGTATGGTTGTGTAGTTTCCCATTGACTTGTGTATGGTTGTGTAGTTTCCTATTGACATGTGTATGGTTTTGTAGTTTCCAATTGACTTGTGTATGGTTGTGTAGTTTCCAATTGACTTGAGTATGGTTGTGTAGTTTCCCATTGACATTTGTATGGTTTTGAACTGCCGTCCCTTTGACTTGTGTATGGTTGTGTAGTTTGCAATTGACTTGTGTATGGTTGTGTAGTTTCCCATTGACTTGTGTAAGGTTGTGTAGTTTCCCATTGACTTGTGTATGGTTGTGTAGTTTCCCATTGACTTGTGTATGGTTGTGTAGTTTCCCATTGACTTGTGTATGGTTGTGTAGTTTCCCATTGACTTGTGTATGGTTGTGTAGTTTCCATTGACTTGTGTATGGTTGTGAAGTGTCCCATTGACTCGTGTATGGTTGTGTAGTTTCCCCTTGACTTGTGTATGGTTGTGTAGTTTCCCATTGACTTGTGTATGGTTGTGTAGTTTCCCATTGACTTGTATATGGTTTTGAAGTGTCCCATTGACTTGTGTATGGTTGTGTAGTTTCCCTTTGACTTGTGTATGGTTGTGTAGTTTCCCATTGACTTGTATATGGTTGTGAAGTGTCCCATTGACTTATATATGGTTGTGTAGTTTCCCATTGACTTGTGTATGGTTGTGTAATTTCCCATTGACTTGTGTATGGTTGTGTAGTTTCCCATTGACTTGTGTATGGTTGTGTAGTTTCCCATTGACTTGTGTATGGTTGTGTAGTTTCCTATAGACTTGTGTATGGTTGTGTACTTTCCCTTTGACTTGTGTATGGTTGTGAAGTGTCCCATTGACTTATGTATGGTTGTGTAGTTTCCCATTGACTTGTGTATGGTTGTGTAGTTTCCTATTGACATGTGTATGGTTTTGTAGTTTCCAATTGACTTGTGTATGGTTGTGTAGTTTCCAATTGACTTGAGTATGGTTGTGTAGTTTCCCATTGACATTTGTATGGTTTTGAAGTGTCCGTCCCTTTGACTTGTGTATGGTTGTGTAGTTTGCAATTGACTTGTGTATGGTTGTGTAGTTTCCCATTGACTTGTGTAAGGTTGTGTAGTTTCCCATTGACTTGTGTATGGTTGTGTAGTTTCCCATTGACTTGTGTATGGTTGTGTAGTTTCCCATTGACTTGTATATGGTTTTGTAGTTTCCCATTGACTTGTGTGTGGTTATGTAGTTTCCCATTGACTTGTGTATGGTTGTGTAGCTTCCCATTGATTTGTGTATGGTTTTGTAGTTTCCTATTGACTTGTGTATGGTTGTGTAGTTTCCAAATTGACATGTGTATATATGGTTGTGTAGTTTCCCAATGACTTGTGTATGTTTGTGTAGTTTCCCATTGACTTGTGTATGGTTGTGTAGTTTCTAATTGACATGTGTATGCATGGTTATGTAGTTACCCGTTAATTGTGTATGGTTGTGTAGTTTCCAATTTGTGTGTGTATGGTTGTGTAGTGTCTCATTTGAATTGCAGACCTACCAAGTCTCACGCATTAGGTGTGAGACTCACGTAGTTGGGCTCTGTCTCACGCTCACGCTCACAGCGACCATTTTCTCACGCATTGGGGCCAGACCGAATAAGAAATAAAAATTGACGTCATGCTTTGCCAAATCGCGCTCGTGTGTACAAAAAACGCAATCTACAATGTTTGCACAATCTTCAGATTGCACGCAGTTTATCAGATTCATCATTTTTTTTGTACAAACTTTGTACAAACAGAGCACAAATTTGAAGATTGCACACGCTTTTGCTCTTCCAGCAGGTTCAACTAAATCGGGGCGGCGATTTCGAAAGGAAGCTTCTAAAACTGAAATTTTTTTCCGGGCGGGGGGTTGAGCTTCGACAAATCTTACGCATAGCTGGCTTCTGGACTTGCAGACCTACCAAGTCTCACGCATTAGGCGTGAGACTCACGTATTTGGGCTCTGTCTCACGCTCACACGCACAGCAACCATTTTCTCCCGCATTGGGGCCAGACCGAAAAAAAAAAAAAAAAAATTGACGTCATGCATTGCCAAATCGCGCTCGTGTGTACAAAAAACGCAATCTACAATGTTTGCACAATCTTCAGATTGCACGCAGTTTATCAGAATTCGGCAGAGCGCAAAACGCTTATTGTGCACAAGTTTTTTTTTCCGATTCCTTATAGCAAACTCGTTAAATACGCTCCACTAGCGAAGACACAACAGGCAGAGGGGAGTGAGCGGAGGATTTTGGACATCATTTTTAGTCAATTTTTTTTAGTTTGGAAGGAAATAATCTGACACAATCGTACCTTCACATTAACCATCAACATATTCTGTGTACCTCATGTTAGTTTTAATTATTCTGAAGAGGTTTTTGATGCATTTTGGACACAAACAAAGAAGTTGGGCGGCGATCTCGAAAGGCTTTCTAAGACTGGCAATTTTTTTTCGGGGGGGGGGGGGTTGAGCTTTGAAAAGTCTCACGCATAGCTGGCCTCTGGACTTGGCATCTCTGTTAAGCTGTCTTGATTATGGATGAATTCCGAGTATAAGGAGGGAAAATACAAATTTAGTGGGAGTACGTCAACCTGTTAGAATGTATGTGAATCTCATGTTTTTCCTTAGCCCCATAAATTGGTCAAATCCACTCGTAGCCAGTGTTCCATAATTTTAACAAACAAAAAAATCTTAGAATTTAATTTAAAACGTCATTTGTTATGGTAGTAAACTATGTCACCATTATTGTCAAATTCCATGTGATAGCATTCACTGATTTTATAAGTATAAACCTGCTATAAGCACAAGAAAATCTTGTTTAGTAAAATCAGGTTACCATACAACAATGCGTCCACTCTGTTTTCGCCAATTTTTTTTTTGCTAAGCAGATCTTCTGCTAAACAGCTTAATGGAATTTGGCCCTGATACTTTTGTCTCAGCTTTGTAAAGGCCGTTTTGGCAGCTTCAGTAGTAGTTGCGGTTGGATTGATGAAAATCCCCGTTTCTCAACATTGTCACTGGGAGTCAGTGACCATAGCTGTAGTCGCAGCTTCAACCATTGGCCCCATAACCGCAGTTGCAGTCAATGTTGATTCAGACACAGACTTGCATTGATTCAAGATGGCTGCTCTATGATATCAAGAGTTATGTCAAACCTTAGATTTATACAAAAACTGTAAGCTGTGATTTATTAAAGTTATTTTGCGGGGAATAATTTTTACTGCGATTTGGCACAAATTTGCATTACGACAAATTTATACTAAACATGTGTCGTGCACATCGATTGTAACAAACTAATGTAATAGGAAAATATATTTTTGAGTATCAACTGCTGCATTTTAATTTGTGGAGTATTTTTTGCGATTAAAAAAAAAAAAACCAAAACACCATACAGGTATAATTACAATCGTTTATAAACATTAGTTTAACATTTGGAATGTATAGGAACAATGTTTTGTATCTAGTGGATTTTTACTCCACTTTGTGTTACTACCGTATACCGTTGTTGTGATAGGTTCGTCACCACCACGTGTACCTTCATCATTATCACGTAACTAAACACATTATCAAATGCAGGATCTTCTGTCAAACTGCAGGTTGTAGGTTGAAACGTCTCGGCAAATGAAATATACACACTCATCATCAAAGAAAAACACACAACTGTGCAATTTTCAACCAAACTAAATGTTTGCCCGATCTCATTTGAATAATGGGTGTCGCGGCAGAGTGGTCTAGAACATCAAGTTCAAGTTACCGGTAAAAGTCATCGGAGTGTGAGTTCGAATCCCGTTCATGACAATTAATTTGTCTCTTTGAGAAAAAGAGGACTTTTATTTGCGGCTTTTCTTCAGGGGCGTCACCCGGGGAAGAAAGCCACCGGACCGCCACGGTAACTCAGGGAATGTTATTGGCCCAAAATGACCAGGCAAAGCACATTGGTACGCTTGATTACAAAAATAATGCGCAATGAAGAACCAAATTTAGTTGTTTAGTAAGTGCACTACCAGGTGCATGCGGCAATAAACGTTGGGGCGCCAAAACTAATGTGGCGTCATTGAAATTACAAAATCTGCAATATAGACAAGTATATGGGGTATTACTAAAGTGTTACTTTCTCTGTGGTATTACTGGAAATTCCAAAAAGGCTAACCTGGCAAAAATTGAAAAGATTTCTGAGGTTTAATGTTCGAAAACTGGTTTTAAAGAGGCTGAGAGACTTTAAAGTATTTTTTGAGTATGGCGCCCTCTTTTTCACGGATTAGATTATCCCGTAATTTTCTCCTGGAGGACTTGCACAAGTCGGGGTTATTGGGGTCAACAAAAGGAAAGTAAACACGGGTTGTAAAGACTGCGACCGCCAGTTGGCACAGAGTAGTACCCCGATCCGTACGATCCGGGCCCGTGTTTGTGTGTGTGTGTGTGATCCGTACGTCCTCCATGATTGATTGTACCTCCATGCTAGAGTGTACTGTTTATAAACCTCAATGACATGACCGTGTATATGCATTTTGTACCTCGCACAGTTACATAGTGTAGTACATACTACAAGTTACATCTAATTCTACCTCCATGATCTGACTGTGTACAACAAACATGGGTTTTTATTACCCGTCTACGGTAAGTGTATTGACTATTAGTGGACCACCCGTCCGGCTCTCATTCGAATATACATCGGTAGGCCTATACATTGCATGAATTCTACCTCCATGTACATTGTAACTAAAAAAAAACCTCAGGCCTAACCATATAATTAATTGAATAACGTCATTATGTCGACCCCGTACTGTATGCGTATGTGTAGGCATCATGTATGTACAGCGTGTATCTGTGGTTCACGTTTGTTTCAGCAGAATCAGACCATCATGTTTTATACTATTATAGCGCTATCTGGCTGTAGTGTAGGCCTAGCCTACATACATTGTACACTGTGACATTGTTAGTCATTTTGTGTTTAGTGGGGTCATGGTGGGCTCAAGGAGACTCGAGCTTGGTGACTGTTTTGTGCTAGACCATGTCAACACAGTCGTCATATAATATACAGTGTTGTCTCAGTTCAAAAAAAGGGAATAAAAAACAGGGGCTGTATCGTCATGATCATGTGGCTGTAAATGCTATGAACTCTCACCCAGTTATAATAATAGATAAAAACGGAGACAGAGGGCGTGCGTGCAGTCACTGGGTGAAAGGTCATAATGTCGTGTACAGTATGGCAGTCACAGGCCCGCTTTAATCGCGATGACTTCCTCTCCTTTATAACTTGATTTACTTGTATTGTATTGAAATTGTATTGTGTATATGCATTTAAGGACTACATTCGTGATTAGTAGTACATCTGAAACATTTGGCACAATACAAGACAATCTCGGTCTCTGCTGTAGCTAAGTTGGGACTATGGTTGGGGCAAAGACACTGTGATCGTTAGAACCGTTGCAGAAATTGTACAATACATATAAAAAAAAGAAAATAAATTAATTTAAAAATAAGAAATAAATATATAGGATTTGAGGCATTGCATGGTGAGGTATCAATATATATAATATAATTAATAATTCTACTACAACTGCGGAGTAGATTGTTCGGGTGTTAGGGAGACTTCTCAGTTCTGAAAAGAACTGTCTAGCTTATTAACAATATCACCTGGGCGGATGGTAAAGAAATAGGCTGAGTTACAGAAAATAAGTATAAATCAATGTAATTGAAATCCGTTATTATGATCCATTCGTTAGTTGTTCAATTAATTGTTCCTTTTGGAGTTCCGTAAAGTCTAAAAAGACCATTCTGAGTTGACATAATGATGTATTATTTACTAGATTTTACTTACACATTCAAGTCAAACAAAATTAAAGTATCAAAGTTCAATGGGATAATATAACAGTTAAACTGCCGGGTGATATTTTTGTTTGGATTTTGGGCACCTTTGTTAACAAAAAAGCTGGGATAACTCTTGTGGTGTTTATTATTCTCGTGTAGCCTTAGAGGACAGCTATCAATGATACAATAATAACACTTTCAGATAAAAGATCATGCATTAGGTTTCATCAAGCAAGGGATCTTAACGGATAAAAAAACAAAAAAAACAGCAACACACATACTGTTGAAAAATCATTCACAGGCAACAATTTGATTTGCCGTTGTGCTACCACGATCTCAACCAATGGATATATAAAGGCATCGGTACATTCAAGTAGGCCTATACTAATTATACGAAGTATACAAGAGCTGGAAGTATAAACAGGCCTATACATACAGATAGATAGACGAGTTTTTTTTTACGTTGTTAGAAATTAAAGCAATTGGACACTTTCGGAACAGGAAAAAAAAATCACAGATTTACAAATAACTTACAGGGTTTACAGAAGGTAATGGTGAAAGACTTCTCTTGAAATATTATTCAATGAAATGCTTTACTTTTTTGAGAAAACATTAAAACAATTATCAACTCTCGATATCGAGAATTACGAAATTTATTTTTAACACACGTCATGACACCGCGAAACGTGCAGAAACAAGGGTGGGTTTTCCAGTTATTTTCTCACGACTCCGATGACCGATTGAGCCTAAATTTTCACAGAATTGTTATTTTATATATACGTTGTGATACACGAAGTGTGGGCCTTTGGACATTACTGTTTACCGAAAGTGCCCAATGGCTTTAACAGTAAAATAAATAGTTTATTTTAAAACTTGGTATCGATAAATTTTGCGAATGTAACGAAATCGTAAATGGCAATTGGTAATGGTCGTTTTGTGTTCTGAGGATTTTAAACCACTTTCGGGTTTTTTAACGCTAGTTCGCGGCTTTTAAAAGTTCACCATCTAACACACACACATATCCTATATCCAAAGTCGGTCAACACTGTTTCAAATCGAACTGTCTTTCAGAGCCTACTCTTTATCAAGTCAACGTTTAGTCCAAAGTATATTACGCAGTTCATAAGTTCAAAAAATAGTTAATGGCCTGACGTTTCGACCCTAGCAGAGTCTTTCTCGAAGGCTAAATGACAACACAACAAACATGAACAGGTAACTAATAAGTGAAACATAAGCAGTGAAGTGGAAATACATGAATGGGGTTAGAAAGCATACAAAAAAAAAGCAAAGAGGGGTAAACAATGAATAGGGGGACAAAAAAGGGGGGGGGGGTTGAAGGGAAGGGACTGGCTTGACCACAAGCAAGAAGATGGAAACACAAAGGACAACATCAAGGGTGGGGAGGTGGGGTAAAAAAATAATCAATTGGTGAATGAGGCCCAGGCTAAAAGGCTGTGGGGAAAAAAGGAGACGGCAAAACAAAAGGTTTATTAGTCGTTTCCTTCTTGGATGTTCAGACCATGGGGTTGAATGGTATGGAGGCGTCTAATCCAGAGTTTCTCCCTACTCAAACGAACAGTCTCTCTGCAGTTCATAAGTTGTGGAAAATAACCAACAATACTATACTGTTTTTAACCACCCGAGCGATCTCCAAGAGTATAGATACATTTATAAGATTGAAATCGTAAACTTGCAATTTAACAGATCTTAGGCACGATGTTAAATTCAAGTCGAAACTGTTGGAAATAGTTATTTCATTCAGATTCAAGTTTTTACCACCTGAACATTTTTGGTCTAAAGTGTATTATGTATCGTTCATAACTATATAATTTGTATCCTGTTTTGTTCACACCAGCGATCTCCAAGAATATACATTTAAAATAGTTCAGCTTGTAAACTTGGGGACCAGGGACTATTTATACATAGCATGGCGGTGACCATAGAAGACTACCGGCGTACTGAGGCAGACCTAATTGTTACTGCTCGCCTACAACGCCATCTTGAACAAGAAAATCCCTCAAAGAAAGCAAAATCAGAAGACGTAGATCTTCAAGAAAAGGGTGGCTCTGAGACGGCAAGTTACCATTCTGATGACTCGGCCGAAGACAGTAACAAAAGTTTTACTTATAATGGTAAGTCACAAATATAAACATTAACATTAGTCAGGAACAGACATCAAAGCATTGAATAACTGATGAAAGGGTTGTGATGTGTGGGGTCAGGCATCAAAATAATCCATGGCACTCACGGCAATAGACCTTTATCATGCTGCCTCCATCTTGGTTATGTTCCTCGCATCGAATAACAACAATGAATGCTAATAATATTTTTGCAAATAGGAACCAGACTATTTTATTCTTCCAGCCTCGGTTTGGTAACATTGACGCAAATTGGAGAAATTCAAGATGGCTGCACCATGATAAAGGTCTATTGGTGTGGTGCCCACTGTGCTTTTGGTCTGGTACCCTGTGCAAGGCCCATGTAAAAGTTCACATTTTCCTCATAGAGGTGTCCCATACCAGTGATAAATTGATGTGCCCCTACAAGAGCGAAGGTCAAGGCCTGTTAAAGGTACATGCATGACAACGGTTCACACATCGGTGTATTGTCGAACCAAAATAGTGAAACAAATATTGATAAAGATAAAATCAGATAAAGAAATTGCTTTTACGCCCTTTTAGGACAGTTATATCTTCGAGAAGTTAAAGAAAATTAATCATAACGGCTCAAAAAAGATCAGATCTTGGAGTGCGTTTTGGCGACCCCAACCAGAAACATTGGTCATCGGTTGAGCGTTTTCGTGTGTTCGGTTGATCACGGTGATGATGCGGTTCAGACCAACCGGTAACCGACTTGGGGACTCGGTTGTGCATTGGTTGGGGTCACCAAAACGCACTCATGACTTCACGAACTTTGTAGCAGACACATGGGTGTTAAAGGCACCGGACACAATTGGTAATTACTCAAAATAATTGTTAGCATAAGAAATTACTTGGTAACAAGCAATGGAGAGTTGTTTAAAGTATAAAACGTCGTGAGAAACGACTCCCTCTGATATCGTAGTTTTTGAGAAAGAATGAATTTTCCACTAAAATATTAATTGAATTTGATGCCGAGACCTCTGAATTAGATTATATGTAAAATACTGTACAGCGTTTTGAGATTTTTTAATTTTTATGTAAGACGCTATAATTATTAAAAATAAATTATTATTAATTATTATATTATTATGAGGTCCCGAAATTGAGCATCTGACAGCACACAACTTCGTGTGACAAGGGTGTTTTTCTTCCGTTATTATCTAGCAACTTCGACGACCAATTGAGTTCAACTTATCAGTGGTTTGTTATTTTTATGCATTTGTTGAGATACACCAACTGAGAAGACTGGTCTTTGACAAGTTATCAACAGTGTCCAGCCCTAACCTGAAAAATAATTTAGGTTTCATTTTATAAAGTCACACCATTGAATTATCCGGTTTTGGTCACGTTATAACAAGGTTGTCAGGCATGAGAAAACAAGATTTATAATTTTGTAAAAAAAAAAAAAAAGTCCCAAAACATTACTTCTGAAAACCAAAACGTTTTAGAGAAGATTCGCTGCCAGGATTTGAGATAAGTTGATTTTGAAATGAACCATTTCGACACACAAAAACGTTCATAGGTTGTTATTTCTAATTATGTTATATTGTTTTCAGAGATAATTCGATGTCAGATTTGCGGTGACAAAGCGTCAGGAATGCATTATGGCGTTTACTCTTGCGAGGGATGTAAGGTAAGTTCTAAAAAGTTATTATTATTTTTGCCTTACCGTTGTCATAACCCAAGTACAGTATGCAGTCACAATATGCAATAATATCAACAAACAGAAGCTAGACTACCAAGTTCAGGTGTTTCCTTTCAGCCTAGGTTTGATTATATCATTGCTTTTTATAGAAACAAACCAAAATCAAAATCAAGATGGCTACACATTAATTGTTTCCTCTCAGTTTTTGATAGACGGAATCATTCTTTGGAATAACAGTTTTAATAATAAAGGTCATATCATTGCAAAGGACGGGAAAGGGAAAAGAGGTAGACAGAGAAGGAGATGGTGAGATGGCATCAGGGTGTATGCAGAAACAACATGGACCAGAACTGCAAGAAATAGAATGGCATTTACACGAGGAGGGCTACATCTTAATCCAGTTGAACACACCTATGATGATGATGATCATCATCATTGCAATTCCGTTTACGATGGATTCATGTAACAAAATTCATAATTTCAACTCTTTATTGTTGTAGGGATTTTACCGGCGGACCCAACGTATGAAGTTGAAGTACAAACCTTGCCCATATTGGGAAAGTAAACCTTGCGATATTAACATCAAATCTCGTAATAAATGTCAGTATTGCCGATTCCAGAAGTGTGTATCTCTCGGCATGTCAACTGGAGGTGAGTTTATTGACTATGAATCGAATAGAATCGATAGTCAGTTTCGATAATTAATACTTGACTCTCATTATCAGTTAAGTTGATGATCAATATTATCAATGATTGAACGTTATTATCAATCATGATTATCGAACTAATATTGCCCCACGTGAGGAAGCATCTCTACAACACTTCAAATCTAGGGTGCGCTTAGATTTGACAAGAGTTTCTTACTTACAATTTATTTGCGAATGGAAAGAACATTTTATTTTGTTAATTTTATTTATTTGTTTTAATTCTCCGGAGAAAGCAATAAAACAAGCACAGGCCGCCCATGGAAGGGCAAAAAAAAAAAAAAAAAAAAAAAAAAAAAAGAAACTCATCAAACAAGATGTGCCCTTGTCCATCCCAATCTTACCCATGTGTTATGTCTGATTTGAAATGTCACACAACCGATTGCAGTGATTATTATTTTTTTTTTTTTCGTTCCTTGTTTGTGACTTTTGACAAAACTGAATCATGGTATCCTTGGACTGAAGTGGCGAAAATTATATAAAATGCTTTAAAATGATTTAATATCTTTAAGTAACGCACTGGTATGTAATTTTTCGGCTATAATTCTAATAAGATTCCATTTAAATTATTTTAAATGACAGACACTTATACCTCTTAAGATTTCTTTCCAGTCTAAGTATTGGAGAAGTTTGATGCCATTTTAATAGATTGATGTTTTTTGTTCCCAAAAGCCGTCCGCATGGGTCGAGTCCCCCGCGCCGAAAAGGAAAAACTTATTCACGATCTGGAACTAATTAAAGACAACTCACTGCTCTCCGAGACTGATGAAGAGCGCCATCATCGGCAATTTGTGGACAGAATTTATGAGAGCTACGCTGGAATTTTCGAGGGCGAGAAATCCACGGAGGAAGTTGAAGGTTTTCGGAAGTATGTTCATCAGGTATGGTGTACTTTAAGCTTCGTTCAAAGCCTTTGGTCAACGCTTTTCAATTATTGCTTAGCAATATGAATCAACTGTTGAGCCCAGATGCCATAGCTAGTTACCACTTTTTGATGGGTCTTTAGACATAATTTTGTCGGCTCAATAAAGATACAGTAGTTTGATTTCCAGCAGCTCATTATTTAGACATCTTCAAAGACCCTCTCACTAAACACTTAAAGGGTCTTTGTACTGTGGGAAGGACAAAAAAAAAACCACAATTTCCACAGATTTACATTAAACTTACACAATTTGAAGATAATGATAGTATAAAGCTTCCCTGAAAATCTTACTTGCTGAGGTGCTGTAGTTTTTGAGAAATTGATGAGTAAAATGTCATGAAAATAATGTTCGTCTCTGTGATCATGAGACGAAAATTATTTAAAGACCTGCTTGAACGAAAATGTCAAGTCATAAATTTTGCTGAAATTCACTTAAAATGTTTTCAAAGAATAGGGTCATATGACTTTAAAAAGATTTCAATCCGCTCAGGTAGCTGATTAAGCATGTAAAAACGTATTTACTAATTTCTCAAAAACTACAGCATCTCAGCAACTAATATTTTAAGGTACGCTTTCTACTATTATTATCTTCAATCCGTGTAAGTTTGATGTAAATCTGTGGATATTGTGTTTTTGTGTTACAAAAAGTACCCCCAAATAAGCCATCTCGTCCACACAATGCGCAAAAGGCGGTGTCATAGTGTCCCGAGACATGTTTTTGACGGCTTAATGTACAGATAAACTGGTAACAAAAACTACTGAGTTTAAGTGGATACGTTTTTACAAGCTTAAACAGCTACCTGAGCGGAACAATTTGCAATGGTGTAAAAGTTTAATTTTTTTTCTTCACATAAACAAAAAGTGTTTTTGATTTTTGTAAGAGAATTACCGATCGAGTATCTTGCCCTTTAAAAGTAATATCGAGTCTGCTGACAAAAGGAATCAAGTTTGTATTTAAATGTTGTGTTGAGTGTTTAAAGCCATCAATATTTCTCAAGATAATTTGCAACGGTTTCCGAAGTTCTGAACAAGTTTTCAGACAAACAAAATGTTGTTGTCTTTGTAAGACAATTTTACTGATTGCGTGTCCTATACCCTTTAATGTTAAACTTCGATTTTGTGATTGCCTTTTAAGGACATGGATGTGACATTCCCAACGGGTGTTGTCTTCACCGTCAAACCACTCGGTATCTCGGAGGAGCAGCTCAACGGTAAACCCAGAGAGCTGACCAACCCTTTCCATATCAGCCGGCACATCTCGTGCGCATCTGAAATCGGTATCCACAAGACGGCCATCTTCCTGAAGAAGATTTCCGACTTCCGAGCCCTGGGGGCCAACGATCAGCTTATCCTCTTCAAGGAATCTTGCTTTGAAATTGCACTGATGAGCAATGCTGAGAGGTACATGCACTTTAAGTAGTGTTTTTTCTTATAACAGAAGTTTTGGTCCGTTAGTTTTTCTCCTGTCGTTTTGCTTTGCTCCGGTAGTTTTGCTACGGTATTAAAGCGTTAAGAAGGTACTTTTTGTACGACACGAAACACAAATTTCCACAGATTTACATTAAACTTACACGGTTAAAAAGATAATGATAGCAGAAAACTTCCCTTTAAATATTACTTACTGAGATGCTGTAGTTTAGAAATGAGTAAAACAATTTCACGAAAATAATGTTCGTCGGACATTATTTTTTAAGGATGTACACGGGATTTACGCGACTCTCCTGAAAACATTGCTTTGTGATGGGCACATTTTTTTGCAAAAACTTGAGAGACTAATGAAGCTTACACTTTCACAAGTAAATTATATTACATACATCTTCATTCACGGTTAGTAGGGATTCATGTCATGGCAACAAACTTGATTTTTAAAAGGTATCAGACCCTTAAAGGCAGTGGACACTATTGGTAATTGTCAAAGACTAGCCTTCACATTTGGTGTATCCCAACATATGCATAAAATAACAAACCTGTGAAAATTTGAGCTCAATCGGTCATCGAACTTGCGAGATAATAATGAAAGAAAAAAAAACACCAATGTCACACGAAGTTGTGTGCGTTTAGATGGTTGATTTCGAGACCTCAAGTTCTAAATCTGAGGTCTCGAAATCAAATTCGTGGAAAATTACTTATTTCTCGAAAACTATGGCACTTCAGAGGGAGCCGTTTCTCACAATGTTTTATACAATCAACCTCTCCCCATTACTCGTCACCAAGAAAGGTTTTATGCTAATAATTATTTTGAGTAATTACCAATAGTGTCCACTGCCTTTAAAAATAAATGTGGTAAACTATATAATTATGGAGGTATCAGAAATTTTTGAATGTTGGTTCTCAGAAAAAGTGTAAAACAACACAAGGAAATAATGTATGTATAATCAAATTAATTGACTCAAATAGTATTTTTTGAAAAAACCTGTTACCGATGACATTGCTTACTAAATAGCCAACCAGCTGCTTCATGCAGGCTTAACATGTATAACACTGCATTATAAACAATAATCAACTAGAATGAGGATGGCAATGTGCACATTTTGTAAAATTATTTTTCTCTGCAAAACTTCCTGAGCTGAATTTGCTACATTATCAGTGCAAAATGTACACCTTTAAAGTAATAATAAAAACCTCAAAGTAAATGATACGGAATGCTGACGTATACTTAAATGCAGTGGACACTATTGGTAATTGTCAAAGACTAGCCTTCACAATTGGTGTATCTCAACATATGCATAAAATAACAAACCTGTGAAAATTTGAGCTCAATCGGTCATCGAACTTGCGAGATAATAATGAAAGAAAAAAAAACACCCTTGTCACACGAAGTTGTGTGCGTTTAGATGGTTGATTTCGAGACCTCAAGTTCTAAATCTGAGGTCTCGAAATCAAATTCGTGGAAAACTACTTCTTTCTCGAAAACTACTCCACTTCAGAGGGAGCCGTTTCTCACAATTTTTTATACTATCTTCCTCTCCCCATTAATCGTTACCAAGTGAGGTTTTATGCTAATAATTATTTTGAGTAACTACCAATAGTGTCCACTGCCTTTAATTATTTTTACAGGTACTACCAAGGGGTGCTACATTTCCCAGAGGATAATACCTTCGTCCATGAGCACAGAATGGAGGTTATTCTATCCAGGATGGATATCCAACGACCCAAGATCAAGTACTTCGTTAAACTTAACACATTGAAACTCAACGGACGAGAAAAGGCTCTCTTCACAATGCTTATACTTGCTGCACCAGGTGAGATCCTCTTTAACGTCTTAGTTTTTAATTAAGCCAAACATACAATGATATGTATAATGTTTTGCTCAATGAAAATTGTGCCTAGTGGGGGAAAAAATGACTTTGAAACAAGTCAGTGTTTCTTGTCCGATGGAGATACCAAAATAGTTTATCTTAGCATGTTATGTGGTATAACCTACGCATTAGTATCAATATAGTGCGCCGTATAAATACCGCTTGAAACGAAGCTGCCTACAGAATTACAGTCTCATAGTAGCTCACTCTTTGAGATGTTATTTGAAATGTAGACCTCGGATCAATAAAACGGACTGTAAAATATTGGCATCTCCAAGACTCTGTAGTTTGAAATCTTTACGATCCTGTTTAGTAGCTTGAATGGTTTAAAGTTAGGCTACCTGTGGGTCGACTTCACGAAGATAGTCTTAACGTAGGACTAGACCTAGGACTCTTTATGAGGTATTAAAAACGTAATGCCAGTCCTAAAGGTAGGACGAGTAAACTTGTCCTAACTCGAGATGAAACTAGTTTTAAACATCTTTTGGAAATCCACCGGGAAGATCAAACGGGAGAAGTAATTGATGCTAGACTTCCTTGTTGATCACAAAAATTAGACAAATACTGTTGTGCTTAAAATAAATAATAATTATTTTGCAGATGTATACTTCAAAAAAGGGACACAAGTGTTTGACTCTAGGAAGAACTGGGCTTAAATATGTCCTGTTTGAACAATTGAGACTTCAAAGAAACAAAGAATCAATAAGATGATGTACAGAGAAACACAGCAATGAAAAGATGAAAGTTATTTCTTTGAAACTGTGTAGAGTAAGGTCCTTCCAAGTAACTTTTTTTACAACCAAACGATAATACCTTCCTCGAATAACACTACTGTACTTTCTTTCCGTCTAATGCTGTTTCAGACCGGGAAGATTTGGAGAACAAGACGGCAGTGGAATTATTCCAGAACCAGTTAGTCACCGCTTTTGCCAAGGAGCTAGCCAAGAACCACCCAAACAAGAAGAACTTGTTAGCGAATACCATTAATCTGCTTACACTACTTCGTGACGTCATGCCAGAACAGATCAGTAAACTGAACGCAATCATCAAAATGTTTGATGGAAAGTTACCGGTACAGCCAAGTCCACTAATGAAAGAAGTGTATCGTCTCACGTGAGGGCGGGCTTCCTCTTTTGTATAGATTATTCAAGTTGCTACTAATAACGATTTTCAAAGGGATTATCGGTTTTTAGAACCGTGCCTATAGGTTTCCCTATTAACCGTTTCCTTTGTGTTTCGGAATGGGGGCAAAGTTATATTCATAAAGTAGTGTTCCAACTGCCAGCACGCTATATTCTGCAAGCATAAGTGTGATATAAAACTAAAGGTATCATTTATATCGCATCGGTGTTTACAAATAATATTGATGTCTAATGCCACCTAAGCATTGTGTCACCCCGTTGCTTAAATGCACTGGACACTATTGGTAATTTCTCAAAATAATTGTTAGCATAAATCTTACTTGGTAACGAGGATGGTGATAGTATAAACCATTGTGAGAAACGACTCCTTCTGAAACGTAGTTTTTTGAGGAAGTAATTTCTCACTTAAATATTTGAATTGAATTCGACACCTAAGTCGAGGTCTCGAATTCAAAGCATCTGAAAACACACAACTTGTGCGACAATGGTGTTTTTTTTTCTTCTTCCATTATTAGAAGTCTCGCAATTTCGACGACCAGTTGCGCTCAACTTTTCACAACTTTATTATCTAGTTGAGATGCACCAAGTGAGATGACTGGTCTTTGACAATTTATTACCAAATGTTGTGTACAGTGCCTTTAGGTGAGTGCTCTCCGTGTTATGTGCACTAACAGCTCATTTCCGGACTTAGAGAAAAAGAGACAGAGTTAAATTTCTTATTTATTGAGTTAATAAGTGTCATGACCGGGATTGGAATCCACACCCGATGACTTTGTCATTAGAACCCCGAGTCCAGTGCACCATAACTCCGGGCCGCGGCATATCAGGCTACCAATTGTGTACACATGGTCTACAAAGGGATCTACCGTCCATTTCACCAAACTCTACTTTACTTGGGATTAATATAAGGACTAATGACGAGTTAAGTTCAATATCCGAAGACGTTAGGACGCATTGAACCCATCCTAAGTTAGGACGGGTTATAACTCGTCCTAACTCAAGATAAGATTAATTCTAGCGTTTCGTGAAATCGGCTGCAGGCAATACAATTGTGTATGCAAATGGACTCGAGCCTGATACTTCACGTAGGCAACGAAGGCGATTGCCTCTCCATACCCGTTGGTCATTGCCTTGGTGTCCTTGAAATGTTCCAGTACAAAATTTACAATTGACAAAAACGAGGCACATCAGGCCTGTAATAGAGCAGGGGCCAATTTCAAAGAGCTGCTTAAGCAAAAAATTGGTTAAGCACGAAAATAGCTTGCTTATTTTACACATGCTACTGGCCAAAATTTCATGCCATATACATTGCTTGTGACTGGTATTGAGCCATTGTTTACTTAGCATAACAATTGAGTGGAGTCTTGGCCGGTATTCTGATTTGACTAAGCATTGATTATTTTGCTTAAGCAGAATTTTGTGCTTAAGCAGCTCTATGAAATTGGGCCCTGGTGTAAAGGTACCGTTGCCGAAATCGTTTGAATAAAGATTTTTGTGTACATGGGAATTCGAAGAAAGGCTAAAATAACACAGGAGCAAACAGTAAAACATAGTCAAGGAAAACTGAGCACTATAGTAGTTTACCGTACAATAATTATGTTACCAGTTCCCTGCTTTATGTTTTCCTTTGTGAATGGTCAACAGCAAATTGTGCCCTTTTCCAAGACACAATTCAGCCCGTGTATACCGTTTGCATGGCCTTTAAAGTAAAGCATTTCTGACCTGATGCCTGTTTTGATTTTCCTGTATAATACGCAGCCACAATTATATACTACAATTTGTAAATTTAATTTAACCACTTTCACTTCCTGGGAGGAACTATTGTGATTTGTATTTATATAACGGTTGTTTTTCGAGAGAAGTTACCAAATAAGCAGTTCAACCGAATGATTTAATTTTACGAACGGCGATACGTTCGTGACGTAGTGGCACTTAAAGGCACTGGACACGTTTAGGTAATTGTCAAAGACCAGTATTCTCACTCTGTGTATCCCAACATAAAAAAAAACAAACCTGTGGAAATTTGGGTTCAGTTGGTTATCGAAGTTGCATGAAATAAATGAGAGAAAAAAAACACCCGTGTTGCACAAGTATGTGCGTTTTCAGATGCATATTAGAAGGCTTCAGCTGAAGTCTTTAAAAGTGATAAATTAACCCCCTTTAAAAAAAACAAAAATTCAGGGGAGCCGTTTCTCCATTGTGTTTAACAATCAACAGCTCTCAATTGCTCGTTACTATGTAAGTTTTATTCTAACAATTTTTTTTTTGAATATCCAATGCCTTTGAAACATGCCTTTTTGTATTTAGAAGATTACTCAATTTGATAAATAAGAAATGTACTGCACGGGATATGTTTAGTTTAGTCACTTTTTAAAAATCACTGCACATGGAAATACAAAGCAAAACAAAAACCGTTGAATAAATCAGTAAAAAAGAACCTTGGTTTTCCTGTGTTCTTTAAAACTAAAACCGTGAGGAAGACCTGACCTACATACTGCCTTCAGTATTTGGATCACGAAACAGTCTCAATGGCAACCCTTCATGCTTCACGACATAATTCTTTATTCTTTAGAAGTGTAAATGGGCCCAGTGTGAAATTCTGGACCCTTTAAAATATGTGTCACTCAAAAAGAAATCTTAATTCTTTGTAGTGGTGTGGTGATACGCTTAATCCGTATAGGCGGTATACTGTCTTATCAATAGTGTCAATCGGTTCGATGAAACGGCAAATGTAGGGAATAAAATAAATGCACAAGTCAGGCGAAACAATTATGGAATGGCTTCTTCATTCTGAGTGGGTGGGTGCGGGGGGGGGGGGCTTTCTGGATTACGCACATCCTCGTGACATTAACATATTCAACTGAGTTGTATACGAGTAGTGACA
Organism: Asterias amurensis; assembly: GCF_032118995.1. Lineage (NCBI taxonomy): Eukaryota > Metazoa > Echinodermata > Asteroidea > Forcipulatida > Asteriidae > Asterias > Asterias amurensis. The sequence goes on from NC_092654.1 coordinate 20,265,720, forward strand.
TATTCGTGCAACAGTCTGGCCTATTTATCAAAAGTTAATTGCACATAATTATTTGATTGATTTTCCCTGGACCATATATAACATGGCACTATTGGTAATAATACCTCAACGCCTTAGCATGGCGATGTGAACAACGGATTTATTTGGGGGCAGTAAGCGCATAAATCTATATTGGCTGTAGAAACATAGGGGAATGACCAATATCCAATATCGATGTACAAGGTAGACACTCACTGTACAAAGCTACGGGAATGTCCAATATCCAATATTGATGTTCAATGTAGACACTCACTGTACAAACCAATGGAAATGTCCAATATCTAATGTATAAAGCTAACCTTACTATCTTCAGAAATCTGTGAGTTATTAAAAATGTAATACTGTTAATGGTGTCTAGGAAAATTACTTACTCATTGTATTTTCTCTAAACATAATAAAGGGGTGAACTGTCTTTGTGTTTGCGAAAGTCAAATCATGTCACCTTTCTAATCAAATAGGCCTAGGGTTAATTTTGCTAAGTAAAATTTTCCTTGGACATTATTTTAACGGTGCCTTTGCACAATTATTACGATAGTTAGGGAGAGTGTTACTGACTTAATCCCACTGATATAGGCCTTTGCCAAGTTACAAACTTAATTGATTATCTTTACCAGGAAAATAAATACGGACAGGAGGCACCCCTCAAGTTATTCTATGTTTGTTTTCAACGATGTATTGTATTCGAGGGTTTGTATTAAAGGAACACGTTGCCTTGGATCGGTCGAGTTGGTCTTTGAAAAGCGTTTGTAACCGTTTTTTATAAAATGCATATATGGGTAGAAAGATGTTGTAAAAGTAGAATACAATGATCCACACAAACATGCCTCGAAATTGCGTGGTTTTCCTTTTACCTTGTCGACTAACACGTCGGCCATTTATGGGGGTCAAAATTTTGACTCCCATAAATGGCCGACCATGTTAGTTCGCACAGTAGAAGGAAAACCACGCAATTTCGAGGCAAACTTGTGTGGATCATTGTATTCTACTTTTAAAACATCTTTCCAACCATATGCATTTTATAAAAAACGGTTACAAACGCTTTTGTTTTGACCAACTCGTCCGATCCAAGGCAACGTGTTCCTTTAATGAATTCACATAAATTAAAAAAGTTAAAGCAACATTATATATTTGGATTGCAGAACACTATGTGTGCAGTGTATAGGCCTACTTGCCATGTTGAGTTTGTTTGTTGATTTATAACTGTCTTGCTATTTATTATATTCTACTACCGCGGGGTAGATTTATCGGATTGTTCGGGAGACTTCCGATAAAGCAACATCTTCCATTGAAAATGAAATTTGATTGATTTAACGTCTGTTGTGTTTTGATGGATGTCATAAACGTTTATAGTGATACATTCATGATAAAATGTCAGAAGCAATCATCTTTGCTTTAAAGCCATTGGACACTTTCGGTAAACTGTATTGTCCAAGGCCCACACTTCGTGTATCACAACTTATATATAAAATAACAAACCTGTGAAAATATAGGCTCAATCAGTCATCGGAGTCGGGAGAAAACAACGGGAAAACCCACCTTTGTTTCCGCACGTTTCGCCGTGTCATGACATGTGTATAAAATAAATCCGTAATTCTCGATATCGAGATGTGATATTGTTTTAATGTTTTGTCAAAAAATAAAGCATTTCATGGAATAATATTTCAAGAGAAGTCTTTCACCATCACCTTCTGTACACCCTGTAAGTTATTTGTAAATCTGTGAACTTAAAAAAAAATTCTGTTCCGAAAGTGTGTAATGGCTTCAAAATGTGATGAATTTCAACCATACAAAATGTACGTCTATGTCTGAAAGTTTGGATTCCACTGTATAGCCATGGAAAATGCGTTACATTGTCTCTCAATTTACACTAAAAACCTCGAACAACTGTATTATTTGACGCGTTACTGATTGTCTAACTGGACATGCACAACACATAAACCACACCGCACATTCTCAACAAACGTATCCCTGTAGAGACATCTATTTCCATTGCCCCTGTACTTATAATTTTCACCGTGATTTTGGTTCTTGAGCACCCCTGTCTTTAAAATTTCCATATGGAGTCCTTTTATTTTCCCCTTTACGTTTTGTACTTGAACTTCAAAAGGTAACGAATAATATGAGGGCTTCTCTTGAAGATTGTTCACACATTTTCGATTTTCATGGATTTTTTATTTTAAAATTCGGACAATGTGATTGTGAATGTTAACTAAGGTATTTGGAACAGAATGATCAGTATAAAGGAAAGGGTAAGTTTGTAGGTTGTAATGAAACAAGAGAGGTTCAGCCATGGGTCAATCGAAGAAAGAAATTTCCCATCATATTCCAATACTTCTTATTAAGCAAAGGTGAACAAAACATATGGAAAATGCTTTAAAGGGCCTGTGTACTTTTCCACAATGTCCACACATTTACATTAAGCTACAGTTTGAAGATAATGATAGGAGAAAGCTTTCCTTAAAATATTACTTTCCGAGGTGCTTTATTTTTTGAGAATTAGTGTCACGAAAAGTAGCTTATAGTCTCAGTTTTAGCATGTAAAAATATATTAACCAGTTCCGGTACATTCTCAAAAACGTATCCCTGTAGAGACATCTTTAATTATTTCCATTGTCCCGGTACTTTTCCCCTTTTTGTTTTGTCCTTGGTCTTCAAAAGGTAACATCCATGGATTTTTTATTTAAAAATTCGGACAATGTGATTGTGAATGTTAACTAAGGTATTTTGTACAGAATGATCAGTATAAGTGAAAGGGTAAGTTTGTAGGTTGTAATGAAACAAGAGAGGTTCAGCCATGGGTCAATCGAAGAAAGAATTTTCCCATCATATTCCCATACTTCTTATTAAGCAAAGGTGAACAAAACATATGGAAAACGTTTTAAAGGGTCTGTGTACTTTTCCACAATGTCCACACACTTACATTAAGCTACAGTTTGAAGATAATGATAGGAGAAAGCTTTCCTTAAAATATTACTTTCCGAGGTGCTTTATTTTTTGAGAATTAGTGTCACGAAAATTAGCTTATAGTCTCAGTTTTAGCATGTACAAACGTATTAACCAGTTCCGGTATCTTACTATAACATACCATGGTTAATACGTTTTTACATGCTAATAATAATGTTCATCTCACTGACGACCGAGACGAAAATGTGACATTGTTTTACTTGTTTGGTTGTATTGGTAACAACCAAAATTACTATTTTTTTTAATCATTTCTCAAAAACTGCAGCACCTTAGCAAGTTAAATTTTAAGGGAAGTTTTCTGCAATTATTTCATTCAAACTGAGTTACTTTAATCATTAAATCTGTGGACATGTTTTGTGTAAAAAAAGTACCTAAATCCTCTAAGCATAAGGTGGGAGAAAATAGAGTATGTTCTGCAGAGAATGTCTTATAGGGTTTGAAATCAGGGCCCAATTTCATAGAGCTGCTAAGCACACAAATTTACTTATCATAAAATTTCTTACTTGATTAAAAACTGGCTTACCAATCATTTTTCCATTTGGTGCATATTGCTTGTTACTGTTTTTCGTTGTTGTTTGCTCATCCTTAAAATCACGTGGAAACGTTGGTAATCCTGTTTTTAATGAAGGAAGGAATTTCATGCTAAGCAAATTTGTTTGCTTAGCAGCTCTATGAAATTAGGCCCTGGTCGCCGAAAGAAATTGGACAAAAGAGTATCTCAGTTCGCTCTCTCGAAAAATGTGGATATGTTTCTGAGAAGGCTGGGCCCCCAAAGACAACCATTAATTGTTCCGAGTTGTCTGGATCTGTGCCGTGCAGGAAGCAGTCATTTTCGTAGACATTGTACACATGGACTTTGGAAAATACAACTTCCAATGCAAACACAGTTTTACTTGCATGCGAAATTGATCGCCGTAATGTCATTATAACCTAAGTTCTTAAATAGCGCACAGGCCTACAATAACCATATCACCGCGCTGAATGTATGACATTCCATTTAAGGCTTTTGCGTGTGTGTGCCCGGCAGATGTATAACGAAAAATGTGCTACGCGAATGTTACAAGCAATTATTTTGCAAAATGTCTCTAAGAAAACTAAATGTTGATTTGAACGTTTGTTTACAATTCAATATATAATAATTTTACGAAACAAACAATTGTGGGAGAAATTGGAGCAACAATAAAATGCGCAATTTTATGAAGTCCTCCTTCTAGGACATGTTGAACTTAGCGTGTCCAGGGGTTCGATTTTACAAAGAACGATATAGGACTAGCTCTAACTTACGACCAGTCCTTAGAGCTAGTTCTAAGTTAGGACGAGTACTCGTCCTAAACTCGAGATTAATTTAGTCTTAACTCTTTGTGAAGTTACGGTTTTGCGTGTGTCGTGTGCTCTTCAGATGTGTAACGAAAATATGCTACGCAAATGTCACACGCAATTATTTTGAAAATTGTGTTCTAAGAAAACTTGATGTTAATTTGATCGTAAGTCTACCATTCAATAGACAGTGGAAAAAGGTTTAAGAGAAACTGCGGCAACAGTACAAATTTTATGTTATAAATATCAAAAATGGTGGACCAAATAGTTTGAAATGGAAATATTTAAAAAACATTTCCAACTTCGGGGGGGGGGGGGGCACATTTTTCTAACACCCGTAAGTACCTTGGATATAATTTTTATCGCTTATTTTATTGACTATTCTGTCATTACAATTTACTGTGTCAAATTGAGGGTCGAATCTGTGCTGAATGAACCAGTTTGCGTGTCATTATTTTGGCTTTTTGTCAAAACCTTGGCGTTGTGTGTACTTTCTTATATCGATTGTTTTGTAATGAATAAATAATGATTAATTCATAATAATAGTACATCTTTGCTTAGTGTTGGTTGAACTGGCTCAAATGCCATCATCTCTGGTCTGTGAAATATATCAGACCACCAACTGAACGTCGCCATTGCAAACATTTAGGTAAACTAATTAGCAGTTACATAAACATACAATCCGCTAAATCATCAACAAGCACGGTAATATAGTTCAGCTGAACTGATTTCCTATAATTAAAGTCGCCTAACATTTGAAGCATTTACCGATTCGTGCTTTATGACACGTTATGTATGAAACTTGGCCCAGACTATGTTAAAGACACTTTACGTCTGACAATAAAATATTGTCAAGGACCAGTATTCTCACTTCTTGTATGTAGCCCAACTAAGCATACGATAACACACCTGTGAAAAGTTGGACTCATCTGGTCATCGAATTTGCAAGAGAATAATGAAAAAAAAAAAAAACACAAAAAACACGCCATTGTGGAGTACTTGCCTTAAAGGAACACGTTGCCTTGGATCGGACGAGTTGGTCTATGAAAAGCGTTTGAAACTGTTTGGTATGAAATGCATATGGTTAGAAAGATGTTTTAAAAGTAGAATATAAGGATCCACACAAGTATCACTCAAAATTGCACGGTTTTCATTTACGTCGCGAGCTAACACAGTCGGCCATTTATGGGAGTCAAAGTTTTGACTCCCATAAATGGCCGACCCTGTTTGTCGACGAGGTAAAACGAAAACCACGCAATTTCGAGGCATATTTGTGTAGATCATTGTATTCTACTTTTACAACATCTTTCTAACCATATCGAGTTTATAACAAACGGTTACAAAACGCTTGTCAAGGACCAACTCGTCCGCTCCAAGGCAACGTGTTCCTTTAAGATGCCTGCTTTTAGTCTTTTAATATTTGAGGGCGAAAACCTCTTTCTAATAAAACACGTTACTTCTTCAGAGTGAGCTGTTTCTCACATTGTTTCACCTCTTCAATTCTCAAAAAATAGTTAACGGCTTGACGTTTCGACCCTAGCAGAGTCTTTCTCTTTACCAATTAAATTGTTATGCTAACAACTATTTTGAGTAATTGTACCAATAGCCGGTCTATCTAATGCCTTTAATCATGTCTATAAAAATTGCCCCAGTTTGTGTCAACTTCACATACTGCTCAATGTTCAGAGTTGCATATGCACTGACGTGATCAGAGGGAGTGGGGTGGGGGTGGGGTGGGGTGGGGTGGGGTGGGGTGGGGGGTGGGGTGGGGCGGGATGGGGGTGGGGTGGGGTGGGGTGGGGGGGGGTAGACCTTACCGATGTTGTTTGGACCATACAACGCTCGACAGAACACGTGTTCTATTGTCGTCATCAGCGGATTTGATTTGCACCGAGCATTAGAGTTTGCAAAAGGGTGAATGTGAAGGAGGAGAGCCTTACATTTGAAGCATTTACCGATTCGTGCTTTTAAAGACACTGGACGCTATTGGTTATTGTCAAAGACCAGTCTTCTCACGTGGTGTATCTCAGAATATGCATATAATAACGAACCTGTGAAAATTTGAGCTCAATCGGTCATCGAAGTTGCGAGATAATAATGAAAGAAAAAACACCCTCGTCACACGAAGTTGTGTGCTTTCAGATGTTTGGTTTTGAGACCTCAAATTCTAAGTCTGAGGTCTCGTGGAAAATTACTTCTTTTTCGAAAACCACTCCACTTCAGAGGGAACCGTTTCTCACAATATTTTATCCTACGACCTCTCCCCATTACTCGTTACCAAGTAAGGTTTCATGCTAATAATTATTTTGAGTATTTACCAATAGTGTCCATTGCCTTTAAACAGGTTTATGAAGCTCGGCCCAGATTGTTTCAACTTCACATACTGTTCAATAATCAGAGTTGCAGACACATCGACGTAATTGGCTGTGGGTGGGTGGCGGGGGGGGGGGGGGGGGCATAGACCTTCACGATGTTGGAAACATTTTAACTACGTGATCTCGGTTACGATCGTCATACCAGTCATAACTTATAACTTGTAGATGTTGTTCCCAAACATTTCTCACAGTATTTGGAGTTCGACAACCCGCTGAAGATGTCTTCTCTTTTTCTTGTTGCTGTGTCCTGGTACCCACTCACTCAGCCAGACATTGAATGACCCCAGGCCACATTTGATGGACCAGTTTGCGGGAAGAGATCTAAGATGCGATCCTCGAGATATAGTCTTGGAACGAAATGATTACAAAACGAACGCTTGGGGGAAAATATGAACCAACGTATTATTGTCATAGACAGTGTGAAGGGGAGCTGTTATAGACTAGGGGCTTGCATCAATTAAAATAACCCGAACATTGTGCTGTTTATTATGACACTCATATTGAACATTTTGATGATGCAGCGATAGTGGGATGTTCACTTTATCGGACCTTTATAGAGGCTCCTTCAGAGACAAAACAATGTGATTAGAGCAGCATCTCTGGCAAAGTTTAATGGTCCCTTTAGGGAACGATTGACCGAGGTTTCCAATGGTTTTGTTATTCGTACATCGTCCGCAAACATCTTAAACTTATTTATAACATTTTTTTCTCGTCTTCTTATTTTGAAATATAATTGAATTTGACAGCCTTTGATGTATTTATGTTTGGATGGATGCATTTTTGGTGTTGATGGCACCAGAGAGAGTTCGATGAATCTTTCCCAACGATTCTTTCCCCAGATAGTTATTTCAAGCATCCATGATTCAGAGCCGATGTGGAAACGTCTATTGCAGATTCAACTAGATATCTTTCGGACCCTATAAAGGAAGACTGCGCATACCGTTAGAGACATTAAGAGACAATAAGAGTCACGACTGTTACATGACTGTTACAAGACTGTTACACGACTGGTACACGACCGTTACACGACTGTTACGCCACTGTAACACCTCTACCTCTGTAACACCACTCTACTTCTTGTACCTGTGATAACTACTTAAAGGAACACGTTGGTATTTGAAAAGCATTTGAAACCGTTTGTTTTGATATCCATATGGTTAGAAGGTATCACTCGAAACTGCACGGTTTTCCTTTTATGTCGCGAACTAAACACAGTCGGCCATTTGATGAAGTCAAACTTTTTACCCCACAAAATGACCGACCGTGTTCCTTTAAAGCCATTGGACCCTTTTGGTAAACAGTATTGTCCAAGGCCCACACTTCGTGTATCACAGCTTCTATATCAAATAACAAACCTGTGAAAATTTAGGCTCAATCGGTCATCGGAGTCGGGAGAAAATAACGGGAAAACCCACCCTTGTATCCGCGCGTTTCGTCGTGTCATGACATTTGTTTAAAATAAATCCGTAATTCTCGCTATCGAGAATTGATATTGTTTTACTGTTTTCTCAAAAAGTAAAGCATTTCATGAAATAATATTTCAAGAGAAGTCTTTCACCACTACCTTCTGTAAACCCTGTAAGTTATTTGTAAATCTGTGAACTTTTTTTTTTCTGTACCGAAAGGGTCCAATGGCTTTAAACAATTGTTAATGACCATACAAACTTCCTTGGTAAGAAGCACAACACTTGTTGCTCATGTATTACATTTGAAGACATAAGGCTGCTACACCACTGTTACATCACTGGACACAACTGTTACACCGGTGTATAATTACTGTACTGTTACACAGTTCAACTTAAAGGAACACGTTGCCTTGGATCGGACGAGTTGGTCTATTAAAAGCGTTTGAAACCGTTTGTTATGAAATGCATATGGTTAGAAAGATGTTTTAAAAGTAGAATATAATGATCCACACAAGTATCACTCCAAACTGCACGGTTTTCCTTTTACGTAGCGAACTATCACGGTCGGCCATTTATGTGAGTCAAAATTTTGACTCCCATAAATGGCCGACCGTGTTAGTCGACAGGGTAAACAGAAAACCACGCAATTTCGAGGCATATTTGTGTAGATCATTGTATTCTACTTTTACAATATCTTTCTAACCATATGCATTTTACAACAAACGGTTACAGAACGATTTTCAAAGACCAACTCGACCGATCCAAGGCAACGTGTTCCTTTAAGAATAAACCTCATTGTTGAGAAAATGTAAACTTCAGGTTAACGTTTTTGCATTACTCGTTTCACCCGACTCCCTTAAATGTGACATTCGTGTGTTTCTTCTCTGTCAGCTAGAGGAGGGGGCTTTACCCGAGAAACTGTTCATCTGTAATCTTACAGGTGGACTCTCTGATGGACAAGAATCTATCAGGGGTCTTCAACTATTGAATTACTTGGCGACAGCATTACTCATTCTCTGTCATTTATGATATTCAGTTGATCCGTTTCATACCTTAGTAATTGAATATAAACGCAGGGGATGATGGAGCACACAAATGAAAGGATTGTTATATTCCTTTGAGAGCCACCATGTTTTATAATTGAGTTTATGTTTGGTGCGTCAGTGACACCATGGTTGGACTTGAGGGCTAGAAAGCTAAATTGGTATCACTTTCATGTTGGTTGCTTTTAACCTAAATCACATCGCTGGGCATCTTAATGCTCATCATTTTTGTTCCACCATGTGGGGATTTTCGTTTAAAAGGAGAGTGGGGTGAATTTGATGTGTGCTGAGAATTGAAGTAGAATATGCAGAAGGGTGTTGCAAAAGCTGAGGGCTTGTATTTTGGAAAGTTGGAGTTTGAAGTGGATTAAGCCTATATAAGGACACCCGAGGAGTTGTGCGAGTACTATAGAAGGAACATGATGCCAGTCACATACATCACCTACAGATTAGATTTCATATTCACATTTTTATGGAGACCGGGAACAAATCAAAAAGGGGAAAAACAAAGGGTAGGGCAATTCTAAGGACTTGGGTAGGGTGCTTCATAAGGGATTTTGTGTTCAAAGTATATGGGAGGTTCTTCAGTGACAAAGGAAAGAACCAAAAGGTGTTTCCACAGGGATGCAAAACATAAAATGAGTGCACCCGATGAGGGTGCTTAGCAAATAATACACATAACACCGAGAGCAGATGCTGATTCGAGTGCACTTTGCTCAGATTTTAAAACAGTGCAGTATATAGATTTAGCTTTTGGCGTATTTTCTGCAAAGGTATACCATCCCTTTAACTTCAGCTCATATGAAAAGAAGTACAGCGCACGCAGTGAGAGTTGGCTTACCAGTGTAGAAAATGGTTTATTAAAAATTCCAAACCTGAAGTCCACCCAGTACAATTTAAGAGGCTTACTGCATGGTTAAGTACACTAAAAACAAACCTACTAAAAGGGAGAGAGTAAACACTTCAGAGAGGAACCCAAGGTCAAATTCTGCGAAGAAACCAAGTTGGGTAAGCGTACAAAATGCGAAAGATAGTATACGATTACGGTTAGACAGCAGTCTATACTCGTACCAAGGTAACTGCTCAGAGCACCATGTATACGTGTACACAATAAAGTACAAACAAAACGTACCAAAGTATGTGCAATTAACGAAACGAGTACAGAACCGAGTACAGAAGTAAAAATACATTTACTGAAAAAGCCAAGAACAATTTGGGCACGTGTTCAACATGGGAAAGATTGAAATAAACTATACGAGTTTATTATAGAGAGCAGTAGTCCAATGGCAGTACGTGTACCGAGAGAACTTATCAGAGTATCCAGGGTATACGTGTAAGTACAAAGCGAACAGTCAAGTAAAGATCCGAGTACAGAAATAAAAACACACGAACGAGTACAAGTATTCGTACAGAAATAAAAACAAAAGCAAAAAATAGTTAATGGCCTGACGTTTCGACCCCAGCAGAGTCTTTCTCGAAGGCTAAATGACAACGCAACAAACATGAACAGGTAACTAAGTGAAACATAAGCAGTGAAGTGGAAATACATGAATGGGGTTAGAAAGCGTACATAAAAAAGCAGGGGGTAAACAATGAATAGGGGGACAAAAAGGAGGGGGTGAAGGGAAGGGACTGGCTTGAGCACAAGTAAGAAGATGGAAACACAATGGACAGCATCAAGGGTGGTGAGGTTGGGTAAAAAGTAATTTATTAGTGAATGAGGCTCAGGCTAAAAGGCTATGGGGAAAAAAGGAGACGGCAAAACAAAAGGTTTATTAGTCGTTTCCTTCTTGGATGTTCAGACCATGGGGTTGAATGGTCTGGAGGCGTCTAATCCAGAGTTTCTCCCTACTCAAACGCACAGTCTCTCTGTGGTTGCCTAGTGCCTCTATGCCCTGTAAGAGTTTTTGTAAAGAAATAAAAAACACATGAACGAGTACAAGTATTCGTACAGAAATAAAAACACAAAACGAGTACAGGTACTCGTACAGAAATAATAACGCAAGAACGAGTGCAGGTTATTTGTACAGAAATGTGTTTTCGAGTACACGAGTACAAAGTGCAGATACCTAGTTCGTGTAAAGGAATATTTGTCTAAGCACAACTAATGCAAACATGACTTTAAACCTGTAGATATAGAAGAGTCAGAGTTAAAGAAGTAGGACAACCATACAACATCCAACCCCTCTGTCTGAAGAGTAACACGATGCCGTGCTCCTCATCTTTAAGTGTTTCCTCCTCACCCTTAAGCCCTCGATCTAATCTTGCATAATCAGTAAAACACATGGGAGGAATCAGAACAAGCATTGAGACTTATTTTATACCTCAAGTATTTCAGAAATGTTCCGATTTTGAACTGCACTTAACCTTAAAGGTACAAGTCATTTTTGGGGAAGTATTATTTGTTACAATTTGCACTCAAATACTCATGTGCATTATATATAACAAGCTTACCAGTGCACAAATCAATACGATGCAAGCGATGAGGTACCGGTTTGCTAGGTAGCTCTGTATTCTGAAGCTTATATTATAATACATTACTCCCCTTTAAGGAAAATTCTAAAGTTCAACTTTCCCGACTTAATCTTTAAAAATAAGCTGTCTTAAGAATGAGAGATTGATTGAATTTGCGAGTCCATCATGCGCCGATATATGATTTTTCTTCACACTTGACTTGGTTTTGGGCAACAAACCTGGACTCCTTCCAAATATTTGGCATACTTGTTTTTTTTTTAGAAAATAGAAATAGCTGTTGCAAATAACTACTTCCCAAACAAAATGACCTATGGTATAATTACAAAAATAGTTAATGGCCTGACGTTTTGACCCCAGAAGAGTCTTTCTTAGAAGGTTAAATGACAACACAGCACAACACAACACGTAGATGAACACACTTGTGTTTTTCTCATAAGCAATAGCGTCCTCTTCACACACACTGAGACGTATTGTCCTGATCGAAATGTAGCATATTTAAAGGATCTGAACAATATTGGTAATTATTCAAACTAATTGTTAGCATACGAACTGCATTGCTAACGAGCAATGGAGATAGTATAAAACATTGTGAGAAACGGCTCCCTCTGAAGTAACAACGTTTTTGAGAAGGAGGTAATTTCTCTCTCTCAAATAATAAAATACTTCAGAAACATTTTATCGTGCGCCTGAAAGCACACACATCATTGCAACAAGGGTGTTTTTTTCTTTCATTATTCTCTTGCAAATTCGATGACCAATGGGGCAAAATGTGTCACAGGTTTGTTATTTTAAGCATATGTTTGGATACATCAAGTGAGAATACTGGTTTTTGACCAAAGATGTCCAGTGCCTTTAAAGAGACTTTGGCTCGTCCGGGTCGTCGACTTCTCTTGCCTGTCCACATTTATTGGAAACTACATCACCTCTGGGCGAATTATCGTCTTTTACCGCGCATTTTAAAGTCTCTTCTCTCGTCCGTATGTAAGTTAGAAAGTTCATCAATAGTCTTCGATACGGAGTGGTTCTTCAATCATACCCATTTTATCTTGGTTTTTGTTTGGAACAGTGTTTTTTTTTCTTCCTTGATTACAAAACTCGTAGTGAGAATAAAATAAGGTGAATATAAAGTGAATTAAGGGGAAACAGTGCGATGGATATTGACAAGGTTCTTGTTTTTCACTTTTTACTGCTATGTAGTGCTTAAATTAGTCTTGATACGGTTCAATAAGGTCCGTTTATAATAATGGCAGAAAATACCCATGACAAACAGAATTAAAAAAACAAACACACATATCGAGAAAGTCTTCATTTACTTTTTTTGTTGAGGCTATTAAAATGTCGCTACTATATTAATATTGATAAACCTGGTAAGGGCTTTATGCTTCATGACTGTATTCTTATTGTTATAAATCTGGATTTTTGAGTGTCCCTACTACTTTGGGGACACGATGTTCAAGCTGAACAAAGATACACGACAAACAGGACAAACCAACAAACAAGCCTGCAAAAAGAATCAAATTTTACATAACTTCTAGAAATGTCCAACTTAAACCGATTGTCACAAGAGACCGCGTTGTCCATCTTTATCCATCCGTGATAAAATCTGTGGTTTAACGGTATTAAGCAAATTCATTCAAGTTGATTATATCTTGGTGAAAAAAGAAAAGAAAAAGGGAAAGCGACTAGATCAACATCACGTAGTTTTAAAAACCCATGGAACTTTATTGACGTTTTTAACAGTCTTTTGGGACATTCCTCCAAAGGCAAAACGGAAATTGCGCATCAGGTCTGGTTTAGGGTTAGGTTATAGTCCCTCCTCCTTACAAGCAGTGCTGCATAGTGGTCAATATTTACACTGACGTCCTCTCTTGGAAAATAATTCCTAGGAATCTCATTGTAGTGGGGAAGAAGAGGGAGAAGAAGAAGAGGTTGAAGAAAAAAAAAGTCGGCAGAAGTCAAATTGACAGAGAGTCACGAAGGAGTTTTAGTTTATTCCTGTACAGGACTGGGAGTGTGTTATACCATATGTTGTTGATGTATGCGGAGTCAGAACCGATTCTCTGATATGGGAATAATTTCTTTCACATGTTTTCACTGTCAACTTTTATCCCTCGTTTTTTTTTCTTTTTCTTACAATACCGCTTTATAATGCACGCTTTATTAGGTTACCATTTAGGCACGTGTGAGAGTAAAATTGATTTAGGTCCGAACGAGAGGTCATCTAAGATTGATACGAGGTTGATGCTATGGTTCAAGTAAAAAGTACCTTTAAAGGCACTGGATACTATTGGTAATTACTCAAAAAATTGTTGGCATAAAGACTTACTTGGTAACATGCAATGTAGAGTTGTTGATGTAACAAATTATGAAAAACGGCCCCCTCTGAAGTAACATAGTTTTTGAAAAGGAAGTAATTTGAATTGATTCGGAGACCTCACGCGTGAGGTTTCGAAATCAAGCATCTGAAAGCACACAACTTCGTGTGACAAGGGTATTTTTTTTCTTCCATTATTATCTCGCAATTTCACCGACCAATTGAGTTCAAATGTTCACAGGCTTTTAAGTTTATGCATAATATGGTGGGATACACCAAGTGAGAATAATGGTCTTTGACAATTACCAAAGGTGTTCAGTGTCCAGCGCCTTGTTTAATATTGTTGTTGTTTGTTGTTATTTGTATTATACAGCACTGCGATATTATGTTAGAGGCGCTATATAAGTTCAAGCTCAGTAATATTTGTTGTTACTTTCGTAATCACACTCATAGCCGATCGTTTGCCATTTTTTAACTGTCTTTCCACGAAGTGACCTATATCATAATTCCCCTGTGTATACAAGAGGAAGTGACCTATCTGTCGGACTCTCTGTAAATAGAGCTTTCTGCGCTCTGACGGCAAATCCCGTTTTCACGAAATGACTTTAGGGCCTTGTTTGTGAATTAATTACCCATTAATGAAAATAGTACACAGAATAAAAACATGTTGACAGTTCTGTACGAATATCGATTTGGGGTTAATATAATAAAGAAATTAAAAAAAGAGCATCTGACGATTTAAAATGACAAACAACTCTCAGCTAAGTGTCTAACATTAAGAATGAATGAGAAGAAATGCCAAACAAATCATCTGAAAATAGATAAAATGGATTCAAGCCGGTGCACTTTCACATTTTAAAAAGTCTTTCATGAGTTGCAGGTTTTTAAAAAGAAAATTTTGTGAAAAACGTGTTATTACCCTTTAGGAATTTCGTGCTTTGGTTTTGATTATTGTCATGGAGGCTACATGCACATTCACCGTACTTTTTACTTCGTGCTCTTTCCCCTTTATGCCCATCAATGCATCAATACGATTAACAGCTCACACGACAGAAGAACTGTGGAATTACTCGTTCCAAACAAAGTCATCACGTTTCTAGCTGTATGTAGACCGATTCACATTGTTTAAAGGCCTTGGGCACCATTGGTAGTTACTTAATAACTAATTGTTAGCATAAAAACCTACTTGGTATAACGAGCAACGGTTGATAGTATCAAACATTGTGAGAAAAAAAAAAAAAAATTACCCTTTTTAAAAAAAAAAAAAAGTATACGTTACTTTAGAGGGCTAAAGTAACGTATACTTTTTTTTTGTTTTAAAAAGGGTAATTTTTTTTTTCACACATATATTAAAAGGCTCTCAGGCCTGAAGCCGTTTTTATCTGAGAGCAATATTTTTTTGGTTAATAATTTTATCATTTTTTTTAAATTAATCTCTTGATGCCCAACTGAGCCAACATTTTCACAGATTTGCTATGTTATACTTTAACCCCCCCCCGGACAAACTTTGAGTTGACACCCGTTATGAAAGGTTGACAAGAACCACGGTGCAATTTCCATTAAAAGAATTTTACTATTTCCCTAAAATTGGGACACACCGGAAGTCCAGAATGTCACGTGGTTTCTAATGGGATGGTGACGTTATGTACTGGGTAGTTTCATTACATAACAGCATAAAGGCCCGATCCCACTGCAGCGATAACGAGAACGATAACGATAACGACGCAAAGAGAACGCAATCCATTGGTTGCAAGAGCGTGTGTGTATTCTGCGTGGAGCATTTCAACCAATAGAATGCGTTCTCTTTGCGTCGTGATCGTTATCGGTTTCGTCATCGCTGCAGTGTGACTCAGCCTTCTCTTAACATTTTAGCGCGTTATACAAAACAAGCATACAATGCAACGAATGGAAGCAAACTATTAAATTCATGATATTATTTGATATCATGAAAATTTGTTTTGATTTCGTTATTTGAGGGCTTTAAACATATATTATATTTCCACAGACTCTGTGGTAACTTAAACGCAGTTAGGCAACATCCAGTGACAGAGTTCAGCTGACTTTTAACATTTTAAACGACTAGAATTATGGGTTCCCCTGTGCGAGGCACATCCAGCAACCAGAGCATTGGTTTGGAATCGAGTTACAAATAATGAACAGAGGTTCTTCTTAGATTTCATCTGATTGCGAACTTTATCCACGTTTAAATTGTGGAATGAATTTATATAGGTTCAGGTTGTAAATTCAAGTCACCCTGGTGTAGACGGTTATGTATGTTAGATTATAGTTATAAAAATGACTTTCTCACCAAAATAAAATCATTTAGAAATCTAAAACAAATTATTTATTCATCTTGTATTTAGTATTCGGCTCCATTCGCTATGGAGGAATATATGAATATAGATGATTTATAATTATGTTGTTTAATTTTTTTGTTATGAGAAATTATAATAAGCTGTGGCAAACTGCTTACCGACCAAAAATGGACTCTTATTACAAAATGCGAAAAACAACAACAAAACCAAAACAATTCTATTTCGAAATTTTCAATGAATACGTTGGAGCCATTTTACGCACAAACAAGATGTTTTTTCATTGACTTCAGTTGTCACAATATGCATAGGAAATGATATAGTGTGTCATTAATACACATGCATTAGATGTTACACCCACCATACACATATCAAACGCATGAATGTTGCATGTTTCCAAGCCTACCTACTACTAACCAAAATATAATACAAGCGCAACTATCAACACGCTTTCATTACTATGTGTTTATTTTATAAAGCACATGCCATTGAAAAAAAAAAAAGACTCAAGATACAAATTATGAACGCAAGTCACGCATTACTGTATTTGCGCGAGGTACACACCTAGTCCTCAGTACACTTGAAAACAAGTTTCTAATCACACGCCGGCACTGCCTCTTGTCCAGTAAATTGGAAAATGATTGTAATTGCAAGACTATAATAAGGCTGTATACAATCTCACAAGACGGAGAAATGTCTTGATTTGCATTTTTACGACATAATTAGTCCGGCAACAAAGCGTCGATGCCAGACTAATTTCTTAATAAACCTAATGATTTACTTGTTTTTGTGAAGAGACCTTTGTTCGGCAACGATCAAGGCTCGATGTTTATTAATTTATTCAATGATTAGGGATAAGATGGAATCGGACACCTTTGGTATTTTTCATTTTGTCAAAGACCAGTATTTTCACTTGGTGTATCCCAACATATGCATAACATAACACATCTGTGATTTTTTTTCTCTATTGGTAATTGAAGCTGCAGTAAATATTGAAATAAAAACATCCTTGGTGCAAAAGGCTTCAGGTCTGAAGTATAAAATTTGAATTAGAAATTACCTCTTTCTCAAAAACTACGGTACTTCAGAAGGATCCGTTTCTGACAATGTTTTATACTATAATCAACAGCTCTTCATTGCTCGTTACCAAGTAAGTTAACGTTTATGTTTATGCTAACAATTATTTTGAATAATTACCAATTAGTGTCCAGTGCCTTTAAGAGATATCAGGTCAGTGAAAATACAAGTGGAAATGTATAGTTCTTCGACCTTTGTCGTCGTTTTCCGGCGCAATGCCTAAAGCGGTTGTATTTTGAGGTTGCATGCGGATGATGGCTTAATAACTTACACGACTTGGCGACAATGTATCGATTTTGATTCACAACTATTAAATGCATGCAGGCAACAGTAGTGAACAGTAATAGTAAGGCACGATGGACAGTAGGCCTTGACTGTTTGCAACAAATTCTTTATTTTTATAAAAATTGCATGTTCGATACGAAGAGTTTTTTTGAGGGTTTTTAGTCCATTCTTTGGTTTGTATTTTTATATTGTTGTCCCTTCCTCTTATTTCTACGGTGTTTTGTTGTGGGTGCAGTTTTTTCTTTAATAGTCTGGTTTTGCTTGTGTTTGTTTTCTTTTGTGCGATTTTTAAATGTTTCAGTGCAATTACCTTTTTATATTGTAAAATTTTATTTTTATCGTTGGCAGGGGTCTGGTTTTACACATATTTTGATGACAGTTTTATTCTTTTGTTTTAACCTTGACGGCCCCTGTATCACCTGATTGTGTATGTCTAACGATTTAAAATAAAAGGGGCAGGGGTCTGGTTTTACACATCTTTTGATGACAGTTTGTATACTTTTGTTTTAATCTTGACGGCCCCTGTACCGCCTGATTGTGTATGTCTATTGATTTAAAATAAAATAAAATAAAATAAATAAGATAAAAAAATGTTGTCGATTGAATGTGACTAGCTCCATTGTCTGTTTACTAGCAGTAGGTACACTACTACAAAATTGCTATAGACACTGGACACAATTGGCAACAATTACGCAAAATAATTGTTAGCATAACAACCCACTTGGTAACGAGCACTATTGAGAGCTGTTGATTGTTTAAAGGAACACGTTGCCTTGGATCGGTCGAGTTGGTCTTTGAAAAGAATTTGTAACCGTTTGTTTTAAAATGCATATGGGTAGAAAGATGTTGTAAAAGTAGAATACAATGATCCACACAAACATGCCTCTAAATTGCACGGTTTTCCTTTTACCTCGTCGACTAACACGGTCGGCCATTTATGGGAGTCAAATTTTTGACTCCCATAAATGGCCGACCGTGTTAGTTCGCACAGTAAAAGGAAAACCACGCAATTTCGAGGCAAATATGTGTGGATTTTTGTATTCTACTTTTAAAACATCTTTCTACCCATATGCATTTTATAACAAACGGTTACAAACGCTTTTCAAAGACCAACTCGACCGATCCAAGGCAACGTGTTCCTTTAACACATTGTGAGAAACGGCTGAGTTAAATTCACGCTTAAATATTTGAATCTGAAAAAGACTTTTAAGACAGTGGACACTATTGGTAATTGTCAAAGATCAGTCTTCTCACTTGGTGTATCTCAACATATGCATAAAATAACAAACCTGTGAAAAATTGAACTCAATCGGTCGTCGAAGTTGCGAGATAATAATAAAAGAAAAAAAAAAAAAAACACCCTTGTCACACGAATTGTTGTGTGCTGTCTGATGCTTGATTTCGATACCTCAAATTCTAAATCTGAGGTCTTGAAATCAAATTCGTGGAAAATTACTTCTTTCTCGAAAACTACATTACTTCAGAGGGAGCCGTTTCTCACAATGTTTTAAACTATCAACCTCTCCCCATTACTCTTTACCAAAAAAAGGTTTTATGCTAATAACTATTTCGAGTAATTACCACTAGTGTCCACTGCATTTAAGCGCGAATTTTGTTAGGCATTTGAAAGCAGACAAATTTGTGCAAAAAGGGTGTTTTGTTCTTTAATTATTTTCTTGCAACTTCGATGACCAATTGAGCAAAAATGTTCGCAGACAGTTTATTTTATGCATATGTTGGGATACACCAAGTGGGAATGTCTTTGACAATTACCAAAGATGTCCAGGGGTCGATTTCACAAAGAGTTAGGACTAGTCCTAACTTAGGACTAGTCCTAGGAGATATACAAATTGCATGGATAGTCCTAAGTTAGGACGAGTAACCGGTCCTAACTCGAGATAAGACTAGTCCTAACTCTTTGTGAAATCCACCCCAGTGCATTTCATCAATGGAATAGACCCAGTGCTTCTCTAAACAAGGGGCTTACTGGTTTACCTTTTAAGTTAATACACCTCGTGGTAAATTATTTTGAAGAGGAAACAACCAAGGTCAGTAACTTGGAAAGACCTGACAAACTTCCTCCTTTAGGTTAGGCGGTGTCTCTGTAGAGAGTGGCTTCATGAGAGCGGCGAGTTATATGATTTGAAGACAGTTTGACTGAATCGAAAATTCAGGGCACGTAACAAGACACTGCCGCAACCCACGGTCAAAGAAACAGAATTAATTCATTATACGAATGTGCTCGTGGAGCTTTTCAAAACAAAACTACTCCCAACCTCTAGCTTACTACAATTTCAAACCATTGTCAGGTATATATAATTGGAATTGTATAACGTATGACTTTATACAAAAAGGGGACAAGAAAATACCCCTTTTTGAATTATAAACTATGTAACAATACAACAGAATCGCTCAAAATGCTAATTCACCGCAGCACTACGAAAAGAAAAGAAAAGAAGACATTTTGACATTATGCCATTTACGTTCCGGGTAATAAAACGACCAAACAACGAATCCAAAAAGACTCCGTCATCGGTTAGCATTTACTTTCTGATCTATCTCAGATGCGAAGCTATTCACGGTGGCTAAGATACCCCCCAATAACACTCTCACCCATTCACCATGATCGCACTCCTTCTTAAATGCACTGGAACACTATTGGTAAATACTCACACACATTTGTTTTGCATAAAAACCCACTTGATAACGAGCAAAAGAGACCTATTGATAGTATAAAACATTGTGAGAAACGGCTCCCTCTGATGTTACGTAGTTTTTTTTAATGAAAAAAGAGAGGAATTTCTCACTAAATATTTGAGTTGAATAACATACCCCAGCTGTGGTCTTGAATTCAAGGCATCTGAAAGCACACAACTTGTGCGCAAATGCGATTTTTCTACCATTATTATCTCGCAACTTCGACGACCAATTGAGTCCAAACTTTCACCAGGTTTGTTTATTTTATGCAATGTGGAGATACACCAAGTGATGATAATACTGGTATTTTTGACAATTACAAATAGTGTCCTGTGCCTTTAAAGAAGGGCTTCGGATGCTTCACATCATCATCACTGCGTCCTACAAATTAGAACTCTAGAGATACGGTAGCTGAAAAATGCCAAAGGCGTAAAGAAAATTTGATTGGAGTGTTCGCCCTCTCTCTCTCTCTCTTTTTCATTCTTGAGTGGTCTGCATTCTGAATATTTTTTGGCTCAACCTGATGATTATTAACCTCTCGACATTCTTAATCTCTTCATTTTCTTTAAAGGCAGTGGACACTTTCTTGGTGACGAGTAATGGGGAGAGGTTGATGGTATAAAACATTGTGAGAAACGGCTCCCTCTGAAGTGCCATAGTTTTCGAGAAAGAAGCAATTTTCCACGAATTTGATTTCGAGACCTTTAGAACCTGAGGTCTCGAAATCAACCATCTAAACGCACACAACTGTGTGTGACAAGGGTGTTTTTTCTTTCGTTATTATCTCGCAACTTCGACGACCGATTGAGCTCAAATTTGTACAGGTTAGTTAATTTATGCATATGTTGAGATACACCAACTGTGAAGGCTAGTCTTTGACAATTACCAATAGTGTCCACTGCCTTTAAAAGGGACAATGTGTCAAACTAAACGGGAACTTTTAAAGTTCTGTAACAGTTGGTTTTTAAATAAATTGGGTTGTAATCAGTTGGTGTAAAAGAGAAGGTATACGTTTGGCAAGAAACACATTTAGTTAAGCCTTTGTACAGGCAGCAGCTTTCGATAGTATAAAGTATTTTGAGAAAGTATTTAAATTTAAATTTATTGATACCGGCTCATCAAAAAATCAAACATCGCAGCCCAACAGCTGAATTATATTTTAGAGACATAAACCAAGTTTTAAAATATAAACATTTAGAAAAGAAATGATGTTATTTAAAATGATATCGGTTGTTATTTTCCAAAATCTGAATCTAGGATGCATTTAGCGGTTCTCAGGTTGTGTGTAGTCCAACCTCTCCCGAGTTTTGGCGATATTTTACAAAAACGCGACTAGACCTTTTGGAATGAAATTTCCACGAGTAAGTTTTATAGTACGCATCTACATTTTAAACAACCGAAAATTTCCAAAACAGAAGGTATGCTTTGGCTTCAATAAAGACTACCCAGGGTCATCAGGAGTTGTTGTCTCTTCTCTTCTGATCAACAGATTTGTACTTTCTGAGATCCGTTTAATGAGGAGCATGCGTCAGCATTGTATTTATTCTGTAAAGTACAAATAATTCTCAACAAACAGTCGACCATTTTACGCACCCCATCAATCTCGCTGTGACCACTTAATGCCGGCTTGATGCAAAGACTACGCTATACAAAAACACACACAGAATAACAAAAAAACACAAGAGGTGGATACAGTTTCTGTCTTGATTGTGAGAAGAACTGATTAGTCTCTTCAGCCGACAAAGGGCTTCGTCAAGAGGTTAGCGGAAAGGTTCAAGAGTGGACGATCGGTCACTTTAGAGCGACGCCTTAAGGTGTTCTGTACTACTAAGGGTGGGTGTGTGTATGTTTATGACATCCCTCAAATGAATATGGATGCAAATTATACCAACTTGGGACTGAGATGTGAGTAAAAAGCTTGCGTGGATTATTCTGTCCTTGGGGTTGAGAAGTTTCAGGTCATACTCAGTATACATCCCCAAGTGATGGTCAATGTACAATAGCTTAGCCATTTTGTCCTTTCAATATATTTTGTTTAGCTGTGCTTTTTAAATACATTCAAAGCGACTGAAACTAACAAAACTAAAACAAAATAACAACAACAAACAGCAAACAATACTTCATTGGACACACAAATTATATGGTTCCCACAGATATAGTTAATAATAACTTTGGTATTTAGTTAGGAATACATAATATCTAAAGATAGTTCAAGACGAGTTTGATAGGTATCAAAGCAAATCCCCGAAAAACTTTTTATTCTAACTTTCGGACATAGAATAAATTTGTGTTTTTAAGACCCTTGAGGGAAACGTAAAGAGCTTGGACACTATGCAACTCCCCGGAGATGTTTAAATCCTCCGCCAAGCCTTTTCCACATGTGCATTTGACATCTCACTTATTTTTTCTTTCTTAAAAGAGCCCGCCAAATATTAGAAAAACAAAAACTAATTGTTAATGTCCTCCCACGACCAAAGCAGAGTCTCGATGTAAAACTTATAACGACGAACGGAGTAGTGCTCTCTTCTATAAAAACGAAACAAAGACGACAATAGTTTTTGTTTAAAAGGCATTGCAATATTAGCCTACTTATTTGATTACCAGCTCTTATTCTGAGCTAAAAAGCAAGTCATTTATAACCGTTTCACAATGCAGAATCTCGGATTTAAAATAGTCTGCAAGAATTTATTATTTTTCCTGAATGTTTTTTTTCTTCGTTGTTATTATTATTTTGTTCTCCAAAATTGAAAAGATTTGCGGTACAAATTGAATGCAGCCCTCGAAACTATATTCATTTGAAACAAAATGTTTTGGTTCATTGGGGGTGTCTTCTTATTTAACAAAGGGATGAGTCCACTTGAATGTAAAGTAAACAGTGTGTATACCTTGTGTTGTCGTAACGACAAATTCAAGCGACAGAGGGGGCCAACATTGTGTCCCTTTTTGTCTGAGTATTATTCCTTATTACGTAGACGTGAATGTTTGGAAGTAGGCCTTCATAATGCACGTTCCAGCAGACCTACATTTGCTGCAACAATAACAATCCGTCAAGAAACTCAGCAGAAACGATCTTTTATGTGGGGAACAAAATCGACTCTCTTGAAGGAATTGTTGTGTTGAGTTCACACACAAAGCTATGGTTATGTGAGATCTCAGATAAATGCACGTACGTAAGTGATGTTCAGAAGGGAGACGTTGGACAATGGTGTGTAATTGAGAAGTAAAAGGTTTGCCCTTCGTCTTCAGGTATCGAAGGTCCGAAGAGCGATCCATGGCCTGTTCTCTTATGTAGAATTCGGTTAAGTGTGATGTGAGCGCATCATTCAATACAAACACATACTGTACCAAGATAATGTTAAATCTTAAGACATATACTCAAGGAATTTAAGTTGAACTGGGGCTGTCGAGGTTATACAAAACAATGTATCAAAACTGTCATCGAAAGATGTGTAAAATGGAGATTGCACACACATTTTTTTCATATGAAACAATCAAAGATATCACAAAAACAAATCCGAGACCTGGCACAAGAACCTTAGATAATTATATACAAACCCATAAAGCAAACCAAAGAGGCAGGGGAAGATTTAATAACCAAGCAAGACTAAGATCCTAAATGATCCAAAAACCTGACACGAATGTACTTAAACCATCAACAGCCAACATATAACTGGTATCCACAGAACAGCTTTATATGGAGCAGGAATTCTGGAATACATTCTAAAAAAAAAGAACTATGATACTGAAGGGTCCTCCCTCATTAGCTTCACGCAAAAGAACTTAAAATCCTCAAAATAATGTCAACAAGTCAAACAAATGAGTGTCTAACCGTAGCATTGGATACCAATAAATAAAGAACAAGAGATAATATTTCACCCAAATCTGCAAAAGAAGAAAAGGGGAAGGGCTTGCAAAAGAAAGATATTAAGTTTGCAGCGATTTGATGAGCAATGTAACTGAGTAGGCCTAATGCGTTTGCTTTTATAGAAAATTATGTTATTGGTGTTTAAAAGACACCACTAATATGTCAGTATTAAAACATGAGTGTGTTATATGAGATTTGAGCCAATATAACAATGACTTATAGTAATTACCATAATACGTTATAATTATTATATGAACTGTGTTTGGCCGTAAGCATGATCACTTAATCAATTATTAAATCAGTAAGTGTTACGTTTGCTTCCTGTCTCCAGATACCCCCCCTTGGTCTCATCACTTTATCGTGTCAACAATGGTGTGTCTTACAAATGACAGCTAGGATATTGCAAGACACACTTAAAAGCACTTGGATCGAGTCTGAAGCTTCGAGTATGTCAACACCATCGCGAAAATTGGCCTCTCCAAGATGATGGCGGCATTCAGCGGCACGAAACCGCGCAGTGTAAGTGCTAATAAGTTAGCATTGTTTTCTGTGCCTGGTGGATTTGTGAGACGGATCGATAAGGAGAAGTAATCATTCAATTGGTGTTTAGTTTAGTGTACTATGCAGCAAATATATGTATTGATTAAAGGCACTGGACACCTTTAGTGACCAGTATTCTCACTTGGTCAAAAAAGTTGCCAGAGAATGATGAAACAAAAATGTAAACAAAATTGTTGCAAAAAAATATGCGTGCTTTCAGATGCGTAATAACAAGCTTCACGCTAAAAGTATTTCAATAATATTTGAGTGAGAAATTACCCTTTTCTCAAAAGTGCAGGTGACATGAAATAGAGGGAGCCGTTCCTCACAGTTTTATAACAGCTCTCCATTGCTCGTTACCAAGTAAGTTGCTACGCTAACAATTAGTTTAAGTTATTACTAATATTGTACAGAGCTGTATACACTTCCTGCGAGTGCGATAAAATGTTTCACTCCAAGGGCTGTTTTTTTCTCAGCGAATGCTTCGACTGATGTGACGTATAAATTCCTATTGCATTCACAATTCCTATTGCAGGAAGTTTGGTATATGAATAGGGCTTTATTCTCAACTGACATGTGAAATTCCAAACTTATGACAAAACTTTATTCAGATTCATCCAAATTGAAATGAGTTTGTGTCTCAGTTTATGTTTCCAATTTGATGCTGGAACATCCGAATTATTCTTTGGGAATTTTGTGACGTCAAAATTAATGTCGCATTCGCATTCTTTTCAAAACTGAAAAGTATCCCGAACACCCGAACAATCTACTCCGCGGTATAGCAGAATTAAGCAAGACATTTCTCTAAGAACAAACTCTACCTGGCAAGTAGATACACACATGGTGTTACCGCAAAACCAAATATTATTCGCATTCTTGTTTCATATAAATAAATGTGTAAGTAACAGTTAGAACTACTGCTTTGTTTATCAGTTAAATTGCAAAATAATTTGAAAATGTGACCATTCTCAAAAAAAATTGAGTTACATACACAGCTGAGTTGGTGTTATTATAAGCTTTATTTTGGTGCAGGTTTGAACCCTGTGGCATTTTGCATTCTGGAGATATACTGATATTTGCATATTCATATTTCACAATTTAATGAAAGTGCCTTCAGAGACACAGCTCCTTAAAACCTAGCAAAATTTTAAAGGAAGTTCATAAAATTGATACAAAAACCTTTGTTTTTTCAACAACAACAAAATAAAATGATATTTCTGTGTATAGAGTATGGAAGTATTTATGCAATAGAAGCCAATAAACCAAGAAAGACAAAATCAATTTGTAAAAATATTTTCATGATCTCAACATTGAACACCTCTGTGAATGTAATTAGCATAGCGTCCCTTAATACCCTTTTTTGCAGAGCGTGTCACATATAGCCTTGAAAAATGCTTCTATGTATAGGTATTTACTAAAAGACCTTTGCTTCTGAAAAGGGAAACGTTTAAAATATCCCTTGCGATTCAATCACCCTGGAGATGTCATTTACATAGTGAATGTGGAGTTCAAGTTTGTCCAGGTAATTTTATACAACACGACTACTGTTTATCGAGAGGTATACGTAAGTAGATATGAATCATGTCATATCGACCAAAGCATAACTTAAGAGGCACTTAAAACCACAAAGTACGGCACTTCGCTGCCCGATAGATTTCCATGTTGATGTTCTTCTGTTTCTAACACTTGGTCAGAGGGTAATGAAAGTAATGGCAATACAAACTTATTTGGTCAGAAGTACATGAGCTATGAATAGTATAATGCATTTTAAAACAACTATTTTACTTCACAATTCGAGAGGTATACGTAAGAAGATATGAATCATGTCATATCGACCAAAGCATAACTTAGAGCACTTAAACACCACAGAGTACTGCACTTCACTGCCAGATAGATTTCCATGTTGATGTTCTTCTGTTTCTAACACTTGGTCAGAGGGTAATGAAAGTAATGGCAATACAATCTTATTTGGTCAGAAGTACATGAGCTATGAATAGTATAATGCATTTTAAAACAACTATTTTACTTCACAATTCTGCGGTTAGGGAACAATATAGTAACGCTTCTCAGGTTGTGAATAATTCGCTCGCTGGCTCAGCTCAGGATATTCAGCGATATCTAAAAAAAACTCGCCCAACGCAGTATATCTCGTACGATTCCCAAAACCAGACGAATCCAAAATCCAAATGTGAACTTTCCTTATACAATGTTCAAGACATGGATTGTGCAGTTCTTTCTGTTTTAGCTCGCCACTATTGAATTACCAGTGCTTTCAATTTATATAATTTTAACATGCTCTTAACAAATTGCAAAAATTAGTTTCTTTTCACTGACATAATGGATTGTGACAGATTTTCAGCTTCATGAGAGAGGACGTTTTAAAACCATTCACTAATAATGAAGTCCCTTATACCACGACACTTTGGTGGCAAAAATGATGCTCATGCCATGTTGCAGCTGTAATACACATAACACATTGCCCGCTATGTCAACTAATTGAGCCAGTTTTTTTTTATTGGAAGGAGAGAACACGCCATGGATTGACTATCTGCATAACATATGACGGGCGGATCACTGTCTGACAGTTTAATGAATCAACCACTTCTGTTAGTTTGTTGAAATTTTGTTTTTATATAATAAACATGATTTGTGTTAGTCATAAAAAGGAGTGTGGGTGGGTGTTTATTTGGTTGGGGTGTGGTTTTGGGTGGGGTGGGTTGTGGCATGAACTGCAATATAAACTTAAAGGCAGTGGACACTATTGGTAATTACTCAAAATAATTATTAGCATAAAACCTTACTTGGTAATGCGTTATTAGGAGAGGTTGGTAGTATAAAACACTGTGAGAAACGGCTCACTCTGAAGTGACGTAGTTTTTGAGAAAGAAGTAATTTCCCACGACATTGATTTCGAGACCTCACCTCAAAATTAGACCTTGAGGTCTCGAAATCAGGCATCTGAAAGCACACAAACTTCCTGTGACAAGGGTGTTTTTTTTCTATCGTTTTTAATTTGCCACTTCGACGACCAATTGAGCTCAAATTTTCACATGTTTGTTATTTTATGCATATTTTTTTATGTTATAAGATACACTGGTCTTTGACAATTACCAATAGTGCAAGAGGGGCTGCCGATTTTTCATAAAACTTACACAGTCGCAATCATGTGGTCGTGGAACAAAAATGGAACGAAATTATGTCATTAATAATCTTGTACATGCACAATGCATTGATTTTCCATTGGTCATGTTATAATTGAATAATAAATAAACTCCTGTGTATTTGTCAGTGTTTTATTAAAAGAAAAAACAGCGCTGCGCTGTTCAAGAGTCGGCGCGAGACATTAATGCCAGTAGATAAAATGATCACATAATGCGCGATATTGACCAAAGCAGACACCCAGCAGAATGTTGATTTCACTTCAGCTGTACAATACGTGTCTGTCTCATCCTATATTGCTCCACACACACAGACGAAAGGCGGACTACTTCAAAATGAAAGACAACTAAAGACGTTGGAGACTGTGGTGCTTGGAGGACAGCCTTAAAAGCAATTTTCTGCTCTTAGCTTGGACGCAGCTGTAGGGACTTGAGTGTACAAAAGGTAAGCCTTATAAGATGCCTGCTAGACGACCAAGGTAAGTGATAAGGAATAAGTAAAGAGTAGTCCAATTTCATTATATCGAGCTTGCGTTAATGCACTCTTTCTTCGCTGATTACTAGGGTGTTTTGTCTCTTCGGAACCAATATTCAAGGCTTTTATTTAAGCTTATGTTCTCCATTATTAAGTTCACGTTTTTTAGTTCACCTTTGAGGACAGTGGATCAGGTGATAGACCTATTGTTATAGAATCTACCTTCAAGTTTGACATATCCCGCCTTCTGTGTTTGACATATCCCTCCATCTACGTACGCTTGGCCCCGCCCACAGACTTTGTAATTGTTGGTCAGCGCAATATTACAGCTCTACTTGGAAATGGGTGAGGGGTCACATTATTTGCTCAATACTTCAAAATGAAATAATATCATCAGTTTAATAAGAAACCAATTTATATCTTGCTGGTTTACGCACCGTGTTTGCTCCTGAGGAGAGGTATTGATGGTGCTAGACAACCAGGCAAATGATCACGTGTGGAATGATTTAATAATTGTAAAGATGGTTCACGAACTGTGTCTTATAAAATGAAAGTTTCTCTACTTCATAAGAATGTAATGATGAGGCATAGTGTGTGGCTTAGGTGCGGTACCATAAACACAATATCTTCAGAAGACGAAATGAGCGGGAAAGAGCATTGACCTTGGTTAAAACATCTTATCTTGTTCTTGAAACTTTATTATTATTATTTTAGGTAATGAAACTAAAGAGCCGTCTCTTTTTGTATTACGTAAGCTGAGGGCCTGAAAACTCGTATGTATAGAGTGATATATTAGCAACAAAATTTTGATGTCAAGCGTGTTACGTCTAAAGCAGAACAATCTACATACATCCAGCAAGTTTACTTACTTAAATTTACTTTACTTACTTAAATTTACTTTACTTACTTAAATTTACTTAACATTCAGACTGGTTTCGAGAAAAGTTAACTTGTTTGCATTCTGCATTCTTTTGTAATTTGTGAAAGTTACAAAGAAACACCAATTAAGGCCTATTGCTCAAACTCATACAAGTCTACTTCTGACGGACGGTAAAAACTAATAGTTAGTACCAATAGGTTGAGGATTTAAATTAAATCGAGACCATAAATAGGTTAGCTTACAACTCTCATGACATGCCCCTCTTTTGTCTTCAAATAATTAAACAACCCATGAACCAATTCTGCTATTAGTTGGCATCCGTTGTCGGGCCATAGTCCAGACACGTTTAGTCTTAAAACTGGTAGAGTATTAACATTTGCTGTAATTGCAGTTTAAAAACAACAGAAGTATTACAAAACTTAAATCAACAAGAAATGATTAATGTTTGTTGCCATACAATGAGCTGTTATGTATCACTCATCAATCAAGTACGCTTTCCCGTCTTTAATCTAGATCAGGACACGCGAGAAATCACGGGAATGTTCCGAGTTTTCATGTGGTGTTCGATTTCGTAACTTTCATGACTTTCAATAAAACCATGCTCCAGTTCATTTGAGTATTAAAGGTGGGCACTGTTGGTAGTTACGCCAAAGAATTGTTAGCTTGAAAACCTGTGGCGACAAGCAATAAAGAGCTGTTGATAAAATAAAACATTATAAGAAACGGCTCCCTCTGAAGTAACGTAGTTTTTGAGAAACAGGTAACTTCTCACTCAAATGTTAAAATACTATTGTTTGGCATCTGAAAGTTGTGCAACAAGGATGTCCTTTCTTTCATTATCATCTTGCAACTTCGATGTTATGTTCATTATTTCTTAAAGACACGGGACACCTTTGGTAATTGTGTTAGACTTGGTGTATCTCAACATATGCATACAAAAAAAAACCTGTGAAAATTTGAGCTCAATTGGTCGTCGAAGTTGCGAGATAATAAACAAAAAACTGTTGCACACATTTGTGCGCTTTCGGATACCAAAAAAGGCTTCAGGTCTGAAATGTAATGAAATTTCAGTGAGAAATCACCTTGAAAAAACACGGTTAATTCAGAGGAAGCCGTTTATCACAATTTTTTTTATTATTATACTTTTTTTATACTATCAACAGCTTTCCATGGTTTACAAAGTAAGGTTTTTGTTAAATAAAGCAAATAGTGTCCATGCCACTAATTTTTAAGATTGTTTAACCCAGATACAACTGTAGTTCATCAACCCACCTTTATCAAAGGTAAACTCACAATAGAAATTTCCAAACTCCTTAGCAAAAATATGAAGTTTTATAACAATGCCTTACCTAAACCGACCTTATGAACCTAAGCCCCCATAAAAATACGTATAAAAAGCTCAATCAAGCCATGATATTGCTCTGCAAGTGAATCAATACCGAAACGCTGAAGCGAAATGCCTGAAGGTCCGGTTTGACAGAAAGGCTATACCGCTCGGTCAGAGCGGATATAATAAAAACCAGCATATTAGTCTCTCGGTGGTGTGTATCCTCGTATAGCCTCTGTCTAGATTGAGGGGATTTTGCCGATAGGCAGGAATTATTATTTGCAACATTGCAGATATTGGCCATCATTACTAGAGTGTGTCAATGACAGCATGGGGTATTTTTCATTAAAGATGCCATAGACTGCGTTTTGTATGTTGCTTTCCCTTCTTCTTCTTAGAGTGAAAAAATAAAAACAATTATTCAAATATTTATTTCTATTTATGTGTTTAACCCTTCAATGCATTTTGTCAATGGTGGCATGGGGGTATTCCATTAAAGTTAAAGATGCAAATGACTGGCGTTCTAGTTTGTATTTTTTTCACATTCTTAAAGGCAGTGGACACTATTGGTAATTGTCAAAGACCAGTCTTCTCACTTGGTGTATCTCAACATATACATAAAATAACAAAGCTGTGAAAATTTGAGCTCAATCGGTCATCGAAGTTGCGAGATAATAATGAAAGAAAAAAACACCCATGTCATACGAGGTTGCGTGTGTTTAGATGTTTGATTTCGAGACCTCAAGTTCTAAATCTGAGGTCTCGAAATCAAATTCATGGAAAATTACTTCTTTCTTGAAAACTGTGGCACTTCAGAGGGAGCCGTTTCTCACAATGTTTTACACCATAAACCTCTCCCCATTACTCGTCACCAAGAAAGGTATTATGCTAATAATTATTTTGAGTAATTACCAATAGTGTCCACTGCCTTTAATCTAAAAAATACCAAAAAAACATTTGAATGAAAAACAAGTTTTCAATTTATTATTAATTGTTCAACCCTTGAATGGGTTTTGTCAATATCAGTATGAGGTATTTAATTAAAGATGCAAAGGAATGCTTTATTTCTGTATTTGTTCCCCTCTTAATTAAAAAACAATCTTGTAACATATGATGTGTGGGCATGTGTGTGTGCTCTACGACGCCAACTCACGCAACAATGGAAAATAACTACCCCGTGAGGTTTTCTTTGTTCAGGTGGTACCCCTCATAATTATTATTTTATCTTCCAAAAAAGGGAACAACAGAACAATAAATGGAGTACCCTTAAACAACCATATGTAAGGGTATGTGTGGGGTTGAGGAGGGTTAATTGTAAAATTAGTTTTCATTTGGAGTAAAGTAAAGTTGATATTTATTCTATCGGCTCAAATACCTAAAAAAAGAAGCCTTTTTGACGGTTCGTGAAGAGTTGATAAGAAGATGATTTCATCAACATTATTACAGACATGGTAGTTGAGTTCATGTTCTTATAAATCAAGATGTTTTTAAAGCAATTCTCGAAACACTGTTTGTTTTATTGCACACTATTCTTTGTACATTGTTTTATGGTGGACCCCCCCAGCCCCCCACAAAAGAAGATTAACAACCCGGAATAATTTGTATATTTTGTTCTGAAATTTGTAATTTTTGAACAAAAGTTATTTTGTGAAGGCATAGATTGCCAAACAAAGACAAAACTTGAAGTGAGTTTTGCAAAACGGCGGCAATGCAAAGGTAAACCAAGTTCTCAATACACAACTTTCTCTTAATGAAATTGCAGCATAAATGGGATAAATTGAACTCGACAAAATGTTATTAACGAACACAATTTTCCTGTCACATTTCTTTTCAACCATGCGGCCTAGTTTCTACATTACATCTTATATGATTTAATTTAATAGAGAATGAAGAGAACGACCCTAAGGTTTTTTGACATAACCTAATTTCTATCGGCTCCAAACAGTAAAAGCTTTTTTGACGGTTCGTAACGAGTTTTAAAGAAGATAATTTCATCACTATTCATATACGGAAAGGGTCATTGATTTCATGTTTTTACAAAAGCAAGCATTCCCTTTCCTCCTTCCATTAAATGCTATGTTGTTTTGGCAACGCCGACGATGAAAGACTTACAGCATCGTTAAAGTCATTCGTTTCTTAGAAAATTAATCTAAATATTTTGCGAAAATCCTGAAATTATATGTTATGTTTTCAACGCCGACAAAGACAAGTTATAACATCGTTAAAGTCGTCAGTTGTTTCTTAGAAACCATATCTTGATTTTTCTTCCCAATATCCTCCTTACTTAATTAAATCTCCCCTCGGGAATGAACGTCTTAATCGTATACAAAATATATAATTGGATGGTAAAGATAAGAATCATGATTAGTTTTTTGAAGAACCAACAATTTAGCTGGGGGGGGGGTGGGGGGAGGGGGTCAAAACACTCTCCCACTCTCTATAGTATTTAAGTAATGTTGGAACTGCGCTTGTTCTAAAAGTGGGCCGAATGGAAGTGCGCAATTTGGATAACTTGGCGTTCAAGTAATGTTGGAAGTATAAAGCAATGTTGTAACGGGCCGTATTAAAGTGCGCGATCTTAACAACTTGGCAATAGGATTATGTGACTGTTCTTATGGACGCTCGAGAGTGCACGTTCAATAAAAATAGTGCCAATAAATGTTTTCAGATCATTTTTGTACTTAGTCGATGACCAGCAATTGAGTTGATAAACAAAATAAGTAGTTTATCAAAGCACAACAAGATTAAATAAACCAGAAGATTCCAGTTGATTTGTTATGATACAGGTAGCTTCAGAGTCAATGCTTGCGTTATACAAATATATCACCATAGGCTTGGATTACACGTAACGCCGTGACGCAAACCGGAACTATTATTTACTACACATCTTTCCATTGCAATAAAGAAATATTGTTGCTGGGCAAAACGGACCTAATATGGGAGTAATTCTCCACCCCGTCGGGCTATCCCGAAGTAAATTGTTATCTACATCAAAATGATCGGCGAAGCGGCAAATTTCTGTGACCAGTTATTAACGGGTCATGGGAGTTCCCGGACCTCGAAGACTGATTTGTAGATGTGATGCTCAGTCTTGAATTTTGTCTGTTTTATAACGAGGTATAAAACCAGACTTGGTATCTTTATTTCCTTGGAGTCTTCAGACTTCCTTCTTTGACCGTGGATTTCCATTTTTGGCTGCTCTTGACACCAATTATTGGATTGAGAGAAATGCATTTGACTAATTTATCCTATCGTGGCACATTACGTGGGGAAATGAACGGAAATAAACGAATCTCAACAGCATGAAGGACGGGTTCAACTAGTTTTTGTTTTTGTCGAACGTTTTTAAAAGGAAGACAACAAAAAATCGATATCATAAACAATGTCGTGTAAACCATTGCACATAAGACACTTAAAGTCTTCGTCTTTCCAGAGTTCTCTTAAAAGCACTGGACATTGTTGGTAATTACTCTGGTAACGAGCAATGGCGAGCTGTTGATAGTATACAACATTGTGAGAAACGGCCCCCTATAAAGTGACGATAGTTTTTGATAAAGAAGTAAA
The DNA here is from genome assembly GCF_032118995.1 of Asterias amurensis. Lineage (NCBI taxonomy): Eukaryota > Metazoa > Echinodermata > Asteroidea > Forcipulatida > Asteriidae > Asterias > Asterias amurensis. Next base: position 20,299,833 of record NC_092654.1, read on the forward strand.
TTTATCACTAAAATATTTGAATTGAATTCCGACACCTCAGCTGAGGTCTCGAATAAAGCACCTGAAAACATTGTGTTTTTTCCTTCTACTATTCTCTCGCAACTGCGACGACTAATTGAGTTCAAATAATCACAGGTTTGTTATTTTGTGCACGTTGGGATAAACCAAATGAGAAGACTGGGCCCAATTTCAAAGAGCTGCTTAAGCACAAAATTTTGCTTAAGCAAAAAAAATCCTTGCTTAGTAAAATCAGATTACCGGCCAAGACTCAACTCAATTGTTATGCTAAGTAAACAACAGCTAAATACCAATCACAAGCAATTTATATGGCATTAAATTTTTGCCAGTAACATGTGAAAAATAAGCGATCTATTTTCGTGCTTAAGCAAATTTTTTGCTTAAGCAGCTCTATGAAATTGGCCCCTGGTCTTTGACAATTACCAAAGATGCACAGTGCCTTTAACCACTAATCTTTGCTTTAACTCATAAAGAGATTGTTGTTCGATCTATGACTTGTCACAATGGTATCAGTGCAAGAGAGTATTAGCGAACTTAAACATGCGTTGGCAAACTCTTCTATTTTTGTTCTGAACAAGTTTGTGTTATTACGGAAAGAAACTTATTTCAGATGGTCGGATGTTCAGTTGTAAATGGGACCAAACAACGCTTCACGTGACAGGCATTCAGATTGTGCACTTTAAAGCAGATTGAGTCAAAACATTATAGATTGGTATACCATAGGATTTTAAACGCAGTCTAATAAAGTTTGCGAACCCCGACTTAAATGAATATATCAGCGGTTGTTTGACTAGTTTACTCATTCTTTAGTTCTCAATGAACACAGCTTCATGCAACAGATAATGCTCAACAATTTAGTCAGTTTCAAGAACAGCCACTGAATAGCAATACACGTATTGTCAAGAAACATTTTTAATTGTTCTACCTGAAAACAATTGTTCAAGGCACTTTGAAACAATATTTATATACACAAAAGTTTTTCGAAATTATGCCCCATAGCTTTTATAAAGATGACGCAGGAATTGGAAATAAGTTTATTTCGACGTTGTGCTCGTTTCAAGTGAAGCGCTAAACGATGTGTGTTGGACAACACTTCAGAACAAATTGAAACACAATGATACAATTCTGTCATTTAAATCATTTGTCATTCGCAGTAATTTCTGCACTGCTCCAATTCACATCAAACTATCAGCAATTAAACTAAACTGAACTTGACAGATACAAATAAGCGAGCGCCCTTCATGGTGGTGTTTAGAAGGATATTTATTCTATCTATTTAGACACACTAATACATGACGAGCACTGTACGAGAGAATGGCAGATGCCAACCTGGGTAAGGTTTCTTTTATACGCAGCGGAATATTAGATTCTAAATCAGTTTTCACCGACCTTGAAAAATGAAATCACAGCACGTCTTTAAAAACCATCCCCACGCCACATGCCAACTCTTGTTTACAAAGACGTATTCATGTTTAGACATCGATCTGAGATAAACCGTCGTGCAGTGAAGAATGTATCATCTCAACTTGAAGCGAAGCTGGCACATCATCAGTCATTAAAGTTGAGTTTGATTTCCTTAAAGAGAATTGATGGGTTTGGTATGTGCATGGCGCTGGGACCGCAAGCTGGGCGCAAATTAAGCACTTATTACCTTAAACTCCAAGGTGAAATGTGTTTCTGCTGAACAGTCATCTTTCTTCTTCTATTTTCAATGAAAGGACAGTCATGTACGGTCGATAGCTCATCCAACTGATTAAACATTACGACCATCAAAGTGGATTTTAGTGGTGGTTGTACTTTAGCAGGTCGCGCCAGATTAAACGTAAAAACTGTTTTTATAAGGCTTTGGAAATGAGTTTATTAATTTGTGATTGGAGTATAGGATAGGAGTCATGGCGGTAAACGCAGGTACACCTCGATGGGCAAATGTCAAAGTGTTCTTTGTTGCAGTCAATGTAAACCATCTCCACGGATATTAAAATACATTGTTATGTGACACCACGGAGCAAGCACCGAACAACAAATAGAAGAAGTAGCCGGAGAACAAAAAAGGTTAAAGGCAGTGGACACTATTGGTAATTACTCAAAATTATTATTAGCATAAAACCTTACTTTAGCGAGTAATGGGGAGAGGTTGGTAGTATAAAACATTGTGAGAAACGGCTCCCTCTGAAGTGAAGTAGTTTTCGGGGAAGAAGTATTTTTGCACGAATTTGATTTCGAGACCTCAAGTTTAGAATTTGAGGTCTCGAAATCAAGCATCTGAAAGCATACAACTTCGTGTGACAAGGGTGTTTTTTCTTTCCTATAGTTATTTTGTAATTTCAAGGACCAATTGAGCTCAAATTTTCACAAGTCTATTATCAATATTTGACAATTACCAATATTGTCCAGTGTCTTTCTTTAAACAAAGACGATTTTGTCGAAAAAGGAGCATCGTGGGCCTTGGGTGGTGGGGGGGGGGGGGGGGTGGTAAACGGAAAAAGGCCCCGACGACCGTGACGTCGTTAAGGACAAAAATAGCAATGGTGTTATTTACATTGACTAACTAGTGCAGCAACAAATAAACTTATGACTCTTACAATGGTGATGACGGCTAGTGACGCAGCAACAAATAAACTGGTGACAATTATAGAATGACAACGACGATTACTACCACAGTAACAAATAAACTGGTGACAATTACAATGACAACGACGATTACCACTGCAGACTGGCGACAATCAGAATGACGACGACTATTACTACTGCAGCAACAAATAAACCGGTGACAATTATTATGACAACAACAACAGCAGATACTTGTACTATAACAACTTGTGACAATTAAATGACGACGACGGCTACTAAAACGACAGAAACAAATACATCGGTGACAATTAGAACAATGACAACGGCTACTACCACTCCACAAACCAAATATATTACTACCACCCCATTTACAAATAAAATTGTGACAATTAGCTACTTCTATTGTACTACTGCAGCAACACATAAACCGGTGACAACGACGACGACGGCTACTACTAATGCAGCAGCGAATTCATCTGTGACAATTTGAATGACGACGACGGCTACAAAATTTGACAAAAATCTATTTATGAAGTTACATCCACTCGATGACTTCAAATAATATGTGAGCCGGAAACGCATAAATCAACTATGGAAATTATGAATTATGCGTTACATGAGATAACTTTCTTGACATTAACACTCAACGATCGATGAGGCAGCTTGAAAGCTTGTGTATAGATGCTCGTCTATGGTTCCAAGAAAGGCTAACTTAAAATTATAAATTATAAGTCTTAAAGCTTTGTCAAAATGCTTAACTATTTCCTTGATTTGATACAAGCCATAACGCAATAGACCTTGATGTTGAAGGTTAAGATCATGGCCTTTCCAATGCCAAGTTATCATCGAAGGTGCCAGCTCAGTGAATTAAATTTAAGCCATAAAATTTAATCTGGTAGCAAACAGGGGGTAAATTCGCACTGATCGACCGAGAAGTGTTGACTGAGCCCCTCTTAACCTAATTAATGCCCCGGGTGATCTGAGTATTTCCCCCCGGTAGCCTGCAGCTCGTAAAAGGGCACGCTGTCAGTTTCGGTCTCGTAATTAATGTGCAACTCCACGTTAATTTTTTTCCATACACGTTTCTTTTGATTAGAAATTAATTTGTACTAAGCTAATTATGATCTGCATTGTCTTGACACTACCGGGGGTGGGGTGGGGGGGGGGGTAGGTAATTATTACCCGGCTTGGTATACCACAACTAGTGCCATCTGAAATCTAATAATATGAGCATACACGGTTGAGTAAACCTCGCTCACGAATTCAATAAGATAGACACATAAAACATGAACTTAATTCGCAAATATTTAAACCTACCATTTTGTGTACAGAACAATTCACCGTATAAATTACATGTCAAAATTGCGCCAAAAGAACCTCATAAGTTGAGGGTAATTTCATTAGATTTTGTTATTTGTCAGCGAACACCTGAAACCCTCCAATGTCAACGAACATACAAACCGCTCTGCAGATGTTCCAACTTTCTCAAGAAATTTGTTTTACAATTTGGTCACCAACTCAGAGTTATGCTGTTCATATGCAAAAATTGACAACAGACATTTTCATAGGAATAAAGAAAGACAGCTCTAACAACAAACTCTACCTGGCAAGTAGATACACACATGGTGTTACCGCAACTATAAAATATTAACAGTAAACTTGCGAGAACAACCATGGGATTAAGACAACTAATTTTGTAATGTACCGAGTATACAGTGCTTACACACATTTGTTCATATATTCAGAAGGAGTGTTTGCTCTTAGAAGTGCCGGTGTGGCGGTTTCAACTTTCCGCCGTGTTCAGTTTTCCGAATGACCAAATACGGTAACATTACGTCATGCGATGCCTGCGCACAGCAAGCAAAAGTAGTCCATTTTTATTGCCGTATTGAGTGTTACTCCCCGATAGCTGTCATGGCGGCGTCCACGAGTACAACGAGCAGCGAACGCGTGGATCGTATGAGAGAATTTGGTGTGAAGACCAAGCAAATTATCCTGTATTTAACCAGTGGCACAAGTTTTAAATTGTACGCATGAATACATGTAAAGATGGGGCAAGGGATATGACTAAACAGAAAAGAATCGAAATAGAAACAATTCGGGGTCACTGAGAGAACTACAGTACTCGCCAGGGTACTCGCGGCGGTATTTTTGTCTGGCTACGTCACACGGAAAACTGAACACGCCGGAAAGCTAAAACCGTTCGGCCAATGTGCTGAAATGTCCGGCTATACGTCACCCGGAAAACTTAACACGGCGGAAGACTGAAACTGCCACACCGATGTGGTCCCGACGTTTCGAACAGTATACTCTGCTGCTCGTCTTCAGGAAAAACGTATGTATGTAAACCGGTCCTGCACACCCCATTCACTGCTCAACAAGCGTTTGAATTTGGAGGGAAAATTAACGGTGCAATAAACAACAATGAATAAGATCAGCTAGACGGATACGTTGACTGCATACAGATCAAACATTAAAGGTGTGGTCATGCCGTTCCTGTAATACATGGAACAAGTTTGAGCGAGGGACTTCATTATATTATTGTCGACCATTTGTCCGATGTGTGCATTAATAGTTATACGGAATAATTTATTGACTATTGGTCGGCAAAATGGTCACTGCTCGAACTTGCCCCGACAGTTGAAACCCTCACTTAAATGTTTATACTTGGAACGAAATGTTTTCCCAATACTATCTCTCTATACATCTATCTAGCCTACAGTGTCTCTCCACTGCAGAAGGAAGGCATCTTCATCACAATTCCGCCTTGATCTTTCTTGTGCTTGTCGAATCCATGTGACTCTTCCAAACTCTCTGATGTCGTCCATCCAATATATAGATCGTTATGGATGATGAAGGCATTTGTATGGGAGGGTCCGGGTAAAACTTTGACAAACCTGCTTTAAAGCCGCATACAAACCTGGGATTAACGGAAAATGTCTGTAAATCTTCAATCCCATCAATAACGTGGAGCTCTAAAGTATCACGCAAACACGCACCCCCAACACACACCCACACACCCAGTGTTATTACGGCTGTTCATAATCCGCTACATTGGGTAAGACTCTAAAACCAACATAAAAAAAAGAAAAATAGTTTTTTTTATTTTTTAATTTTTTTTTACGTTCAATTAAAAAACTTACTAGTCGCAAAATATTTTACTTTCAATCCGGAAGAGGAAGACGAAAAAATCACAGCCCCACTAAAGCTCCAACAGTCAATAAAAAACAAAAAAAACCCAAAACAAAACAGAAACAAAAAACATAATAAGTACACATTACATCAGGCATAACGAGTATCCCGTTACCTAGGTGATGTCCAGTCCACGATCGAAAATTTGTCATCTGAAAAGCCACCGATGTCATTTTTAAGTTTAAATCTTACACAGGTTTGAAAGGAGCTTTAGAAAGCCAGACATGCTTATTTTCAATTCAAATCAAATCTGTAAAGCTTGTCCAAACACTCGTCTGTGCAATCATTTCCTAACTAAATAAAACCCCTTTGTATGTTTATAATTGGTCTCGTAGGGACAAGATTGAAGACATTTTACAAAACGATTTGACTATTTTTTAATTGTTTGTCAAGAAAGGGTGAGGTTTGTGTATTATAATAGGATGAGGAGTTGTTGTGGGACGTTTACGCATGTAGAGTCATCTGAATGTAAAGTAAAATCAATCCAGATTTTGTTCTGACATGTGTGACAATTTCAAAGTTTACAGTAAATCATGTTTTGTTTTTTTTTGCTCGTGTAAATCCTGTTTTTCTGAGTGGCGTTTGCGTCTGGCTTGTCAGAGCTTGGGATTAATGCTACATTATTTATTCATCTCAAAATAACAAACACAAATACATTTTAAAATATGTTTCTTTCGAACATGACCAGAATAAAAGACTGAGGTTTACCGTTATAAAAGAAAAAAAAATGTATGCCACTAATCTTCTCCCAGGTGCCCGCAAGGGTAAAGACTATTGGTAATTTGGTCGATAGAAACTGCTGGTAAATGGGTACCTGCTAGGGTAGATACTGCTGGTTAACGGGTACTTGCAAGAACAAGACTGTTGGGAAATTGGTATCGTATTTACTATTTGTAAATGGGTACCTACTGGTGTATAAACTGTTGGTAAATGGGTACCTGATAGGGTAAAGACCATGGTTCAGACTGCTGGCAAATGGGTACCTGCAAGGATTAGACTGTTGGGAAATTGGTATCGCAGTCACTATTGGTAAATAGGTACCTGCTATGATATACTTTTACTGGGTACCTGAGGCTAGAGACTGTTGGTAAATGAGGTACCCGCAAGGATAGAGACGGTTGGCCAATGGATACCCGCAAGGCTTGGTAAATGGGTACATACTGGTGTATAAACTGTTGGTAAATGGGTACCTGCTAGGGTAGAGACGGTTGGTAAACCGGTTACCACAGTAGTAGATACTGTTGTGAATGGTAAAAACTGTTTCATCGTTCCGATGGTTTCAGTAATCTCATATAGTTCCATGAAGAAGGGCTAACAATGCTGTAACGCACTTTAAAATCGAAATTTAATTTAAATGGCCATTCTAATTTTATTTTCAGTTGAGCCTCGGTTTTATTTTATAATAGAGAAACCCAATATGGCCAAACGGTTAAATTAATGGCTCTAAGTTGTTTTCCAGCTCTTTGCTAGAATAAACACTTCGAGCTTTGGAGAAAGACTCTGCTAGGGTCAAAACGTCGGGCCATTAAATACTTTGTGCGGAACAAAAACACTTGAGTTAATCATCGATTAAAGTTGTTTGTCAAGTTTATCACTTAAAGATCACTTTAAAGTTACAGTGTTTATAGATTGACCAATACACGCGAATTAGGAACACATTTGCTGGATCTTGAGGCACACTGTAGTCAATAATAATAAAGTAAATGGTTTGCCTGAGGTATGGATATTATATTTCAAAATAATTTAACTTGACATTTAAGCTAAGTTTCCTGCCACTCCACATGAGTCATATATAAAATAAACCAGCATTTGTCCCGTCTCACTGTAATTCTAATACATTTAATTACTTCATCGTGAGAGAAGGATTTGGCATCCGATCACACAGACATTCTCTAAATTATTTACAATATTTAACCAGATGACTAAAAAATAGGCATTCTGTATAAACAAGCCACCCCAAAATAGTGCAAGCAGTATGAAGAAGGAAAAACGATTTTGATCACATCGGGCTCTGAGCTCCCCTGGTAGAAGACACACATGCATCAGGGGAGCCGATAACGTTCTGTAGCCTTCCGAAAATGGTTTCGAGTCTTGGGACAAATGCCATCACCCTTTTTTTGTTTGGTTTTGTCTTTGTGTAGCTTCTTCCCTCAGGAGATTTGTTACTTGGCAAAACAAAAATAATCTCAGTTTTTATCGATTGTCTCCAAGGGGGTCGAAGAACACGAGTCGCTTGTGGTTTTCAGTTTGAGCTGAGAGAGTGAGGTGCATTTAGTGATATCTCCATGACTTCATGCATAATATCATTGCTCATGCACGAGGAAGTCAGTCTAAAAAACTGTTACGTTATACAAAATAGTAGATGTAATCCTAAATGGACGAAAACATGTTTGCTTCAAAGTATAACATCAGTCCAACGATTCCATTATCTCGAAAACAATAAACTGAAAGGCATTTTTTTCATATTTGTTTTTAATCTAGGACATGATTGATTATATAGACTACTTTTTGGACCTACCACTCGAATCTCATTGTTAAAGGCAACGACACGTTTGGTAATTGTCAATAACAAGTGGTCTCACTTGGTATATCCCATCATAAGCATACAATAAGAGGCCTTTGAAAATTTGGGCTCAATTGGTCATCGAAGTTGCGAGATAATAATGAAAGAAAAAAAAAACACCCTTGTCAAACGAAGCTGTGTGCTTTCAGATGCTTGATTTCGATACATCAAATTCTAAACTTGAGGTCTCGAAATCAAATTCGTGAAAAATTACTTCTTTCGCGAAAACTACATTACTTCAGAGGGAGCCGTTTCTCACAATGTTTTATACTATCAACAGCTCCCCATTACTTGTTACCAAGTAAGGTTTTATGCTAATAATTATTTTGAGTAATTACCAATAGTGTCCACTGCCATTAAATATCACAGAGATGTTATTACGAATTCAGAAGAAAAGGAGAAGGATTCGTGTTTCTGAAATAGCTCCTACTAAACCAAGTATAGGAAATTATGCAGGCTGTAACTATTGTTTTCTTTTCTTCAATACAACTTCATCTTGCTGGGATTAAATTTTCTGAAATAGCCGTATAAACCAAGTTTGGAAAATTACACAGGCTTACTAAATTTTGTTTTCTTCTCTTGACAATTCCATCTCCAGTAACGTCTGAATTCACAATTTCAAGGCAGGTCTAACAATATTGTACAAAAGGCCTTTGATCAAAATATTCTTCGTTAAAATGATACCATTGTAAGCGCTATGACAACTATTACAATGACTTAAGGTCTCTGCTTGTCTTGCATCTATTCGCTTTACTTGCTTTGACCAAGCCTCAACTTCTCCACACGAGTTGACATGTACTTGAAGACATCGGATTACAATCATAGATTACCTCGCAATAAATTTCCATCTATAAATAACACTGTATACAATTTCATATTGCTGGAAATTATTTCATTTTCCAAGGTTACCGTTAAGCCTATGAATCTACACGACTCAGAAACAACTGTTTCCCGATTGGAAGTGGAGCCTTACGACGATCTTAGCGAGTATTACGAACGAAGGTTAAATTTAAAGAGAATAATCATGTTCACAAAAGATTTGAGCCTTAGATACCCTGACATAACATATCATTTACAATGTCCATGAAGCTGGATTAAAGTAGTTGTCAAATACCAATCTTCTCACTTGGTGTATCCCAGCGTATGCATAAAATAACAAACAGGTGAAAATTTGAACTCAATTGGCATTCGAAGTTGCGAGAGATCAATGGAAGAAAAAAACACGTCTTACAAGTTGTGTTGTTTCAGATGCCTTGAATTAAAGACCGCAGCCGAGGTCTCGAATTCAATTCAAATATTGTTGTGAGAAACTATTCTTTCTCAAAACCTAAGTTACTTCAGAGGGAGCCGTTTCTCACACCAACAGCTCTCCATTGCTTGTTACCAAGTAAGTTTTTATGCTAAACAACTATTTTGAGTAATTACCATTAGTGCCAGTGCCTTCCAGCCCATCTGAAGGTCAAATATCAATTTTAATGGCAAATAAATATTTTTACGAAAGGGGATAAGTTTTAAGCTTTCATTGTTGTTTTTACCTTGAAAAAAACAAAAAAAAAAACAAAGATAAGAACATTCCCCAATATTTCACATGCAAAAAGATACTCAACAAATAGTTGAAAAACACAACATTTCAAATGGCTGACTGCTCGCTATGGTTTTAATAATTTAAATCGATCGTAGATGTTCGTGTATATTACTGAAGTTGGTTGAACTCATCCCAAAGTAGTACAGTTTCGTAAACACTGAATGTTTTGTTTGCGTGTCTGTGGTAAACTCGTGAGAACATTTTGACATTCTTTAGATTTCATCACAACCTTATGGCCGAAGCACTCCACGAAGCAAGTAAAACAATTAAATTAAAAACACCAGAACTTTTGATAGATCAAGCACACATTGATTATAGCAGAGCAACACAAATTCGTGGTTTTCAAATCACTGGTCTGAGACTAAGTGGTTCCACGAGGAATTAAATAAATTGTCGGCAATGAGGAAAATAAAAATGCCTTTGAATTAAATAATTCTTTTAAAAACAGATTGTTGTGCATGCACACGTCTTGCCATATGGCTTGTATTAAAGTTATTAAATTATCTTAAGGGTTAAAAAGTGAAATCGGTAATTTAAAGAAAGTGCTTCCTATTTCAATATCACGTATCGCATAATTCATTGGTCTGTTCAATGGTGGCAAAAAGGCCACTATGTTATCTCACTTAGGAATTAATGGTGTGAGAGTCTTCATGAAGAATTATAGCAAGGACTGATCATAGACGAATGATTTTTAATCAATAAAACAAGTTTGAATGTTTTTATTACATGTATTATTGTAATAAGGATTCGGGGGAAAACGTATATTTTTAGTTGTCACCTTACGCCATTGTTGCGTGATAAATACTTTATACTCCTGCGGGAGTCAGAGACAGTTGTCGGGATTCGAAGTCACGACTTGCGGTCTGGGGTGGATTTCACAGAGGTAGTCCTAACTTAGGACTAGTCCTAAGCAATGCTAAGAGATAGGACTGGTCCTAAGTTAGGACCAGTAACTCATCCTAACTTAGGACTGGTCCTATCTCTTAGCATTGCCTAGGACTAGTCCTAAGTTAGGACTATCTTTGTGAAATCCACCCCTGTTCACGTTCCAGTCATTCTTAATGTTACATCTTTTGAAAATCAACACTTAATACTCCTGCAAGAGAAGTTTCAAAGGACCCGTGGTCGGGATTCGAACCCAAGACTTGCAAACTGTTAAAGTTCTGATCAGTCGTAACATTACATCTTTGTTTACTGTTTAGTTAACAGATCACACTGCATTACTACAGTGCGCACAGGCTATCCACTGTTAAAGGAACACGTTGCCTTGGATCGGACGAGTTGGTATATTAAAAACAAATGAAACGGTTTGTTTTAAAATGCATATGGTTAGAAAGATGTTGTAAAAGTAAAATATAATGATCCACACAAGTATCACTCGAAATTGCACGGTTTTCCTTTTACGTCGCGAACTATCACGGTCGGCCATTTATGGGAGTCAAAATTTTGACTCCCATAAATGGCCGACCGTGTTAGTCGACAGGATAAAAAGAAAACCACGCAATTTCGAGGCATATTTGTGTAGATCATTGTATTCTACTTTTACAATATCTTTCTAACCATATACATTTTACAACAAACGGTTACAGGGCGCTCTTCAAAGACCAACTCGACCGATCCAAGGCAACGTGTTCCTTTAACAAACTCAGACTGCAAAGAAATATTAGACGGGTACCAATTTATAAGATGTTTATTAATGTTTATAACTCCCATTACATGCATGAGGAGCCACACTGATTACGACTGCACACTATGGTCCAATTATACGTTGAATTATCATTCACAACCCTGAACATCACAATTAAATTAATGGGCGAGTATAATTCAGTTAATGCATGCCTCCTCCAATTTGTACAATGTAATATTTCTCTCAACTCAATTCCATATGCGAGGAAAGGCACATTTTTATTTATGTCAAGGAAACCATGCGTTTTATTTTTCACCGAGATCCGGAAATTACAATATCGACCGACCTTCTTAGATTTGTGACTAAGAGGCAACCTTTTTGAATTCTATTCCTGATTGGTAATCCTATTTTATAGTAGACACATTTCAAATAAAAGGATCCAGGTGATCCATATAATTATATCCAGGAATAGGTGAGATTAATACAAACAGTCGGAAGTTAGGATCCTGTTTATGTGATAGTTTTAACGAAATCCTCTCTGACTGGTGCTGGTTGTTTTGCTCAACACACGACTAAAAAATGTTCTGACGTTCTCACCCCAGTGGCCAATTTCATAGAGCTGCTTAAGCAAAAAATTCGCTTAAGCACGAAAATAGCTCGCTTATTTTACACCTGTTACTGGCAAAAATTTCACGCCATACACATTGCTTGTGTCTGGTATTTAGCTGTTGTTTACTTAGCATAACAATTGAGTGGAGTTTTGGCCGGTAAATTAATTTTACTAGGCAAGGATTTTTTGCTTAAGCAACATTTTGTGCTTAAGCAGCTCTATGAAATTGGGCCCTGTTTGGGCACAGAGTATGTGTATGGGCTAATACAGATCGCGCCAGTTTTGAAGCAGCAAGGAATCCGCGAAAGACCCTTGAAGGCACAGTACACCATTGGTAACTACTTTAAAGTAGTTGTTAGTATAAAAACTTAATGGAAACGAGCATGGGAGAGCTGTTGATAGTATAATCACTGGACAAACGGCTCCCTCTGAAGTAACGTAGCTTTGAGAAAGAGGTAATTTCTCTTTTAATAAAAGACCTGAAGCCTTTTAGCCACCTGACAGCACACAAATGTGTACAACATACACGTTTTTTTCCTTTTATCATTTACTTACTACATAACTTGAGGCAAAACTTCCACAGGATCGTTATTTTATGCATAATTATGTTTACACCAAGTGAGAATACTGGTCTTGACAAACATCAAAGGCGTCCAGTGCCTTTTAGTGCAAAAATTGGATCCTGTTCATGTGAAAGTTTTAGCAAATTCATTTCAAATTGATGCTGGTTGTTTTGTGCAACACACGTAATGTTACTAAAGTTCCCACATCAGTTTGGGAAAGGGGGTGTGGGTTAAACCATTCCTTGCTCTATGGTTTAGCCTTCCACAGAAAGCGGCAAGTTTGGGGAGCAGCGAGGATCCTACGAAAGAGGGGATTTTTGACATGAGCGTGTGCGCACTCCACATTACTAGGCAGACTATGCTTACAGGTCTAGCTCAGAAATTCGGCGTTTGCGTAAGCGGCGACTAGTAATCGTTAGCAGGGAAGTCAGCAGTAAGCAGCGCCAGGAAGTATTTAAAAAGCAAGACAGTTATTTTGCACCCGAATTCCGAAAAATTTACTCCGCGATAGTTGAATAAAAAGCAAGACAAGTTCTCAAAAGAACATTCTCTACTATAGCAAGTAGATAGACACATTGGTGTTCTCAAAAGAACATTCTCTACTATAGCAAGTGGATAGACACATTGGTGTTCTCAAAAGAACATTCTCTACTATAGCAAGTAGATAGACACATTGGTGTTCTCAAAAGAACATTCTCTACTATAGCAAGTAGATAGACACATTGGTGTTCTCAAAAGAACATTCTCTACTATAGCAAGTAGATAGACACATTGGTGTTCTCAAAAGAACATTCTCTACTATAGCAAGTAGATAGACACACTGGTGTTCTCAAAAGAACATTCTCTACTATAGCAAGTAGATAGACACATTGGTGTTCTCAAAAGAACATTCTCTACTATAGCAAGTAGATAGACACACTGGTGTTCTCAAAAGAACATTCTCTACTATAGCAAGTAGATAGACACACTGGTGTTCTCAAAAGAACATTCTCTACTATAGCAAATAGATAGACACATTGGTGTCAATGCAATCCAGATGACGCCGCACGATGCAATGTCTCAAATTACATATACTTCTAAAGGCCCGTCCAAGAAAAAGATAAGAAGTTAACTTTGAATTGTTTGGCCTACCCCCCCTTCTTCCAGATTACTTGTATTGCGACTCGTAAAATACTCCTGCAATTCGGTTGTTTCACAAGGCCTCAGTTATGGTCCAGGAATGTTTAATTTTTCCAGATTCACACAACTGTTGTCAGCAGTTTTATCGATATTTGTTTTTTACCCTTGGGACTATTTTTCTTCCAGGGGGTGGGGGAGAGGTGCTTCCTGTATAATGTGCAGGGTATGCACAATGTGTGTAATCAAATTGCAGAATCGAGTAACTCGGTCAGTGTTTTTTGCTGTTTGTATGTCAGGTCCAAGGGGTTGGGTGGCACAACCCTGAATCGACAACTCGATTTCAATTTTTTTTTTCGATCTTGTGTTTTGATAAGTTATAACCTGTCAAGGGTGGAACGTGATCTTTCGTGCCCGTAGCCTTAAAATGTTAGTTTATTCTTGACAACTGAACGAATTCAGTGTTTATTTTTTACACCACCCAAAGGTTGGGAAAAGAAAGTTACGAGGAAACGTTTGAACTTAATTCAATTTCCATATTGAGTGTCTTTCTTAATTGGTTTAGAACCGTCGAACACAATGTATGTATAGTGTATATAAACACAAAAAACACAATTGACTGCTGGTGTGAGACGAAGTTTAATTTATGATTACATACTATTTAAAATGCCAATGAACTATACGCGTGTGATGATACAAACAATTGAATGCAATTAGTTGCTTTATCACAGAAATACGAACTCGATGAAGCTGGATTTTCCATTTTTACCAGACCTCGCCTCTTGAAATTGAAAAGTCCAGATTTAATTCTGTGCCGTTTTTTGTTTAATAATCCGTAGGCCCTATACACGGTTATTAGTAAAGTTAAAAAGATGAGTTACTTTACAGAGGGTAAGAAATATAATGACAGTTTTTATTATAGCACTTGATGTTCATTTTTATTAAGCACCTTTTCACACCGAAGGGTGTCCCAAAGCGCTTCAAATTATTAGTTAAGTGTCTTGCTCAGGGACACAAGTGTCACAACCGGGATTTGAACCCACACTCTGCTGAACGGAATCAACAGACCATGACACAGCATAAGAAACTACTTTCCTAAATGGCACAGAGCTCGATGTCACAAAGCAATAAAACCAATCGTACGTCAAATCACCATCGTCAGTTGTACTGTGACATCATACTCTACCACGCAACTACGATTGATTTGCAGTTAAGTACAATCGTAGCTCTTTGCGAAATCGGCCCAGAGGGTGGATTTCACAAAGAGTTAGGCCTAGTCTCATCATGAGCTCGGACGAGCTACACGTCTTAAAGGAACGTTACAAAATTAGTAAGAAACAAACATCGTGAAGATCACAGATTTACATAAACGATCTAATGATGATGATAGTAGAAAAAACATCAATTGAAATATTTATGTCTGAAATTTCATATTTGATGAGAAATAAACAATCTAATTTCGCCTTTTGAGTTTATCGCTCAGTGAGCGTTTTATTCATTAAATGAACAAACAATTTTTGTTTTGGCAAAATTTGTAATCGGTTTTTGACTATTCTCTGGTGACCAAGATGGCTGATCGATCACAAACCTCTACAGGTTTGTCAGTTATATTGTGGATTACATAGAGTGCTTACACTGCCAGCAACTTTTTTGCTAGCCAAACCAATTCTGTATTGTTCCTTTAAAGACAGTGAACACTATAGGTAATTGTTAAAGACCAGTTTTCTCACTTGGTGTATCTCATCATATGCATACAATAACACAGCTGTGGAAATTTGAGCTCAATCGGTCGTCGAAGTTGCGAGATAATAATGAAAGAAAAAAATACCCTTGTCACACGGAGTTGTGTGCCTTCAGATGTTTGATTTCGAGACCTCAAATTCTAAACGTGAGGTCTCGAAATCAAATTCGTGGAAAACTATTTCTATCTCGAAAACTACTCCACTTCAGAGGGAGCCGTTTCTCACAATGTTTTATACTACCAACCTCTCTCTATTACTCGATACCAAGTAAGGTTTTATGCTATTAATGATTTTGAGTAATTACCAATAGTGTCCACTGCCTTTAACATAGTACTAGCCTTAAGTTTGTAATGACTGCTAAGGACTGTTCCTAAGTTAGGACCATCTTCGTTAGGACATCACGCCACACCAGGGACAGGTTAAGTTCAGTTCAAGCTAAATAAATTCGGCTGCAGAAATACAGTAGGCATTCCCAAAAAGAGTATGCTCTTTTAGGGACTAGTCCTAACTCTTCGTGAAATCGACGGCGTCCGATAAAACGAACTAGTCCATGTGTTGCACCTGATAGTGTTATGAAAGCTCTTAATACGCACAAAATCCCACAACCCAATTATATATTTTATTTGCTCAACCTATGTTCTAGATGTCACTTGACGGATTACTGTCTAGGACAGATGTCTAAATCCTCATGTACAAATTGACTCGAGTATGCTTTGCGTATGCTGTAAAAACATTTCCGATTGTAGCGCTCTGTTTATGTCAGAGCTTGTTATTAAGTTGGAACTCTACATTTCTATGTTTAGAATTGAAAATGTGTTCTTTCACCTTCAAAAAAAAATATGAATCTAAAATACATGAAAGTAGGCCCTACTACAAAACCTGCAAAATCAAAACATGAGCAACTTTAAAGGGTTTGGTTGCAAATTTACATTAAACTATCATGGTTTGAAGATAATGATGGTTAAAATACTACCTGCTGAGGTGCTAAAGTCTTTGAAAATTTAGTTAAACAATCCGACGAAATTGCTCTGTGATTTTTAATTTGTTTTCTTTAACAACAACTTGACAACTATGAAGCTGAAACTTCTACGGGTAAGCTATATTACATACAAAACATCTTCATTCACTGTGAGTAGGAATTAATGTCATGGCCCAAAAATTGATATTGGAAACAAAAGGTATCAAAACCCTTTAAAGGCAGTGGACACTATTGGTAATTACTTAAAATAATTAATAGCATAAAATCTTACTTGGTTACGAGTAATGGGGAGAGGTTGATAGTATAACACATTGTGAAAACCAGCTCCCTCTGAAGTGAAGTAGTTTTCGAGAAAGAAGTAATTTTCCACGAATTTGATTTTGAGAACTCATATTTAGAATTTGAGGGCTCGAAATCAAGCATCCAAAAGCACACGTTCGACAAGGGTGTTTTTTTCTTTCATTATTATCTCGCAACTTCGAGGACCAATATTGTGCTTAAATTGTCCCAGGTTTGTTATTTTATGCATATGTTGAGCTACAATAAGTGAGAAGACTGGTCTTTGACAATTACCAAAAGTGTCCAGTGTCTTTAAGTATACCTTGGGACCGAGGCGAACGAATCACCAATGTGGATAGTAAAGGGCGTATTAAAGCACATAGGTCCGGGCTATTACACGTTGCGCTATCAGCCTTCAGTGCAATAGCAACAAAAAAGTGTCTTTATTAAGTGATTGTATAGTGCATCAACTCGATCAAAATTAATTTGCTTTAAGCAACATTCATTAGTGCAAGAACTTCACTCCGGGACATCCAACATGATTTCAAGCCTATAAGGCGTTCATGGTCTCGCTACCTTAGTTACTTTCGCAAGATCGGTTCTTCTACAAGACACTGGACACATTTGGTAACTGTCAAAGAACACTTGGTGCATCTCAACATATGCATAACATATCAAACGTGTTAAAATTTGAGCTCAATTGGTGGTTGAATTTGTGAGATATTAACGAAAAAAAACCCCACAAAAAACCCCACCCTTGTCACACGAAGTTGTGTGCTTTCAGATGCTTGATTACGTGACCTCAAAATCTAATCATAAACAGGGCTTGAAATCAAAATCATGGAAAATTATTGCTTTCTCGAGAACTCCATTACTTCAGCTTACAATGTTTTGTACTATCAACAGCTCTCCATTGATTGCAAGTATAAGTTTTTATGCTAAAACTAATTTAAGTAATTACCAAATAATGTGTCCAGTGCCTTTAAACTGTCAGCAAGAACTAAATGAAAACTCTACATAAACAATATTCAATGATCACTGTTTTTTAAGGGTTAATAGGATTATAACAGCCATGCTGTGAACAGTACTCATATTTAAGAAGCTCTGAAGCGCACTTAAGTTGTCTGGACACCAAAACTTCCTTTTAAATATCTAAATTACCATTATGTCTGTAAGAGTACGTCGTCCAGAGATAATTAGATTATTTTGAATGTGCAGGTCTTCTAGACAAAAAGATCAAATGGAATTTCGGAGCACCGTGAAAATTTCGCTGAGTGTAGGTATGGATTTATACGGACAGAAAATCAATCTAAGTTAAACATGGTAAATGCATTTTGGATGACCTTTTCTAGACCATTAGATTGAGTAAATATTTCCATCGGCACATTTCATACGATCCGAAATGCATGGAGGGGTAGATCAGAGGTCTTGTTGCCTTCAGCGTTGAATCTGTTAAATTGTCCGTGGCATTTAAAGGTTTATTCTTCTCGACGGAACCATACAACCTAAACGGTTATTAGACGACGGGTTTAGCTTTCAAACTAACAGGTCAACCACGTTAAAGTTAAGTAATTAAAGGTTGTGTTTATTAGGACTCATGGAAGCCGACTCGGCATTGGAAACCACGGCTTCGGCATCAGATTCGGCTCAGGTTAGCTTGGCCCCGCGGTTGTTTTGACAATATTGCGCGTGCTTTGCGTACGCGCCCAGGGCTTCAGACGAGAGGATGGAGCCTGGAGCCGAATCCAAAGCCGAAACCGTGGTTTCAAAAGGGCTTTTGTATTATGTACTTATATCATATACAGAACTTGGCATTGGCCCCTAGTTAAGTTTCGTACAATTTGTACAATTCTTTTGTTAACTTTTAAAGCTTAAACATGACAAACTCCTTCTTGCATTATAAGCTTTAAGGTTATTCCCCTACTCGGACTTTACGTTCAACAATCATTGCTTACAACAACTGAAAGAACTTCTTCCATGCTTCAAGGTCAAAGATTATTCCTTTACGCAGCTCCATTTTTTTGGAATAGTCTTCCTGTGCATATTCGCCAGGCTAGTTCTTTACATCCAGTGTAAGTCTCAGTTAAAATCTCAGATATTTGATCGATTTAAGCAGCTTATTTGTAATCTGCTATCTTGTAATCTATCTTGTTGATTACCGTTGATAGTTTTTAACTATTGTTCTTGTATTTTACAGTGTGTATTCCATGTTTAAATATTCTGTATTAATCGCTGTATTTTTTTAAAATCGTCGTTAGCACGTTTTATTTCTCGTGACACTTGCGCATTATAAATGAATAAGTTGTCATTACTATTATCTTTTAATTATGGTTTATTTTATCGTTCTCTTTACCTGCCTAAAAGCTTCTGCACTATGCTCTTTACAAACGTCTTTATTATCAACAAAATAATGAACGAGAAAATCTCACACACTCGACCCGACACGCCCCCTAAAAACCGCCTAATGGCGAGACATAATAAGAGCATACTCCACCCCAGAGCTGTAAGCAAGAGTCACTCAATAGTCACCTCTCGTCAAATCAAATAACCAGTTAATAAATATGATTAAGATGCCACATTAATTCTGTAAGGGCAGACTTGCAACAATAAGGGAAAATTCAGAACCAGTCACAGGCAAAATAGTAATAAGGTTAGGGTCAAATAAGTCAATGTAGATTAGTGTGCACAAAAGCTCATACAAGGTGTGCATGCTTTATGAAATGTTGTGCAGGTAAAAGCCGGATGTTGAGCACATGGATTTTCTTGATGTCTCCTTCATCAGCAGCACGCTTTTTACTTCCCCAGATTCCGTTCTCATACAGATAAGTAAAGGCATACATTTCTGTATGTGAATTGTTCGATTGTTTTAATAATATAAATACATGCATATGTACACAATAATTTATCTGAACATTTCGTTTGTAAAAAGTTAGTCGCATTTTGAGATATAAGCGAAAAATCCAGAGCGAATATGTGCATGCAGGAATAATAATTCCTATCAGGAATACACCATCTGAGAAGCCTTAAAGACACTGGACACTATCGGTTATTGTCAAAGACTAATCTTCACACTTGGTGTATCTCAACATATGCAACAAAACACAAAC
Source organism: Asterias amurensis (assembly GCF_032118995.1). Taxonomy (NCBI): domain Eukaryota; kingdom Metazoa; phylum Echinodermata; class Asteroidea; order Forcipulatida; family Asteriidae; genus Asterias; species Asterias amurensis. Next base: position 20,319,785 of record NC_092654.1, read on the forward strand.
CTGTGAATATTTGTGCTCAATCGGTCGTCGAAGTTGCGAGACATTTCAGACGTGAAAAAACACCCTTGTCGCACCATGGTCACACAAAGTTGTGTGCTTTCAGACGCTTGATTTCGAGACCTCAAATTCTAAATCTGAGGTCTCGAAAACAAATTCGTGGAAAATTACTTCTTTCTCGAAAACTACGTCACTTCAGAAGGAGCTGTTTCTCACAATGTTTTATACTATCAAGAAAAGGTTTTATGTTAATAATAAGTATTTTGAGTAATTACCAATAGTGTCCACTGCATTTAATACGCAGCAAAACTTCTCGGATTCAAGTTATGCGGCAATGAACAGATCGTGATTATAATCAAGAACTGGTAAATAGTTCCACTTGCCTTGCTATGTTGAATTGATATAATTTGAAATGTCGTCGGCGGCGGCGACGATGGAAAAGCGACGTCGACGGACAACGACGATGGAGAAGCGACGTCGACGGACAACGACGATCGTCGTCGTCGTCGTCAACGAAGATGACAGTGATGACATTGATACATGACGGTGGTCCTCTTAGAAAGAACTTGCGCAAACTTCTTACTTAATATTATCATATCCTCGTTATGGCTACATGAATAATGATCCCATAACTTTGCACACTTTACGAGTTGGGGTGGGGGGCCTTGTGCGGTGTGCCCATGCAAACGTATGTTGATATACATTAAAACCGCACAGGTGTTGATTTCTTCTAAGTGACATTTGTTATTATATTCAATGTCATTCACGGTGTAAATTTACAACATATAGGCTTCACCAAATGTTTCCCAATCTCCCAATCCAGACAAAAGTATATGCTTCTTAAACACCATTAAAAAAAAAAAAATCCCAAGGCCTGTCACTGGAAAACGAGAAAAAAAGGAGATGCCAACCTCAGATCTTAAAAGAGAAGGCGTTCGACCTCTTTGTCCGTACCACTGACCTACTCGAGTTACCGATTTGGGATTCTGAAGAACCCTCCACGACACTCCTATCCGACAAGTCTGTTCCACTTACTATTTCCGCCCTGCACTGGCTCAGGTGGGGTTATTGTTTTCACGGCTATAGTTTTTGTTTTAAAACGCATTTCGAGGGTTAAGTTATATTATTCCCTCGTATTTACGGTGGCTGGCGTTGCCGGTGATTATTAGTAGAGGATGAGATCAACGTCAGATAAATCTCTTGGTTCGACAAATCACTTTCTGCGATTACATCCTACGAGGCCCTGCCTGCCAGCCATCCCTCTGTCACCCTCTCTCGTAACAGCTTCAGAGTGAGAGGCGAGCTCTGATTGGTGACGTCATGTCTTGATTAGATCTGCCTCTAGCTTTGCTCACTGCATGCAGTTACAGGTAATAGCGCTGGATTCATCCATTACTATCATTACAATATGCGTCAAACAAAATTAAAGATATTGGCTTAAATTGAATCCAAGACTTGTTTAACAGAAATATAAACCTATAAAGGGTCAGAAGAAACTTTTTAATTATTTATTAAGAGTTAATCATTTAAATAAATAAACATAATGACCCCCCCCAAAAAAAAAAAAAAAAAAAAAAAAACTAGAAAAAAAACATAATAAGGTTAATAAAAAGAAAAAAACCAAAAACAACACAATGATCGTATTACGATTTTTTTTAAGAATGCGAAAAGAATTTGCAACAAAATCCAGTACATGGCTAATTGAAATAAGAAGAAAGGGAACACATTCATTGTTAAACATTTCAATAAATAAAATTTTTTATGAAAAACCCAAAAGCTGATTAAGTAACTTGAAGTAAACAAAAGGAATCAATGACTCGTAACGTTTATTTTGTTTTAAGAATGCGAAAAGCACTTGCGACAAAAACCAGGAGGCCTAATTGAAACAAACCAACCTCCTTGCTTATCGAGTGAATAATATAACATTAACTACAAGTGAACTTAATGCAATCAGAATGATGGAGGATGTAATTGCATGTCCACAGAGCTATTCAAGTCCCTATTTTTAGGATTGGGTGAGAGGAGGCTCTCGACCTTAGCTTGGATACCAACCTTAGCTATTGGAAGTGACAGTCGAAGATAAGAGCTAAAATGTCTCAATTTCCTACTTTATTATTCGTGTTATTTCTTACCTCGGCACTGCACCTCCAAACAGGTTCAAGCAAATTTTCGTTTGAAACTCAGTTTTTAAAACCTGCACTAAACAATAGTGCAAAATACTAAGCACTAAATCAGGCAGTCGCGCAGCTCATTTGGCCGTGTTCGGTACAGATCTGATAGACAAATTTGAAAGTACTTGTAAACTGTTGTCAATATTACTGGCATTTCAATATCTGAAATTGCATCACCACTGCAGCACGTAGGCAAAATAAACCGCACGGATTACAGTAGATTCCACAATTCGGGTTAATTTAATAAACATACGGTTTCCTATTTTTTAAGAAAACATTAATTGATTTACTGGAACTCGCCACGGTATAAAATTTGATTTCGGTAACATTTCGACCTTCAGTGTGATGCTGTTTATTGTGTTCAAAGTCATGTAGCTAGGTAAGAACTTCCTTGTATTACTGATTTGCAGACACGGGTTAACCATGACATTTATAGGCACTAGACACTACTGGTAATTCCTCAAAAAAATTGTTAGCATAACAACTTACTTTATGAGCACTGGAGAGCTGTTGATAGTATAAAACATTGTGAAAACGGCTCCCTCTGAAGTAACGTATTATTTTTATGTTGGGATACACCCTGTGAGAATACTGGTCTTTGACAATTACCGATGGTGTCCACAGTGTCTTAAACGCTTTGAAATGTGTTTACAAACATACTTTCGTCGATGTATTTTATGTATGTATAGAAAGTATTGTACTACCATTTTGATAACATATATCAATTTTAAAAACCAAACAGAACGATCGTACACGTAAAAGGTAAAGATGAAACAAAACAATTGAATTATTGTATGCAATATTGATGTTAAAGGGGGAATACTCAGTTAAAGGCAAATTAATAATGGATATTTCAAAATTTCCAAAATAAGTATAGAGTCTACAAAATATATAGCGTTTAAATTCCTGAGACACTGTGTACTTGTTTGTTTGTGCTTAATTTACAATTACGGAATCAATAGTTTTGAGAATATACGATGGATTCCGTTGTATAAGTTGAGACAACACTTGATTTCAAAATATCAAAAGGGCAGAGATGGTTTATGTGAATGATTAACTTGGAGCGCGGTAACTCGCAGCACCGGCTGTATACCCCGAAGGAGCTGAGATGGTTTACGGAATGAAATGTATGGCCCAGTGACCAGGGGTAACAATGTTGAAAAATCGATTATTATTGTTATTATCTTAGAGATATATTAGAGCCAGCCAAAAGAACATACGGGTAACTGCCACTTTGGCTGGTAACTGTTTTCGCAATGAGCATTTTTTGTAGCCTCACTAATAGTCCCTCCCATTTAACATCCATTTATTACGTCTTACTGCACCCAGTGCTTCGAACATTAAGATAATCGCGACATGGAGGAACCAGTTTTCTTGAGTTACATGGTTGCTGGACGGAACGCCATTTTTTGGTCCAAGTAGCATAACCCAGTCTGCATTCAAGTATGGCACCCTGTGGACACACGTGTGTCTTGGGTCTGAAATTGGCGTCTGGTCTACAAATGTCACGACTATCTATAGCTCTGCGCTAGACCGCTAGGAAGCAATTAATGACCCAGTAGGACAACGTCTTACAACAACTAGACCATGTTAACTGTTAAATGTCTTTAAAGGCAGTGGACATTATTGATAATTACTCAAAATAATTATTAACATTAAACCTTACTTGGTAATGAGTAATGGGGAGAGGTTGATGGTATAAAACATTTTGAGAAACGGCTCCCTATGAAGTGATGTAGTTTTCGACGAATTTGATTTCGAGACCTCAAATTTAGAATTGGAGGTTTCGAAATCAATCATATGAAAGCACACAACTTCGTGTGACAAGGGTATTTTTTCTTTCATTATTACCTCATTATTTCATTATTTTATGTATATGTTGAGTTACACCAAATGAGAAGACTGGTCTTTGACAATTACCAGTAGTGTCCAGTGTCTCTAAGACAGGACCAATCACATGGAATATTGTTTGCATGTTAGACTTTATTGAGTGTTTGACCATTTCCTTGCTCTATGGTTTGACCGTGATTGATTAAATGCAGTTGAATGAATAAAAATATGGAACGTAAAATAAGGGGCTTAAAATGGCGTCTGGTCGAAAATTGTTGCAACTCTTTATACACACATCTTGCAATAGACCACTAAAGGCAGCGACAGTACGGATTGACTTTTGTATAAAGGTATAAATAGATGACCAAAACAGCAATTAATGACCCAGGACAAAGTCTTAAAATAACTGGATCATGTTAACTATTAACTTTCTGTCAGGCGGGATTGACCGCACGGAATATTGTTTGCTTATTAGATTTTTTACAGAGAATTTGACCGTGATAAATTGAATGCATGTAAATGAATAAAAGGCGTATGTAACAGAAGGGATTGAAATGGATCCGAAACAAGTGAAAAATAAGATCTGGAGATTAGCTCAAATTCGGTAGACAGCAACTACCTGGTTTGGCCCAGGTTGTGTTCGTATTAGATTCTCTAGTTAATTGTTTAAAGACACTGGACACTAGTGGTAAATGTCAAAGACCAGTCTTCTCACTTGGTGTATCTCAACATATGCATAAAATAACCAACCTGTGAAAATTTGAGCTAGATCGGTCGTCGGAGTTGCGAGATAACAATGAAAGAAAAAATACTCTTGACACACGCAGTTGTGTGCTTTCAGATGCTTGATTTCAAAACCTCAAATTCTAAACTTGTGGTCTCGAAATCAAATTCGTGGAAAATTACTTATTTCTCGAAAACTACTCAACTTCAGAGGGAGCCGTTTCTTACAATGTTTTATACTACCAACCTCTCCCCATTACTCGTTACCAAGTAAAGTTTTATGCTAATAATTATTTTGAGTAATTACCAATAGTGTCCACTGCCCTTAATTAATATTTCTTTCAAAACTAATGAAGCAGTTCCCAGAATTTCTTTTTGTCTCATAAAATTAGTTTAATATAAAAGATCGTCGTCTTCTTCTTTTCAACGTAATAATACTTTCATCCAAATGGTGTGGTTTTCTCATCACCTCATAGCTGTAGAAGTTATAATTTCTTATAAACACACTTACAAGTTTTCATAAAAAAATTGAATACATTTTAGCCACTTTAGTTAAATTGTTTTTTCACATGGCAATCTTAAATAGTACTTTGTGCTGTTAAAAGAATGCAAGCAACTCAATTGAAATCAAGTGTGTGCATATTATGCGGGTGTGTTTTGTCATTTCACGAAACAGATGTGTAGACAGTGTTGAGATCGGCAGTTTGGCCCTAGAGTGTCTTTAAGACTGACTGCAATCGCAGATGATCATTTGCCAGGGAAGCTCTTCAAGAAACCTGACCCATCTGCTTTGATCCGTTGTTTGGAGTGAGAGTAAACCGAACAGCGTAAAGTGAAACCGGTGGGTCTTACGGAGGGAAATTGGCCTGGGATTATTGCTGAGTAGCTGGGAGGTGACACTCACACCTCCTGTCTAGATATTGAACGCAGAGATTGAAATTGAAATTAACTTCTTCTGTTCTTAAAGGCCACCATTTGCTCCTCTTGATGCTATTGGTAATAATTACTCAAAATAATTGTTAACATAACATTTTATTTGGTAAAGAGCAATCGAGAGTTGTTGACAGCATAACACATTGTGAAAAACGGCTCCCTCTGAAGTTATTCATAGTTTTCAAAAATAGAGGTTATTTCTCACTCAAATGTTAGAAGACTTCGGACCTGGAAGTTTGTTTAGGCTTCTGGAACCACACACGTTTGTACAAAAATAAACACCACACAATTTATTCTCTTGCAACTTCGGTGATCAATTCGGTCCGATTTGTTATTTTTTTCATCTGACGGGATACAAAAACTAAGAATACTGGTCTTTGATAATTACCAACTTACATTTTAAAATACGTAAGGTCGTTCAGAGATGATTATAAAACTATATACCCCAGCATAAAATATCAGGCGTTGTTTTTTAAACCATGAAGGCAAAACTTTAATTTAATATAGAAAACAATTAATAGAAAATAAATGAAATTGAAAACAAATAGAAGCGGTTATTTACCTCTTCGCTATTTCGACCATCTTCCAACTGCCAATCTCTTAGAAGGATGGATGCTGATTGAAAATGTACATCTAATTTTATCTAACATAGTTAGGGTCATTATTAGATATAAAAGAAAGATTTTTTTCCACTTGAACCGCCACACGCTGAGCCAATTCTGGAAGATGGAACCATGTTTTGGAAAATCGAAGCTGTACAACTGGTCTTGTTTATTTTAAATCTTCCTCCAAACGATCCAATATAAAACAATATTGGCTCTTTACATTTTGGAGACAAATACTCCAAACGAAAGGTAGTACTCTAAGTTCATGTCTACCCGAGCAAACACGCAAATTATAAAGATGATTGTTGGTTATAAAACTGTTTACAGTGCAACACCTAGTGCTTGTATTCCCTCTATATACAAACAGTCAGTTTCTATGTCAACAATTGTGACAGGTTTCACCTATATCTCTCTCTCTCTAATAGTGTGTTAGAGCTCAGGCCACTTCCCAATGCGTCGCCATGTAAACCCAGCACGTATACAAAGGCAATCTGGACCGACCCTAGCCGATGAAAGATTCCGTCACACTGCACCACATCATGCATTTTAGTTACTGTGCTTTTACAACTCACCTAGGCCCACAAATCTGCTTAACATGAAATTACTTCCTTGATAAAAAAGAGGATTACCAATTAAATTTCCATTTGATGCATATTGCTTGGTACTAGTATTCAGCTATTGTTTGCTCGTCCTGTGGACATTTGGTTGGTAATCCTGTTTTTGTCGAGGCAGTAATTTCATGTTAAGCAATTTTTTGGTGTTTAGCAGCTCTATAGCACGAGGCCGAGTAACAATACCACTTCCCGCTAGCGCGCTTCCCGCTAATGATTACAATCCGAAGAGTCAAAGTGGTTTGGTTTGGGCAGACAATTTGAGATGACGTCATCTGAACTGTTGAATTTTCTGATAATTTTGAACAACACTTAGGCTGGAAAGGTTGCATCCAACAAAACCACACACTTACAAAACAAAACAGATAAAGAGAGAGAGGGGAGAGTGTGTGTGCACGGACTGGCAGTATGTAAACATCAGCAAACGCAACCGAGAAACAAAAACAATATATGTACCGGTTTATATCAAAACTTCAACCTTAGAGGCACTGGGGTGGACTTCACAAAGGTAGTCCTAACTTAGGACTAGTCCTAGGCAATGCTAAGAGATAGGACCAGTCCTAAGTTAGGATGAGTTACTCAGTGTATCACAACATACGCACAAAAAAACATCTATGAAAAATTGGACTCAATTGGATGTCAAAGGTGCAATGGAATAAGGCTTCATACCTGAAGTAGTTTAATATTTGTGTGAGAAATTACCCCTTTCTCAAAAACTACCTTACTTCATTCACACAATGTTTTCTATTATCAACAGCTCTCCATTGTTCGTTACCAAGTAAGTTTTTATGCTAACAATGTTATGTTGAGTAATTACTGAGAGTGCCCAGTGCCTTAAACCAACACTTAAAGCCGAAGATGTAACACTTTCTCCCATCTATTTCATTTCAACCAAACCACCAAAAGGGAGGGATGGAAAACGCACTCATGGCACTGACTTGAAGCTTCTGAACTTTTTGACAAATGTCGCGTTAGGCATACACTCTTAATGACATAACCAGAATTTGTTGTCCCAAATTTAATCAAATACCAAAAACAAAGCCCTTAAACGTTTGCTCTTACTCTAATTTCCATATTTACAACCCTCAACTATATTATCTCTTAGGGCTATGTCACACGAGACAATATTTACAGGTACACTTTGAGGTAAAAAAAAAACTACACTTCATGGACTCGTTTTGCTAATAGTGAATTGTTATCCTCGAGACATCTGAATATTAGATTAACTTATGTGGATGTGTGAATGTGTTCTTTCCTGTCTGCAACTGGTTGCATGTTAATTGTCCTGCAGTCCGTAGGCAAAATAGTCCATTGCCAATTTCTAACGCACTTTAAAGCCATTGGACACTTTCGGTAAACAGTATTGTCCAAGGCCCACAGTTCGTGTATCACAACTTCTATATAAAATAACAAACCTGTGAAAATTTAGGCTCAATCGGTCATCGGAGTGGGGAGAAAATAACGGGAAAACCAACCCTTGTTTCCGCACGTTTCGCCGTGTCAAGACATATGTTTAAAAACAAAAACGTAATTCTCAATATCGAGAATTGATAATTGTTTGAATGTTTTCTCAAAAAGTAAAGCATTTCATGGAATAGTATTTCAAGAGAAGTCTTTCACCATTACCTTCTGTAAACCCTGTAAGTTATTTGTAAATCTGTGAACTTTTAATTTGTTTTCTGTACCGAAAGTGTCCAATGGCTTTAAAGGCACTGGACACTATTGGTAACCACTGCTAGTAAAAAACTCTATAGAGATCTCGAAATCAAGCATATGAAAGCACACAACTTCGTGTGACAAGGGTTATCTCGCAACTTGGCGACCAGTTGAGTTCAAATTTTCACAGGTTTGTTATTTTGTGCAATATTATGTTTTGATACACCAAGTGAGAAGACTGGTCTTTTTGACAGTTTTAACCAAAGGTGTCCAATGTCCTTAAAAGACACTGTTAAAATATAACAACAATTATTTCGTGTGATTTCGTGGGTACTTTTCTGAGATGTATTTGCTTTAATTTGTCAACTTAGGCATGTCCAAAACCTAACACCTCCGAATTCAACACAAACAAGTTAGCTTATTCTGAAATGTCATATCTAAGGTTATATGAAATTCCTTTATTAAAATAACAGTTCATTATGTTCCACTGACCAAACCTCTTGGTTTAGGGCAACAGAGACAAAATTATACACGTTTAAAATGTCATCAGCACCGAAAATAAATTACCACGGGAAAAAAGTCGATCTACCCTATTCTATTCTCTTCAGTACGGCATCTGGTTAATATTCGCATAGAAACCAATTCAATATAATGATTCGGGAACTAATCTGCTGTTCACGATTTGTTTAGAAACTCTTATTGGAGAGCTGAGTATGATCTAAGAAAGTAAATTACTCGGAGAGTTTGTTTTAATGTATACTTGTTTACTTCGTTGAACATAAAATAGCAAAAACTGCTTACCAACCGCCTTTTACAGCTCAGATTTAATATAAAGCGTTATGCTAACTCATTTTCCCCTCAGGTGTCCGGAATTTTTAATTAAACAAATGGAGCGTTGATTCTTTCGTGCAATAAAACAGAGATCGTCATGGGTTTTATTTTTATATATATTAGATTTTCTGTAATATTTTTGTAAAATCAATCTTTTATCATTCAGCTTTTCATGTAATATATATTTTAGACTTTGTGGCTTGTAGTGTTTTTTTGTCTGTTTTATGGTAGATAATAATTTTATGTAAATTTTGTAAATTTGTTGTATAAAAGACCGAACTGAATGTCCCATCTTGGATAATAAAGTTAATTGAAATTTGATGGAACAAAAAGAATATACAAGCAGAGTCTTTCTCGAAGGTTACGCATAACAAAAAAATGAACAGGTAACTGTGTTTGATATGTTTATATCCGTCCTGTCATTGGCGCTTGCGCTTTTGGACGTTGAATAAAATAAAATAAAAAAAGATAAAATAAAACAAATTAAATTAAATCGTACAACAGTTTCATCGTAATTTGTTTTTCTCTAGAAAACAATGTGATTTCAAATTTTCAAATTTACTCCTACACCGTCGATGTACAATGCATTACTCATATACACCGAGTATAATACAACGCATTACTCAAAACAAATCATCTTTGCCTCAACAATTTGTGTACAGGCTCGTTTCAAATTGCAAATTAAACCAATCATTTCTATAATTCATAAATCAGTGTTCATTAGTATGTACACAGCCGTGCCGATGAAATAATTTGTCAGTGGCGTTCTCGATTGACAAGTAATTGAATGATATGATAAAATATTCAAATGTTTTTCTAAAAATTACATTCAAAGACAAAAATTTATTTATTACTGTAAACAGTTTGAAGTTATGAATATTTCATGTTGATTTCAGAATGAAACCAATTTAAGTATTCATTATCTGAGTAAATATCTTGAGTACTTTTTGGCTGCTCTCTTACGTCCTGCGTGACTTTTTTCCTGTAAGACTGTCGCCTCCTATTGGTCCAACTACATGGTTCTCGTGCCGCGCTTGGCCCACAGCGAAGAGAGTGGAGAATTTGTGTTTTACGCTCTACACAGCGTGGTCGATAGAGGAATGAACTGACTATAAAACCACACACCTCGTTTGTCATGACACACCGACTTCAAATCTCCGCTGTGATTGGAACTCATTCAAACGCTGCGTGACGACTGCAAACAGCGACGGGATACCGGACCATGCAAGTACGGCATGTGTGGTCACTGATAGAGACGTGTACATGTAGCCGTTATATTTGAATCCTGATCGCTGCACGCGGATGCTGGGTTCATTTTGTCAGCGACTTGTAGAGTTAGTTGGACGGTACTAAGACGTGAATTGAAGTGGAATGTGAATTTGCAGAGCAACCGAACTCCGTAAGTCTGATCCTTTCTTGATTATCTGCTGTTTATATCCTCAGATATGTTACATGAATGGGCGAGTATAAATCGGAAAGGGAGCAGTGTTTGCATTGGAATGAAATATTTAGCAAGCAGCTGAAAGTTTGTTTATCTGGTATTAGCTTTTGCTACTGTTGCAGAGGGATTAAAAGAGATGCATTGATCTTCCCTCTACGCATTTAAATTAGTTGGCGATGGTGAAATTTCTCTATGTACTTTGCTTGTTTGGTTTTAGTCAATTTTAATGCGTAGAGAGCAATGAAGGTATTCATTTGTTTTCCTCCAAGGACACGGTGAAAAAGGTGCAATTTTCATTGTTATTTCAGATAACAAAAGTAGGATGTTGGTTAAGGTTAGAAGAGAAAAATAAAACAACATATTTTATTCTCCAAGGACGCGGACAAAAGCTGGACTTTTGAGTGTTATTATAAATAACACAAAGTAGGCCATTGAGTTGGGGCCGCAGAGAAAATGAAAACAAGGTCATTTATCAGGTATCAAGAAACGAACAGCACAAATTCTATTGGACAAAACGGAAAACAAACAACGACTGATCGTCAATTTCCTTTCTACTGGCAAAGCAGTGATAAAATCTGTATGTTTTTCTCAACCATACGTTCGATGATTTGTATAACGTTTCAAAGACAGGACAATGCGAGCTTAGAAATGACTAGAATGGTTTATACTTAAAAAATACGGTCTTTTTTGTATGCAAGTTTGCATATTGGTATGGGCTATAGACGATTTTTTAAATTTGTGTTTAACTTTAAGCTGAAGGTAGGAATCTACATTCCTCTTAACAGCCTAGATTGTATGATGGATGGAAACATGCACCAGGCAAGGAGTTCCAAAGAGATGCAGCATATGGAATAAGAATAATAAAAAGCTGTTGAAATGCCTTATTGTTGTACATGTTACAAAACAGTACGTTTTTGCACAATAAATATTTTGTTTCTCTTTCACAAGATCAAACCGATGAGCATTTAATCACGAGCAATACACTCAAATCCCAAAGTTTTTTGGGGAATTGTCTGCACACTGGCGCTTTCTTAACACCCATTGGTAAAGAAAATAATGCTATAAGATCATGCACAAACCCACCAGTCCAACAAACACTAATTTCCGCTCTGACACTATCGCCATAGGCGTCGTTTTATTCCAGTATTCTGGCAGTTTAAGGTTGTTCAAGAGGTGTATTTGTCAGGGTGAGCGGGTATTTGTAGTGGTTGGGTTTAGGGTGCACCTGCCATGTGCTATCTGACGTATTATTCAGAAAGGTCTAGTGTGGTTCATCTCAAATAGCACCGCCCCAAACTCCTCCTGGTGGTTTGTCTTTCATGTAATTTAAACGAATCCCCAATCCCTCCGTTGTTTGGTATTCAAGCCTAAGGTCTGTATATATCTGCACGTCTGTATAATGTGTTCAAAGTGCTTGCTATCTACAAATTGCACCAGCCTAACACCTTCACCTTATTACACGATATTTTGTATTACCTTTATTTATAAATAATTATAGTTTAAAGTATGTATTGCTTTTAAAGGCACTGGACACTATTAGTAACTCAAACTTACTTGGTAACGAGCAATGGAGAGCTATTGATAGAATAAAACAGTGTGAGAAACGGCTCCCTCTGAAGTGACGTAGTATTGAGAAGGAGGTAATTTCTCATAAATAACATTAACAGACATCAGGCCTGGAGCTTTTTATTATGCGCCTGAAAGCACGCAAGCTTGTGCAATAAGGGTGTTTTTCTTTCATTATTCTCTCACAACATCAATGGCCAAATGAGTCAAATGTTCACAGATTTGCTTTTTTTTTAACTTCTTTGTTATTATTTTTTTTATATACTTATGTTGGGATACACAAAGTGAGAATACTGGCTTTCCACATAGTACTCTTTTCGTGTAAAAGAGTGAAAAAAACAATCGCTTTGTCCGCTATACCACTCTTGCAAAGAGTTATATGCATCGGACAACTTTTTAGAGTGAGAGACGGGTACTTTAAACTCGATAGAGTAAAGTTTGTTCCAGTTTCACTCAAAGGGAGTGACACAGATTGACTTTCGCTCTCAAAGGAGTGGAACTGACACCACTCGGACAAGAGAGTGAAATTTTCACTCTTTTACACCAAGAGAGTACCAAAGGTGTCCAGTGCCTTTAAAATATTTGTGAATCACTTTGATGCAGTGTCTAACGTGTAATTAACAGTTATTTCAGGTAACCATTCATCAAGTGTTTCCCTATTGTTTACAGCACCAAGAAGAGACGGCACTTGCAAAATTAATTTAAACAGTTTGGCAAATATTTTGAGCAAACATTTAACGCGTTAATATTAATAACCGGCTTCTTTCTACAAAAAAGACAAGTACCTTAAGGGGGCGGTACTTAAGGAGGCCAGGTTTACTCAAGTAGTGTCAATTAGAAATGCGATCCTCTCGTTGTAATTTTCTCAATGGTAGAAAGTACAGCCACACGCACTGAGGTAGCTTCAGAGCTGTCACTTAACGTAAATTAGTTACCTAGCTGACGAATAAGCATGGCGTGGATAAAAGAAAAAACTATAGATAAGTAGTTAACTTACGGATAAAACCGTGTGTAGATCTCTTTTTTGGGAGTGTTTGCTCTGAAAAGAGAAGGTGTGGGTTTCGCGACGTTTCGAACAGTATACTCTGCTTGTCTTCAGGAGAAACAACCGTCTGTATTCAGAGCCAACTCTTCCGCAAGAGAGATTTACACGTGGCTGTGCCCGTAAGTTCACTATTTATTTATAGTTTCTTCTTATAGCTGATGAATGTTTCAGGTAAAGGAGGAAGACATATAGGAAAATAAATTAAGAGTAAATTCCTATCTGAGAAATTGGAATTAGCCGTTCCAACCAAAGGGACCTATGGTATATTATACAAAAAAAGATAGTTAATGGCCCGACGCTTCGACTCTATCAGAGTCTTTCTCTAAGACGACACAAAGACATGAACAGGTAAAGTGTAACATAAGCTGTGAAGTGGAAATACAGGCACAGAGAGGGACAGTCAGCAAGCACACATAAAACAAACAAACAAACTCCTTTCTCATACATGAAATTGTCGTCGGACGAAGAGAAGACCTACGTTACAAAGAAATGTGTATGTAAATTGAAAAAAAATTCGGGTTGCTGAAAAAAGGGTGATATCTGCATTCGACAATATTTTTCCCGCATTGTTAATAATTTTTGTATTGTAAAGCATTAAATGTATAATTATCTTACTAAGAGTTTTATTTCTAAAGACATTGATTGTCAATCAGTTACCTCAAAACGTTTTCTCTGCGTTTTCTGTTCGTCAACAGCACTGATTGTTTCAACGTCAACATCTGTGCATCTCGTCTAAATGTATTTTTAAATTGTGTACCCTCGTGCTTGGAAAAGTGGAATCTAAATCTATTTTGGTTTCCGAGTTACACAATCGACCACAGTGCAAAGAATGTTAATAACATCCAGAAATGTTGATGTACAGAGTTGGTAAGAAACAATCGTGAAGGTAATAGATTCACATAAAATTTACACGGTCTAATGGTGATGATCGTAGAAAACATCCCTCAAAATATTTCTCTGTGAAATTTCATACTTGGTGAGAAATAAATAATGTATTTTCGCGTTAGGCGTTTTATTCATTTTTGTTTTGGTATCGATACAATGCAACATTTGATTTTTTTTTTTTTTTTTACTGTTCTCTCGGGATCCAGATGGCCGATCGATATCGAACCTCTTCAGGTTTGTCAGTTTGTGTATATTATGGTGGATTACATAAAGTGCTTACACTGGCAGTAACTGTTTTTGCTGGCAAAACCAATTCTGTAATGTTCTTTTAAGATTCCAATGAAACTGTGCTGTTATAACTTGATTTCGCACAGTTCATGTTTAAACGACTCTGTCTTCTGACACATGTATCGGTATTCGATCTCGCCAGCTCTCTGTTAGCCCACCGTATCAACCTTTTGAACTGGCTGATGTACCTTTTCATTCGTAATTGAGCACACGATCCATCAATGTTCATCTCTGTACAATGCTAAATCGTAGCAATCTATAGGGGGAGGGGGAACAACTCCAGCCAGTATACTGCAAAGTAAACAGACATTTGAGCTGGTCCACGAGTTTACAGACCTGCTGACGGTACAAATGATATTTCTTTTCTTTAGTTTGCCCATACCAAACCTCCCTCTTTTTCTTGGTTGCACAAGCTAAAAGCAAACACGGGATCAATCTGTGTCAAGCTTTGTCAACATTTGTTTTAATCATGGAGGAAATTTGCCAGACTTTGAGGCAATGCAGCAAAAACTACAGTGAGATGAAACATTCCCACATAAAGCCTTACTCACAACCACTTTTGTTGTCAGATCTATTGCTGCCATAACATTTATTATTATTACGGAATACAATATTAGCATTATTGAACAAAGACAAACAATGAAGTGATCTCGCAGCAGCTTTATTTGAAGTGTTTAACAGGTGTCGGCTACAATTTAATTACAACATTAAAATTGTATTACATTTATTTGCTATAAATTAACACGCGACCATGGTATGTATTCTCATAAGTAGCATGATGAGCTGGATTTGTAACTCGACTTCCTTAATAATTTTTGTAAACTGAACATTTGCTTTTGTTTTATTGTTCAACTGTCGTGTAATTTGTTTTTTTTTGTTATGCGTATTTTTCGATGACCATTTAAAAAAAAATACTTTTGTATAGCCATGGTCTCAATATTGTAGTTATTTTTAATCTGAATTTATTTACGACAATTGTATCAACATTTGTTTTTGTTAGTCAGAACAGATGGCAATGTTTGCAGCCGTTGCATTGTCTTAGTCTGAACTTATTGATGCGCATGATTTCACTCCTTATTTTTTCAGTATAATGACAATGGTCTCGATTTTGGTTATATCCTTTTAACTGTTTCACGTAGAAGTTTACTATCAAGCAATGCTTAGTTAGGACTGTGTAAAACAAGATGTATGTGTTGATGTAATAAACCGGTTAGTTGACGAATACTCAGCCGAGCTGGTTCTCTATACAATAAGCCTTTTTGAGGTATGGCGGACGTGATAGGAGTGTACTGTTTTGTTAGGGTGTATACACACCCATGTGTTGTTGTAGCATTGTGTCCTCCATTTGTCAAAAAGCCATATGTCAAAAAGGCTTATCAGTATCGTTGCGTGATGAACACACCTGGGCCAATTTCATAAAGCTGCTTAAGCAAAATATTTGCTTAAGCACGAAAATGGCTTGCTTATTTTACACGTGTTACTGGCCACAATTTCATGACATATACAATCCCTGTGACTGATATTTAGCTGTTGTTTACTTAGCATAACAATTGAGCGGAGTCTTTGCCGGTAATCTGATTTTACTAAGCAAGGTTTTTTTCGCTTCAGCAAAATTTTGTGCTTTAAGCAGCTCTATGAAATTGGGCCCTGATGAGATTCAAAACAAAATCTTTCTTACATAATTCATCTTTGACGTCACTTCTTTTGCGTTTTTGTTTTGTCGATGAAGAAACAGAAGACGATGTCAGTATCTTTAAATAGATTGCTTTCCTATATGGGTTCATCATACCTTATCTTGTCACAGCAGCGGTGATTAATTTTCGCAATGAGACCGTAAATTGTGGCATCAGGTAATCACATAGGCTAACTTCCAAGCCAGTATTACCGGTGGTTTTTACCGATGCAGAGGTGCTATTAATCATTGTTAAAACCCCTGTCTTCAATAACAGCAAAACTATACCGGTATCCATTGCATCGAAATAGGGTTAGAGTATTTTGCTCGTATGCTCTCGGTTTTGTTATATTAAAAGTTGCAATATTGAACTCATTTAAAAAATGAGTGACTTATTAAGTAGACGGTTCTTTCTAGTTATCTATTTCAGCATCTATACATATTTATATTAGCTAATGATGATGAAATAATTTAGCTCTTACGAAAAATAAAACGCTCATTAGTAAACAGGAAACTGTTCATCATTTATGATGATATTGTCGAAAATTAACGCCTTCGCATTATCAGTATGAGCATTGAGCCAGACAAAAACCTTGAAAAGCTATTGTGTCCTTTTTATCCGTGCACAAAAATATTCGCCATAAAAATTACCGTAGCCGTTTAACGAGAGGCATTATTGTTCCCATGAGAACTTGTACTTTTATACAAATATTACCGAAAGGGTAAAAAATTGTGCATTCACATTAAGCCATGGCTATCTTTTAAAATTTGAACTACAATTCCAGTAATTTACTGCAAGAATCTTGAGAAATTGGATTTCAGCAAACTCGGGCGGTGCAGGGACTAGAGGGTTAAAGAATACAACTCATAAAAATGACATATACACGTATTTTTGCTTATGCTTTGCAACGCAAATTGTTTTCTCAAAAACTCAGTTCTTCAGAGGGAGCTGTTCTTCATAATATGTTATGCTATCTCTAGCTCTCCATTACTCGTTAACAAATAAGTCCAGTGCCTTAAACTGTCAACATAATGGAAATAATTAATTAAGACACACTGCTGTGAGTGATGCATTTAAAGTCACCTGGAAGTGGTATTTTTTCAAAATAAAGCTTTTGTCACTAATATATGTGTTTTGATGATTTGAATGTGAATAAACAGTTAACTAAGGTTTTTAAAAATCAGTTCTTATGTTATTTACAAATTTAAGAGTAGACCCCGACCCGAGAGGGCGCTGTTCGTGACGCAAATCGAGGCAGACTTTGCCTGTAATGCGTAGAGTAAACACAATTGCAAAGTACATGTACGGACCAAGTCGTGAGTTTGTACGTTTCAAATTTTTATTTTTTTATTTTTTCCGGCAATGCCGACCAGGTGTATTGCTGCTGAATGCAGAAAAACACTTTTTGAAATGAACCAACTCGCGACTTGGACGTACATGTACTTTGCACGTGTGTTTACTATACGCATTGCAGGCAAAGTCTGCCTCGATTGACGTCACAAACGGGGTAGGCGGAGTCAGCCCCCAAACAACTTTATATATTTTTTAAACATATAAATCGTGACAAACAATTACTAACAAAATTGTTTTATTGTTCGTAAGCATATACTCTTATGTTTGAAAGAAAGAAAACAAATATATTTCCAGGTGACTTTAAGCTCTTAAACTTGTCTGTATTGAAAGCTTGACATTGTTTTCATAAATGTTTTTTGAAAGAGTTGTTCAATCAATGAGTCCTTCAAAAATGCGTACACGAGGAAATATTATTAGATCTACTTTAATGCACTACACTTTCATGGCGATCGAAATTACCACATGAGAGACACAATTCAAAGTTTTATCAACAAAAGGTTCTTGAAATAAATATATAAATATTGTAACCACAAACATGCTTTAGTTTGATTATGTGGGTTACAATGTTGCAGATGATTAATGAACAAACACATTAATCTCACTTCGGAACTTGAACAAACAATATTTTGCACTATGAGCCATTTCGTCATCACTACAAATATTACGTTATCTCTAAAAACTTCAAAGAATTGCAAACCTTTCTTCCACACAATACATTTTATGAAGTACTTTTTTCCCAAACCGCAGTAAATGGTTCTTCTCTAGAAACATACCAAGAATCGGCAGAATGCGTAAACACTCGCAGTTCAGCAAATAAAATTAATGAGTGATGCATCACCAACACACTACGTGTACCTTTGGCGGAAGGGATTTTTTGTATTCTGAAAACAAAGACTTGGTGTCCTGCTTTATGCTTTACCCAATCTCGAAACAGTGGGTAATGTTTAACTTGGGTTCCAAGCTTTCACCAATCTGAAAACAATGGCTTATGTATACGTGGGTTCCTGCTTAATGTTAAATAAATCTAAACACATTTGCCTATGTGTATTCGGTTTCCTGCTTTATGTTTTAACAAATCTTAACCCAATGACTTATGCATACTTCCAAGCGTGAACAAATCTTAAAACAATGGCTTTTGTATACTTTGGGTTCCTTACTCAATGTTTTAACAAACCTGAAAACAACGTTTTTTTTAAATGTATAATATAGGGTTCCTATACTCCATGCTTTAACCAATCCAATTGTATACTAACTTGTGGATCATCATGCTTTGACCGATCTGGAAACAATGGCATTAGTGTACTTGGGTTTCTGCTTTGTAATTCATTGGAATCAACCTACTAACGATGAACTATTAAATAGCTTACATTCTCTGAGTTCTGTGAGAAGTATCAACCCGCAATCTGCTTGAACAGTTCGGCGTAATACCATAAAACATAGCACCCATAAGTCAAACGACAGTAAGAATTTGAAGGCATTCAAAATGTGAATTTCTAAAATAACTCTGAGCACATGCAGCTAACGATAATTTCTGACGATAGATATAAAGCAACATATTAATATTCCTTCGACGGAATCAGAGGACAAAGTACGAAGGATAAAAATGAACGATGGCCACTTAGAAAAAACGCAAATAGAACGTCAAGAACAGGAAGGGATACATTCTAGATGAGTGTACAATACGTAATTGACCTCCTTTGATCGTATGTATTTATTCATTGCATTGATTAGATGCAAGTTCTGACCTCACTAAGCTTTGGTGGATATGGTAAAAAAGGAAGAGCTAGGACAACAACCGGTTTTTTACAAGAGATGGGAGTTCCGTAAAGTTAATCAACGCAATTTCACATTACAGTGCCGTTGTGTAACTGGGTTGCTCCGTGCTTCGAATGCTGCCCCATCTCACCACGAAAAGGGAATATAGAATAAAGTATTCAAAGGAGAAAGTTCAATTGAGTTAAACACACAAAGGAGTGCCATTAACTTTTTCTTTAATTCCCATTAAGCTCTTTTCCTATATTCCCATTTCCAATTTTCCCGGTTTTAATCAAAAATTTAAACCACATGTCAAAATAAAATTCAGGCTACAAACCTTGTTAGAAACTTGTTAAATGCCAATGCAATTTAAAATGTGGTAAGTGCGGTCCCCATATCAACAAGCTCGATACAATACAAATGCGTGTAGGGTATGCATGTAGGGAATGGCTACATTCAGGTCCGACTTAAAGTAAATAAGGTACAAGATTTTAGCAAGGTTTATTAAAGGTCTTTGTCACTTTAGAAATACGATTCGAGCTGCATTAAGGTCCGGGTCACGACACAAGATTGGAAAAACATTGTTGCGGGCCACATTATAGGTACAATGTTGGAGCTAAATTGATATACGGGTCCCATTAGGTACAAGATTTGAGCTAAAGTAAGGGTCCGGGTAATATTATTTCGACTAGGACCGGGATATAAAAGATTGGTGCTATTTTTAGTGCGGATCACATTGAGACAGTATTGGAGCTGCATTTAGGTTCGTGCCACATCAGATTGGAGCTACATTTAGGTTCGGGACACATAATAGTTACACGATTGGTGCTACATTTAGGTCCGGTCGGGTTACATTGGTACAGAATTGGAGCTACTATACATTTTGGTGCATGTCACATTAGGTCTATATAGTAGATTGGAGCTACGTTTTGGTGCGTGTCGCTTGATGTAGTATGGACTGGAACTAAACAGTAAAAACAAGTGTTTAGGTTCTGTAACAGATTTCGAACGCGTCAAAGGGTTAAGGTTAAACACTTAACAGCGTATAGGGCCCATGAGTTGTGCTGTACAGAAGTGGTTTAAGCATCGAACTTGGTGTATAGCAAACTTTGATGTACATCAACATACCTAAACACAATGCAAACGGCTGATGCGTCAAACTAAACGCTTCATAGGAAAAACTGTAAACATTTGGCGCGTTTAGTTTGACGCATCAGCTGTTCCCATTGTGTTTAGGAAGCGTTTAAAAGGTCCTCAGTACATCAAAGTTTGCTAAACACCAGTGTTTAAGTTTGATGTTTAAACCCCTGCTTTACAACACAACTCATGGGCCCTATACACTGTTAATTGTTTAACCTAAACCCTTTGACGCGTTCGAAATCTGTTACAGAACCTAATCACTTGGTTTTTACAGTGTACAGGCTATATTAATGTATTGCAATTGACCTTGTGTTTAGGGGGTTAAAAAATCGTCAATGTTTTCTAGGCCATAGAGTGCGCTTTGGTAAAGCAAGGTATGCCGTAAAATATCCTCCAATCAACTGAATACACTGTAGTCAAACTGTAGGCAAATGCTTCCCTTGAAAAGTTTACAGGATTGGTCAACGAAGCTGGATAGTTTAAGGGCGAACTTTGGATTAGGTTTGGAGTAGTTTTTTTCTTGTCCAGGGGGCAATTTAGTTGGTGGTTGAATTGGCAGTATGAGATACGATTCGTTTCAAACAAGAACAATATTGTCAGCTTCTCTTTCCAGACACCGAAACCGTGTACGAGCTTCAACCAAAATGGTAAATTATCTCGAAAATAATTTCGCTTGAAGCTACCGCTTATTATTTGGTGCACAGACGTAGCTTTTTCCACGATCTTTTCTATTTTATGAGATTTTTTTTCATGAGTATAATAAGAAGTTAGATAATACAAGAGTTTTGGATAGAATGTCGTTACTAAGACATCTTGCCCTGGGCACCTCCTCTACGTCCCTTATATGATGTTTAATATACTGCAGTAATTTTGGTCATATAACAAGTAATGAAAACCTTTCTCTTCAAAGGTTACAGGCTTCATCACTGAGGTTTCAACCTCTGTGATGAATGATGAACTTACAAAAATGTATGGAAATTGGGAAATTTTGTAGACATGAGAAGGTTGGACAAAATGTGCTGGTTAAAAGGACACTGATGAGAAACGTGTTGCAATGTTGGTGTTCTCGCCTTCAGGCCTACAGTCGTCTGAACTAATCCGCATCTTGGAAGAGACTCTAAATATCGATTTGAAGTTCAGTCTCTTTAGCTAATTACAGATTTTACCTATTAATTAATGCCATCTTTAGGTATCTCTCGAGGCTTTCTGCGTTACTGCTACAGTCACTTTGGAGGTTCCCTGATTTCGCTTGTAGAACAATGTATCCACACATGGGCTTGGTTAAGCAGTGTTCAATATTAAGAATACTATCTTATCTCAAAACTAAACCAGGAAATAAAAAACAAACTAAAAAAAAGAACTCGAATAAGGACCATGTGCGTGTCGTCAATACTTCGATGTTTTTTCCTCCACTGTCACCAAATAAGCCGCAATTCAGTATTTCTTGAATGTGTATTATTTTTTTTTTTTTTTTTTTTACATGTTCCGGTCAATGTAAGAATTAGTCAGCATCTTTTTCTAAATTGTTAATGACGGAAGATGGTTCAGTAAGATCTAACACCAGCAGACATAAGACTCACTATTTAGATACTTGCGCATTCCCGCGTCTTCTGAAACCCTGAAAGTTTAACTATTTTGGACAAGGTACTACCTTATTGGTTAATCTCCCTAGCTGACGACACTTTTCTCATTTTTGTTTTTGTATGTCAGAAGTTAAAGGAAACAAGTTAAGCCTCCTCCCTGAACAAGTCGATGACAAAAGTTGTGGACTGTAAATAACGTCAGGCTAGAACTATGTATCAAAACCGATTAAGGAATGTCTCTTGAACCATGCTTAAGCTCCCTCATGCTGCACCTTCAATCTCTAAACAATCGATAGATCGTGTCTAAGAGCTGTGATTGCAAAGTATTGGTTTCCGCCTACCCATGAAAAACTCTGTTTATCCTCACGCTCACACATTCCTGAAGTCCCAACACATCCACCAAGAGACCTACGGTCCATGTTTTTTAATCTATCGTACGGTAACCGTAAAATTGTCAACAGCTATCTCCGTGGATCAATCATGGCTTAAGCACCGACTGTACTTCCTTGCTATTGGTCCAGTGGGACTGCCACCTTTTTCATGGGCATCAACAAAATCGAACATAAACGAAAAAGGATAAAAGAGATTTTTTCCCTAAACAAAAATGAAGACAAAACACCCATAAAAAGCAAAAACGTGCTTGAGCAAAACTGTTGGCATAATAGAAAGACCCCCCTATGGATTAAACTTTAGTTTGACTGCATGGGGGTTCAACGATGTAATGTTCTTGCCTTACATCTGATGGTGCATGGGATTCCACATTAATGTTTGGCAATTTTCTGGTTTATGGTTAATTTGAAAACACTCAAACAATTGCGGTCCAACGACCAAATTGTATTTTTAATTTGCAATTTTGAAAAGTACACAACAAATGTTAGACAAACAGATGAGAAATAATTGATTGAAATAAAAATGCTTTATTACAAAAGGTGAAAAGTATAGCCACTGTATACCAACATTGGACTTCAATTGTAAAGGTTTTATTTATAGACATCTTTAATTAAACTTCTCTGTTTCATTATTCTCTGCTCACAGGGCTACGGGTTAGAGTGCAACACACTTGCTGTTCTCTTGTCAAAGAAAAGCAGACCAGAATCCCAGTGCAAGCCATGCACTTCTTTTAGTGTCAGTGTTAATCGTTACCGAGGTAAGCTTCTTATCAATCAGTTTATAAAACGGCCTATGATTTCAATTAAAAACTAACGTCTTCAGTCGAGTTAGCACTGTTGTATAACTAGTGTAATTTACGTGTTTTAGGTGTTTTTTTTGTGTGCAACACTTGTGAAGTAAATTACGTATCTTCCTCTAAAGCCATTGGACACTTTCTGAACAGAACAAACATTTATAGTTCACAGGTATACAAATAACTTATAAAGTTTACAGAAGGAAATGGTGAAAGACTTCCCTTGAAATATTATTCCATGAAATGCTTTACTTTTTGAGAAAACATTAAAACAATTATCAATTTTCGATATCGTTATTTTCTCCCGACTCCGATGACCGATTGAGTCTAACTTTTCACTGGTTTGTTTATTTTTATAAAAGTTGTGATTCACGAAGTGTGAGCCTTTGGACAATACTGTTTACCGATGTTGTGCGATTGTTTTAGGAAGCAAACGAGTGCAAAATTCACGATAACGGCTGTGGTATAGTTTGCACTTTAAATCTGTTCCCAAAAATACTAAAACCACATGTCATAAACTCCAACACATGCTCCAATAACTGTCATTATTTCGTTTCATTATTGGGTATGGCTGAATTTCCATTTTATTTATTCATCTCCCAAAGGGCATAATATTTCCCGCCACAGTTTCCGACGGCTATTATGAAGACCACAGGTGTCAAGATTGGTTTCAAATGAGATTGAAATACAATATCTGGTGTTGGATGTGGCCAATCTGAACATAAAGTGCAAAGCCTTAATGTTTGATTTGTTTTGATATAAAACAAATCCAGTTTAATAGTCCAGTTTACCTAATTGTTGAAAGGAGGGATAGTGTCTCTTTAGCTCAGATTACACTTTTCTTAAAAAAGGGTAAACGACACAAAAAAACGTCCACAGATTTACAGTAGAAAGCTTCCCTTGAAATATTACCTGCTGAGGCGATGAAGTTTTTGTAAAACTGAGTAAAACAGTTTAAAAACAGTTTTCGTCTCAGTACAACGATTTACGTCACTCTCCTGAAAACATTGCTCTCTGGTTTTCACTTTTTATCTAAGGAAATTTGAAGACTAATGAAGCTGAAACTTCTACATGTAAAATTATTATATGCATCTTTATTCACAGTGAGTGGAGATTTGTGTCATTTACAAAAAAAGAATATATTTTTTCGAAATTATGTCTTGCATTTATAACTCAGCGTGGCTCAATTATGTATGAATTTACAGACAATTTTTATAATATTATTTTGAAAAACTACCAAAAGCTGACATATAAAAATGATAACGATCACTAAGAACTGTGTTGGTATTCTATTTGTGTGAGCTGTTTTCTTAAAATAAAAACATCTATCTTTTAAGTTGTTTTCCCAATGCACTTGCCAAAGTTACGTCATTCATTCCAGACGATCGAATGAGAACATTTCAAACATCATAAGGCTTACTGACCGCCAGTAGTACCAGTTGTTATTGATATTCCTTTATTGCAAAATGATGAATCCGTTCACACCGTACCTGGAACATAAACATTTACAAGGAACATCGGCATTTCAAGTTGTCGTTTCGATTAGCTGTCAACATGCACGACCACAGTGGGATTAAAAAATACCCGCGACAAGCGATAAATTAGCTTTAGTCTTTTCCCATCACAAAACATCGGAACGTCGGAACTACAAGCAAATTAAGCGCAACTACTTCATGTCAGGGTAGTACTGTGGTTCATCTAATCCGGCAACTCCGGTTTATCTAGCACTCGGATCGAATTACGTATTCAATTTCACCAATAGTACAATCTACGAATACATTGCACCAAATGGAAGTTTTCTCAACAGTCTCAACTTTCTCTATACTTCAAGTTAGAATACATTTAGCTGCGATTTTGAGAACTCTGCACGGGATATAAGAATTGTAGTTTAAAGCCAGTGGACACTATTGGCAATTGTCAAAGATCAGTCTTCCACTTGGTTTATCTCAATATATATGCATCAAATAACAAACCTGTGAAAATTTGAGCTCGATCGGTCGTCAAAGTTGCGAGACATACCTATGAAAGAATAGAACACCCTTGTCACACGAAGTTATGTGCTTTCAGCTGCTTGATTTCGGGACCTTAAATTCTAAACTTGAGGTCTCGAAATCACATTTGTGGAAAATTACTCCTTTCTCGAAAACTACTCCACTTCAGAGGAAGCCGTTTTTCACAATGTTTTCATTTATACTACCAAACTCTCCCCATTACTCGTTACTAAGTAAGGTTCTATGCTAATAATTATTTTGAGTAATTACCAATAGTGTCAACTGCCTTATAATCACTTTGAATTGAAGTTTCAGGGGGAAACATTACTGTAATACTTTCCTTTGAATTCCCCTTCTGCAGTCATTTCCCGAGTTAAGTCGAATTTATACAACAATTAACAGGACTTTTTATAAAAAACAAAACTGTTTTGCCTTGTCTTTTCTTTGCAGACATTCTTTGTTGGACAGAGAGAAACCATCGTTTACACTTCAGGTGAAATAACCCACACTGCTTTATTGTCGCGTGACTGATGTGCAAAGCAATGGCTTCTTAGTAAAAACAACTGCCGCAAACAAAACAAGTTGAACACCCTTTTCGTCTTTATTTTGAGAATTTTGTAGGGAAGATGACGCCCTCGCAGGTTTTGACAACTCGAGTACCAGTCGTGGGAACCGATACAATGGAAAGTAATATATCACAAGAGGGCAATGCGACGTATGGACTTATGACAACGTCAACACCATACGTTCCGACCAGAGACGAACAACTCGCAATAGTGGAGGTCCTAATCACAGCTTCTATATTCGTACTGGCAATCTTTGGTAATACCATTGTTATTGCAGTTCTCTGGCGTAGACGCAAGAGCCTGTCGCGTATGCACTATTTTATCATACACCTTTGCATAGCGGATCTGACTGTAGCTTTCTTATACACCTTGCCGCAGATGCTATGGGATATTACGTACAAGTTCTACGCCCCGGATGTTGTCTGCAGGCTTGTCAAGTATTTTCAACTGTTCCCTGTCTATCTATCCACGTATATCCTGGTGATGACTGCAATAGACAGGTACCTTGCCATTTGCCATCCTCTAATGGGTTTGCGACGTAACCAAACGTTTCGCATGCGCGTTATGGTGCTCATAGCATGGGGAATAGCTGTGGTTTGCAGTTTGCCCCAGTTGGCTCTTTTCAAACTGAAAAATCGCACCCCGAACTCACATCAAGAGTGGATGGATTGCCGAGGTAACTTTCAAAACTCCGCAGGGGTGAAGGCTTACATCACCTTCTTCACCATGGCTATCTACGTCATACCCAGCCTGATTCTGGCCGCCATGTACGGTATGATCTGCCTCACCGTCTGGAAGAACATGGGCAAGAATTACAAGTCGTCTGACACCAAGACACCGCAGCAACCAGCACCGCAGAAAGAGAATAACAACTGGGAGGACGACGAGACGGACAAACTGAATCCAGACCATGTTGAGATGCAACAACCAACGGTCACCAAGAAGGAGTCCAGCCAGAAAACGCAGGTCCAATACCGACGTCACGGGGCGGCCGGTAAGGTGTCACGTGCGAAGATCAAGACGGTCAAGATGACGCTGACTATAGTAACCGTCTATGTGGTCACGTGGGCTCCATTTTTCGTTGCGCAAATGTTGTCAGTATGGACAACAGTTTCATTTGACTGTAAGTAATTTATGCGTTTCCTTTTCTATAGATGAATTGCAAATGACCTCATTGGTCACCATCTTAGATGGCACGTGTATGCGTGCAAGGATATCATTGGTTGAGAGTTGTGCGCAGTGTCTACACACGTGGTCACTGTTCCCTTGTTTGTCATCAAATATGGCGGTCGATGGCGCTATGTGCATTTCATCTATTGTAAAAAGGGGGGGTGACCACATTAATTTACCCTAACAAACAATGGTTTGATCATTAGCCACTTGATGAAAATCGGTGGTAAGATGGTAAAAAATCAAACCTACCTTAATGGACTGTATACGTCTTAGTAACGTGCCAGACACATTGCGCATGACGTTAGACTTGTCTACGAAGTGCATGAACGGGTTTGAAGCTTGTAGTGATTCAACGTTATTCGAAACGTTGTACCAGGCGTTATCTTGCGAATGTAATTCACCCTCTTCCATTTTTTGTTTTACCGAAATTAATTGCGCTCTAAGTAAAAATAGTGTCTAAATTATCTCGCCACACCATTAACTGCTGTTTACAATGGTGTGACGTCATGGACTGAGACCTGACGTGTATAGTTTGGACTTTTATATATCTTTAAACTCTCAAACGAGAAGTGAGAATACAATGAAGCAGGAAAACCCAGATGTGGGAGGAAAACCGTGAAAGTTTTTCGAGGGAAAACCCACGCAGTCAAGTAGGGATTGATAACCCGATAGGGCCCCTGGTAGGATTCAGACCAGGCTCCCAGAGGTATGACCACTCCACAACATAGTTCCAGTCCACGATATCCAAATGTATGTTTACTTTTTAAATGACATAATCAAGCAGGGACTGAGAACCACCAAGTGCCCCTGGTAGGATTCAGACCGGGCTCCCATAGGTTAAGACACCACAAACATGGTTCCAGTCCGCGATATCCAAATGTATGTTTACTTTTAAATGACATAACTGTTTTTTTTTTCATTTTTGTGTGACAGCTTTGTTCTTTGCCATTGCGCTTCTGCTGACCAGTCTGACGAGCTGCATCAACCCCTGGATTTACTTCGCATTCTCCAGCAACGCCGGGCGAGATATCAAACAGACCTTTGGCTGTTTGAAAGTTTCACGGCAAGATAATGGTCTTGCATCCGATAAGACTCACCACGACGAAACGTCGAGTCGCTTCGTGTCTACAACTGGCACTGCTTCCGCTCACATGTAGACCAGAGACAACGATTATACTAGTTTTATGTACACGGTTGTTCCAGCAAGATTTGCTTTGGATTCCGGATGGAATGCAATGCCGGCAAGGCAAGACCCCCCCCCCCCCGGTTCGAAAATGATCATAGCAACAGCTGCCATGTCTGCTCACTGTCGGCTTAATTTGGTTTTAGTTTGGCTTGGATTTATTGAAGTCATTCTTGTAAAAGAACTCATGAGTTTAGAACTCAACATGAATTTCTCTATTTACAGCCGCTACTGTTTTTATGGATTTATTTATCAAACCTTTGTATTACAATTACCTCTGTTTGGTCATCATTATTTTTACCTTATTTTTATCTCTGTAAAGTCACCTGTTTATTGAAAACAACTGAAACATAGTGTGGTTGTCCGATTGGTTTTTGAAAACGAGTGTTTCTTCATTTATTTTATATTATTTTGTTTACTAATGTTTTGTTTCTGTTTTGGAAAGTATCAACGGAGAGGTCTGAGTTTACGATATTAACAATATGTTAAAGGCAGTGGACACTATTGGTAATTGTCCAGACTAGCCTTCACAGATTGTATATCTCAACATATGCATAAACTAACTAACCTGTGAAAACTTGAGATCAATCGGTCATCGAAGTTGCGAGATAATAATAAAAGAAAAAAAAAACACCTTTGTCACACAAAGTTGTTTGCGTTTAGATGGATAATTTCGAGACCTCAAGTTCTAAATCGGAGGTCTCGAAATCAAATTCGTGGAAAATTACTTCTTTCTCGAAAACTATGGCACTTCAGAGGGAGCCGTTTCTCACAATGTTTTATACCATCAACCTCTCCCCATTACTCGTCACAAAGAAAGGTTTTATGGTAGTAATTATTTTGAGTAATTACCAATAGTGTCTACTGCCTTTAAGAGGACGGCCTTGAAGTAGTATTATCACTGTATTTAAGGCAGTGGAAAAAAACCCAGAATATTGATATACACAGGAAAGAAAACATCAGTGACATCATTAAACTTTCGCGTAAGATTTTGATAAAAGAAGAAAATAATAATACTCGTGCTTATACATGTGATGTTATTAATTATAATTATATTTATATAGGGACATATCTGTCAAGCTTATTATACAATTGAACAATATTGACCAAGCAACCATCAGCATTAATGTGTGAGGTTTATACTCTTGTATTTCTTGAGTAGAGGTAACTTTAGTTTGAAATGATTATAGGGGATTCGTTGTGGCTTTTGATAAACAAGAAAGAGAGGGCGCTATAGCTTCCATCTCCAGATCAAATGAGCAACAAATACATATTTGAAATGCTTTGTTTAATTTACTATCGATATTCGTAATAGCTACTAATTGAATGCAATGGGTTTTAGAGTGAGTGATTGTACAATTTCACATGAGGCGTAATCTGGAACAGTTTTGCTGAAACATTATAGCAACTCGTCCATTGGAACTTAGTTTTTGTAATTTTAAAATTATTTTTCGAAACTTTCTTCGAGTTGATTTTGACAATTCAATAATATTTTTCAAACTTATTCTTTGATGCACAGCCATATTTTACCACCAGTATGTCTCTTCAAAGACGTTTATAAGTTCGATTTTTCCTTTTCGAATGCGTAAGCTAACATCAAGAATTACACGCAGGCCATGGCCATTGCCCCTGGTCTTGGTGCCCTTCAAAAATCTCGCATTGACTTTAAGATTTTCCAATGGAAGTGCCCTTTGCAAAGTGAAAATGGCTTTGCCCTTTCAACATGTTCAAAGATGAAAATCCAAGCCTGTTATATGATAAAGGAGTGTACGCTCAGAACTGGTGCTAATCATCAACAGAAAACATTAAATACACCTTCCATCCTTGATAATATCTGGTTGAAGTCGTTTTGGTAAAAACTTGCATTGCAGGGGGGGAAAACCAAATAAGCAAATTCTATTTTTTTTTTCACGAACACATCAAAACTAGATATAATGGGTCACTTATAAATGTTTGAAAATCCACTGCAATTACAGTTGATTTTACGTAGCAGTTTGAGATGAAAAAGATGTTTGCACTCTTAAAAGAAAACCGTACAGTCACGATGTTATTGATCATTACTTTTTTATTTGAATGTCAAAATCTGTATACTGGATGTGTTAATAAATGGTTCATAATGTCAATAGAAATTCCATGCATATAATCGCTGTCCAGACCTTTGCAAATGAAGGGCTGAAGGGAATTACAAAAATGTATAACAGAGAATTTAGGATAGAATCCCGGTTATTGCTTACAACATGTTCTTCTTGGTCATTCGTTTCTCACGGATTTACGAGATTGAATAGTACGTTTAAATAGCGTAATATCAGAACGGTTACCTATGAGTGAACATAACCTGATGTGTTTGGTATATGTTAGATTATGTTCCGTCCAAACGTCGTTTGAGGGCGTGCTTCAAAGGCCGAAAATTAGCTGCGGAGTATGGCTTTTCTGCTTATTAATAAAACTGTCATGCGTTTTCGATCTTTCTGGAGTTCTATATTGGTTTATAATCAAACATTTTGCAAAGCCTTCTCAATACCAACATAATTTACATACCAGGCAAACATAATTTTGTTATACGACTTGAACACCAAATTTTACCGAAATGTACCACCATCGATACCATGGCAATATGTTGTGGTTGAGCACCATGATGGTATGCATGGGTATAAAGGAGACACCTTTCGCGTGTTTTCGTGTGATGAAATGAATTGAATTGAAAACGGTACAAATAAATCAATCCTCCAATAACAAATTGAGACATTATCAAACGTGGGATTCAATCCCTTTAAGTAAAAAAAAAAAGGGGTGGGGTGTGCCACCAGGTCTCTGAGATGTTTTTGTTTCTCTTTCGAGTGGCAGAAATTTACACTCATGTACTTATAACACAAAATGTAATATCCTATGTCAAATACAGACCTCCCTGTTCTTTGTGTAGCAGGCTTATGGTAAAGCCTCTTATTTTTCAACACAAACCATCTCACTACTACAAAAAGAGAGGGGGGGGGGATGTCGCTGAGGTGTTTTTTATTGTCAGTGTTGACAAATAATGGGCTGATATAAATTTATGATGGCGCATAATTCTGGGCATGCGCACATTATCGATAGCGACGGATTTTGCTTGGCGAGTCTGCTGCCACCTGCGGTCATGTTGGTTTAGGTATAGTTGTCTTATAGTTTGTGTATTCGTAAAGGACACCAACTTCATTACTTGATGTTCGCTATTTGTGTAATTCAACTGTGGTTTGAAAAAAAAAATCTTATACTAATTAAATCTTTAAAAAAATATCACCATGGGACTTCCTTAATGTCCCCACAAGAGGGCGTTGATTAACACGAATGTGTATGTTGGTAATGATGGATGGTTGAGCATGCGTTTCAGCTACTCATTAACCTAAACTGCAGAGAGGAGATGATTGAAGGAAAATGGGGAATTAAAGGAAAAGTTGAATGTTTGTTGAGGGAATTGTTGAATGGAAGTCAAAGAGACATGAGAGAGAAAACATAATCAGACGTGATCAAAACGAGTGAGAGAGAATGGTTTGCATAAGTAGCTTATTAATTTTGTAAAATGTAAATCTTAAAAACAAGTAAATATATAGAGGAAAAACTTTATAAACAAAATGGTTTCGAAATTATAAAATCTGTGTTGATCGTTTTGCTTGAACACATCTATGGTTAGTTGCGGGTCTTCAAAGGTAGGTAACACTGTATTATTTGGATGTTTGTACATACCTAGGCCCTTTTCGAAACGACGGCTTCGGCTTTGGATTCGGCTCAGGCCAGCTTGGCCCCGCCGGTTATTGTGACAATTTGCACGTGCTTTGCGTTTACGCGCTCAGGGCTTCAGACGAGAGAACGGAGCCTCAAGCCGAATCCACAGCCGAAGCCATGGTTCCGAAAAGGGCCCTAGACTTAGAGGATTTGGAATGGTGCCAACATGGGCGTAATGATTGCCAATGTTGTGCACAGGAGACAATAAAATAAGTTGAGCCAAACATTCAGCTGCTGAAAGATTTCAAGAATGTTAGATTGAATTAAAGTCGAGGGGACAAGCAAAAATTGCAAACTGATTTCGTGCTGCATTGATCTAATAATCTGGGATAAGTTTCTGATCAGATGTTGCGCTCAGTGGATGTGATGAAATGAGGATTGAGTAATAATAACACGTAACACAAGTTAACTAATGTATTATGTATGTAGCCATTTACTTTAATATGTAAATTTATGGTAGCTTTGTTACAGGTGTATTCCGAAAATCTATTAAAACTAACTGAACTGAAGTTAGTTAACCACTTTTACTTGTATATTATTATAATATCATATAATTAATTTACACAACATATATATTGGATAGTTTGGCCTTCGTTGATAAGGCTTTTATAAATAGTTATATATGATTACTCAATATACATAATTCATTTACAAACGATGCTACTATATCTAACCCTTTATTACGACCGAGCTTTTGTGGGAATAATATGTGGACTAGGAGGGTACATAGTACGCCCTCTATTTCTTCACAAGTCTCGACCGATTTGCATTAAACTTGCCACAAATTATACATGACGGCGTCAATCCACAAGAGTTCAATTTTATAGCATTTGTTGTTGTAGTTGTTGTAGTTTTGTTGATCCGTTTTGGGTCAACAAATCGTATTTATTCCCCACCCGTACTCTTTATCAAAATGCTATTGATATTTACAAACCTGTTTATTTTGACGTAATTAATCAAAGTGGTATTATGCACATTTAATACTTGGGTCGCGGCTGTGGGTGCTATATCAAAAGTGTAACCCATTTTTGGGGAAACGAATATTTTCAGTTTTCAATTTCCCGTGGCTTAGTGTTGCATGTCTGACGATTCCATGTTATTTCTTTACCTAACATGTTAGAAAACATCATGTTAATTATATGCCATCGAGAAAACAAATTGTTTACACTTTGATTCAATAAGTACAAGGTGACCGTGAGAAAAAAAGAAAAGAAAAAAAAGTCATGTTGTTGTGGATGGTGATCAGATGCAGCTTTAAAGGAAGTATACGATAAGAATTGACTGTTGCCCCAGTCCTGATTGGCTTTTTAAAGTAGTTTTTGTTTATCATTATTTTTGTATGCTTATTATTTTAAGTTCAACTTGCCAAAAAGATCCACGTATGTTTCCTCGTAAAATCCATATATCTTCTACTTTATATGACTAAATTCAGTATTAAGTTTTAGTCATAATCAGGGTACACCTTTAAAAAACACATCGCTGTGAAGTTTCAACTTCAGTTTCAAGTTCAGTTTATAAGGTACTCCATAACGCAAATTTGTTAAATTTTTCTCCATTTTAAAGTGGGTAAATTATGTTCTGAATTAATCAGAGTTTCTTTTCCCTTCTTATAGTTGAAGAGTTTTTTTGTATACGCTTAATATGCTGTAATGTCACGGCATTCATTTTCGTGCATTAAGCACCGGAAGGTTAGCATACCTTTTGGTGTGTTTAAAATTAGCAGCTCTATGAAATGGAAATCGTACAGGGAAGCACATAACTTATAATTCAAGTCCCAAAAGTGGTAGTCTTTGAGCAGAACGTTGCTGCCTATTATGGTATGCCTCGCCTGTTCATAATGAAAATGATGACCACAACTTTCGATAAATTAATGTTCATAGTAAGTTTATAATTATACTCCTTCATAGATAAGTTGTACTGTTAACTTTTATATCCGCAGTATTATTAAAAATAGGCATAATAACCTGACATTAATCACGTCATGATATGAAGATTAGAGTATTGTAAAACATTGGTATAGTTATAACATGGTGAATTAGATTAAAGTGATACGGTTGGCGTATTAGTTAAATTAAAACGTGTTTTACCTCTCAAATTATTATGTTATTGTTTCAAAGACTTGTAGAACCATTCAACATTGTACACTAAAACTATCATACAGTCAAACATCTCGTCAAAGTTTATTGGAACATTTAGTTTTGGAAATGAAAAGAACACAAACTTTAATGCGAGTAATATGAGTAACGACAACAATTTTACAAATAGAAAGAGAAAAGAAAACAAGAAATGAACTGATCGGATGAGTGTATGAAAATAAGTCTGTATTATGACATTTTGAAACGGTCTAAATAAGCACTGAATGGGAGTGAAAATTACAGTACACATCAAGCTATTCAACATATTTTGTGTGCTGTATTTTATATAATCAATGTTTTCTCAAAAATCTACTTGTCAATATTAATACTTTGTACTTTGTTCACGAAAACAAAACAAAAACAAGATCATTGTTTGAAATCACAATAAAAAAATTATACAATATTGTATCACAATTAAAAATGACAGTTTTTCTTGCTTCACTAAAATACAGTGTCGAATACATTTGACCAAATTTAAAATAAAGTTTCCAATAAATGGACACGTTTTTTTTTGTTCAATTAATTTACACTTTTAGTACTTGCCGAATGCGTAAAGAAGCGCATGACATTTCCACGTTTGTCATTTTTTAGGGTGGGAATCCTTTCCCTTCCTGTTTTCACGAATAAACCTTTACCGAATACCGGTATGGTTTTTAAAGTTTGTTTTGTATGAATTTACGGCTTTTCGGTTATTTTCATTATTTTAGTCTGTTCTTGCAAGTTTGCATTTTCAAGAATGGTAAAACGGATTTTTTCAAGCTAACCACGTGAGGGCAGCAGAGGTTCTTTCCGGGCAAGATCATCTGTCATATCAAACCACCAAGAGTGCAGCAGTCAGACGTAATGTTTAACATGGTAGAACAATACCGTGTGAGGGCGCAAATCGGTATGTGCCAAGATATTAAACTAGCCTGAACATACGTCACGGCTCGTGATTACCGCCATCCATAATCACAATTCACCTACATTCATAGGCAGACGACCGTGTGCAGCTTCAAAATTTCATTTCGGACAAACCCAAACTATCGTTTGACAGCTTACGTCACTGCTAGTTTATCCAATGTAATCGTTATGTCCAATGAAATTACTGATTTTGAAAAAAAAAGCACCTGTCTTTTTGCCTCGCGGATAAAAACATGTGAATAGTGTTAAACTGCCTTAGGTCGCAACGTTCACCGTTGAGGCCGTTTTACTTTCTATATAAGCCCAATGGCGTTAGGTTGCCAGGACAAAACATGGTGGTAAGAGGTATTGGTCTCACGGCCCATGCGCTAGTCATACATAAGCCAAGTGGCGTCAGACTGCCACGACAGGTATTGCTCCTTGTGCTAGCTGGTATTTACATAGCACTATTGGACAGATCCCTGGAGTGATCACTGTTGCTCGTCCTTCCCGGTGTGTACACGTACAATGGTCGAGTGTGTCCTCGGTGTGTGCCACTAGCGCCCTCAGACATGTCCGTCAGGTTAGTGTCTGTCCGCAGTGTAGTAGAGCGTCCGTACCTGGAGGGCCGCCATGATTTACAGCAACGCAACTTCGTCGCCATCCAGTTGATCACGCTGAATCGTCTAGTTTTTGTGTTAAGTAGAAATAGTAGTTTTCAGATCACTCTGAGAGAGATAAATACACAAAGACCAGCACATAAAGAGAACATGACTAACATAAATGGTTACTACTAACGTAAATGGTTACTATCAACATAAAGGGTTACAATGAAACATAAATGGTTACTAGCAAACTTAAGTGGCTGTGATCTAAAATCAGAGGTTACTTATGACATAAGTAGTAACTAGTAACAACGATGGTTACTATACTACTAACATAAATGGTTACTACTAACATAAATGGTTACTAGCAAACAAAAATGGTTACTGTCAAGCATAAATGGCTACTATCAAACAAAAGTTACTACTGTCTAAAATCAGAGGTTACTTATAAAATCAGTGGTTACAAGTAACAAAAATGGTTACTATACTACTAACATAAATGGTTACTACCAACATAATTGGTTACTACCAACGTAAGTGGTTACTATCAACATAAATTATTACTACAAAACATAAGTGTTTACTATCCATTAAAAATGGTTACTGTCAAGCGTATATGGTTACTATCAAACATAAAATGCTACTATCTAAAATCAGAGGTTACTTATAAAATCAGTGGTTACTAGTAACACAAATGGTAACTCCTATGAGTGGTTACAACCTAGGTTAATGGTTGTGGTTTACCACTGACATAAATGGTTACCACTACACCACTAACATGAGTGGTTTAACATAAGTGACTACCACTCGAACGCAGAATAGCAACGGGTGATATATCTGAAGAAAGCTTTAATAGGGCCACAACAACAAAACACAAAACAATTTTAACTCTTTAAGTATTAAAGAGAAGTTTAAACACTGTAGGGGAAAAAAATGGTTAGTACGAACATCAAAGTAAAACAAAGCACACCAATAAATATGAAGTTGTACAATAGAATATTCAAGAGCAAGAAAAGGCAAACAAAGATCAGCAATAAACATGTAGGAGACTTTAGAATGGGGTGGCAAGTGGTAGCAGACATGATCAAGCAGAAGTAAACAAACACCCCAAAACAAAAACAGAGTGCAAGTCTGCTGCCACCTAGTGTTCCAAAAGTCTCCCAACAACAGATGATCTATCTGAAGGAAGGGTACCAACAACACAAAGCTATGGGAACATAAAACAATTTTAACTCTTTAAGTATTAAAGAGTAGTTCCATTGTATATACTGTGGACAAACTTAGGTTAGAACGAACATTAAAGATAAATACATCACAGCAAATAAATACAACATTTTCCAATAGTAATAGTCAAAAGCAAAGAAACGGATTTACGCAAACAAAGATCAGCATTTTCTACACATACACACACCCACTACGAGACCTAAGAACGGGGTGACTGGTTAGTAGCAGATCTGATCAAGCGGAAAGAAACAAACATTACAAAAACAAAACATATTGCAAATCTGCTGCCACCTAGTGTCCTAAAAGTCTCCCATTAAAAACGAAGCAGTTACAAATAAAGATAGCAATCAAACGAAATATCCAAGGCTATTATAAAACAATCATTCGTACAAAATAACAGGATTGTCTGCAACCGTGCAGACGGGCGTAGCTTTTCATGTTCAAATAAAAGTGTAATGACATTTCACTCGGGGAATCTACTCGGAAATCTGCCTGCCTCTGTTTTTAACTAGGTTGGCCAAAGTCCTTGTTTCAAGACGCTCCAGCTGTGTAGTCACGAGAACCTATTCGCGCACTAATAAACGGCTATCACCCAACGAACCATTCTCAACTGGAGGGCACTTGCATTCTGGTAACCGCTATCAGAACACGGTTTGCGTGACTACACAACTGGAACACCTTGGGACCAAGACTAGGTAGACCCTAGTCTACCTTTCAGGTAATACCCGAGCAGAACAGTTACATCAAGAAAAACACACTGGCAAATAATAAAACCACATTGTAATCTCAACTCATCATCTAGCAAACAAGTAAATAACAAAAGATATGCCACACACTTTTCACTTGGTTAACATAATATTAATAATGACGAGGCTACCTCATGACCTACAATCCCGGCCATATCTCGTTGGGCCCCCTGCCCCCTTTCAATGTTGGTTCTCTCTTTGTTGCAGGGTCTTCTTCTGCGGTCCAATCAATATTGAGCGGGGACAGGGGAGAGAATGGTTGCTGTCAAGGGAAGTGAATAGGGGTTGCCCAAGCATTTTGGCCGGGATTGTAGGTATCATTAAAGTTTCAAGAGTCACAGGGATAATAAAACAAAAATTATGCAAATATGGATAGACATTAATTTTCGAGACTTAAAGTGTAATGAAACAAAGCACAATTTTTGTTCTAATGTTATAAAACAAAAGAACATTTAAATTCCCTACATGTTGTATACCGTACCTTAGTTCTTGACAGATATTAGTGCTAAACATTCCATAGATGAAAGGATTGATAGCACTGTTGAGAAAAGGTAAGTTCTGAATGAAGGCTGACGCACGGAATGCAGTGTTAAGGTTTGCTTCATCGATAAAGATCACTCCAAAGGCATCCAGTGTGTAGAAGACTGAGAAGGGACACCAACACACGATAAAAGCTGCAGAAGGACAACAGAATTTCAGGCATTAACGATTATTTTTGTTTAAAGGCAGTGGACACTATTTTTTGTTGACACCTTCTTTATAATAAGAATAATAATAACCTTACTTATAATAGGGTTTAATGCGTAACGCAGTAAACCGATTTAACACCAGGAAATATGCATAATTATAGTCAGGTTGCACAGTCGGGGCTATAAGCGATTGGGATTGTCAGGGCGCATTCAGACGTGGTTCCATTGTTCTTTTCAACCAACCAAAGCAATGCATTTGGGGAAAGGGTGCTTGTCTTTCTGGGAACCGTCATTGAATATTCTGCCACCGAGGAGTTAAGATAGATTGTATAGTTTCGCAAAATTCGGTACCTTCTTGGCAACTCGCTGGAAGTGGGAACCGCATTGAAGAAATCCAAGTGATACCTGATGAGGAGGGCGAAGATGGGCGGCTACAGAGAGTGGTGAAGCCGATGGCTTACTAGCCGGGCAAATCGGGTGAGTCGCTACATTTTCAGACCTAATGCTGGGGCAAGTACAGCCCCAACAGTAACGCTAGTAGGTAACACGAGTACAGCCCCAACAGTAACGCTAGTAGGTAACACGAGTACCGTGAATACGGAAAGGTTTCAAACATCTAGTATGTATAAAGGGCCAATAATTGCGAACATCCCACAGATTAATAGTCAGGATATTTCATGGCCTTTACACGTAACTCGGGGTATAACGGACCAACATTCTCAAAGCATGAGTACAGGTACACAAGGACAAGAAAGGGCGGACAATCATAATTTTTCTGGCAGCTTGCTGTTTAATATGAAAGTTAGTCAGAGATTGTGTCAGTCAGGCCAATCAGGAATAAGTAAGCCTAGTAGTTTAGTGTACAACTTGGCAAACTCTAGTCAATATTCAGGGTATTCCATACATAACAGGGATGGGGCATTGAGTAGGTTAGGAGGGACATCATCTTCAATAGAACTGGGTGGTGCCCAACTTTCAAATGCAGGGTGCAAAATAAGTACAGTAGGGAGCAGTTGCATGTGGGGGTCCATTGATTGCACAGCGGGCTCTTGAAGCATACCGATGGCGGATAACATGCAGCATATGAATTAACCATCAACTCCCTTTAATCCATTGATATCGGTTTGTAGCGAATTGGGCGAGGGCCTACCGCTAACCTTAAAATTTTTAAGATTATTCATAGCGAGTTTGTGGATTTTGCTGTGATCTTACAAAGAAGAGTGACCCTATAGTAGTACAAATAGCCTACCGCTAACCTTAAAATTTTTAAGATTATTCATAGCGAGTTTGTGGATTTCGCTGTGATCTTATAAAGCAGAGTGACTCTATATTAGTACAAATAGCGGTCAAGACACAATAATTCTTGCTGGCTGTAAACGAAGGGGGTTTTATAATATGGAAAGATAATAAACACAGGCGTCCAATTACTTCTATACATTACATGGACCTCTGCATTTTTAGATTATGTAGCAGTGTATTTGCGAGCTCATCTCCATAGAACACATAGAATTATTGAAATAGTGTCAGATCGTACGCACAGAGAGCAGCAGCTCGTCCAATAAGGGGGGATGGCGCACTTTTAGAATGAGGCAGCAATTAACACCAGTTAGATCATGGGCATAATTGACGATGAATTATGGGCATTGCACGTCACAGCACCATGTGTTAATCAAGCTCTAGAACAAAGTGTACATAAAGAATAGAAGGGCAATACCAAGTTTCATTATGACCTTTCGGAATGATTGATCATTATTAGGCACTAAATGGCCAGCTTCCATAAATCAAGGGGTAGCCTATTGCATAATATTAAAATTAAAGACCTTTGCATCTTCTTCCATTTGTACATACGTATCTGGTATTTCATATGTTTAATGAATAGGGTGGTATAGATGGCCTTAGCTTTCGATCCAAACCGGACCTAGTTCAGAGGCATAAAACAAGTACAAACAAATACATATCCATTCATAGAAAAAGAGAGGGGAAATGGATTAAAGGAAGAAAGAAGCGGGAAAGAAAGAAGCGGGAAAATAACAGCCAATCAAAGTTTCTATTTCAGAAACAATTGGTGGCTATGAACCAATACGAGTAGAGTGGCGAGGACAAAGGAGGTTTCATATGAAAGGATGGATTACTGGACCATAAAAGTGGTAAATGCATCGTTCGTTAACAATGCAGGGAAACATGAAAGGGTAGAATTAGAGAACAAGTTGCATCATGATGCAATTAACAATGGTCAATTAATAGAGAAAAGCAAGATCAAAAGTACGATGGTATTAAAAAAAAAAAAAAAAAAGGTATGAGGGACCTGTGAAAAAAAAGGGGGGTTACTTACATGAGATAGTTATAGTAACAAATATATAGGAACAACTTTAAAAAATTAATTTATACTTGAGTTACAGAATATAAACAAATTTATAGTTCTCAAGCAGAAGTGAAGTGGGGGTAACGGAAATTTATTTAACACCAGTGTTTATGTTTAGTCCAAAGGACTTGACTGTCTTGAGTTGGTGAATCCAGTGTGATTCTCTATGCTTGCAGTTATATTTCATATGTTCATAAATTGCACAAATGGGAGGATCCCAAGGGTAGTTTCATTGTTTCTAAGATGAAAGAGGATTGTAGACGCTTGGACCCTCGGCAAGATTCAAGATGTTCCATTACATTTCCAGTGCTGAGCAGTCTGGTTAGTTTTTACCGCCAGTCTGCAAAATATTGAATTATTCGGTTGGGTCCTGAGGCGAATTAGAATAAATCTGCTTTATACTTGTTAAGTATAAAGAGTTACACGGTTCAATGGTTTGGCGGGAACATTGAATAGGACTGGGTGCGGTACCCAGGGTAAGGCTTATCTGGCTATGCTATCAATAAACACATTAAAGCTTTGTTAATTTAGTCTTTTTTTAGTCGTTATATAGTTTAAGTATCATCGGTAACAGTAGCAGCCACCATAGCTTAGCAGGGAGGTCAGTACTAGCTTGAACCTGAAAGCGTTGATTTGCATAGATCAGGTGTACGTTTCCAATATCGGTTGGTTTTTCGTATCTGGCGGTCAACACAGCACTGATGTTCCATGGCAATGACACGTTGTGTCGTAAAAATGTCGGTACAAAATGTAACGAACAATGGAGGCGGGCTAAACCGTAAAGCTTACGTATTTGAACAACAAAGGCGCATGATTAAAAATTATCAGTTGATCCGGTTATTCAAGTTACAGGGTGTAATTATTGTCAGTGAAGACGAAAATATGGTCGTTACAAAAAGTAACAAACATTATAATGTGGGACTAAACGTACAGAGTATGTACATGAGATGAGAAGACGCATGATTAAAAATGATCGAGTGATCCGGTTATTCAAGTTACAGGGTGTAATTATTGGCAGTGAAGATAACAATTCGTAAAGTGGTTACAAAAAGTAACCCATTATAATGTTGGATTAAAATGTAACAGAGCATACACATGAAATGACAAGATGCATGATTAAAAATAGGTTCAATTACAGGGTGTAATTTTTACAGTGAAGACAAAAATGTTCGATGCAAACGTAGAAGAGGGTGAAGATGAAAAGAGAAGATGAATGATTAAAAAGGAATCAGTTGCTCCGGTTGCAGCATAGCTTGCAGACATCTTCATCCGGTTGCAGCATAGCTTGCAGACATACCATATTTGACTTATATGACCTTTATTAAAGTAGCATAGTTAATGTTTAAAGTATAATCAGCATATGAAGCTCTGCTGTTAAAAGCAGCATTCTTGGTTGCCATTTTCGGTTATTCTGA
Organism: Asterias amurensis; assembly: GCF_032118995.1. Lineage (NCBI taxonomy): Eukaryota > Metazoa > Echinodermata > Asteroidea > Forcipulatida > Asteriidae > Asterias > Asterias amurensis. Next base: position 20,361,781 of record NC_092654.1, read on the forward strand.
GGGTGAGTGAGTTTACAACTCACGATGGCAAATTCCCGGGCGTTGCGTATTGGTGATATTTCCTTTAATCAGGAAGGGAATTTGCAAGTAGTTCTAAGATATTCAAAAACGGATCAAGTGGGTAAAGTTCAATCATTTCTATTGACAGGAATGCCAATACTTCACCGTTTGTACATTGAGGGGGGACCCTATGTCAGCCAGACAAGTTAATCACATCTTAAAGTAGGGATTAAGGCCTTCAGGTAAACCCCACACCCTTTTCATTTCATAGTTGCAGGATATGTTTGGGGTTCGGGAGGAACAAATCAAAAGTATGGGGAGATGGAAGTCTGGAGCACTTGAATCCTACATTAGGCCAGACTTAATGTTTTCAATTGTCTAAAAGGGGGTAGCTTGAAGCAAGGTCATAAATAAGCAGTGTAGACAACCGCTTCTTTAATTAGCATATTGCCGTTTAAGATAAATAATCATTTACAAGATTGGTGAATGTTGAGTTGGTTGTTAACAAATTGTGTACAACATTTTCAACTACATACAAGACTTTGACAAGATAAAATATTGGTCAGAACAGATTACCCAGGCTGTTTTTCTTTGAATTTGTTTTTATACAGATGTTTATCGGGGACAGTATCATTCGCCACAGCAGCGGCACAGTGGTGGTACAGTGAAATGGAAAGGCCTGTCTGGGGCACGCCTGGACGGCTGGGACTAGGCTCAGGAGATACGGCAAAAGGTGAGGTCCCGACGGCAATAGTGTTACATCTAAGGACCAAAGATATCTTGAAGGAAAATTCGGGACAGATAACACATAGGGTAAAAGGGAGCCTAAAGATGTTCATCAATCCGATGCAAGAACGTGGGTACCAGGACAGTATCATTCGCCACAGCAGCGGCACGGTGGAGGTACAGTGACATGGAAAGGCGTGTCTGGGGCACGCCTGGACGGCTGGGACTAGGCTCAGGAGACTCCTGGCAAAAGGCGAGGTCCCGACGACAATAGTGTTACATATAAGGACCAAAGATATCGTGAAGGAAAATTCGGGACAGATAAGACATAGGGTAACAGGGAGCCTAAAGATGTTCATCAATCCGAAGCAAGAACGTGGATACCGGGACAGTATAATTTGCCACAGCAGCGACACAGTGGTGGTACAAGTGACATGGAAAGACGTGTCTGGGGCACGCCTGGACGGCTGGTACTAGGCTCAGGAGATACCTAGCAAAAGGCGAGGTCCCGACGACAATAGTGTTATATCTAAGGACCAAATATATCTTGAAGGAAAGTTCGGGACAGAGTAGACATAGGGTAAAGAGAGCCTAAAGGTAATTAGGAATATCCTACCCAACACACGGTTAATTTGGTCAGACATTTTGTTAAGGGTGAAGTATCAAGGTAAAGTTAAAGGAGGGCAGAAAAACGCTGCACTTGGGATTTAAATATGTATGCAAAGAAGATACTTCGGGAGATGCAAAACGCACCTGTTATAAAACACCCCCATCTCATTAACCCTTCCCGGAAGGTGCGTACTGGCAAGACATGATTCATTTGGTTCCATCAAAATTTATCAGACGGGTTGACACTCGGAGAAAGTTTTGTAAAAAAAAAAAAAAAAAAAAAAATTAAAAAAAAAAAAAAAAAAAAGGGGGGGGGTGTTTGGGCAAATTTTTATATCAAAATTTGCTTTGGCGGTAAGTTTAGGTTGTTCCTATAAACAAGAAGCTAATAGGCATTGTAGCCTGTGAGGAAGTGGTAAATTCATTTATGTGAATTGATATGGATAAATATGGTGGTAATAAAATGATGTGATTGTATATAAAGAAGTAGATTAATTTGGTACCTTCTTGGCAACTCGCTGGAAGTGGGAACCTCATTGACCCGGAGTTTTCTCCAGTCAATGAGTGCATTTATAATTATAATAATTGTAATTAGTCTGGTACCTTCTTTGGCAAATCGCCGAGAAGTGGGAACCTTTGCGGATTGGAAATTTACCGTTCGCAAAGTGAGGGATTGGGACCCTTTGCGAATTGGTCGCAAAGTGTATCATAATGGGAACTGGTATACTTCTTTATGAGTGTGGATATCACTGGATGGAATTAAATAAAGGGAAATCCCTTATATTATTATGAATGGGCGTTTTACCACCGAATTCAGAGTACGGAATAAATTAACTCTTGGCAGAGTTCACTACAACAACAAATCCTTGTGTCTGTGTATATTTATCAGGTGGTAATAGGGTTTAATGCGTAACGCAGTAAACCGATTTAACACCAGGAAATATGCATAATTATAGTCAGGTTGCACAGTCGGGGCTATAAGCGATTGGGATTGTCAGGGCGCATTCAGACGTGGTTCCATTGTTCTTTTCAACCAACCAAAGCAATGCATTTGGGGAAAGGGTGCTTGTCTTTCTGGGAACCGTCATTGAATATTCTGCCACCGAGGAGTTAAGATAGATTGTATAGTTTCGCAAAATTCCCTCCCTCCCTCCCTGGGGTTAATGGAAGGGTCAGGGTATTACGGAATACGTGGTACAGATTGATATGACTGATAATCTTACAACTTACACTTAAAGCGGTAAGTTTAGGTTGTTCCTATAAACAAGAAGCTAATAGGCATTGTAGCCTGTGAGGAAGTGGTAAATTCATTTATGTGAATTGATATGGATAAATATGGTGGTAATAAAATGATGTGATTGTATATAAAGAAGTAGATTAATTTGGTACCTTCTTGGCAACTCGCTGGAAGTGGGAACCTCATTGACCCGGAGTTTTCTCCAGTCAATGAGTGCATTTATAATTATAATAATTGTAATTAGTCTGGTACCTTCTTTGGCAAATCGCCGAGAAGTGGGAACCTTTGCGGATTGGAAATTTACCGTTCGCAAAGTGAGGGATTGGGACCCTTTGCGAATTGGTCGCAAAGTGTATCATAATGGGAACTGGTATACTTCTTTATGAGTGTGGATATCACTGGATGGAATTAAATAAAGGGAAATCCCTTATATTATTATGAATGGGCGTTTTACCACCGAATTCAGAGTACGGAATAAATTAACTCTTGGCAGAGTTCACTACAACAACAAATCCTTGTGTCTGTGTATATTTATCAGGTGGTAAAGCGCTTTTTACAAAAGCGATACAAAGCGCTAACGAAATACAATGGCAACAAAACACAAGATAAACTACATGCTTTACAGACAAAACAATGCAATTAACAATGATACAATCTAGAGTAACTTAGGATAGAGGTGGGTTTTTAATTGGGATTTGAAGGAACTCAGGGAATTGGCTAACAGATTGAGGGAGACGATTCCAGCATTTTGGCCCAGTTGCAGCAAAAGCTTTAGATCCTACATTGGTACGTGATCGTGGGGCATTCAATACAACAGCTAAAGTGGATCTTAAATTATACAGAGACTGGCGGGTGTGGAGAAGGTTGCCCAGATAAGTTGGAGCTTGGTTAGAGAGTGATTTATATGTGAGTACTGCGTTCTTATATTCAATCCGTTGCAAAACTGGTAGCCAATGCAGGGTCTGGATGAGAGGTGATGTATATGCGTGTATTTCGGTTTCTTGTAGATAAGACGGGCGGCTTGATTTTGAAGGAGCTGTAGCGAGTGCAAGTTCTTTGTTGATGTTCCATAGAGAAGGCTATTGCAATAGTCCAACCTTGAAAGAACTAGTGCTCGTGCTCGAATTGCTGCATGTGTACAACTAGCATCAAGGTACTTCCTTTTAAAGGCGGTGGACACTATTGGTAATAATTATTGTCAAAGAATAGCCTTCACAGTTGGTGTATCTCAACATATGCATAAAATAACAAAGCTGTGAAACTTTGAGCTCAATCGGTCGTCGAAGTTGCGAGATAATAATGAAAGAAAAAAACACCCTTGTCACACGAAGTTGTGTGCGTTTAGATGGTTGATTTCGAGACCTCAAGTTCTAAATCTGAGGTCTCGAAATCAAATTCGTGGAAAATTACTCCTTTCTCGAAAACTATGGCACTTCAGAGGGAGCCGTTTCTCACAATGTTTTATACCATCAACCTCTCCCCAATACTCGTCACCAGGAAAGGTTTTATGCTAATAATTATTTTGAGTAGTTACCAATAGTGTCCACTGCCTTTATTGTTCGACTACTGTCAACTTGAGGTACATAAGCGTGTTCACAATTTGCAACGCTCGTTTTCCCGTGAATGCAACTATTTTTTCTTGTCATATTGTGTTTTATTAAATTTTGTTCTTTGCTCTTAAAAGTGTAAGTTCAATGGAAATTGAGAGCACGTGGATACTAAAATATCAAATATCAAATAATGTGAATGTTGTGATCCCGACTGCAGCCGCGGCGCCTTTAGCCAACATTATGCACAATGTACCACCATTTTAATTTCATTATTGATTTCCTGGCTATGAATAGCAACTTCGACAAAGGTTGCTAGCCAGAACAGAAGAAAGTAAATCGAGTATGCGCATTCAACTTCATATAATAACTTGTTAATAATAGGAAATATCGGTCAAATAAAAGAAGAAGAAGAAAAAAAAAAGACCAGCCCTTTACAAAAAAAAAAGAATGAAAGTTGATGACATGACATGTCAATTGGATTAGGAAGATTGGATGGGGGGATGAATTACCAACGATGATTGAGACAGTCATCTTGAGCGTCTTGATCTTTGCCTTGGGTATCAAACCTCTTGAACTGGCTCTGTGTTTCATCGGTTCCTTCTCCTTAGATGCTATGTAAATAAATAAAAAAAGAGAAAATGAAGAAAAAAAATCATAACTTCAATTAAATTGTAGAACTACTAGCGCCAGTATGACCTATTAATCTGAACGATGATGATTGATTGTTATATCCCATGGGATAATTACATACGTTACATACAAAAGAGCAAGTAAACGCCCTTTTCAACAAGATCAAAATCACTATAAAGTAAGCAACACAATGGAACTATACTACAACATTACATTTGATGGAGATAAATTTCGTAAGAATTGGCAGAGAGTTACAATTTTTAACGGATACTTGGAGGTTGTTCCACATTTATGGTGCAATATGTACGTGAAACATAGATCTACTGTCCAAACATAGATCTACTGTCCAAACGCATGATTGTTTTCCGGAGCACAGAATAACGTTAAGATGGGATGAAATGATCGAACACTTGTAAAATACTGCTTTGTGTGATAAAGTCGATATTTCCCAATATGGAACTTTTTTAGTAAAGCCATCTCATTTTCATTTCATTCAAGACACTTATTTCCATTCCAACTGAGGATCATAATAACCACGAACAGTAAGAGTGGCATTCGACACGGCGACATAACCAGAAGCCAAAGTTTGTGGTGGTATGCCATGACAAACAAAAGCACAAATGGGCTAACCTAAACATTTGCATAATGAGAGTAGGTACGATATTTAACTGAGACAGAATGATACTCTGTGGGGTTGCAACTTATAACAATTCATAGGATTATAAGCGTACAGGGGTTCCATTAACAATAACACAGGGTGTTATTACATCGACAAATCACAATACGGTGAACAACCTACAATGTTGTTGTTCAAGGAGTTTTCTGAATTGTTATGATCTTATGAGCTCTTACCATTTTTGGCCGCTTTGCCTTTGACCTTTTCTGGTTTTTGCCCCATCATGTACTTGCTTCTTCTCCAGATGGAGATAACCATGAATATATAACACGTGCTGATAATGATCAAGGGGATGTAGAAGAAACCAGAAACCACATATAACGTGTACACCTAAGGAGAAACGAAAACAGATTACAAAATAAAAAAATTACCTACGAAACTAGTGGAACCGTAAAATTAATTAACTAAAATTAAATAGTTTGGTATTAACACAGAATGAGAATAGTCGGCGTGATAAGTGTCGACCTTGAACCAACTCAGAGTTGGAGGTATCTCAATAAGGGTCAAGGTACAGGGTTCTTCAACTTATTATTATATTCTCATAGTTGTTATTTATCAACGATACAAGGCATTACAAATATATTTTCAGATGAGCTAAGAGAAACACTGCACAGTTGGCCTAATTACTGTGGTCCGTAGACCTGCCTCCCAACATTAACTTTGGTTGTAAAAAAAAAGCAATACAACGAATAATACAATAGGCACATTATATCAATTTGTGTAAAAAGAGAAACAGGTTGAGTGAACTATAAATAATTACATCATCATGTACAAAATATACATAATAATATTTGGAAAGATTTAGCATAAGATGATTTATACAAAGGCATGTCAAATGAGGACATGTTCCATGGGAGAAATTGCTGACATGGACAGGCTCGGGTGCATTCAAATAATGGGGAAAAATTCCACAGACAGGTTTGTCAACAGTAGAGAACAGTTCATACTTCCTGCAAATGCGAATGCGATACTAAATGTTGACGTAACAGGGCTGTTTTCGCAGCGAATTTTGCACAGGGGTTCAGCACTAGTCAACTGATGCTAATCATTCGTTGCAAATTATTTTGTGGCGTCAAAATTCGTGTCGCATTCACAGGAAGAGGGCTTTAAAGACAGAGAACAAATCTTAGAATTATAATGTGTATTCAATTCATATTAACAATTATTTCCATATTGAAAAATGTATGTACAGATGGGAACAAATAAAGTTAATGGAACAAAGCTTATTTAAATACCTATAAAAGATATTTTTTAATTTAAGTCTGTATCCGAATTGGCGTCTACAACTGCGGCTACGGCTGTTGCTAAGGGTGTTTCTGAGGGTGCCCTACACTTCGACGCATGATGATGCGGATATCTAGCCGTAACCGTAGCTTTAGCTGTAGTCGCTAAATCGGACACGGTATAAGACACGATGAAACAGAGGCAAGAGGCATGAAGGCGTTGAGATCTATCATAGGTAACTGAACTACTACGTGGGAGACATTATTAAGTGTTGACACGTCAACGGGTTAAGAGTCTCTTGATATTTGAGTCCATTTTCATGCAACTCATGTCAAGGGACAAAAATATTGTTGGTTGATATATTTTTCTATAGGATAGTTCGGTTTTTAGACTTTGACCTTTTAGTGATGCTAGTGATGCTACTATACACACCAAAAGAAAAACAGTTGCCGACCTATTTCTATGCCTCGTTTAACCGTCACTAAAAACAGCTACTTCCGTTATCGGTAAATTCGTGAGTTCAACTTTGACCTTTCAGTGGCGGTGCCACACACCTACACACAAATTTGTGTCAGACCTATTTCCAAAGTCTCGTTTAATCGCCACTAATAACTGCTAAATAGCTACTTCGGTAAATTCGGGAGTTCTTTGACCCGCTGCTACACTCCAAATCAAAAGTGTTCTTTGACCTAATTCTTTCGTTTAATCGCCATACTAAAAATAATTATGAATAGCACGTATGCGATTGCTAAAATTCTCAGTATTTTTGCCAGATGTTGATGTCGATGAGCACTGAATGATGCGACGAACTCCAACTGAATAAACCTTCTGTTTAGCATGCGTGGGTCCGAAGCATTGTGAATTCTAAGTATTGTTCACTACTGAATCAAGTGGAGACAACATGTTGAAAACATTCTCTTCATATCAAATGAATATCGACCATCGTGGTGAGTTCAAAAAATCTACTTTTAGTTTTAACATGACGCCATTCAACAACATACTTCCCCATGGGAGGTATGCATTTAGAGCAAGGCCTACACTTTATTACAGTCGTCATTCGCGGTTACATCGCCGATGCATCCGTTCGTTCGAAAACATCTTTGTTTTTTAAGTGCTAAACAGAAATCCCAAGATATTCGAAGATGGTAGAATGTTACAATGAGTTTGTTTTTAATGCGAAAAGCATAATGTTTTTACTGAATATTGACTGGTTCCAGCGACATAACCATTTTGTGTGTTTTACTTTAAACTTGTCTGTGAGGTTAATGCCTTCCACGAGTTGAAAGCAAAATCAAAGTACGAGTAACCGTGTGTTTTGAACTAAACTAGAGTGCAAACTATTTTCAGCATGTGTTACGAACTAACAGTGCAATAGACCTTTATGACCTGGTGCAGCTATCTTGAATTTCGCCCACTTATATCAATATAGTCTGGTTCCTATTTGCAAAATACTTTACCAGTATGTTATTCGATATGAGGAACATGACCAAGATGGATGCAGCATGATAAAGTTAGATTCAACGTGGGCTACAAAATAGACATGGGGTGCGTTTTGGCGGCTGTAACCAATAATTGTTTCTGACGTCATAACCAAAACGGTAACCGAGCTCATAACTCGGTTATCGTTCAGTCTGAACAGCAGAACCAACGACCAACAACCGAAACAGATTTTGGTTGGGGTCGCCAAAACGCACTCCAGTGTTATCCATCGTGTCGTACAAAAACCCCAGAGAGCTAATACTATAACAATCTTTATAGTGAATGACAAAGGCAAGTGATGATGGTACATGCAATTTGGCTATATACACGCAAACACACAGAGCAAGATTAATTGTGTTTTTAGGACAGTAGCTTAAAGTGACACGTTGCCTTGGATGCATATGGTTAGAAAGATGTTGTAAAAGTATAATACAATGATCTACACAAATATGCCTCGAAATTGCGTGGTTTTCCGTTTACTTTGCGAACTAACACGGTCGGCCATTTAGGGGAGTCAAAAATTTGACGACGATGACAATGATCTACACAAATATGCCTCGAAATTGCGTGGTTTTCCTTTTACTTTGCGAACTAACACGGTCGGCCATTTATGGGAGTCAAAAATTTGACGACGATGTAAAATGAAAACCACACAATTTCGAGGCGTATTTGTGTGGATCGTAATATTCTACTTTTACATCATCTTTCTACCCAACTGCATTTTATAACAAACGGTTACAAAGGCTTTTCTGATAGCCCAACTCGTCCGATCCAAGGCAACGTGTCCCTTTAATAATGATGTTGTAGGCCTACTCCAGGTGACTGCACTGTGTCTGCTCGCACATTGTTTCAACATTGAAGACACATTCTTAGAACATGATCCGGTTTAAAGTATAAGCCAATAAGCCGAAACAAATCCCAGTCCAACAAGGGTGACCTGTTACGGGGACTGAGGGGCAATAGGAAGAACTTCTAAAGGGAGAAATTATAATTATGTGCAAATGGATGTCATTACTTTTTTTAATGGTTTAGGTATTCATTTGAATAAAAAAACAAAACAAGCTGACACCACTCAATTGACAAAGTTAAGCAATTGAAACAATACGCAGGTAAACGAATGAATCAATTACACACACACAAAAACGCTTAATATTAACAGAAAAAGAAACCATCAATAAACGGGTAAAAGCGTGCATCAAATACAAACACACAAAAGCACAGTTATTGCGAAGAAAAAGGAAAATATCAATAAACGGGTAAAAACATACATCAAAATTGTACAAACACACAAAAGCAAATGAAGAAAATAGCAAATATAAATAAACGGGTAAAAGCATATATACACACCCACACGTATAGTTGCAAACTTGCATGTAAAACTAGTTTTCAAAACAACATTTTAAAGATTGGGACAATACCAGGTTAGTCCCTTTGGTAAGACATCTCAGTCTATAGACCTTTATCATGCTGCCACCATCTTGGTCACGTTCCATGTATCCAATAACAGTAATGAATGCTAGTATTTATTGCACTGAAAAGGAACCAGACTATTTCTCCTTTCAGCCTCTGTTCGGTTACATTGATTTAAATGGGAGAAATCAAGATGACAGATGACCAACATTTTCCTTGAATCCAATAAAAGTAATTAATGCTAGTATTTATTGCACTGAAAAGGAACCAGACTATTTCTCCTTTCAGCCTCTGTTTGGTCACGTTGATTTGAATGGGAGAAATCAAGATGGCCGCACCATGATAAAGATACTATTATAGTTACCTTGTACTGCCAACTTCCAGGGACAAGAGGTGGTGGTATACAATGGGTTTTCCCCCAACTATCAACTGCCGCCTCGAAAACAATTGCAGATGGTATAGAGGCGAACAACGGGGCGATCCACGCCGTCACCGCCATCAAATTCGCCCTCTTACCTACCATTAAGAAAAATACAGACAGTATAATTTCAGAATATTTTGGATTTTGCTCAGGGCTGTCTTTTATAAAATGTAAATACCATCTCTCTTGGTTGATTTCCAGCGCGTCTTTAGGCAATGCTAATACGGTTTTCAATATGGCTGACATAGTTACTATCCTTTTATCAAATCTATTTTATATCTAGAAAATATCCCCAGGGAGAAAAATGCCAAAGGGCGAAATGGCAACGTTTTTTTCTGTCTCGGAAAAGGGACTTATTTTGGTTTGCAGCAAGGGTAGACGTCATTGTGGGCCGGGTATTGGCATTCAGTGAAGTTATTTGTTTATTTAAGCCTGACTTGGTTATTCCCTTATTTCGTTTATAAATATACCCTGATCTCTTTTCATGTGTTTTGTGGGTCGTCTATAAACTTCGCTCTGATTAAAGAGTCACATTGGTCTAGACTTTGGTGACATTTATAACGCCCGATGTTGTTTCCCTTTATAACTAGACATCCACACTGTATTTTCAACGTAAAGTATACCGTTCCAAAAGATGGCACTGTTTTGGGGATATCACCACCAAAAACGGGATATCACCACCAATTTGAAGTGGCTATGGCCACACAGGAACAATAATCCGTTTGTGGAATACACAATCTGAGAAACGTTTTTATGCCCAGATACTTTTTTCCCCAGATATAATTGTTGTTGAATCCCTTTCTCTAAAACCACTCGTTTCTCAACATCTTATACATTATTAATAGCTGCAGTGCTTCTTAATTTATTATTGCAAGTAATAACCAAATAATATAATATACCCTCCCTTAATAATGACTAACATTAACACTCATTTCCACACTGAAAGTTGTTTCAACGTAGAACGTTAAAATATTGTTATTAACAAGTTTTTGACTTTTCGAACCTGTCATTTATTTGAATTGATTAATGATTGTTGGATACAATAATACAATACATTAGGAAAACGGAACTATACAAATTCGTTAATTTTAATTCCTGAGGTATCAGCAGCCGATTTCACGAAACGCTAGGCTTAATCCTATCTCGAGTTAGGACGAGTAACCCGTCCTAACATAGGATGGGTTCAATGCGTCCTACGTCTTTTAATACGGAACTTAACTCGTCCTAAGTCCTAAGATTAATCATAAGATAGGAAGAGTTTGGTGAAATCGACCACTGGAACACTACAACAATTTCAAAGCCACATTCTTTTGATAAAACTTACCACTTCCAGAAAAATCCATCGGGAATACAATGGCAAAAAACCGGTCCAGACTCAGGGCAACCAGTTGAAATGACGATGCGTTTATAACATATGCCTAGAAATAAATCGACAAATATTAAAGGAGACTTAAATTGCAGGCTCAAGATTGAAAACAAAATTTGAACCTTAAAGTTTGTATATGCCACATCTATCAATTAGAGACAGGATTAAATGCACAGAAATACGAAAGACAAATTGAGTGAGAGACATCCGAGGGACAATAAAACCAGCTAAATAGAAATGGGCCGGACACACTGCCTGAAAAATGACAATGTGGACAACAAGAATAATGGATTGGCAACCAAGGCCAGGAAAAAGGAGAAGAGGTAGACAGAGAAGAAATTGGAGAGATGATATCAGGGTATTATGCACGAACAATATTGACCAGAACTGCAATAAATATAAATAAATGGCATGAGGAGAGCTATACACTGGATGAACACAGCTTAAAGGCACTGGACACTATTGGTAATTACTCAAAATGATTATTGGCATACAAACTGACATGGTAACAAGCAATGGATATTTGTTGAAAGTATAAAACATTGTGAGAAACGGCTTCCTTCGAAGTAAGGTAGTTTTCGGAAAAAAAGTAATTTTTCCACTAAAAATATTTGGATTGATACCGACACCTCCTAATTAAATATTGAGGTCCTGAAATCAAGCATCGGAAAACACACAACTTCGTGTGACAAGGTTTGTTTTTCTTCCACTATTATCTCACAACTTCGAGACGACCAATTGAGATCAAATTTTCACATGTTTTTCTTTTGTGCATATGTCGAGATACATTAAGTGAGATGACTTGTCTTGGACAATTACAAAAGTTGTTCAGTGTTTTAATATGACGATGAAAATGTCGTAATGCATTCATGCTCACAGATAAATCAAGTACCACGGTCACAACGCAGAAACATTATATCGTCATGTAAACACAGCCTTAAATATTGGAGCATAGTTCGGCCAAAAGTCGTTAGTGTTCTGTTAAACATGTGCTAAAATAATATAACATATCAAGTAATAACGCACAAGGACAACATGACTGGGTAGATTTAGATGGGGATTTGAACCAAGGATCTCCGGATTAACGTGTTCTATCAACTGAACAATCAATCCCTACATTTGCGGTCTCTCAAATTTTTTAAGTTGCCGATCAGTACGCTCTGATTGTCCTCAGAGAACCTGAAGACAATCAGAGCATACTGATCGAAACGTTGAGATGTTAACCAGCGGGTCTTTTTAGACCCAACACTACTCAAAAAAGATCTTCAAATTGTTGTTACCGCAAACCTCTCTTTGTTATAATTCACCATGCGAAGTTCCAATCATACTTCTTTGAATATATTCAAATGTTGGAATAGAAACACCTTATTTGAATACTTCCAAACAGTCATAAAAATGACAATACCCAAAACTTAAAAATGACAACCTAGTGGGGCAGCCACGCAAAACAAAGTCTCAAACAATTTATTTAAAAACATCAAACTTGAACATAATGAGATTAATACACCAACCTGTGAGAAGCGAATGATTTTACAGAAGACCATCCCGCCATAAAACTCTCCCAGGTATCTGTACAGCACTTCGTAGCCATTGTTGACGATACCAACCAAAAGATCTGAGTAAATTATTAAATGGGAACACAGCAGTGTGGATTTCAGAAAATGTTCGATTACGAAGAACCATATAAGAATGCATTATTTTAGTCTCAGACGCAATGAAGACACACAACAAAAAAAAATTAAAAAAAATAAAAAATCATTAAATCAATGTCCATGAGTTTATATGCGGTTTATGAACAAAAAGGGCAGAACGATCATCTTTTTTGACGAAAACAAAAATCCTTCGTTTAAAAATAGTTGTCTAAGTCAAGGAAGACACAAGAAGATAACGATCAAACATCAAAAGTGTTGCAATGCTCAACAGAACAACGATCAGTAGCATTATAACGTCATTATGAGTATGCACATAATAGGAACAAGCAATGCAGAACGAAACATAATTTTAAAGGCATTTCTTTGATTATGTACCATTGCGAAGAACCTCATAGCAATGACTTAATCTCATTAAAACAAAATACATGATCAATCAACAAGAATGCTCAACAAGAAAATAATACAAATATCATGAGCATACAAACAATACAATTGTTAATAATTAGGAATGCACATTGAGAATAACAAACGCGGAACAAAAAGCTTTGTTGACAAACACAAATTACACGTTTCAAAATAGATTTCAATGCAAGTCTTTCAGAGGGCGTGACTCGTCTGAAAGCCAAGTTTGTTCTCTGAATGCGAAGCGGGTTTTGACGTCACAGGGTCCTTTTCCGCTGCTAAATCTCTCGTAAGAGTTAAAGGCAGTGGACACTATTGGTAATTGTCAAAGACTAGCCTTCACAGTAGGTGTATCTCAACATATGCATAAAATAACAAACCTGTGAAAATTTGAGCTCAATCGGTCATCGAACTTGCGAGATAATAATGAAAGAACAAAACGCCCTTGTCACACGAAGTTGTGTGCGTTTAGATGGTTGATTTCGAGACCTCAAGTTCTAAATCTGAGGTCTCGAAATCAAATTCATGGAAAATTACTTCTTGCTCGGAAACTATGGCACTTCAGAGGGAGCCGTTTCTCACAATGTTTTATACCATCAACCTCTCCCCATTACTTGTCACCAAGAAAGTTTTATGCTAATAATTATTTTGAGTAATTACTAATAGTGTGCACTGCCTTTAACACAAGGCAACCAATGTGAACTATTCCTTGCGAGACTGTGACGTCAACATTAGTATCGCATCCGCATTCGCAGGAAGTATGAATCGGGCTTTATTTACCTGATGCGGCAAGATGGGCGACGAAGAAGTTGAGTCTAGACTTCTTGTGTCTGATGACGTAGACAGCTAGGAGTACAGTGGAGTTACCAATCACAGTTAGGGCGAACAGAACCCAGAGCACAATCAGCTGGAACCCCTGCAATTAGGTTAAGTATGTAATATTGCCAAGGTTATTAAAGGTAGGCACTATTAATAATGGTTAGCATGGAAGCTTTTTTTGGTAACTAGCAACTAGCTCTTGATAGTATGAAACATTGTGAGAAACGGATCCCTCTGAAGTAACGTATAGTTTTTTTGAAAAAAGAGAGTAATTCTCACACAAAATTTATTGTTAATTTGAGAAGACTTCAGGCCTGAAGCCTTGTATTGACCTCTTGACAGTTACCAAAAGTGTCCAGTATTTTTAGTTACGAAATCTCGGTTGCATCGGGCATTTAACAACCAAAGGTGTAATTCAACTTAGACCGTTTGGCATTCACTGCTCAAATAAGATCATTCGAATTTGCTTGGTTGCAAATATCATTAAATTTGGAACAAGCCATCAGCAAGATAAATCTTTTTCATCAATAACCAAATATCTTTCAAACGTTTGCATCCAAGTTCGTATCTTTGGTACGTGCTTTCCTGTCATCAACTACAGCGCCTCAGCAAGTAATATTTTAAGAAACCATTATCTTCAGACCATGTAAGTTTAATGTTAATCTGTGGCCATTGTGTTTTGTGCTACAAAACCCTTTAGTTACAACATGAAGAATTTCGCGCTCCGTTTCTATAACTTAAAGGCAGTGGATGCTATTGGTAATTACTCAAAATAATTATTAGCACAACACCTTTCTTGTTGACGATTAATGGGGAGAGACTGATGGTATAAAACATTGTGAGAAACGGCTACCTCTGAAGTGACATAGTTTTCGAGAGAGAAGTAATTTTCCACGAATTTGGTTTCGAGGCCTCAGATTTAGAGCTTGAGGTCTCGAAATCAACCATCTAAAAGCACACAACTTCGTGTGACAAGGGTGTTTTTTTCTGTCATTATCTCGCAACTTCGACGACCAATTGAGCTCAAATTTTCACAGATTTGTTATTTTATGCGTATGTTGAGATACACCGTCTGTGAATACTAGTCTTTGACAATTACCAATAGTGTCCACTGCCTTTAAGCAATATAGAATAAGTCTGATATTCTTACCCCATAGAATGACAATCTGTTCTCCCCATCACTAAAATAAGTGACGGACGTCGTTGCGTTGGGTGCGCCCTCTAGCGTTGACGGTAATCCAGTCGGAACCATCAGAGTAGAGGCTGTATCGTTCAATGAATATCCCGCCATAACCGAGTCAGTGACTAAGTGGTCATAGGCTGGAATTGTTGCCATGGTTTTTAGGAGTGGGAATAAGCTCCCTTCATTGGTTGTCAGACGAGGGAGATGACGGACTGATAATATCTTTGTTTGAACGCACCAAGGTAAATGTTTAGCAAACGCTGGCTCATCTCGATTTCAAACAGAATACATCTCTATTTCCCACATTGAAGATTTTTCGATTGAAGACGTTGCTGAATGGTTTTTGGATCTTGAAGTCACAGCTTGAACGTTACCCATCTGAAAAGAAGATAAAGACAAAATGAGAATTGAGTTGATCAGTTCATCTGCTAAGTCGTTAGATGTTTTTAAAACTTTGCTAAAGACCCATCTTTTTATTTGTAATTAAAACCTGTTTCACTGACTGTGTATAGTTTCTGTGTAATTTTCCGCATTTACATGTAAGTATGTAATTTTAACTTTTTAGTGTAAAGAGTAATTTTTCAGATCCTTTAGTTGTTTGTAGTATTTTTAATGGTTTCATTTAATATACGTGTAGGTAACAGCTGGTCTGGCCTAATTTTTATAATTATTTGTTTTGGGATTTAATTGGGGAATTTAGGCCTATAAGTTTTGTTTTCTTGTAATGCTTTTCATTTTGCTGTTAAGCGCTTTGAGGAATGTCAATTCATATTGCGCTATATAAATACTGTTTTATTATTATTATTATTATCTGTGTAGAAATGGTAACCAGAAAATAAAAAATATTTTATTCAATTTCGTTTGAATTGAATGGTGAGCTGCATCGGCATTTAACATCAGCCGAAAGGCTTTTTATTCAATTTAAACCGTTTTCCTACTCACTGGTCAAATTAAAAAGTTAATTTGTAGTAGTCTGGTCGCAAATTATAAGTCCATTTCGAGAAAGCCAACAGCAAGACCATTGATTTTCATAACTGCCCCCTTTTTTATTTTATAGAAAACATCATTCAAACGTTTGCATTCAAGTGTCTCTTTTGTATGTGCTTTTTGATGCATGATTTGCCTGCTATAAAAGTTATTCATAGCAGGCAAATCATGCAAATCAAAAAACACACATACCAAATAAACAAATTTGAATGCAAACGTTTGAATGATGCTCTTTTGTGTTCATTTTTTGCTCTGAATGAATATAAAGAAATATAATTTATTTTTACCGATCTTAACGTGAGGGTTACAGATCACCTATAATTTCCCACACTTTAACGAGGCCTCATTTATTAGAAAATAAGTGAATCAACATAACCTATTTTGACCTAGGAGATCCTCTTTAATAAAATCTTATTGTTTGTCAACCTCGTCCATCGCTGACTTCCCTTTGTTCTTATTTGTTCGACCTCGGCCTATGAAACCACTCGGCAATATCCTCGGTTTCAATGGGGGGTAGACAATCCACACATAAAGCAAACAAAACAACAATACATAATTCTTGAACAGTTGTTCCCTTTAATATGAATGCATGCCAGATTGCATTTGCAATCTTAGTATACCTTAATGTTTTCTTTAAGAACACTTGATCAGTCGTGAATAATAGCCGGAACGTTTTGGCAGAGTCCGGTCCTGCCAAATTGTGTTGAGAATTTTATTTTGTTTTATAGTTTTGCAATAAGTAGTTTGAGTTGAGAGCTGCTGAAGGCAAAGGAAGCGAGTCTGCGAAATCCAAAACGCTGCGCTTATTACTTGGGTGTTTTGACACGTATTGGCGTTGTAGTCCTTACCTGTCTTCGACAAGGTAGATCACGATTGAGCGAAATTCTATATCAGTATGATGCGGCTTCCTTCACCCTTATAAAGACTACCACTTTTATTTCAACACAAAAGGAACAGCTTCTGGTCTCCTTGTCAGATTTTTCATCTGCATTGATTTTTAACTGTTCCCTTAAAGGCATTGCAGGACACCATTTGTATTGCTCAAAATGGTTGTTAGCGTAAAAACTTACTTGGTAACAAGCAATGGAGAGCCGTTGATGGTATGACATGTTTTGAGAAAACGACTCCCTATTTTTGAGAAAGAGGTAATTTCTGACTTAAATATTAAATGACGTCACGTCTGAAGTCTTTTATTAGGCATCTGAAAGCACACAAATCCGTGCAACAAGGGAGTTTTTCTGTTATTATTCTCTTGCATCTTCGATGAACAATTGAGTCAAAATTTCCATAGATTTGTCATTTCATCCAAAATGTTTTTCATTTCATTTTATTTCATTTATTTATTTCATAGATAAAATGCAAAGTACAGAAAATAAGAACGGTAAAGAAAACATACACATACAATTGGTAGAGAGCAAACACAAAGTAACACCCCTAATGGTTTTGAAAAAAAAGTAAACTAAATTACTATCGAGTTTAATGTTGGGATACAGCAAATGAGAACACTGGCCGTTGACAATAATTACCAGAAGGTGTCCAGTGCCTTTAATACACTAATGTCTTAACACAATGACGATAATAGGCCGCGACCCAATAAAAACACTCGGCTTCTTAAAAAGATTGTGTTTAAGTCACTCGGGTCGACTACAGATGCTCAGCTCGTGTCTCGTTGCATGAAATGGTTGGGAAACGTAGACTGGTTTACGGTATTAGGTGGCCATCCTTGGGACGTGTTGACGTTATTAACATGCGCTTCAGAATAATGTTGTTTTAAATTTTAGTTTTACCACAATTGGTTCTGTATGAAATGAATACTGGCGCCTTGTTTGAGGTTACTAAAGCTGTTGTGATTTATTAATGTAGTGATGTCTTGCCCGAACTGGAAATGTCACCAGAGCATTTCATTTAAGAAACTGTACCAGTTCTTAAAAAGTTAATAAATTCTTAATAGACATCCAGACAAACAACATGACATTGAATCACAAAGACTTGCTTTTACTGAACGTTAACGGTCTACGTGTTAATCACTCAAAATAATAAAACGCATAAAACCTAACTTGGTAACGAGTAATGGGGAGCTGTTGATAGTATATAAAACATTGTGAAAAACGGCTCCCTCTGAAGAAACGTAGTTTTCGAGATTTTCCACAAAATGTATTTCGAGACTTCATAACTAGATTTTGAGGTCTCAAAATCAAGCATCTGAGAGCACGTAACTTCGTTTGACAAAGTTTTTTTTTTCATTATCATCTCGCAACTTCGACCACCGATTGAGCTCAAATTTTCACAGGTTTGTTATTTTATGCATAAGTTGAGATACACTAAGTGAGAAGACTGGTCTTTGACAATTACCAATAGTGCCCAGTGTCTTTAATCGCACTGAGGTGGATTTTACAAAGAGTTATGACTAGTCTTATCTCGAGTTAAGACAAGTTACTCGTCCTAAACTTGGGATAAGCCATATTGTGTTTTATATCTCCTAGGACTAGTCCTAAGTATAGGCACTGGACACCTTTGGTAATTGTCAATGACCAGTATTCTCATTTCTATGTCAACATTTGGGCTCAATTGTCATCGAAGTTGCAAAGGAGTAGTGAAAGAAACAAACACACTTGCAACACAACTTGGTGCGCTTGATGATGCCTATAGAAAGTCTTCAGGCACTGAGACCCATGATGCATGCACAGACAAACGTTTATCTTTTGCTGTGTCTAATCTCTTTACCTTTAAATCACATATGAATAAAATAATTAAAATAAAACAAGAACAACAAAAACTCAAAGAAGGAACAGAAAGCCAGGCCTGCATACCAACTGAAGTGGAAGGACGTTTGATAAACCACCTTAAAGCACCGATATATATCTTCATCATTTGCTTGCAGTCACACTTGAAAACAATTTGATTAGATAGCAGTCTCGTAGCTTTGAGCACACGATGCCTCTGATTGCTCCACCTCCGCAGTATAACACACAAGTACGGGCTCCCCCTTGATTTCCCAGTAAAGTCCACCGAGTCAGTAAGAATAACAGACGGTCAATGCCTCTAGGTGCTAAGGGATTGGCAGCTTTTATTCACCATGGGATTTCCCGCAATTTCGCCTATTCTGGAGGTTTGAGGCTAAACAGTTTTTTTTTCGAGAAATCAGAGGGGTTTATTTTTACAGGTTTTGAAAAGTCGGAAATTACTCAAAAACAATGTTAACACGCTAGCTATATTGTCAACAATAAGGTTATTAGAGTGAACCTCTAATCTTAACACATTTCCAGAGTTATTATATAGACATATTGTTTAAAGGGAAGGTAAACGTTTGGTAATTGTCAAAGACCAGTCTTCCCACTTGGTGTATCCCAACATAAGCATAAAATAACAAGCCTGTGAAAATTTGAGCTAAAAGAGGAATAAAATACTTCTGGCTAAAGTGCTTTTATTACTACTTTATTGAGAAATTACCTCTTTCTCAAATTCCATGCTACTTCAGAGGTAGCCATTTTTCAAAATGTTTTACACTATCAACAGCTCTCAAAATCTCGTTACCAAGTCAGTTTTTAAGTTAATATTTGTTTTGAATATAACCAAACTTAAGCCTATTATGCCCCAACACTCCATACATTCTAATAACATTTTTTTTCAAATCACTATAGATTCATATTTTCTTAGCATGCAGTTGATTCCTACTTCAAAAAAAAAAAAAAAAAGCAAAATTAACACAGAAGTTCAAAAATTGAGATCAAATGATCGTAAACCGATTAAATTTCACTTTTAGACAATTGAATAAATGGATGTTCATCCAAAATAATCCCCCAAAGCCAAGCTAAGGAACGCTTAACCCATCTTGCCAAAGTGTGCGATCATAATCCCGGGTGAACTCGAAGCAAACTAGCACATGTTTAGTATTGAGGGTAGTTATCAGGAAAAATGTAATATCCTACTTTTGCAAGCAAGTTTTGTGGTAATAATAATAATATCGAAGTCTTATATAGGGCACGTATCTACCAAACAAGGTACTAAAGGCGCTGAGTATATACAAACTTTCAGTGATGAATTCTGAGACCCAATTATTTAGCACCTTATAAGGGTTTACAAGGTGCTACGGCGCATATAGCAGCCACAGCCAGGAACACCGGGGCGTACCCCTTCTCTTTTCGATAAGTGCACTGGGTTATTTTACATGCGTTACACAACACATGGGACCAACGGCTTTACGTCCCATCCGAAGGACGAGGCAATGGTTAAGTGTCTTGCTTAAGGACACAAGTGTCACGGCTGGGGATTCGAACCCACACTCTGCTGATCAGAAACAACAGAGTTTGAATTTGGTGCTCTGAACCGCTCGGACCCTTACAAATGCTTTTATAAAAATTAACAAACTGTTGCATGAAGAATTCACGTATAGAAGACCGAAGTTTCCATGGTACACATGGAAGTTGCAGCTTTTACCTTCAGTAGGCCTACATGTAGATGCAACTACAAACAAACTTAGACAACTGGAATAAATGAGCCTCAACACACCCTCATTTCTTAAAGTCACCTAGAAGTGGTATATTTTCAAAATAAAGCTTTTGTCACTAATATATGTGTTTTGATGAGTGGAATGTGAATAAACAGTTAACTAAGGTTTTACAAAATCAGTTCTTATGTTATTTACAACTTTAAGAGTAGACCCCGACCCGAGAGGGCGCTGTTCGTGACGTAAATCGAGGCAGACTTTGCCTGTAATGAGTAGAGTAAACACAATTGCAAAGTACATGTACGGACCAAGTCGTGAGTTTGTACGTTTCAAAAATTATTATTATTTTTTTTCCCGACAATGCCGACCAGGTGTATTGCTGCTGAATGCAGAAAAGTACTTTTTGAAATGTACCAACTCACGACTTGGATGTACATGTACTTTGCACGTGTGTTTACTATACGCATTGCAGGCAAAGTCTGCCTCGATTGACGTCACAAAAGGGATAGGCGGAGGCAGCCCCCCAAACAACTTTATATATTTTTTAAACATATAAATCGTGACAAGCAATTATTAAAAAAATTGTTTTATTGTTCGTAAGCATATACTCTTATGTTTGAAAGAATTTTTTTTATATTTCCAGGTGACATTAAATACAAACAAATCAAAACAAAGACCATGAGAAATCAAAGAAATTATTTAACAACCCCCCCCCCCCCAAGAAAAAAAAAAAAAAAAAACACACACAAAAAAACAAAGTAAAAAAAAAAAAACAGTCCACACACTAAACAAACTCGAACAAACCAATAGTCACTCGACTCCAGTCTAAGAATTTGAAATTAATATTCAAAAAAAAAATCTGCATTTAAAGCTATGGAGAGTTTCAATCGACACTATTGGCCTCATTACACAAATCATAAAAATATGATATACTGCATAACATCCTAATCAACCCCCTTGATGGTATCACTGATATTCGGCGGCTCCCTTTTCCTCTCTGTTTTGCATCAACAACAAAAATGCAGATTTTGTTTTTCGTGTTTGGATATCAGAAAAAAAAACATGAGTCTGTTTCCCGCAATAATCACCTGACCTACTTCTAAGTTAAGATATAGCCGCGGGCAGATCAAACCGGCAAATCACAAGGAAATCTCGTTAGCTTTTATCATAAAATGAATAAAGTCGAGTTGAGGGTAAGGTTTACGACCATGGTTATGATCTTTATGGTAGCTTTTCGGATCCTTGTCAGCCATAAAGAGCAAACACACACACGGAGATTACACACGTGTCGTATTTACAAGCAAGGTATTGTTTTCTCTAATTGCGACAAGCGCGTGCCATTTTATTGCAGTGACACGACGGATGAACTCATATACTTTCATCTTTTCGTGATTTATGGGTGTCAGGAGAGAAATAACTACTGAAAGAAGATCCGAATGTACTTCAACGGTAATTTAACATGAAGGGAGATGTCATAAGAAGAAAAGTTTCCTCGAACTTTCTTCGGACAAAGTACGAGAGATATCAATTCATTCAGCTTCATTTCTACAAAATGGAAATGGCTAAATTTTACAATGAATGTAACCTTATCAACTTGCTTAGCACAGAAAAGTTTTGCTTAACATAAATTGGTTACCAGCCAACAATACATTGGGTTAACAGTTTTGTGACTGGTGCCCCACTCATCTGTTTTGCTTAGCAGAGAAAATTGCTGAGCAGTAATTTCTGCTTAACAACTTAATGGAATTGGCCCTTGCATAATACACACTTGGATAGGAAAACATTAATGAAACGAATTACACTGAAAACCTATTTAAAAACTAAAATGTTCGAATGGTTTGGGGTTGATCCTTAACCTGGTTTGATACACAAACATAACGTAAAGGGGTATCATGTATTAAAGAACTCTGAACCATATGACCTAGAAATGAATCTAGTGTTTAAGACCATGCCGGAGGCTATGGGTCAATTTTGACCAGTGGCTTTTTCTAAACTAATCCATGGCTTTGCTCAATGCACACATTGATACTAATTATATACAGTCCCCTACTAATTTCCTCTAAGCATGCACACATAAAACATATAAAATGATGTACGGTGTTCATATAATTTGTCAAGTATGTCCTAAATGATTGATTAACCCTTCTTTACATGTTAAGTGTTCACATTTGTGTTTAGAAATTAATTTCCCTTTCTAAATGTTTTCCTACATATAACTTTTCCTGTATACAGCATAGCTCCCTTCAGCCATAGCTTTTCCTGTTCTAAGCTATAGAATTTTCTGTATTCAGCTATGTTGGTCTATAGCCTTTTATAAATTCAGCCATATCTTTTCCCGTTTTCAGCTATGGTTTTCCTATACTCAGCTATAGCTTTTCCTGTATTCAGCTAGCTATTCATGTTTTCAGCGTTAGCTTTCCTATTTTCAGCTTAAGCTTTTCCTATTTTCAGCTATAGCTTTTCCGACCTCGGTATAAACTAGACAGCGAGTAACTCAGAGCTATTTGCTATTCATCTTAAGCTGTTGATTGGTCGTCTTTGCTATCGCGGGAGTGTTTCGTTTGTCCAAGGGCACTTCTTTTCATTTTGATAAGAAGACAAGTTGGACACTATGGTTGAAGCACCGCGCCTCTGTCCCCTACTCCCAAGACGTTCATTTCTACTCGGTTAGTCACTCAAGTTAGGCCAACGGAATTGACCCTAATTCTTGGCAAACTCTGTTAGTGATATCTTGTGCACACCGGCTAAAATCTCCGCTCGGCCGAAAACAGAAGCAATTTGTTACATTTCGGGACTAAGCTATGGGTATCGGGGGAGTGTATTTGTTGCGTGGTATAGCTTGGCTCCTTAGGTTACCACGAGAGAGCGAGAGAGAGAGAGAGGAAGAGAGGGGGAAAGAATCAACTTCGACTTCCGTCTGATAGGAGTAACTTGCCGGTTTACGCATAAATTAATTGCTCGAATCTTGTGGGTAATAAAAAATGCAATGGAGCATCGATACAACATAATCAGTGAAAGATCTCGACCTCTGCTGGGTTGCTATTCTATTAAAACACCATAATGTTCTGAAGACAGTCTTTGCAGCTAATCTTCTTCCGAGGCTAAACATAGCCACAAGACGTCAGCAGTGCTTGGGGTTTGCTAACAACATTTTTTTCTCTGAAAATGGCTTGGATAGCCAAGATTTTTAAGCCAAAGCCTTAGGACTTCAATAAGAGCTAGCGAAGTGTTGATCCCAAGACGTATTGTTATTCATGTCTAGTGTCGATGGGGGAAATTGAAGTCATTGAAATGGAAATCAATGTAATAGTATCAAACCATTCGGTATTTGAGCAGCTTGATGGTAAATGATACCATGTCAAAACATATGTGATACCTTTTTAAAGGAATAGGGAATACTAGTTCTGTGAAACGAATTGGTTTAATACTGCCACCCAAATCGAAAAATAGTATGCGACTATATTTGTTAAAGTCTTCAAAGCAACTGCATTTGACGAACATCCGTTTGATCACGTCAAATTAAAATTATATATTGATTTAATAGATGTTAAATTTGCAAAGGTCTAGTTGGTAAGACATCTTTTCTAGATTGGCAAAGGTCGTGGGTTCGAATCTCAATCGAGTAATATGCCTGTGATTTTTTCAAGGAACCCGGGAAAGTATACATGGCTAGACTTGCACATTTTCGTGTACGGGTAAAAACAAAAACTAGATAATGATTGCTTACATACATAACACATACGTTTTAAATAATCATACGATAATTGTTGAGTTGTTACAGTTGAAACAGCCCCATGAGGTGGTTTTAAATAAACAATAAAAATGCTCTATATTAGTCAGAATTATTTGGATGTAAAGATTGTATAGTAGCGCCTTGCAGACACTTTATCAGCTCGAGTAAACAGCTAGAGTACTGCATAAATTATGATACATAATTATTATGAAATCGTTGGACATAAATCTTGTAGGTGGTGGAATTAAACACCAGGACAGACAACAATCGATAAGAACCGCAGACGGACTGGTTATTTTCTTTTTCAACAGACGCATCATTTCCAGGAGTCTGACTTAAATGGAAAATGTCTATAAAGAATTTTCTAGTTATTGCTGGAGATTACAAAGCTGACTGGCTATAGTAGTAAATCGTCAGAGAGCAGTGTATCACCCAACGATGTCATTTTCGAAGGAAAGTTTATTTAGATTGCGATACAACGGCGCCTAAATGCTTCTCGCTTCTGTATCTAATTTGGTCAAAGTTCACGTGTAATTTATCAAACTCATTAACAGGCTGATAATTTGTCATCTGACCATTGGTTGTGATTTATATCGAGCGAAACTGCCTGGGAAAAAAAAATTGTTTTGTGTGTACGAAAAAGAGGACAAGAGAATAATTTACGACGGAAAGGAACGAATGGTAGAATGTTTTATTTTGATGCTTATATATTTTTTTGAAGTGAGGTTGTTTAAGGTAAACATAAATAAAAAAAAGCTTAAAGACAATGGACACTATTGGTAATTGTGGTGTATCTCAACATGTATATTATGCATTAAATAAAAAGCTGTGAAAATTTGAGCTCAACTCGGTCGTCGAAGTTGCGAGATAATAATGAAAGAAAAAACACCCTTGTCACACGAACTTGTGTGTTTTCAGATGCCTGATTTCGAGACCTCAAATTCTAAATCTGAGGTCTCGAAATCAAATTCGTGGAAAAATACTTCTATCTCGAAAACTACATTACTTCAGAGGGAGCCGTTTCTCACAATGTTTTATAATCAACCTGTCCCCATTACTCGTCACCAAGTAAGGTTTTATGATAATAATTATTCTGAGTAATTACCAATAGTGTCTTCTGCCTTTAAGAAAAAGAAAAAAGGACAATGTAACAATACTACAACTCCACATGGCTAACTATAGAGATACAATCGACTCGTCTTTACAAATAGGTCTAATATTGACATCATTCGAAATTCAAAAAGGAGGACTGTTTTTGTTTGTTTTTGTCCCGCTAGTTTTGTTGACCTCAAAAACCTTAATAATGTCCAAGGCCAAATGCTCATCCCCGTGCTCCAATATTGGTTGCCCTTTCTTTTATAAGGGGAATGCTATTTAAACCCTTCATTTTCGACTGGGTGTAAAATTTTATATGTTAAGCACAGCTTCAAGTAAAGTTGTTATATTACCAAATAAAAGGGTCAATTGTGAAAATCGTAACTTAGCCGAGTTTGCAGTTTAGCAGCTATGTGAAATTAGACTATTTTTTGACCGATTAATGGCTACACATAGAGAACAAACGTTTCAAAATAACTGCACACGTTTTGAACGCAAGGGTTTAGAACCACATCTTATGTATGCTACCTACACGCTACTGTAACATGTTTTACAGGATAATCCTAATAATCCCCACCCCAAAGTTCCAATGTTTCCCACATAGACAAAACACATAACACGAGTGACACATAATATTACTCTTGCAGAAATAACCTTTATCTTCTTAGCCCCAATAATCGTGTCATACAGACGAGGTCACATTTTGTGCTTACCTATAGAGTGCAAGAACGGATTTTGCAGACTTAAACAAACCTTAGTACATGCATCTATAAGTAAGACATAAGACATAAGACATAAGACATAACACGACTTCAATGATCTCCAAAAAGAAGAAATTGCGTTGCACGCACAAGTTCTATAAAAAGCACCACAAATATCAAAAACACCAAAACAGCACAATAATATACAATGCACAAAGATAGACCCCCCCCCCCCCCAAAAAAAAAAAAAAAAAAAACAGACACGCCGTATATAAACAACGATATACAAAAATTAAAGAAGACCATAGAGAAAAGTTCTTTCCTTGATTAGACCAAACAGTATTTTCATACATTATGCCCATATAAAGGTTTGCCATGGGTCCAGCGTTGACTGTGAGTTAGAATAAAGGCACTGTAGGAGCATACAATCACGCCACTAAGTCCCCTGTGGTGATACCTCGGCAGCTTAATTGATTTACGTTACAAACCCAAGAGAGACAAAACCATAGGAGTGCGTTGACCAATGTTGCTTTATTGTCAGTTTATAATTATTCCAAAGAACAGTATTACTTAAGGTCAGTATACTACTAGCCATGGCACCCAAATGGAATGAAAACCAAGGAAGGAAGTGTCAGTTTTAAATGATGTTATAACATTCCATTGTGAGAAATGCTCAAGGGAAAACCCACGCCGTCAGGTAGGAACTGAAAACCAAATCCACGTAGTACCTCATTGGAATTCGAACCGGGGTCGTGTAGATTGAGAGAGATAACAATACAATAGGAAATAAACCACTGCGACAACCCGACCGCCATAAAGAGTGAACACAAATTTCCCAAACCCAAATAAGTAAAAAAAAAAAAAAAAATACTAGAATACTGTGATTGCTGACCAATTGATAGACTGTGACATGGTTAACTTTAATATAAGTTAATTGTTATGGTTAGCGCACTGGACACTATGGCAATTACTCAAAATTATTGTTAGCATAAAAGCTCAGTTGGTAACTAGCAATGGAGAGCCATTGATAGTATCAAACATTGTGAGAAATGGCTCACTCCGAAGAAACATAGTTTTTGAGAAGGAGGTTGGAATACTTCAGGCCTGAAGCCTTATTATGCATCTAAAAGCACACAAGTTTGTGCCACATTTTTTATTTCTTCAGCATTCTGTTACAACTTCGATGAGCAGTTGAGTCCAAAATTTTACAGGTTTGTTATTTTACGCATTTGTTGGGACCAACACCAAGTGAGAAGACGGGTGTTTGACAATCACCAAAGGTGTCCCATGTCCAAACTATTTAAAAAAAAAATTGTCTTAAGAAGCACCGGTGTAACAAGGGTAAAGTCGACATAGATTTCGTAATACAAATAGATTTAAATACCTGCTGTCCTTATGCATGGAATAGAATAGTTTATCTTGACATGCCCTTGGCCTACAGGTGAGGAAGTAAACAGTTCGATCAATGCATAATATGTTAACAATGTTTGAAATCGCGAGGACGCCTTAAATCACATTCCCTCCTCAGGATTACTCCGTGGGGTCAGAACAAAAAAGTACATTAAATTGATTATAATCAAATTAGCTGTCACGTCGAACAAAACAACCTATGTTAAATACATTCCATTGATTGAGCATGCTATTGTTGTGTTACTCTGACGTATCTAACCCTGAACTGAGTTTGACTTGAGTTTTTAACTGAACAGTATAAATCCCTTCGCTGAACATTCGTGCTAAGTGCCTTACTTCATAATAGTTCAATTCGTACAAAAGAAATGCAAATGAGTTTTTTTTCCCGATTTTTTTGAATTACAATCAAACACTCATACTACAGTACTCATGAATTATTTTATAGTGTGCATCTTCATATTTTTCTAAAAAGTCAAGGTCATATTCCGTTATGTTTTCTTCACAACTTTTAACTTGAGTTGACTGATTGGATATTAAAATGACGGTTTTCAAATAATACATAACTTGTCACGCTGGATGTCTTCATAAAAATTCTATCCATTACTTTAACCACTTCTTGCTCATGTGTTTTCATTTAATAATTTATCTTGATGTGGCCCAAGGCTCTCTACATACACATGAAGGCTCTTCGTTGAATGATTTCAACAATGTATAACGTTATAACTTTGATTGCCAAAGGCAATCAAAAACACATACGAATGTCTATTCATATCAGTTTTCTGCAGGGAGCCAAGACATAACAGAGAAGAAAGAACAGCCGAATGTTAAAATAATAATACTCGCTATACGAAACGCTGAGATCATAAACAGTCCGGAGCTATGGAGAGAAACTTTGGGAATCATTAAAAGAGGTAGCACCATATGCATATCTCTTTTTTAGTAGTGGTGGTTTTATGTAAAGAACCAGTGGTTAACGACTCAACGTTTTGATCAGTATGTTATGAGGGTCCAACTTCACAGAGCTGCTTAGCACAAAAATTAGCTATCACCCATAAATATGATTACCAGAGCAAGGTTACCAGCCAAATTACCATGTTACACGTGCAATTTGTGACTGGTGTTCTGCTCATTTCTGCTAAGCAACAAAATGTTAAGCAAAATTGTCTGCCTAATCAGCTCTTTGAAATTGGGCCCTGATCGTCTTACGGAGAATATTTTCACAAACGTAATGAGATCACGTCACTTGACAATGATGGTTGTTGACGCCTTGTTGTCTCTGATTCGTTTCTGGTAATATTATTTAGCACTATTTTTCTTTGAATGTAATTTCATTACGGAGTTTGACGTTGTAATCTTATAATGTTTTAAATACATTGCGCTTTTAACACGTTTATTACACTTGGTATACCATAAAGGGATACGTTGCCGTGGATCAGGCGAAGATTGGTCTATGAAAAGCGTTTGAAAAGCGTTTGTTATAAAATGCATGGTTGCAAAGATGTTTTAAAAGCAGAAAATAATGATCCACACAAAAATGCCTCGAAATGCACAATTTTCCTTTTTCTTTGTGAACTAACACGGCACGCCATTTTGTGGAGTACAAGCTTGTATGGATCATTATTTTCTACTTTACAACCATGTGCATTTTAAAACACAAGGTTTTAAACACTTCTTATAGACCAACTCGCCCGACCCAAGGCAACCTTTAAGAAATACTGGTAATACTGGTTACTTTTATGCTCTTTAAGTACATGGAAGTAACGTTCTTATTTGTTTTTGTGATTCAAAACTACTCATTTATTGCGTGTATTTGCAGAATATGGACGACAAAAGAGGCGAATTTAAATCACGAGGTTAATTATTATTTCTGTAAAAAGAAAAGGTATATCGTTACTTTGAAGCTGCTTATTTGTAAGCTTCTTATTTGTAAATGTATCTGTCACTCATTGTATAATATTGTCGTTCTCTTTTATGCGCTAAGAGGCTTATGCATACGGCGCTTCATAGTCTTTGTTAATGTTTAATGTTTTCAGAAAGAAATTGTATGATGCCAATGGTCAAAGTTACATAGATTTTAGTATCTTATCTGGGAAGGACAGTTTGTTTTCCTTGTTGAACTCACAGGATAAAACCATTATGAATTGTGTTGTGAAGTATATATTTTCTGCTTTTAACTTAAAGGAAACCTAAACATTATTTAATAATTGTTCTTGCTTACATCTCCTTCTTTGCTGTATTATAAATTGTATAGGGGTCTGGGTTTTGTTCCGCTTAAAAAAAAAAAAACAAACAAAAAAACAACAATTCAATACAATACAATAAAATATTATTAGTTTAATAGTAGTATTTTTGTTATATTATGTGTTACTTGTCTTTTATAAGAGACCCTCATACCACAATCTCTCCCATGCCCTCCGTAGCGTTACAGAAATATGCCATGACTCTCATGAATCTATACCTTGATAAATTTTCTGACACCTTTCCCCCTTCCTTCAATTGATTTTCATTTTTTCTCTCACAATATAATAATATAATCAAAATTAAATTGAATTCGCACTGATTTACGAAACATATCCCGAGGCAATATCCGTCCAAATATTATTCGCTCAATCTACAGACCCAACAGTATGACTGGAAACCCCATCGATCAGAAAAAAAAGAACACCCACAATATTGGACAGTGCAGAATCGAGGAAATTATTATGTTTTATATATTCTTTACAGACCTACTGTACAATTCAATTCTCACTTGTTTTCATGCTTTGTCATTGTCGTTGAGTATGTAGGGATATCAATGGATATTTGGTTAAAGGCAATGTAGTGCTTTACCAGCAATGGAGAGCTGTTGATATAATAGAAGACATTTTGTGAGAAACGCCTCCCTCAGAAGTAAGAACAGGTTTGAGAAAGAAGAAATTTCTTCACTCAGATTATAAAAGACTTCAGTAGAAGCCTTTCACTATTCATATGAAAGCACACAAGGTAATGTTCTTCTTTCATTTTCCCCTCGCAATTTCGATGACCAATTGAGCCAAAATTTACACAGGTTTGTTAATTTATGCATATGTTGGGATACATCAATTGAGAATACTGGTCTTTGACAATTACCAAATGTGTCCAGTGTCTTTAACAATGCTTTAACACACAAAACAGCCATGAGCAAGTTCGAGTGAGGCATTATAGTCGACTATAGTCGACCATTGGTTGATTTTTCCTGGTACCCAGGATGTACTCAATGCATAGGTAACCACGGAACATTGATCAGTGGTTGATAAATGGTCGCCACCCAAACTTGCTCCCTACTGTAAATGAAAATTAAAACTCAACGATTTGTTTTCTATGTTCCTGCAATAACATATGCTTGGCCTATTTAGATTTGTTAAAGTGAAATTAGGAACCGTAACGTTGGACACCCACACACCATATTAAATTATTTGCAGAATTACATTTCAAAGCAATACATAGTTCATATATACTATAAAATCAAGAACAAACTAGAAATAATAGTAAACTTTATGTCTTTTCTCCTGAAGACGAACAGGGGTACTATTCGAAACGTCGAAAACCACCCGGCTCTTTTCAGAGCCGGCACTCCCGCAAAAGAGAGTTATTACGTGATTGTACCCGTTAGTTTATTATTTCTTATAAGTTGTTCTGATCCTTTACACCATGCAAAGCTTCAAACATCACTCACTAACAAATTATTAAAAATTATAGCAAGACAGCTTTCACTTTTATTAATTTGTATATTTTGTTTTATCATTATAAAAAACATGCATACTACCTTTAATGTAATATATGGCACTGAAAACATCCAGGAGTAGTATGACTGTTCAATCAAAATATGCTGTGAGGCTGGACTTTAAAGCTTAGGAAGATCAAAGCATCAAAACAGCAAGGTGTATTACCACTGGCCTTTCTGTGAGCCAAAACAACCTTAGTGAAATGTTCCTCGTGCTCTCGCAAATCCTACCGGATTGTAACAGCACCAATGCAAAGATTGGGATGCCTTTAGCCCGTGCTTACTGTGGGACTTAGTTATTTAGATCAAGCACTCTCTGGAGAATAATTAGCCATGAGGTTTTAGCTAACCACAGTTGTGACACCATTTGAGAAGGTATATTGAAAGCAACAAACATTGGATTTGTACCATAGTGATGCAAATGTTAGTGCACAATGATACAATGAAGAGCGTTTAGGAATCTGTGGTAAATGTACAGGTGTCTGAGCGATTGCCCAATAATGGGTGGTTTAAAGGCATTGGACACGTCTGGTAATTGTCGATCACTTACTGCATCAACATAATGCATCAAATAACAAATCTGTAAAAATTTGGGCTCAACTGGTCATCGAAGTCACAAGGGAATAATGAAAAAAATACACCATTTAATGGTTGCACACATTTGTGTGCTTCAGATGCCTAAAAAGTCCTTTGATATTTTTGTGAAGAATTTACCTCTGTCTATAAAGCTACGTTACTTCAGAGGGTGCCTTTTCTCACAATGTTTTATACTATCAACAGCTCTCTATTGCTCGTTTGTAAGCTGTTAGACTGACAATTATTTGGAGTAATTACCAATAGTGTCCAGTGCCTTTAATAAGCCTACACAACAAAATCCAATTGTGAAAGGCGGTAGCAAAACATCATCGGCATTTTATTTGAGTTCCTAAAATGGTCTTCGGATTATTCAAGTCACGTCGATAACAACCAGGCCTTAACATCACGTCGTAACAACCCACAAAATGAACGCTCTTATAGTATAGGTCAAAAGAGACGTGTACACAAGGTTTGGGTCCCGTCATCCCACTGAAGCATCTCGCAAAACACTACCGTAGTAGAACGTGCAGATCCTCTGCAAAGATGACTTAACCATAACCATGAAAACATTAAGATGGAAGAGGAGGTGGGGGGGGGGGAAAGACAAATCTCAGCACAGTGTTTTTTTTATTTGTGACAAACATCTCGTCTTGTACTGGGATGATGACACAAGAGAAAGTACACTTAACTTTGACTCGGCGTATTGGTAATTGAATAGGGTAGGTATAATACGCTTTAATCCAGTTAGATCCATTGGAGGCTAGCTTCAACTTTGATTAGCTCAAAGTAATGCATCTGAATGTAGAAACAATTGGGCGTACGTTGTTAACGGCTTGTGTCTGGATAGGGGCAATCTTCAGACCGGGATTCAGCTTGGTCATGACTTACAGTCGACACATCAGCAGGTTGAGTTGAATAGTGACGGCATATGGGGGCTGTATGTTATTGGCAATGCTCCCACATTTAATGATTGATTCTTATTAGTGAAACACTCCTTTGGTAAAGCTGTAAGTGAGTTACTGCTAGCCTGAAAGCCCAACCTGTGGTTTGTTAACGGCAAATAAACGATCACAAAACATTTGCAGAAAGATACTATAACACATGTGTTGTACATATAAAAACCAATAACCAAATTGAATAAAAACATAATACACTTAACTGAAAGACTCTATATTTCGGATTGAGCAAAAACAAATACGACTAGAGTGTGTGACTCGAACCAACGACCCCGGATAAACGTGCCGGCGCTCTATTAACTTAGCCATCTATCCATATATTGGCAGTTTCTCTATTTTGTCAATATTCTCCATACAAGTAATCAATGATAACATATTTGTTTAGTTTGAATACTTGTAACTTTTTAGTAATAACATCAAAAACTGTAAAAAATAATAAAGTGACGCAGTAAGCACTGGGCAGACACTGCACCTTTGTCACGACACCGCAGCATGACTCCGTGACCTGTGTTGCAGTGTTTTGTCCCGTCGGTCAAAAAGCATATTTCCCGCTTTATTTATTATTTATGGGAAACTGGAATCATGATATTATGGGATCAAATTTCAATCAATACAAGTTGAACTTTTTCGAAGTAGGACAAAATGACGCGGAGTGAATGTATACGGATTGGGAACAAAAATCGAGCAGGCTTCTACGACCAACAAAAGACGTCTGGGCGCTTGAAGATCGGGTCCGATGGTTGAACAGAATATTGTGGTGGTCGTCATTGAAGAAAATAATTACAAGAAAGATTTTCAGTCAGAAATTTTGAATAAAGGAAAACTGGGACGAGGAGACTGTCTTTGATCGGATAGCACTTTAAAGGGCAGCCACACAACGATGAGGAAGGGAAATTGTTAATCAAACAGGACAAATAAATCTATTGATGATTGTTTAAAGAATGAAATTAAACATACGGATATAGGCCCTATGGTAACAACATTAGTTTTTATCATAGTTAGATTTATCTTGATTTTAAAACAAATTTAACAACCAAGATAATGTAAATCATAAATTTACATTTAGATGTGTTTACTTGTATCAAATCCTAAATTGCATCGATAGCTTAAAGACGGAACCAACTATTTAGCTTAATCTTTAACTTAAAACAAAGTTGCAAACCTAAAAAACATTTATAATTAATTAACTTGAAGATGATGAGTTAATCCAACGGTTCTTTTCAGAACCACCCCAACTCATTTAGAGATTGTTATTACATGGTGTTACCGCAAACCCTTCTATATCTTATTTCCACCATGCAAAGTTTCAAATCCTACTTATGATGTGTTTACTTATATCAAATCCTAAATAGCATTAATAGCTTAAAGTCAGAACACATTATTTAGCTTAATAGGCTAATCTTAATTTTAAAACAAAGTTATCAACCTACAACATGTTTAGAATTAATTAACTTGAAGATTTGTTTACTTATATCAAATCCTAAATTTAGCATTAAAAGCTTAAAGACTAAACAAATTATCCAAGCCCGTAGTAAAGTGGCAACATCACTTATCCCTCTTGTGTCGCCAGAAGATCTCAACGAGAGATTAATTTAATAGAGTCCCATTTCATAGAGCTGTATAGCGGCCTAATTTGTGCTATTCCAAAAAGCATGCTAACCTTCCGGTTCTTTTTTTTTTCTGCGTTTATTGCTCTTTAGAACAGTGCTACTGTCGTCAGAAGACATTATATCACTTTAAAAGGTTCTCAATTCTTGGTAAGCTGAATGTTATGAAGATGAATTCTATACATCGAGCATCTCCCCAGGGCTATTCCGTCTTGTCGATAACGAGGAGTTACTATCTTAATCTGATGTACATACGGAAGACATAAACCTGCCAACACAACTGATGCCCTTTTTGATTCCGAAGTTCGTTAAAAAAAAAAACTGCTGTCTATTCTCTGCTACCACTGCGTCCATTAGAGTGTCAACTTCATTTATTTTTGTATGTGAAATGTTATACGTGTGGAATGGAGAAACATGTAAATGTTTGTACCTTCAGTGATTCCGTGTGTAAAGTATGTCTCTCAACAAAGCTATAAAAACACAAATAAAAACAAATAAGGACTAAGTTTCATCTTGATTTTCATGTAGACTACCTTATACCGTTGGTGCTCGTATTTTGAGTGTGTCAAACATTCCGAGTTGGTTTTTCATTTCAGTTGTTTTCGTTTTTGAGAAGGTTAAAGTCACAGAATGAAATTAAACATACGGATATAGGCCCTATGGTAACAACATTAGTTTTTATCATAGTTAGATTTATCTTGATTTTAAAACAAATTTAACAACCAAGATAATGTAAATCATAAAATTACTTTTAGATGTGTTTACTTGTATCAAATCCTAAATTGCATCGATAGCTTAAAGACGGAACCAACTATTTAGCTTAATCTTTAACTTAAAACAAAGTTGCAAACCTAAAAAACATTTATAATTAATTAACTTGAAGATGATGAGTTAATCCAACGGTTCTTTTCAGAACCACCCCAACTCATTTAGAGATTGTTATTACATGGTGTTACCGCAAACCCTTCTATATCTTATTTCCACCATGCAAAGTTTCAAATCCTACTTATGATGTGTTTACTTATATCAAATCCTAAATAGCATTAATAGCTTAAAGTCAGAACACATTATTTAGCTTAATAGGCTAATCTTAATTTTAAAACAAAGTTATCAACCTACAACATGTTTAGAATTAATTAACTTGAAGATTTGTTTACTTATATCAAATCCTAAATTTAGCATTAAAAGCTTAAAGACTAAACAAATTATCCAAGCCCGTAGTAAAGTGGCAACATCACTTATCCCTCTTGTGTCGCCAGAAGATCTCAACGAGAGATTAATTTAAATTCAATTGATCCCTACAAATCAAGACGCCATCTGGTTCGTATGAGATTTGCAAATTTGCTCTAAAAATACCACAATGGTCCGACCTGTTGTTTATTTCAGTGTCTATATATTCAAAACACAATCAGTTCCTTTAATGTAAATTAATCAGAGCTGCCGTGTAGTCCGTACTGAAGTATAGACACAGTATCGAGTGCACACTAGACACCGGAATATTCTGTATAAACTAATTAAACATATGTTATTCTTCGTGTAAATAAATACAGGTGTAATTATAGGCAACAGCTGTGGAGAAAGTCAACAACGGAGAAAATGGACTCAGCTGCCGTTGGTAAGTAGACACAAACTCCTGGCATTAATCTAATAATTGATCATCTCTGCCTACAACAATATTTGAAGACGAACGTCCTCGTGACTTGACTCGGTAACCTAATTACTACATTCATGGCTGACTTTACAAAGATTGAGCATGTACCTTGGAAACTGCTCGGAGCATCTTGTGCTAATGGCTGTCATAAAACATGCAAACTAGAAAACATCACTCTGATGTGACCCGAACCCACGACCCATGCCATTCCCACTAAACCACTGAGCGGGACCAGCTTTTTGCTCTTTCAAAGCTGGAGCATAAAGGCTTTCCTCCTACAACTGCTTCGAGCAGCTCGTAAACTTGTGCTTTCGTCCCAAAACCTGCCAGACTAAAAAACATCACTCCGATGTGACCCGAGCCCGCTACCCGACCCGAACCCACGACCCGAACCCACGACTCGAACCCACGACCCGAACCCACGACCCGAACCCACGACCCGATCCCACGACCCGAACCCACGACCCGATCCCACGACTCGAACCCACGACTCGAACCCACGAACCGAACCCCGGCCCAGGACGACCCGAACCCACGATCCAAACCACGACTCGAACCCACGACCCGAACCCCCGACCCCAGGGTCCCATTTCATAGAGCTGTATAGCGGCCTATTTTGTGCTATTCCAAAAAGCATGCTAACCTTCCGGTTTTTTTTTTCTGCGTTTATTGCTCTTTAGAACAGTGCTACTGTCGTCAGAAGACATTATATCACTTTAAAAGGTTCTCGATTCTTGGTAAGCTGAATGTTATCAAGATGAATTCTATACATCGAGCATCTCCCCAGGGCTATTCCGTCTTGTCGATAACGAGGAGTTACTATCTTAATCTGATGTACATACGGAAGACATAAACCTGCCAACACAACTGATGCCCTTTTTGATTCCGAAGTTCGTTTAAAAAAAAAACTGCTGTCTATTCTCTGCTACCACTGCGTCCATTAGAGTGTCAACTTCATTTATTTTTGTATGTGAAATGTTATACGTGTGGAATGGAGAAACATGTAAATGTTTGTACCTTCAGTGATTCCGTGTGTAAAGTATGTCTCTCAACAAAGCTATAAAAACACAAATAAATACAAATAAGAAGGACTAAGTTTCATCTTGATTTTCATGTAGGCTACCTTATACCGTTGGTGCTCGTATTTTGAGTGTGTCAAGCATTCCGAGTTGGTTTTTCATTTCAGTTGTTTTCGTTTTTGAGAAGGTTAAAGTCACACCAAGGACAAACTGCCTGTCATCAAACCAGTTTGATACAGATCGAGACCATTCTCAAACGATCTCATCCGATAAAAAGTATAATGTACTTCTTCGAGACATACTTTATCGTCTCAATATTCTTAAAGCATTATATTTTAGCCAAAACCATTTTAATTAATTACACGAACGCAGGGGAACTGGTGGAATATGT
The DNA here is from genome assembly GCF_032118995.1 of Asterias amurensis. NCBI lineage: Eukaryota > Metazoa > Echinodermata > Asteroidea > Forcipulatida > Asteriidae > Asterias > Asterias amurensis. The sequence continues at coordinate 20,399,480 of NC_092654.1, forward strand.
AATTGTTAGTTTGGATATTATGCGCGCTATAAACATTCCCTGATCTTCAGCACTTTGGACAACAATTAATCAAACCCTTAAAGGTACACTGAATTTTCACATCCAATAGATTTTCTCCGTAGTTTTACACCACAGCCATAAATGGCTGGAATGTGTTTGCACAAGGCAGTATCTATTTTTTTGTATTCAGTTTATCTCATTCAATTGTATGGCTACTAATTTTGACGCTGGAAATGTTGCCGAGTAATTTTTTTGTTATAATTAGAATTGAACAATTCATATCACGTTACTTTTATACCCGTGACATTTTATGAAACTAAGCTAGTACCAGATCAGACGCAAACTAATTGTTCGTGATTGTTTGTGCTATGTTTTTATAGAGGGAAGGGCTCAAGCTGAATTGTTGATTATCTTCCATCTAGCTTCAAGTTCACTTGAGAAAAACATACAAAATGAAAAATCAATTTCTGTGATAAAGGTTATCAAAATATAATGTAGTCCTTCCCTTTAACAGAAGTATTGGCCGCCAGTATGAATTCTTTTGTGAATGTGATCTACACTACGGTAACGCAATTTACGGAGTGTACGGCGGAACACAGTGGATGGGAGCATCTTGCAAAAATGAAATCATGGCTTTTCGAAAGAGGGTACATGACTTTAGTATTTGGAAGATAAATAGCGCAGATGGAGCTATTAAAAACAAGTTCTTTATCACAGCTGAAAACTGAGAATTATTTACTCCTCTCGCGGGCGACCCAATTTCAGATGAGGCCACAATTCAACTTTTGTTTTTGTTGTTTCCCCCCACGCAAAAAAAAAAAGTCTAAGTTCTCTTGGAGCAACCACCGACGATAAAGTATAATTTATATTGAAAGACGTGGAGTAATTTAAGAACATAACTCGACAACATATCCTAGCGGTGGGGTGTCTGAAATGCCACATAGAGCAATTACCAAACGGCTAAGATCTTCTTACATGTATTAATCAAATCATAACATAGGGTCTACGTACTGAACTCAAGCCCCTATATCGACTATCAGTTTTCTACCGTAACATGTGGCTATTACAAACTCATGTAGGCCACAGACGAAGCTTTGGGATTTATAAGAGCTTTCATATCATGTTGTCCCTTTGGAAAGGGACATTTTGTGATATTACTAGCCGAGATTCGTCCAGCGGCAGCTGTGAAAACCTTGTTGAGATTTCTCTACGACCCCCCAGCTCTACCGTTTGTACTTCACCTATGTCATTACGCAAATAGCTTGCTCCGGATGGATGGATGCCATGAGTTATAAACCTGATTTACAAATTGACTGTTCTTTATATAATTACGGCACACATAGCGGGCAAATGGAGATACCATATTTTTTTTTAATGTTTAACCGGTTCGTTTGAGGAGCCCGTTTTCCCGCTATTCATTACGAATGATAGATGATCATACATGTGGAATACAGTTTTTAACTTCACCAATGTTTCTCCTTTGGGGGACATTACACAGCAAGACAATTACAATCGTTTAGAGTGTTTGTTTAGCGCGTTCGGATGATTAAATGTCCTGCATATGGACCATTTATACATTTAAAGGGAAATACCATTTTCGGTAATTGTTGTATTTTTTTTTCGAGAAAATGTGGACAGTTAAATAAGAGGAGTATTACCATCGTTTAGAGTGTTTGTTAAAGGAACACGTTGCCTTGGATCGGTCGAGTTGGTCTTTGACAAGCGTTTTTAACCGTTTATTATAAAATGCATATGGGTAGAAAGATGTTGTAAAAGTATAATACAATGATCCACACAAACATGCCTCGAAATTGCACGGTTTTCCTTTTACCCTGTCGACTAACACGGTCGGCCATTTATGGGAGTCAAAATTTTGACTCCCATAAATGCCCGACCGTGATAGTTCGCGTTGTAAAAGGAAAACCGCGCAATTTCGAGTGATACTTGTGTGGATCATTATATTCTACTTTTAAAACATCTTTCTAACCATATGCATTTCATAACAAACGGTTTCAAACGCTTTTAATAGACCAACTCGTCCGATCCAAGGCAACGTGTTCCTTTAAGCGCGCTTGGGATTAAGTGTTGCATGTTATATGCCGTGCATTTGCTTTTTAAAGGAAAATTACATTTTGTTGTATTTTTTTTCGAGAAGGTGTGGATTGGTGAGAAAACTTGAGCGTTCCATCGACCAAAAACAATGAGAGCAATTAGCAAAAATTTCATGTTGTCTGACCAGCCGACCATCGCTTCAAAATTATACAAAGTTAAAATAAGATAACGCCTGATTGCCGAAACGATTTCACTGGCTACTTGGGTACTTTCAGTCAATAAATATTTTCTGATATGTAGCTTTTAAAGACACTGGACACTATTGGTAATTGTCAAAGATCAGTCTTCTCACTTTGTGTATCTCAACATATGCATAAAGTAACAAACCTGTGAAAAGTTGAGCTTGATTGGTCGTCGGAGTTGCGAGATAACTGTGAAAGAAAAAACACCCACGAAATCAAATTCGTGGAAAACTACTTCTTTCTCGATAACTACGTCACTTCAGAGGGAGCCGTTTCTCATAATGTTTTATACCATTAACCTCTCCCCATTACTCGTTATCAAGTGAGGTTTTATGCTGATAATTATTTTGAGTAATTACCAATAGTGTCCACTGACCTTTAATCTGAGCTTCATTATTTCATGTTTACAAATGATGTAATTTACGTTTAAGTTTCAATTTACGGGTTTTATCGTTCTATAAGGTATGTTTTCAATTTTTTCGAGGACTATTTTTAATCCTGGTTTTCGTTCCATGGCAACAAACACGCAGCAAGCTGATATAAAACTCTCACAAAAGATTTATTATTATGTTGGAAATCGTAATAATTATTTTGTGACTAAATAATTGTACATATCAATACTCTGGCCTTTTAGCCACTGGACCGCCCAGCCACCTGAAGCAATACACTGTTACATGCGGTAGGAGGAAACCTCGCCAGCTTGTGTTTGTAGAAACAAAAGTAGCATCAATCCATCTAATTGTTTGTACAAATAGTTATAAATTACCCCCTTCACCCGTAAATGCTGATATGCTAGTGGTGATATCATAATTTAGCTCATACCTGATAAAACGCTCATTTTTCTGCAACAATGTATCTTTTACTTTCATCACGATGATATTGTCGGAAAATATTGCCTTAGCAGTTAAAATGAGCATTGAGCCAGATAAAAGCCTGGAACAGCTATTGTGCTCATTGTTAACCTTATGCAGAAATAATCGCCATACATATTACCGGAAGCTGTTAACGAGAGTCACCTATTGTTCCCTGTGAACTTATTACTTCCGAATAAATTTACAGACAATTACACAAATTATGTATACATAATAAGCCTTGGCTATCTTTTGAAATTGAACCACGATTCAAGTAAATTCCCACAAGAATTTCAATTGTTTTGTTGGTAATGCTTTTCAGCGAACTCAGATGACGTAGTAACTATAGGAAGATTAACGGCGACTGTGTATATATACTTAGCTTTAAATTTTAATCGATGTTTCTGTAAGATGCTATTTACTAATCAAGTTTGGCATTAAAATTTGACATTTTTATCCCTTCGACGAGTTTTTATTTCTTTAGTTGTAAACCATTCGGGAAGAAGGAGCACCAACTTGAGACGATTGGAGAATACGCCAGTCTCCACTCTGCAGATTTATCATGTGTTGTGTGTCTTCAGTGGCGAGTACTTAAAACACACAGCGTTATATCAAGTCCACTATGCTACAAGGGTCCGTGGTCAATTTAATTAAATGTGTGCTGTTTTTGCGAAACCGATATCTGTTAGACGAAACTAAAGTCAACGCCGGTCTATCTTTTAGACTAAAGTCCGTGTAAGGAAGTAATTTAAGAACTTGATTGAGGAAGGGAAGAAGGGCATGCCGTGGTTTGAAAGTCATGAACGGCAGAGGTTTACACATGGACTTAGACTCGAGACTATTTGCACAGATGTTTGGGAGAGATGGTTAAAGGCTATTTAAAAATAACCCAAAGGAAACGTTGTTCGGAGAACTTGAAAGAAAATCCAACCTTGTGTTCTTGTTAACCTTTTACTGAAAATAATCGCCTATACAAATTACATAATCATTACGGCGCTCCAGCAAATTACGTACTTGCGAAAAAAGTGAAGCAGAAAGAGAAAACTAAACAATTTTATCAAAATCCATCAGGGCAGAGAGAGGTTGACTAATTCAAGGACCCCGTGATTGTAGACGATGTGTAAGCAAAGACAAATAAAGTAAACATTTCCAATATTCGATAAATTACCTATTTGTGTTTGTTGTATTACCTCGGGGTAGGTTTTGCAGACAGACAGCCGACCTTCAAGAAGCAACCTGCTCACAATCCAACAGAATATGGAAATTTTAAGAGTGGGACAGTCTTGAACTAAAAGCATCGTCTCGGAATCTATAGGCCTAGTGTACTAAAGATCTTTCGGTTATCGTTGATCAGTTTTAAAAGAGGTTTACTATAGAGACATCCATGGTACCATTTGAAACTATTATGATAGCCATCAAGACGCTCCACGTTTATCAGATAGCGACTTTGACAAATTATAAACACGATCATGCGTAGGCTCATGTTTATCAAACCTAGAGGCGCTTGTAAGCATGTGGCCCACGCTGTGAAAATGTCATGTTTTACGTTTACAATTAAAAGTCAACCCCCTCCCCAAACAATTGTTTTATTAGTAAAAAATAAAATAGAAAAGAGCAAAAGATGGCTTAGTAAAATTAGGGGAAAAAAGTTACATCTCATACCTCTGTTATTCGTTTCAATTCGTCAACCTAACTCATGCTAAATATTTAATTTCTAGCGTCGTTAGTCTCTTACGACATATGCATAATTGTTGACCAGCAAAAATATGATTAATTAGTTAAGTTAAAAGGGAATAGATTGTTATATAATTAAAGCAATTCCATCTTTCCGTGAAAATAGTGTTCAGTCGATTTAGGACTAAAATGTGCAAAGTGTCTCACAAAAACTTGACAAACAGTGTCTTACAAAAACTTGACAAACATAGGCCTAATCACATTATTTTTGTCTTGTTCTAACTCAAAATGGACCACATCGATTATTGTTCAAAAGTTCCTTCTATTGAGTAGTTTTTAAAAGCTATACATTTATTTTTTACTCTCATTTTGAAAACTATTTCAAAAACTATTTTAAATGCCTACTTTCACGTTGATTTAGAAAAAAGTGTGAATATTCTAGATTAGTTATTTCTAATGTGTTCTTTATTGTGTTAGCGTAACGTTTCCGCTAACCAGTTGCAATAGGCTATCTCGTATGCATCCTGGAAATCTAATAAAACGACACTCGACGTGACAAAAACACATATATATATGATTTTCCAGCTATGCGTGACTACATGGGAGCAAATACATATGTAACCCATCAGATATTTGTCACAGTTCTTTACAGACCATTCACTGCATAAAGTTGAAAATAATTGATTGTCAAAAGAGGTTAGTAATCCATCCGGTAAAACCAACACGAAACATCGATGAATAATAAGAATAAAAACGAAAAATAAACCTGTGGTGTTTTCTACAGAACCCCGCAAAATACTGAAAACCAAAATGAATATTCGTTATCCCCGATGCAAATTTAAAGGCAGTGGACAATATTGGTAATTACTCAAAATAATTATCAACATAAAACCTCATTTGGGGAGAGGTTGGTAATATAAAACGTTGTGAGAAACGGCTCCTTCTGACTTGACGTTGTTTTCGAGAAAGAAGCAATTTGTCCACTAATTTGATTTTGAGACCTCAAGTTTAGAATTTAAGGTCTATAAATCAATCATCTAAAGCACACAACTTCGTGTTCCAAGGTTTTTTTTTTTTTTGACGACCAATCGAGCTCAAATTTTCACAGGTTTGTTATTTTATGCGTATGTTGAGATACACAAGTGAGAAGACTGGTCTTTGAAAACTACCAATAGTGTACAGTGTCTTTAACATCTATTAAATGTATTTGTCTTCATATCGTTCGTTTCCTGCCGGGTCCAAAAGAAGGTAAACACTCTCCCAAAACACATCAGGGATGCTCAGATTAGTCATATTTTCTAGAAACTGCTCAAATTCTACCCGTTTCAACAAGTGTTTTGTAATTAATTTCACGTTACTGTCTTGAACAAGTTTTGTTGATTTGGTCGCTTTGTTCATATCTTCTGATTGATCGATGTCTGCATTGAACAGCTGCTTAAAACACACGCGCATTTGATATCCATGTATAGGATTTCAACTTTGTTTAAAACAGATAACGGCAAAAAAGGGACAAATAATTGCCAACAGATTTGGGATGTGATCCATGAACAAATAAAAAAATAATAATTAAAGGGCAAACATATAACAGAGCTCTAAATGCATTTCTCTCTACCCAAAAGCCTGGTTTTAAAATGTGATATGTCTTGAAAAACTGTGTTCCTAGGTTTCGCCACAATAGATCGAAACGCAACGTTATAATCTGTAATACGCTAAATGACGAAAAGGGTTGGGTTAAAGACACTTGAGTCCTCGATCTTTCAGAGCCAACGTAAAGAAATCTGAAACACATTTTCTCGTTTGTCGGCACAGTCTCTCTTGACATTCACCTTATCACCTTATTAATTAAATAGAAAATAAAGTTTGACTTACATACATGGACGATCTATCATCTCCACACACACCCGATACGACAGCGAGACTTATCCAAAGGGAGCAACGCCAGCCAGCAAAAAGGAGAAGAACTCGCCCACACAACACACACAAGTCAAAAGTCACAGCCTATGGCGCTTTACCGCGTCCCCCAATCCGCACCGTTTGCTATCATAGGTAGTAGTAGGTCTATACGCCGCCTCGATTGGCAGTTGATAAAAAATGAAACTCCACAGCAAATAACGCCGGATACAATTTGAACGAGAAGTTAATGTGGAGTGTGCGTCGCGCTGGGAGTGCTACCAATGGACTGATGCAGCGATGTGATGCGTGGTGATGGTGCCTCCTCTAACAGACAGCAGCAATCGTCTTGACTCGGCGGTGATAGACAAGAAGCTAGCTACCTACGACTTCGCTTTATCTCGCGCTCAGGGACTTTAATTAAAAAGAAAATGACAGGCGAGATAACTGCGCGGAGAAATGCCCGGTATGGTAGGTGTTAATGATGGTATATCTTGGAATTTAATGTGAGTCGGATTAACGCTGGTTAGTGTAAACGCTGGTTATGGATTAGTTAGCTTGATTAAGCACTGGGATTAAAACTAAATTATGATGAGTGGTGACAGCTTCCCTTCCGGAAACGATAATTGTACGTGCACACTTGACATGTTGTAAACAAACTGCTGATTTGAATTCTTTTGTAGAGAAGAAGAAAACAAAATGACATTTTGCGTTCCAGATTTAAAACGTCAGCCAGTTTCTGATGTATTTTTTTATCGTCTTAATATCAATGTATTGACCGTTTCCACCCCATATATAATAAACGTACCAAAGGGGAGGAGAGGGCCCGGCCCACGCATGCGTGGACCAATCAGTAGCATAGGACAATGAGTAATAAAGACTTGTAATGCGCACAATCCACCCTGCCTGGTGTTCGAGGCGCAGTAAAACAAAACACAACACGAAACAAAAACAGACCCAACTAAATTAGTTCTTAAAGAAGAGATTTTCCTCCAATTCAAACAAATGATGGTGGACCAGTGGATTCATTTTCTAGCAGGGCTGTAATAATTAATTGATAGACTAGCCATACCAGCCGATTGATGAAAAGAGTGAGAATCGAATAAATGGCGATTAGGCATTGCTAATTGGCCGAACGCTCTACAGTGTCAACCACAGGAACTCTAAGAGCCCAAGTCAGTTTGCCTTGTTTGAAACCTCGTGGAAAACTAAAGCAGTTAGCTTGAGATAAAATGTGTTCATGAAAACAAGGCAACTCATTGCAGCTTTTAGATATTATCGATGATTATAAACGTCCATTTCAATTCAGCATAATGAGCAAATTGAGCAAAAAGGGTAGTAAACGAAAATGCAATAGGTATGTAAATGTTTTTTTTTTTTTTTTTTTTTTTGGGGAGGGGGGGGGGCTATCGTTTATTCATTGGTTAGTAATAATAGCATGTAATGTTTTTTGATTTTCTCATGTTTAATACATAGGCCCACTATGTTAAAAAGTTGAGTTTTGTTAAAATAAAGAGCCCTTCTTTCCCACTATGTAACATAGCTGTTTCTCTATATATCTATTTACTTTTGGCGTCTTCAGTTAGCCTGGCTTTATATTCTTTGTATTTTGTCGTCGGTATTTTCTAATGTCACTGTCCGGTCTGTTTGTCTGGTCCTTGTTTCATCTTTGTTTTGTTTGTTTGTATGTATAATGAATTCTTTCTATAAGCCTCGGTTTACTCTGACGGCCTCATGCTCTCGTTCATCTCTTGTGCATAATTAATTCCGAGTTATTTATTTATCATTAGTTTTTATAATATATAACAATATATTAAATTTGTATACTAACGCTTTTGATTTTGTTACCTAGCTATGTACTGCTCATTTCTCGTATTATATTGTATCATTTTAAACAAGAGTTTGGAATGAAATAAATATTGTTTGTATCCTGTAAGTAATAAATTAATAAATTGAGCAAAAGGCTTTACTCATAATTATGACAGAACACAATAAAACTAAATTGTGTTTGCTAAAGGGAATTTAAGGCTGAGCATCTTCACTTCAATGAACACTTCAAATGAATCACTTTAGTTTCAAATCCATTAAACATGTTTATCCTCCCCCTCTTTTCTCGAAATAAAAACACGACGTCCTCAAGTATTAGGAAATACAGTGGTTTACCTTGTAAGAAAACAAACTATTCCTGGATAAAATAATTTGACTCCAACAATAACATAACCTTTTTCAAATATAAAAATTAACATTACCCATTTAGCAATATTATATAAGTAGTGCCTTTCTCAGTATTGCTTTTACCAGCATTATTTATTTATATATTGTATACTATTTTTAATACTTTGAGGGAGGCAGGGGGTTAGCGGGGCTAGATTAATAACCTGGGAGCTGTATTTTGATTTATGGAATCATTCATTTTGTGCATTTTGTATAGATTTCATATGGGGGGCATATCAAGAAGAGGGGGGGGGGGGGTTGTTGTTTCATGCATATGTTGTGATACACCAAGTGATAAGACTGGTCTTTGACAGGTACCAATAGTGTCCAGTGTCTTTAAACGTTATGGTCAATTGATTTCCTTAACACATTGAGTTATTTTGAGGTGTGAGAGACTTGTACGGTCTAACCAAATTGTGATTGAGTTCATTCAACCATCATGATGTTTATATAGATGTTTTTTGGGGGTCTGGGATAAAGAACATTGGTTTTGTCTACGTGTGTATTAAAGACACTGGACACAATTAGTAATTGTCAATCTTAACATATGCATGTCGTTGAAGTTGCACGATAACTATGAAAGAAAAACACACTTGTCACCCGAAGTTGTGTGCTTTCAGACGCTTGATTTCGAAACCTCAAAATCTAATTCTGAGGTCTCGAAATCCAATTCATGGAAAATTACTTCTTTCTCAAAAACTGCGTTACTTCAGAGGGAGCCGTTTCTTCGCATGTTTTATACCATCAACATCTCCCAATTACTCGTTATCAAGTATAGTTTTATGCTAATAATTCTTTTGAGTAATTACCAAAAGTGTCCACTGCCTTTAAGCAGTGTAGACTGAGAATCCTTTTCCGAGTCTTGTGAACCCTACGCCCGAGTGATTTACCTGTGGACATTGTCACCCACAGAACTCGGGGAAAGTATAGGAGTATACAGCGCGTAATACAAATCGGTGTACGGATAAAAAAAACATCATATTCATCACTATATCATACAAACATCAATGTTGTTATTAAAACATAATAAATTCTCTAAGTCACACTTGATGAAGAAAACAAAACAAAAACCACGGAGTTGTTACAATATAACTTCACTCAAGAAAAACAAGCAGAGAAAATCAACTTGTTTGTGTTTTGTACATCAAATCCCCACGAAAATATGACTCAATTTCATCCAGCATTTTTTTTTTTTTTTTTTGCTTTGACCTCATCCCGATCTCTTATAATAACAATGCATTAACACAAGAATCCCCCACCTAAACGTTTCTACTCAACTTCACATGTTAAACCAAGGGGATGATATCACAGTATAAGTAATAATAACTAACCCCAAGGCGACATGGGGGGCCATCTTAAAGTGACAACTTTTTAACAACTAAATTGTGTAGAATTATCCAGGCGAGATCATCCAGAAGAGGAACGGGGGAGTTTTGAAGTGAGCGGTTTACCCATCTATATACTCGGATCAGCACTTAAGGTGTCGGTGTTTTATTGCCTCAATCAATCATTACAATAGTTCCTTTCATTTTGGCATTTCTGTTGTCACAAGCCCGTAATGGCGTCTTGTTAAGGACCACATAAGGCTTGTCATTGGTTAATATAAGTGTGGGCCTATTGGAGGAATCAGCCAATAGTGTGCCTTCATTTGAAATCATGCGAGGTTTCTTCAACTGTAATAAAATGCTTACTCCAAGATTGTTAAATGCGGAGCTCTTGCATTTAAAGGACTTGGGTCGATTTCACAAAAAGTTAGGACTAGTCAAAACTTAGGACTAGTCCTAGGAGATATCAAAAACTTAGACTAGTCTTAAATCTGTGTGAAATCCATCCTTTGACACGTTTGGTAATTGTCAGAGGCCAGTATTCTCACTTGGTTTATCCCACCATATTCATAATTTAATAACAAACCTGTGAAGATTTTGACTTTATTGGTCATCGAAGTTGCAAGAGAAGACTGCAAGAAAAATCACCCTTGTCGCACAACTGTGAGGCCTAAAGCGTTTTACTATTGAGTCAGAATATAACATACCTCTTTCTTCAAAACTACTTTACTACAGAATGAGCCATTTCTCACAATGTTTTGTACTATCAACGGCACTCCATTACTCGTTACAAGTTAGTTTTTATGCAAACAAATTATTATTTTGTTTAATTACCAAGTGTCTAGTACCTTTAACAACAGCATTTTATTTAATTAAAAATCACAACAACTCCCCAATGTGCAGAATTATTAATTTGTATTTCGACACAACCTGTCACGTTAGCAAATATTTATTGAAAGATGTTAGTGACATCATGCGATCCACTTGTCACTTCTAGTATTGATTAAGTGAGATATTAATATCTGATATTGTTTGATGTATTAAGACATTACCCACCTTCAACGTTATACAATGGAGTTTATGGCAACAACATCTGATCATGTTTCAACCTCTTCTCGACGAGTTTTACACAATGCCTTCCCGTTTATCAACGTAATAATTGTCCACAACTTTGACTTTGTAGTTTTAAATGCTTCAGTGACTGGCATCTTCGACCACAAATTTGTGACATCAAAATTTGTATCGCATTCGCAGGAAGTATGAACCGGGCTTTAAACATTGGACATGAATGGGCAAAAAGTATGTTTATGTTTCCTTCAACATGCATTCATATTCATTAACGTAGGTATTCATTTTGAGTTCTATTTTTTAAATGCGTCAGTAGAAGCGATTCGCAAGATGTGGCAGCCAAAAACAAACTCAAAGAAACACATCAAAATGTCATTAATAAATATACAAATAAAGAGTTTGATTAAACCTAAAGCTTTCATGTGGTAAGTGACACGACTATCTGAGGATATAATCCCCCCTCTTTTAGTGAAATAAATCCTCGTTGACCATGCCGAATATGTCCACAAGTCACAATGTGGATCCTTATCATTAAAGTACAGGTATCAAGAAATGAATACAAAATGGCGGGAAATGAATACCACGTCACAATTTCTAAAGGCATTATACCTGGCAATGCAGAATACTAAATACATAAAGATAACAAAGTCATCAAACACCAACATGAAGTTGACTTTAAGTAACGAGATAGGTGAAGTCCAAGGACCTCTATACAATATGAAAGTACCTCTATACAATATGAAGGAATCTGACCGCTCTCCTTCCACCTTTAGAGTTTCCGTTTGGAATGAGTAACAGTGAAATGGATATTAATCTTTACACAGATAAGGATGGGGCGGGGGTTTGGCGGGTGGATAATAGGTCCACTTCTAATTTTTGAACAGAGCAATTGTGCTCACATTCTGTCGCACGAGTCAGAGAAAATGCGTATCGAATCGACGAATCAATTTAAACTAGAGGGAGTTATACTATGTAAGGACCTGTTGAAGGGAACTACTAGAGGAATTTATTAGAATCGTCAAGTAACACGTTTACATCTAGGATTGTATTTACTACACACCGAAATCCTCATAGTTCCATTGGTAAAACACGCGTAACGTGTCATTGCCATCTATTTACAGCCGCTTTCTACAATTAACTATTGGACAGGCACCCGTCCAATGTTGATAATTAATGGACGCGTCGCGTCATTGTTCACGCGTATTATGTCATCTATTGTTTTGCCATGTATTTACAGCCGCGACGCTTTGAAATTTACTATTGGACAGGCGCCCCCAACATGGATAATTATTGGACGCTTCGCATAGTAAAATGTTTAGCTTACTTGTTTCAGGATATCCTTGTTCTTTGACTACGTCTTCTTACAACAATAACTTCCACTTTTGCATCATATGCTTTCAAACCCAAATGGACCAAAAGAAAAAACCAAAGCCATTGACCTCTACCGGCCTGGGAGACATAATACAAATACCCATGATACTGTGATGACCACGCACTAAGCGTATGATACTGTTCTGAACATGCTCCAAGCAAGGCAACTTTCCACGGAGTAGTAACCTCAACAGAGATAGCAACCTCCCTTGTCCACGGGTTGCTTGACCCCAATCCAATCTAAAATTTATTAGAAAAAAAAACCCGCACTCAAATCTTGGACAAATATTAGGCAAATCAATGACAGTTTTTAGACACCGCAATAACCCCCCATTCGCTGGTCAATAAAAACCGAGTCAACATAGTACAAGAGGCTGGAGTGTTAGTATTGTCACTTTCTCTCAAGATAAATGAGCTGGAACGACCACAGACAGGACCCATGAATCCGGTGCAGTAGCCCCCTAATTGCATTTTTATTCGAGACGCGAGCTTTTTCATCGGCGGAGGAATATGGTTAAGGGCCTTCGGCTCGGAGCTTTGAAGTGCCCGTTGCTTGTGACAATATTGTCACGATGGATCTTCTTCCGATTAAGTGAAGGGTAAAAAAAAGGACAGGTTATGTGGATCTAAGATAGGTCGCTGGTATTTATTCTCTAACAAGTTGTGTAATTTGTAGCCAATAAGAGTTATTCAATTTGCGAATTCTGCTCCAATAACACGGAGAATCAGGCGTCACTGGAAGCTTAATTACCGTCCTGTACATTTAGTGCAAATATACGCAATGGGTACAAACTCGTCAACTTGAGGAAGCATAGCTAGCAACGCAAGTCAAAAATAAACACAAGTTGAAAGTTAACTTAGTTTAACTGTAAATAGATCTGATCAGAAAGCGGCGGCAGTTGTAGATGACTTCTGGGTAAAGAAATTACGAAAGAATTTGGGTTTAAATTTGGGTATACGATTACACCACGTGTACATTTACTGGCTTTAAAGACTATGTTCTTTGAGCTTGTTTTCTGCTTTATATTCTCTACCGCGGAGTTGATTTTTTCGGAACTCGAGAGATTTCCGAATGTAAAGCAATCGAGTTCTCAAAAGAACATAATCTAAACCCAGCCAGTATAGACCATGTGAACTTTGTTTACAATAAGTGTGACCTTGTGCATTCTTCAGCTAGTCTGGCAGGCAAGATACTGCACTGGTCATATGGGAAAGTTGTCATTTTGTGTCGTAATTTCGACATAATTCCAAGAGTTATGAAAGTAAAAACTGGACAAGTTTTGAGATGTGCCCCCCTTTCATAAAAGGTGATAAGAATTAGACAGTGCAACCTCCAAAAAAAATTTTCTCCATAAAAGATTGTATGTTTTCTTTCATCAGGCTGTGTACAAATCATGCCTGCAGGAAGTCAAGGCTCTGTGGCTCTTTTGTAAGCATGTGATGTCACGGGTCACAACGTCTATACGCCTTCACCGCAAACCAAATATTGATACCTTACTTTGTACATGCACATGGCATTAGTAGTGTGCAGTGTGCACATTGCATTCGCGGCACATTAGTAAGACATCAATCTAATTATCAACCTCATTCGGCCATACCAAACTATAATAACCACAGCCAGTGGTAAAATCACAGATGTTAAGCAAAATATTCTATTCCATTCAATGCAGATTTGTTTTTTTACTTTGACAATGACAATTTAATATACAGTTGAAATAAATAACAATGAGTATAATTATGGACAGTTGGATACCACATAATTCAACAATGTATAGGACGTTTAAAGATACCCTCGAGTAATTAACATGCTAGCCAACATGCAGTAAGGAATAAAGTCAAGCAAACTGCTTTAATTTGTACATTTACCTGATACAGACAAGGAATGAACACGACAACAATAAAAAAAAAACCGTGACGATGAGACCTGACTAGTAAATTTAAATCAAAACAACAGTCTTTCTACAAGTATGTACTAGATCTACAAATACATACTATTCACGAGGTCATGTTTCAGTTTGTTAGTGGGAAACTAAAGGAAATGACTGCATCAAACTAAAAAGGTATAGGATAAAAGTTCGCTTTGAATGTCAGAATGGGCTTTTCGTGCTCGTTTATGTAACATTCATTGGAATCGACCGCAAAGCGCCAGAAAGAGGCTTTAAATGACCAGGTGTATACCTTTTATGCACTTGTTCGAAGCCTCCCATACCAATCGTTGGCCTCAACTCACCTTTAATGGATTAAATATTGAACTTGACAAAGTTACAAATTCATTATGTCTGTGCATTATGGGCATTAGGTGGATTCATTATGTGCATATCTAGTTGTCGATTTGATTCTGAAATTCACAAGATACCTCCTTTGTCCCATTGACGTTGTGTCTATAATGGAAGAGAGCAAAGCAATCTGTCCCTATTACATAGACGATATTCCTGCCCTTAAGGAAGCTTTTCAACTCTCAGCTGTTAAACTGAATTAATTTAGTATTTTTGATAACATTTTGACACGACTACAAGCCAGTAGATAGGGAGCTCCTAATGGTCCCCAGAAGTATCGGAATGTATAACCAAAAGCCCTTATGAGGGATTTGTATTTATCAAACGTCATTGCATCCCAAACCCACTGTTTATAGGAAGAAAGAAACACAAGTTTTGATGTCCTTGAAAAACAAAAAAAAACAAAAAAAAAACAAACACATTTGTACAATCGATGTTCTTCAACTTTGAAAAAGAGGTATACATGTTTTTCAAACGTACACTCTGCAGTAACCACTGGCAATCGTGTAGTATTTTACAGGGGTGGGGCATCGTATGGCTTTAAGAGCCCAGAACAGGTTTTGATTAAGATGCCCTAGAGTGCAATTTAAGGCGATTTCTGGCTACTTGCCCCTCGGAATTTCCATTAAATAGGTTTTCTCTTGAGGTTTTCTCGTAGTGTGTCCTCATCTTCAAAATAACGATGCTTTAGCCTATATCTGAACATTACTGCAGGACATACAAAAGGTCACTTTAATAATTGTTTACTTCTGGGAATGTGTAGGCCCTAATCAATATTCAACTGGCAAAATAAGTTTGTAATTTTCTTCTGCAGAATTTGGGCACGCCAACTCGATGGCGTCATCGACAAAGAGTGTAAAAACAGCTGGTGGTAGTGGGCCCGGGGCCGAGTAAAAATGGAACTTGAAATTAAATAATGACGAAATTTCAACGTTGCTAAACACGCATCTGATCATCTGCAATGGTATCAATGCGTCGTGTTACACTTTTTGAAGTTTAGTTTATGTAACCTGTTAATTTTTTTTTTTACCCAGGTTACATTTGCACTAAGGTAGAGTGAACGAGTGCAGCAACAACGTCCACAGAAGAGGTTCTGTGCGCGCTAACAAGTGTGGCTCATAATGTCAACAAGCTTAATTTGGGAAAATGCACACATTAGATCTCAAACGCACATTATTCATTCAAATTTTGATTAATATGTTACAAATTCAACATCAAACTTGCATTGATTACTTAGGTTAAAGGCCGGAAAACCCTTTTCCATCACCTTAACATTTCGCCATCATACGTGTGTTGTACTATACTACCAGTTATTTCTCATTTTTATTTTATAGGCACTAACTGTTGAATGATTTTTTTGATCCCTGTCTGGCTTTTCCCTTTCAAACTAGTTGTCTGAATCTGGATGTAGCTCGCTCACACTCTCTTAATAAGAGGCCTATACATCGTCCATGAATACGCAGATACGCATTATTACGCCGCCGATTGTCACGTCTCCCACCCAACACTCCGGCGCCGAAGGGAATTTCTCTAATTTACTGTGGATAAAGCTTTAAGTCCTCGTGCAGTTAGACGAGATTTATTTTTATTGGACAGTATCTAACAAGGCATTGGGTTTTAAAGACAAGGCCAATATAATCGTAAAAGACCAGTCTTCTCACTTGGTGTATCTCAGCATAATATGCATAGAATAACAAACCTGTGAAAATTTGAGCGTAATTGGTCGTCGAAGTCTAAATCTAATTCTGAGGTCTCGAAATCAAATAAGTGGAAAATTACTTCTTTCTCGAAAACTATGTTACTTCAGAGGGAGCCGTTTATCACAATGATTTACACTATCAACATCTCACAATTACTAGTTACCAAGTAAGGTTTTATGCTAATAATTATTTTGAGTAGTTACCAATAGTGTCCACTGCCTTTAAACCAGTATCTCTTATAGCCCATTGCTAGACCCATCAACAGAAGTGTGCAAAGAGTCAGTCAAAGGAGCGGGAGGGTGGTTCAGACTTAACGTTCAAAGAAACACGATCCATAATCAATTAATTTCAAAGTACTTGATGATGGGAAAGAGTTACTCACAAGTTGTACTCTTTTTTAAAGCTTGAACAATTAATTGAAAGTCAGAGCACGGCTCCAAAGAAAAGACGAGAAGCGGTTTACCAACCCATTTAACTTGGCATTTTACCCGTTAAAACATTTAGCAAATGGTTCGTAATTTAAAATGAAATGTATCTAGGGGATATTAAATTATTTTGATGCAAACACAGACCAGACCCGCGCAAAGCTTTTAAAATACCATTGGAATTAATCCATTATGGATGAGAGCAAGTAATAAATATTGACAATGGCTTGCTGCTGTCTGTTTATCTCTGCGCAACTTATCTCAATTGGATGTTTCACATTGATGGGCAGGCATCGACACTGAAACTTATTTAAGTGAATGGTTAATGTTTTACTCGTCAACGACAACTTAAAGAGCAAAATAACATCAGCAACACAACAACATCAGCAGCAGCAACAAGACGAACGCCATCAACAGTCACCCGACGCTGACCAGAGCGAGCTAGTCGAAACGTTGAGACAAATTTATAAGAACTTACTCCGTGTTAGTGCAGAAAAACGATCATATTAAGCTAAAATAGTATTCCCAGGTCGAAAAAAATCGGACGAATCTACTCCGCAGTAGTACATTACCAAGAAAGTTCTCTAAAGAACAAACTATACCTGGCAAGTAGACATCCACATGATGTTACCGCAAACTAATTAATATCTAACAACAAAGAACAAACGCAGAGAGGCCAACGTCCAATGGAGGCGGTGGCGCCAGCAGCAGCTGCAGTAACAACAACAAAAACAATGACAACAACAACACCACCACCAGCAGGAGCAACAACAACAACAAACAGGGAAAACACATTGAATGAAAGAAGTCTATTGGATTACTAAATTTCAAAACGAATGGATGTAAACTTACTACATTTATACGGGAAAAACACTACTTTAACGTTTTGAACTTTAAGTCCACCGAACCTACGTAATAATGTTTGTCATAAAACGTGCAGAAAATCTGTTTAACTTGCATTGCGTCGGATACTTCTGGAGTTATTGCTAATCATTACATCTTACGAAACAATCTTGACACAAAAACGAAGTTGTCCGAGTCAATTTCCTGGTAAGGCAACAACAAATGGACTTAACTGAATATCATCATGACTAAAGTTGTTTCATGTTTTTCTTGTTATTTACATAAAAGATCAGAACGCTAATGAGAATATTATTTGCTAAAGAATTGCTGGCACGTTAAGTGCCCAGCCGGTAATTGTTTGTATGTAGCCAGCAATGTGTCCCAGCTGTTGAATTAATCATTAAATTAGATACCTAAAAAGCATCTTACATAACCAGTACTGTTTGATGCACCATTAGGCTAAATGAAATGTAATTAAAGATGCAGACAGAAGATAGTCACCTTCTCATAGAGGTTGATTGAAGTCTGATAGGGCGACGTTAATAATGATCATCCGAAACACCCACAAACAGAGCCGAATACCATTGGTTCTATAGAAGTTTAAGCCCATGAATGTGTCAATATTGGTCCTACAGAAGTCTTGGTTACAACGATGCTGTACACTATTGGTCCTCAGAAGTCTTGGTTGCTGTAAAATATTGGTCCTTAGAAGTCTTGGTAACAACGATACTGTACATTATTGGTCCTAAGAAGTCTTGGTTACAACGATGCTGTATGGTCCTAAGAAGTCTTGGTTACAACGATTCTGTGCAATATTGGTCCTGAGAAGTCTTGGTTACAACGATGCTGTACAATAGTTGTCTTACGAAGTCTTGGTTACAACGATTCTGTACAATATTGATCCTATAAGAAGTCTTGGTTACAACGATTCTGTGCAATATTGGTCCTGAGAAGTCTTGGTTACAACGATACTGTACAATAGTTGTCTTACGAAGTCTTGGTTACAACGATTCTGTACAATATTGATCCTAAGAAGTCTTGGTTACAACGATTCTGTGTAATATTGGTCCTGAGAAGTCTTGGTTACAACGATGCTGTACAATATTGGTCTTAAGAAATATTGGTTACAACGATTCTGTACAATATTGGTCCTACGAAGTCTTTGTTACAACGATTCTGTACAATATTGATCCTAAGAAGTCTTGGTTACAACGATGCTGTACAATATTGGTCCTGAGAAGGCTTGGTTACAACGATACTGTACACTATTGGTCCTAAGAAGTCTTGGTTGCTGTAAAATATTGGTCCTTAGAAGTCTTGGTAACAACGATACTGTACATTATTGGTCCTAAGAAGTCTTGGTTACAACGATGCTGTATGGTCCTAAGATGTCTTGGTTACAACGATTCTGTGCAATATTGGTCCTGAGAAGTCTTGGTTACAACGATGCTGTACAAAAGTCGTCTTACGAAGTCTTGGTTACAACGATTCTGTACAATATTGATCCTAAGAAGTCTTGGTTACAACGATTCTGTGTAATATTGGTCCTGAGAAGTCTTGGTTACAACGATGCTGTACAATATTGGTCTTAAGAAATATTGGTTACAACGATTCTGTACAATATTGGTCCTACGAAGTCTTTGTTACAACGATTCTGTACAATATTGATCCTAAGAAGTCTTGGTTACAACGATTCTGTGCAATATTGGTCATGAGAAGTCTTGGTTACAACGATGCTGTACAATAGTTGTCTTACGAAGTATTGGTTACAACGATGCTGTACAATATTGGTCCTGAGAAGGCTTGGTTACAACGATGCTGTACAATAGTTGTCTTACGAAGTATTGGTTACAAAGATTCTGTGCAATATTGGTCCTGAGAAGTCTTGGTAACAACGATGCTGTACAATAGTTGTCTTACGAAGTATTGGTTACAACGATGCTGTACAATATTGGTTTTTAGAAGTCTTTGTTACAACGATTCTGTACAAAATTGGTCCTAAAGAAGTTTTGGTTACAACGATGCTGTGCACTATTGGTCCTAAGATGTCTTGGTTACCACGATGCTGTACAATATTGGTCATAAGAAGTCTTGGTTACCACTATGCTGTACAATATTGGTCCTAAGAAGTCTTGGTTACAACGATGCTGTGCACTATTGGTCCTAAGAAGTCTTGGTTACAACACACGACGCCGTACAATAATTATTGGTCCTGAAAAGTCTTAGACACAATATTGGTCATGAGAAGTCTGGGTTACAACGATGCTGCACAGTTTTGGTCCTGTCCTAAGAAGTCTTGGTTACAACGATTCTGTGTAATATTGGTCCTGAGAAGTCTTGGTTACAATTATGCTGTACAATATTGGTCTTAAGAAATATTGGTTACAACGATTCTGTACAATATTGATCCTACGAAGTCTTTGTTACAACGATTCTGTACAATATTGATCCTAAGAAGTCTTGGTTACAACGATTCTGTGCAATATTGGTCATGAGAAGTCTTGGTTACAACGATGCTGTACAACAGTGGTCTTACGAAGTATTGGTTACAACGATGCTGTACAATATTGGTCCTGAGAAGGCTTAGTTACAACGATGCTGTACAATAGTTGTCTTACGAAGTATTGGTTACAACGATACTGTACAATATTGGTTTTTAGAAGTCTTTGTTACAACGATTCTGTACAAAATTGGTCCTAAAGAAGTTTTGGTTACAACGATGCTGTGCACTATTGGTCCTAAGATGTCTTGGTTACAACGATGCTGTGCACTATTGGTCCTAAGATGTCTTGGTTACCACGATGCTGTACAATATTGGTCATAAGAAGTCTTGGTTACCACGATGCTGTACAATATTGGTCCTAAGAAGTCTTGGTTACAACGATGCTGTGCACTATTGGTCCTAAGATGTCTTGGTTACCACGATGCTGTACAATATTGGTCATAAGAAGTCTTGGTTACAACACACGACGCCGTACAATAATTATTGGTCCTGAAAAGTCTTAGACACAATATTGGTCATGAGAAGTCTGGGTTACAACGATGCTGCACAGTTTTGGTCCTGTCCTAAAATGTCTTGGTTAAAACGATGCTGTACGATATTGGTCCAAAAGAAGTCTTGGTTACAACGATGGTGTACAATATTGGTCCTAAGAAGTCTTGGTTACAACGATGCCGTACAATATTTGTCCTGAACAGTCTTAAGACACAATATTGGTCATGGGAAGTAACACAGCTGCATCAGTAACTGAATACAACATTGATAAAGGTTTGAACAAAATAAAACTGAAATGCTTGCTATTTTTTATATTTTAGATCTGTTTTTCTCTTTATTTTTGTTCATATGCACAACATTTGCATCGTCCAAGCTCTCCTTGCCACCTACACCGACCACCAGCTACCACAAAAAAGTTATCTCCTTCCACGAACCACTGATGTGTCATTACTTTCAATCCGTACAATTTTGCACTGAGTACAACATGTTGAGTTTTAAAGGTTGTTACCGTCAAACACAACAGAGACAGTCGCATGTATGAAACACAGTTTGTGGCCATCAGAAAAGAGTTTTGCATGAGTGTGTTTACTATCCCACTTCTACAAAATGCAAAACGTAAGATGGTCATCCACATCTGTGCGCCTAAACCCATACCCAAACCCCTAACCTATGGGGTTATCTCTTCACAAATCAAATATAAGATGGTCACTATTCTGCACCTAAACCCCTACCCGAACCCCTAACCTATTTCATATAGAGTTGTCTCTGCTGAATATCCCCTCTCTATCTCGTATGGAAACGGAATGGTGAAGATAGAAAGATGGGGACGTTGATAATGTCAGCATTCATGATCAGCAGATCACTCGATGTACGGGGCTTGAATGAGCTTAGCCCCCCTCGGCTATCTGATGAAGAATCATCAGTTAGCATGCCAGGTGAGCCCGATCGCTCCAACTGCACCACTTCATATCCGCTCCGATTGCTTTCTATGTTGCGCTCATCTGGAACTGTGGCACGCTTTTGTTGAGGGCTGAGTGCTCGCTCTCTTGGGTGCATAGGCGTGAATCCGGAGGGATTCGAACCCACTCTTAATCGTCATTATGCTTATTACATGCTTTTTAAAACGAAGTGTTCACTCTCGGGTTAAGGAGTAAAACATTACTTGAATTCTAATTAATTTATTTGTTGTTAAAAACCGTCAATACATGATTGTGCAAAAAGCGCAGGTCTTACAAGGTTGTCGTTTGAAATCCTAGTCAAAAAAGGGTAAATGAACAAATAAGTTAATTTTGCATTAAAGGGACGTTACAGAATTGGTAAGAAACAAAAATCATTACGATCACGGATTTACATAAAACGTCCACGGTCTAATGATGATGATACAACATCCCTTGAAATATTTCTGTCTGAAATTTCATATTGGATGAGAAATAAATAATCTAACTTCGCGTTTGGAGTTTATCGCTCAGTATGAGCGTTTTATTCATTTTTGTTTTGGCATCGATGCAATGCATAACTTGTAGACGTTTTTTTTCACTATTATTTTCTCGTGACCCAGATGTCCGATCGATCTCAAACTTCTACGGGTGTGTCAGTTTATGTATAGAGTGCTCACACTGCCATCAACTGTTTTGTTAGCAAAAACAATTCTGTAATGTTCCTCTAATAATAAAAAGCGGTAAAACAACATATTCGTGTCAGAAAAAACAACAACTGTGGCCATTAGAAGCACTTGCAGCCCAGCTCCTAAACCCTACCCCCCCCCCCCCCCCCCCTCACCTGCCGCGAAGCGTTATGTTTACACTTCCCCAAAATACCACGCTCCCAGCAAAGCTCTCACACCCAACAGTTGTCTCCATAGCAAAGCATTATGTATTTATACGTCTTCAATATGCACTGGTATGATTTGAAACGTTGCATGGTGGAAATAAGATGTAGAAAGGTTTGCGGTAACACCATGTAATGACTATCTCTAATGAGTTGGGGTGGTTCTGAAAAGAACCGTTGGTTTTCAACTCGATGTTTCGATCAGTATGCTCTGATCATCTTCTGGAGAAAGCTGGAGAAAGCTGCGTTACACAACAAACGGGACCAACGGCTTTACGTCCCATCCGAAGGACGAAGCATCATCATTGCATTTTAAAGACACATGTGTCACAACCTCTGTTAAAGCATCATGTATACGTCTCAAAAATAACATCCTCCCAGGCAAGCTCGCTAAATACTTTCTCCTCTGGTATGGTAAAGCATTGATTCTACACATTTCCAAAATGCCACCCTCTCAGCTAGCACCCTATTAATACCGTCTCCTTGAATAAAACGAGCCACCCACCCACCAATATTTTGCCATACGCATAGTGTTTTTATTGCTCACACAGCGCTGTTTTCATTCGTCCATTGTATTGTAAGACGGCCGCTAGTCTTAAATTGCCATTACGGTATCACCATTCTCTTATAAATAACTTTGATAAGCATGAATAATAATATTTCTAGACTAAAATAATAAACCTAATTTCCATTTCGTATGGAAGTTGGACTTCAAAACAGCAGAATAAAACGGTTCATAAACCCAAAAGACGTCTACAAGAGCAACGCATGCCCTCTGGCGATACCAGTATATTATGTTTGTTTTGTTTTAATTCCGACTCATGCTTGTGCATTTTTATTCAAAGAATTATTAATACACAAGCGTATTTTCTCTAAGAAACAAAGATGTCCGTTATTAAAACAAGACTGGTGCCACGGGGCAGGTAGACTTCCAATTGAACATGTCGCCATGTAAAGCTCAAATTTCGAATCAGGAAAAAACGGGGGAAAAGTTTTCCTTTAAATTGTGATTACTTTTTTTGATAAGAGACTAGGGGCTAGTTCAGTCAAGCATGGTTTGTTTTACATCAATTTAAGTCTATGATTTCATATCTAGGAATAATTATATCCAGGTAACTACGATACACCGATTAAAAATAGGTCATTTTCCCGGGCCAATGTACTATTGCCAATTTTGAGTTGAGGTTTAAATTGGAAATATGGGATGAAACCAAGCCGAACGTTGTGGTTTAATCACTCACATCTACAAAACACTGGGACAATTATTTGCCCACAGAACATCTACGATATCTTTAGCCGTTGCAACATGTATTGTTGGATAGGATAACCCTAGATAGTAACCGATCGCCGATGTGGAATAGACGATGAAAGACCGGAGAATCTTGCTGTCAACAGAGGAAAACAACCGACTGCTTGCCCTGTGTTGGTACGCAACTCAACCTCTTATGTCAACAGTGTATCTTGCTGAGATTCATTCCAGGAAAATACGTCACTATTCTTCTAATAAGTTTGCTTTAAAGCCATTATACACTTTCGGAACAGAAAAAAACAATCACAGATTTACAAATAACTTACAGGGTTTACAGAAGGTAATGGTAAAAGACTTCTCTTGAAATATTATTCCATGAAATGCTTTACTTTTTGAGAAAACATTAACAAAATTATCAATTCCCGACATCGAGATTTACGGATTTATAGTAAACACATGTCATGACACGATGAAACGTGCGGAAACATAGGTGGGTTTTCCGTTATTTTCTCCCGACCCCGATGACCGATTGAGCCTAAAATTCCACAGGTTTATTATTTTATATATAAGTTGTGATACACGCAGTGTGGGCCTTGGACAATACTGTCTACCGAAAGTGTCCACTGGCTTTAAGAAATCAATAAACGAGAAAAGAAGCATGACATTATGCTTGCACGTGGTTACTGCGAACATGCACTCTAACGTAACCACTGAATCCACACTCGGGTCGTCAATTGAGGCTGCATTATTGCTTGTTACTTCGATAATAATAACTTAATTTTAGTACACTTTAAACAAAGACAAAAACGTAAGTTCCCATTAATTATTTTATCTAGATAATCTCCCAAATGCCCGTATAGCGACAATTTCTGCAACGGTTTAACTTTGAGCTTCATTTCTCTATTGTGTTTTATAGCGACTATTATTACCGGAAGCAATACCGGACGTAAAGTTCACTGACCAAAACAATATTCCGAGAGCTACGCGAAAACGGATCATCAACAAGAAACAGTTCATGACGTAGGTACGTACGTCGATTGAACATTCACGTTCTAAAAATATACAGCCTTCAGGTTTTTGTTCATAATGGAACCTCTTATTTTATTTTACCCATTTTCACCCGGTGTGCGTTTGCAGAAGAACATGTTATCCCACGACCTTGGCAGAAATTATTATTTGTAATGGTATGCTTTATTTTCACAAAATTCCGTTGAAATATTTCAAAAGTTTGTTGAGTCCGGCATCTTGAAACCAGGCGTAACAGAGCCAACAAGTCGGTTACAGTTTTGTTGAAAAAGCCTCGTCAAAAATGGTTCTACCGAAAACGCGAAACGCGCAACCAATGACCAAAATCTAAAACATGCTTCTGGTTGGGGTCGCCAAAAGCGCCCAATTGATTGGACTGATGATACGATTCCATGGGTTTTGAAAGCATTATGGATTGAGCTGATTCTGTTCCAGATTTGTTTTTGTTAGAGGTGTGAGTAAAGTTACTCCACTTCCGTCCCTTCGCTCGTACTTGAGCTATGTCTCGATGACCATTGTTCCCTGTCATTTTGCCTTCTTTCCACCATCAAGCCTCTTGCATTATATATCCAAAAGGTATGAAAGAAAATTAAGAATGGAATGGAACTTATACCCATTGCTGTTTACGGTCAACATCAGTCTTCACAAACTTCAGCTTACAAACATTCCAGATCGTATTTGACTCGTATCTGTATTTGACTCTTATTTGTTTCCCATCTGAAACAAGACACCGGCTTGGCCAGCGCTGAGGAACTATGCTCCTGCATGCTGGATCGGAACATCTGGACTAAAATCACTAGGCAGGCTCGAGCCTCTACATGGCGCTCGACTTGATGATGATCTGCAAGAGTATCGTTTAGAGGGAATACTTGCATGTGTAATATATCTGGTTTCATTTTCAAGCAAAATGGATGAAATTTCATCATATAAGAACGTATCATGCAATGAAGTTAACACATTGATTGAATTATACCATTGATGGACACAGTCAACTTAAAAGTTAGTGATCAGGTTGTTGTTTTATTTCATAATAAGACTTGTAATGCGTACATAACCACACTGCTGGGTGTTCAAGGCGCGGTAAAAAAGAAGGAAAAAAAAAACAGACACAACAAAATTAGTCCTTGAAAACCTATGACATAAGTTTTGAGAGAAGATTTGAATTTTGTGGTACAAAAACAAAGACAAGATCTGAGACGGAGTGGTAGATAGTTCCAGGTGAGTGGCGCAGCTGAAGAAAAAGACATGTCACCCCAGGTGTGTCGAGACTTGGGTTTTGAAAATGGTATACACGTGAACAGTGGTTTTAGGCAAGCCATCTATTAAAATCTCTATCACTTCAATGTTGTTACATAATGCCTTGATTCTGAGAAAAAGTGAGACTTTTATTCAAAGAGCTTTTCGTATGTAAACAAAAATGACACGAAGGCAATTTAGTGAGCAGTTAATTGTTCTCATATTAAAACATTCAAACTAGATCGATCCTGATCAGAAGTCGTCAAAACTAAATTTCAATCTTGAATCGTATTAAATGACATCTAAAACAGAACCACTCTTTTAAGGTATCACTGTTATTGTTTAATTGCACGATTGCAGAATAAGTTGATTTTGGTTAAAACATGTTAAAACATAAGTTTTGCTAACCAAATCGGCTGTCCAAATCGGATTGTTTATCAACAAGGGAATGTCTATATTGTAGAACAATACATTGACTTGTACAACGTATTTTTAACTCTTTTAAACAGGTATTTATCATTAAATTTCTTCCTATGAAAAACAAAAAAACATATCCAGGGTCGGCCGTATTTTTAGGGTCGATCGGGTTACGCCAACAAAACATTTTTGTTATGTCTAGGGATGTTTTCATTATTGTTACCAATTACGAAGTTTAGTGCTTTCAGATGCTTGATTCGGAACCTCAAAATCTAATTCTAAGGTTTCGAAACCAAATTCGTGGAAAATTACTTTGTTTTCTCGAAAACTACGTTATATCAGAGGGAGCCGTTTCTCACATAGCTTACTATCAACAGCTCTCCATTGCTTGTTACCAAGTACGTTTTATGCTGACGATTATGTTGAGTAATTACGTATAGTGTACAGTGCCTTTAACGTTCCTAAAGAGTTAAACATTATAGCAAACTACTTAAAACACTTCCGAGTGTGTCTAACTTTCCGCCATTTGTCGGTTTTCGTAAAACTCGTGTATTTTGCTTTCGGACGACCTCGTAATATGAATTACACCTTTATTGTCAATTGCTCACTTAGTAAAAAAATCAAACACATTATGTGTTTACGGGAACAATATACCTACAAACGAAGAAATATGTGGAAAGATAATACTTTAAATCAAACATGTGTTGTAACATGTTTTAATAGTGATCACAATGCCTATATTCGGACATTTTGCCATAATCAACAATACGAATAGTATAAACTTACCCCACACAAACGAACTCCAGTCATGCAAAACTCAGACAAGTTGTTACAACCCGCATTGATACCTTCCATGAGTAAGCCATCATCATCAGACAACATCAATGCTCAATCCAAGCCAATAAGAAGACATCGACTTCAAACGGTTTCACACTTAGACACGTTTCAAACAATCTGCGTTGTGTCTTCCTTCCGTCTTCAGTTGCATTACATTACATGGAAAAACCACTGCAGTCCAAAAACGTGTACTCCAATCTGCTCAACAGTC
This sequence comes from Asterias amurensis, assembly GCF_032118995.1. Taxonomy (NCBI): domain Eukaryota; kingdom Metazoa; phylum Echinodermata; class Asteroidea; order Forcipulatida; family Asteriidae; genus Asterias; species Asterias amurensis. The sequence continues at coordinate 20,427,209 of NC_092654.1, forward strand.
ATGACCGGTGCCGTCGTTTCTTCACGTGCACTCCGGGCGTCATCATCGGCCTCCTTGCATTTATTTTCAATCAACACTTGAAACCCCTTACGTTACACATCATATCAGGGGAGGGAGAGGGGGGGGGGGGGGCATGGCATGATAAGTAAAGTTTCTTGAGTAATAAGATAATGCTTGACGTACAATAGAACGTAGCGCAGATTGAGGGGTGAATCCATTAGTCTCGGCCAGTTTCTTCCTGAAGAGTGTGTTGTTACGGTTGGGGGGGGGGGGGGGGGGGTATAGTGTGAACATTCCAGTGAGGCATGCATTTCTTAAACGAATCTGCTGTGTAAACCGATTGAATTCTTTTGGGTGCTCCATCACGATTTCGTGTTGAATGGGTTGGCTTTAAAAGGTATGTGCCTTTTGGTCTAAAGGCATCGTGATACAGCACGATTGGTAATGTTTGACAGCTACCGCTTGAGGTCTAAACCCATGAATTTATTCGACTCCACTTTCATGCTGATTTATCTCGGTTCTTACATTGTTACTATACTCAAAATATACTTTAAAGCCACTTTGGTAACCGTCAAAGACCAGTATTCTCACTCGGTGTATCACAACATATGCACAAAATAACAGGTGTGTGACAATTTTGGGCTCAATTCGTAGTTGCAAGAAAATTAACTAAACTGTTTAGTTTAGGCCTACAACTTGATTTTCTCGTTGTAAATTCATAAGAATTTTTCTTCGTCTGAAATACATGACCTATATTGATAAAATTGATAACGAAAAACACAAACTCTGTAAATTGTTTGCAGTCTGTATCTTGGGGTTAGAGGTCAAAATTTCACAACAGCTTAGGGCCCGATGATGAGAACGAAGGAACACGTGTAGGTCAAAGGTCATGAGAGACTCCTTAGAAAAATGACCATCCCAGTAATACTTGGTGAACCCAAGCCTGACCAATCTATAACATGCCTTTGGACAAAGAAACTATACTCAAAAAGAAGCACACGTACTCCTTACAACTGATTGAAAAGTAGATGAAAATTGAAATCAGATACCTCCGGAAATTAAAGCAATGGACGAGAGTCTCCTCCAATGTTTCTTGGGGAAAACGGGAACTGGTTTTACCCGGAGAGCTGGTGATGCAACAAAGACGTAGAGAAAGCTCCCACCCATGTTTTGCGTTATGCATAACTTAACTTGCATTTTTAGCATGAAGAAGGTTGTTTAAAGGGTTTGGTATATTGTATAGATCAAGATATTTGGTCATGATATGAATGAAGATGTATGTAATGTTATAAATAATATTTGCCTGTAGAAGTTTCAGCTTCATACATCGTCAAGTTGTCTTTAAACCGTGAAAGATGTATGTAAATTATGTGAGTTTGTGGTTTGTGTCGTATAAAAAGTATAATAGATGTTAAATTTGCATCGGGGATACGTTGCGGTACCCGCTGCTAAAACATAGTATTCGAACTGCCTCTAGCTACCGGGTAACCTCGGTAGTCTAGTTGGTAAGACACTGCTCTAGAATTGCAAGGGTCGTGGGTTCGAATCCCACCCGAGTAACAGGTTCGAATCCCACCCGAGTAACATGCCTGTGATATTTTTTTTCACAGGACTCGGGAAAGTACTGAGTATACAGTGCTAACACACATCGGTGTATGGGTAAAAACCAAAATTAGTATAAAAAGTACCCAAACCCTTGAACATAAAATGTGTTCACCTACAAAAAAAAAACACCAAAATATAGCCACCGTTTAGTGCACTAAAGTGACCCAGAATTTCCAGACTGTCTGAATGTTTTCCTTTTCCCCTCTTTTGGGGAATATTAAAGATTGACAAATAACCCGACCTATCTTTCTCCCCATTTTCATGAAAGATTGAGAAATTAACAACATGAGCGCCAGCACATTAAATCCGTAATTGCGAATGAGAGTTATGTCTATATACGCATTAGCTACATCGTATTCACTTTTAACCACAGGGAAAAACATAAAGTCGGCAAAGGCACGCAATTCAATTAGTATTTATAGACTATTTGATGCGACACCATCTTTGGACAGCTGCATTCCATGGAAATAGTGTTTCTAGGCTGACCAATGATTCACATTAGTCAACGTTTAAAGGCACTTCACACCTTTGGTCACTGTTAAAGGGAAGGTACACGTTTGGTAATTACTCAAAACAAAAATTAACTTAAAAACTTACTTGGTAACGAGCATTGTAGAGCTGTTGAAAGTATAAAGCAGTTTGGGAAATGACTCCCTCTGAAGTAATGTAGTTTTTGAGAAAGAGGTAATTTCTCACTCAAATAATAAAAGACTTCTAGCTAGAAGTCTTTTATTCCTATCTGGTTATGATGGGATACACGAAGTGAGAACACTGGTATTTAACAATTACCAAACGTCTACCTTCCCTTTAAAGACCAATCTTCTTGCCTGATGTATCCCGAAATAATATGTAAAAAAAAAAAAAAAAAAAACTTGTTGCACGTGTTTGCTTTCAGATGCATATGATAGGCTTCAGTGTAAAAAAAATTTCTCAAAAACTATGTCATGTCAGAGGGGGCCAATTCTCAAAAATGTGTTATTTTTCAACAGCTCCCCATTGCTCGTTACCAAGTAGGTTTTTGTGCTAATATTAACCACTAGTGTCCAGTGCCTTTAACACATTTTCCGCGCAATATGGACAGACATTTTATCACATTAAAGCCAGTAGACACTATTGGTAAATGTCAAAGACCAGTCTTCTCACTTGCTGTGTCTCAACATATGCATAAAATAACAAACCTGTTAAAATTTGAGCTTGATCGGTCGTCGGAGTTGCGAGAGAACTATGAAAGAAAAAAAAACACCCGTGTCACACGAAGTTGTGTGCTTTCAGATGGTTGATTTCGAGACCTCAAATTCTAAATCTGTGGTCTCGAAATCAAATCCGTGGAAAATTACTTCTTTCTCGAAAACTACGTCACTTCAGAGGGAGCCGTTTCTCACAATGTTTTATACTATCAACCTCTCCCCATGACTCACTACCAAGTAGGTTTTATGCTTATAATTATTTTGAGTAACTACCAATATAGTGTCCACTGCCTTTAAAATACCGAATCGAATTTCGACCTTCACATAAACCATGAGACAGATTGGAGAAGTAAATTAGGAGATAATAAAAAAGATGAAGGATAGTGAGAGAGAATTCTGACTTGAGGCAGCTTCGTCGAACATGAACAGTCAATCCAACTACTCTTGAAGAGGCAGTTCCGATAGATGAAGGGCTCTTAAGAAGATTTCCGTGGGGTGTTGGGGATGGAAAAGCCGGCTACAGCGCCTCACTAGTAAATTGGTACTATCCATCTCCAAGTATTGTACTTAATTTGAGTTTGAATTCAATACCTATCTCTACAGCATGGGGAGATATTTGGTTCTAAGTCTGTATATTAAATACAGGTTCCTCGTGAATGCTAAAGCAATGGTTGAAACCAGAATTAGTACAGTCGATCCTCATATCTCTGTTTTTTTTCATATTTGCTTTTTTTTTTTAATAAAACATCAACACTCCTCTTTAGCAACGACTTCATATTAAAGACCCTGGACACTATTGGTAAATACTCAAAATAATTATTAGCATAAATCCAAATAATGGGAAGAGGTTGATAGCTGCATAAAACATTGTCAGAAAAGGCTCCTTCTGAAGTCAAGCATCTGATTGCACACAGCTTCGTGTGACACGGGTGTTTTTTCTACCATATTATTTTCTCGCAACTTTGACGACCAATTGAGCTCAAATGTTCACAGGTTTTTTATATGCATAATATAAAATGTTGAGATAAACCAAATGAGAAGACTGGTCTTTGACAATTACCAGTAGTGTCCAGTGTCTTTAAGAGTAGATGTCAAAGTGGAAGTGAAATATCTTCATGAGACGTATCTTATGTTTGCTTCCAATAATCGGTTTCGTATGAGTCAGATAGTAAGAGGGTGGGAGTTGGGGGGGGGGGGGGGTTACGGAACATTTTGAATGAATACTTATAGATCCATCCATGTCATGATGTTGTATCGATTAATCGACTAATAGAGTGTAAGGCTGACTGTGAAGGGACAACAATCGACCTTGAAAGTATCTTTGAAGGACGAGCTACCGATAAAAGGAAAACAAAATCGAAACACAAAAGAGTGGATGTCTTTTTTTTAGGAAAGATTACATTGTTCTATCGTAAAATCTATCGTAAAAAAAAATATGTTACGATACAGTATAATTGTATCCGATTTTACTACATTAGCCAATTAAAAAACTGTCGTAGTGTCAGTAAACAGTTTGACGGATATTTATTGAGTGCCGTTTATCACTTAAGGCAACATTTATCACGCACATAAAACAATCACATAGGCTTTGTTTACATTAAACATGTTTGTCTTTTAAGCTTCTTTTCACGCATCGTTCAAAGTACAGTTTACCCCAGACCAAAGGCTGAGGTGAAAATGCTCAAGGGAAAGCCCCGCGGTTGAAACTGTTTCTTGGTTATGATTATATCAAAACCATTCACGACTTAATAAAGGCACTTGTCAAAGACCAGTATTCTCACGTGTATATCCAAACAAACATAAAATATTAACAAACATGTGTGAACATTGTATTTTAACTCAATATTGATCATCGAAGTTGCAAGAGAACAATAGAAGAAATCCACCATTGTTTCACAGATTTGGGTGCTTTCATTTGCCTAATATAAGTCTGAAGTATTTTAATGTATGCGTGAGTAATTAACCTCTTTCTCAAAAACTACGTTACTTCAGAGGGAGCCGTTTCTCACAATGTTTTTTATTATCACCAGCTCCTCATTGCTCGTTACCAAGTAATGTTTTATGCTGACAATTATTTTGAGTATTTACCAAAAGTGTTCGGTACCTTTAACCAAATAATACATAGAAAACAAGTGCACATAATTTTGCAGATCATTTATCCAGTTTCGCCGCGGTATATGAGAGCATTGACCACTTTATTGGAAGAAGAAACCATCATTCACGTGGCTTCATTGACCGTTATTCCCCTTTAGCGTATAGCTGACACTACCGACATATTAGAGGTACGATGTACGATGCCGGATAATGATTGAGTTAATTGCGAGGATTATTAGCTCTAGCTGACATAATTCGTCTTGTCTGTCTGGCAGAATTGCAGGAGGGTAGAACAAAATTCTACGAATTGCGACTAATGTATTTGAAAAAACAAACATTTGAAAACATTAGAGTAGGCATGTCAGATTAATCACTTGACATTTAATGGAGCATTGCAGGACAAAAATGTCTGTTAAAAATGTTAAACAGCCGGAACAAATGCGTTTATTATGTAGAAATCAGTGTTAACGAGGCTTTATAAACATCGTACATGCATGTTATAGTTTTCACGATACATAAAGGCAGTGGACACTGTTGGTAATTACTCAAAATAATTAAGAGCATAAAACCTTTCTTTGTGACGAGTAATGGGGAGAGGTTGATGGTATAAAACACTGTGAGAAACAGCTCCCTCTGAAATGCCATAGTTTTCGAGAAAGAAGTAATTGTCGACGAATTTGATTTCGAGACCTCAGATTTAGAACTTGAGGTCTCGAAATTAACCATCTAAACGCACACAACTTTGTGTGACAAGGGTGTTTTTTTCTTTCATTATTATCTCGCAAGTTCGATGACCGGTTGAGCTCAAATTTTCACAGATTGATTATTTTATGCTTATGTTGAGATTCACCAACTGTGAAGGCTAGTCTTTGACAATTACCAATAGTGTCCACTGCCTTTAAGGTATGCTGGGTTCCTTAAACATGACTTTTGTATAGCATGTCCTTACAAAAGTGTGCAGTATGTAAAACAAATGTTGTGACGTGGAGTAGAATTTACACCGTGTTTCTATAAAAAAGGCTTTTATGTTAAATTTGTGCATAAGGAGAATTCAGGTTTCCAAGGTTCCCTAACTTGCCTGTTTTTTATTAATAGCATTTCGGTAGAAAGGTGTGCAATACATGAAACTGCAGAAATAAATGCGGTTATGTAAAAATCAAACAGTGTTTAGATGAGGCTTTTTCAAGACATCGTACATGTTATATTCCTTCCCTATTAAGCAGAACACTTCAGGTTTCACAGATAGTACGTTACCAGGAGGCATCCTCCTCTCTCCAAACACATTTTTGTTGCTAGGAGAGTCCAGCCACCCGCTGCGCCCCTTGCCCGTACAAAACCAACGCCCGGATAATGTTTCCTCAAAAATATTAGTCCGAAACACAAAACCAAAAACCGAGAGCGCGCCAACTGTTACCTGATTAATTGTGTTCTGTTCTCTCTGGATTGGCGCCCCAGATCCCTTTGTCAACCTCCTTCCCCATGTTCTATTCTGTGAGAGTTTATCCCCGAGCACTCTCTTTGTGCCTTACTATACACGTGGTATTTTCTTTTCCATTCTTTTAAACTGTTTGAACAGTGGTATGTATCTTGTTTCGTGGTTCCAAGCTATAGGAGGAATCAAATACATGGATGGGGAAGACAGACCTGTCAGTATACAAAAAAACATTATTTACTGTGTGTCTGCCTTTAGGGGTTTGAACAAAAAGCCCCAGGATTTTGAGCTTTTGGCTGCAAAGTGACTTTACCTTCAATCGAGCTGTATTTACCAAAAATTTAATTTAGTTTGCAAGGTTTTGAAGCAGGAAAACCTATAATGTTTATTTAACAGTCTATATCAACTACCATTCTGTAACTCAATGGGCCTCTTTACTGTCGTTAGAACATCCTCATTTTAAATCGACTATGTGTTTCTCGAAAGGCCCACACTTCGTGTATCACAACTGTTATAAAAATAACAAACCTGTGAAAATTTAGGTTCAATTGGTCATCGGAGTCGGGAGAAAATAACGGGGAAAACCCACCCTTGTTTCCGCACGTTTCGCCGTTTCATGAGATGAGTTTAAAATAAATCCTTAATTCTCGACAACGAGACTTGATAATTGTTTTACTGTTTTCTCGAAAAGTAAAGCATTTCATGGAATAATATTTCAAGGGAAGTCTTTCACCACTACCTTCTGTAAACCCTGTAAGCTATTTGTAAATCTTTGAATTGTTTTTGTCTGTGCCGAAAGTGTATAATGGCTTTAATAGACCTAGCAATTATGTTAAAAATTAATGTCACAATGAGAAACAAATAAATAAAAATAGAAATTTAAGCAAATAAATAATTAACAAGGACTCCTATACCCAAAAGAAGTAATGGTGTAAACAACATAGTTCCATTCTTGCGTTTTGGTTCTAAAGGGCCATGAAACAATTTGTTTGAAACAAAACCGATTGATCCCCAAAATATTAACAAATACTATAAGTGAAGAAATGGTGAGAAAACAAATGGCAGATGGGAGGGGGGGGGTGGTATTCGCTAAGGAAATCAACATATTTTTTCAGTCCCTGCAAAAATAAATGTGCTGTTGAAAGCTAAACTTTAACCTGGTGAACTCAAGAATACAATATATGTACGGAAACCAACGGTATCGTGAAATTATTGGGTTTTGTAAAGAAGTAATGGAAACGGGTACTCAACCGAAGAAACCTGAGATATATAAGAAGCAGGAATGCATTTTACTAAATGACGTTTGTATCCCACAGATCATTATTAACTGTATTTGCGACCTTGGACTAAATCTTGCAGGTGTTTATCTAAAATGGTAGGATATCGGGATACCATAATGAAAGGATGGCGTTGTCATTAGGAAACTACGTTCATTTTAATTCCAAGGTCTACGATAAGGTATAATATTTTGCCGCGAAGTGCATGTTTTGTTTTAAAGGGGATCTTTTACTATGAAACTTTTGAGAGAAAAAAAAGACAAAGTATCACCATGTGAAACAAAGTATTTTGTTGGAAAACAAAACAAAAACGAAATACATGTGATCAACCAGAACAACAAGAACATCGCCAACGACGACAACGACGACACCAGCAACGACGATTATGATGACGATGACCAACGACTAAGACGTCGACGACGAGGACGACAACGAGAACGAGGACGACGACGATGACGGCAACGGTGACGACGTTGACGACGACCACGAAAACAATAACAGTGACGACAACAACGACGACTAACAACGATGACAACGACGATAACAACAATAACAACAACGACAACGACAACGACAACAACAACGACAACGACAACGACAACGACAACGTCAACGACAATGACAACGACAACGACAACGACAACGACAACGACAACGACAACGACAACGACAACGACAACGACAACGACAACGACAACGACAACGACAAGGACAAGGACAACGACAAGGACAAGGACAAGGACAAGGACAACGACAACGACAACGACAACGACAACAACAACAGCAACGACAACAACAACAACAACAGCAACAACAACAACAACAACAACTGTGACAACAACAATAACGATGACGAACAACAGCAGTGACGACGACAACAACTGTGACGACAATGGTATCAGCAGCATCAGACACAGCAACATCGACAACAATAACAACTACAACAACAACAACAACGACAACAGCGAATAACCCGGCAAAGTACTAACACAGGTGTGTAGATTATAATTAGGTCAGTGACAGTATCATGTCAACGATTTGTCTCATCATACATTACTCGTTGTTGACAAATAAGCAAAGGTCATCAAATGTCATTAGGCACAGACATCAAAACATAATTTTAGCCAAATACCAAAATTAAGAGAAAAAGTTGGTGCAGTCAAAAATATCTGGGAATTTTTTTTTAAATGAAGAGGGTGGGAAAAACCTTTGTGCTCGTACCAACTGTTTCGAAACATAAAAAGAAGAGAAAATCTGACCTAAAAGTGAAACCATACTGAATGACAGATGGCTCAAAATATTGCATAACATATTATGTTGGTATGATATTATGGTCATTGACACACATCGTCAGAATTCATTTTGTACTTCTTATTTTAGAACAGATTCTTTTCTTGAATCGACTGGAAAAAAATATAATGTGTTCTTGCTTATCTTATAAAGGTTGCAATCTTCGGATCAGTCCCGCTTTGGGAATACTTTTAAATGCAAGTGTTTGCCTTAAGTTTTACGTCATATTGTATATCACATCTTTCATATTCAATTTCTTTGTAGTCATTTTCGTTCGTGAAGTTGTTCCATAAATATACCTTCAAAGGTTGCTATGGGAGATTTTAAAGTGAATATGAGATGGGACTGACCCACTTAGAAATCTATGGACCTACTGAGAAATTGCGCCAGGCCCCATTCGAATCTGTGCTTGTCTCACTAATTGAGAATGGTGGTTCGAAGCATCTAAACTTATATCAGTTTTACTTGAATCACCTAAATTATATTAAGGCCACGGTTGTTAAATTAGAAATGTGCGGTCTTCAACAAGAAAAAAAGAAAATCACATGCAATTGTTTTTCAAAAATGAAGTACCGAGTATAATGTAATTTTAGTGATAGTTGGCAACGCGTTGGTTTGTTCGAAACAGCCGTTGCAGCGGCTGTTTCGAACAAGCTCAAACATAGAACTTTAAGTGTAACAGAGATACAACAATTCTGATGATATACCTCTGTTTCTAAACAACCGTTGATACTAAAATAGCGGACTTTAGAAGGTGACGAGGGGAATGGTAACAAACCTATACAGTGTGCGTTTTGTCACGGGTAGCAAATTAATAATTATCAATGCCTATAACATTAATAACTGTTGCTATACTTTTGTTACTTCAGAGGGAGCTGTTTCTCACAATATGTTGTACTCTCAACAGCTTAATATTGCCTTAATGCTAACAATCATGTTGAATAGCCAATGCAATAGTGTCCAGTGCCTTTAACTGTACCGAAACATTTGTACACGACACTGCGTTACTTGACAAACGGACAAGGCATCACAAACACATAGCCTATAAAGCTTTATTACCACTTAATAATCACCACAAGCTTGAAATATGACTTCCTTTCCAGAGACCATTTAACTTCTTAGACTAACCTTTGATCTTCTCCTGACTGACGTTTCACGGACGAGGTGATGTTTAAACCACCGCTCCCAGGAAAAAAATGAGGGGCAGGAAAAAAGGCTTCGACTTCTTGTCACGAACTCGATACCGCCATCTGCAATGAACTTATTGGATTAAATCCACCGCTACAGAAAGGGAGTGACAGGGACGGAGTGAACATCTTCAAGAAGTAGAAAGAAGAAAAACAAGTCCCGTGTACTGACGGCCCTCTTGAGCGAACTGAGATTAAGGTCTGATGTAAAATGCAAAAGAACAGGTGATAGGTCCACAGTGTCTGTCTCAAGAAACTATACACAGGCATCCAGACTGCGTTCACCTTCGACTACCACAATTTTATCACCAGATATATCTATTCCGTACCCGATGATCTAGATCCCAATAGCGATTTGAATTGCAGATTAATGTCCGGTGACGTAAGACATAGCAATGTAGAGGAGAGTGGTCGCCTAAAACAACTAATTATGCGACCAATAAAACCCCTAATAATATTCACCATCAACTAGAATACATTAAGCTACCACTCGGTTACACATAATAATAGGCAGAAAGATACCACAGGTAGATTACGTTGTGCTCTTATACATCTCTCCTATACACACCTCACCACGCGAATAAATATTTCGCTGGAAAAACAAAGTTGAGTGCACCCCACTTTGCAAATTGTGTATTTAACGTGGTCTGAGTTTAGTATTGATTTCTGAAGTACCCACGCTCAAGTTTCACTCGTAACAAAGTTAAAGCGACTACGAAGAGAGGCACAGCCCGTCCGTATTTGCCCCGATGCACCTTAAATGGATACCTTTCATTCCTTGGTGAGAAAAGATGAATTATCAAAGGGGTTGAAATAGAGAAATATAAAACTGTGGACGAATCGGGGACAAGTTACACTTCTGACGTTTGGAAAGGAGTAAAATTGGCAATAAGCATTATTTATACAGCTCAAGATATTGTTGTTGTGAATCATTCCTTCTAAGGCTCTAACTTAGATTGAATGGGACGTAGCCTATATCATATTCACATCTGGCATTGTTGATCTGTACAGTTGTTCAGAAATGAAGCAAAGTGCAGTCTATCGGGGTTGATTTTAAAGTATTCTAAGACGAGTTTTATGATAATATGAAACGATGTGACTCAACATGATTTTAATAAAATACTTTAAAAAACACTGGCTATAAATGCGAGGCGAATGTGAATGTTGGTGGAGTGTTTCTTCTATCAATGACTTGTTCTATGGTCAAACTATACTGATATCCTGTTTTGAAACCATTTGTTTTTCTCCACAATTTTATTTCTTATTTGTCAGAACTGTTATTGCAATTCACCAAGATAAACAATAATGAACAGATGTAGGAATTAAGGACTTGTAGACGAATTTGGAAACCTTCTGTAGATCAGATTTTTGGCCATTACATGAATCCCTACTCACTGTGAATTTAGTCGATGGAACATAGGGGCCTAATTTAATTTTAAAATGTTCAGAGCAATGTTTCCAGGAGAGTCGCGTTAATCCGTCGTAGGCCCTACACACTAAAATAAATCCCATCTCACTGAGACAAACATTATTTTCGTAAAATCGTTTGATTAGTTTCATAAAAACTATACAGCACCTCAGCAAGTAACATTTTAAGAGAAGCTTTATACCATCAATTTTTTTCAACAGTGTAAGTTCATTGCAAATCTGTGGACGTTTGTGCTTCATGTTGTACACAAAGTACCCAAACCCTGATCGAGAACGAAGAAATCTGAATCAAAAACATGTGTTTCATTAGTATTGGATCGATTAAAAAAACAAAAACAAATTCTACAATATTGTTTGGTTGGTTGCAGGTGAAGTTCACGCAGAAACAATGAAATATCACGGAGGGTTTAGCCAAGTCTCAACTCCAGCATTTGTACTTCCTATTTTGACTCGGACCACAGTAAATTCAATATAGGACAATCATGCAACTGACTTGATCTGAACTTATTTTGGTTTCTTAACAAACAGTTCCGCAACTCGAAATTGTATTGATTTAAGATTCTTATCCAAATAACCACCAAGTGAACATAATCAGGACTTTGCAGGGTGAACCAAATGAACTAAAAAAAGAAGAAATAAAGCAAATATCTAATAAATTGCCCCACAAGCCGAAACAATCAGAGGCTGTTCAATTGGGCAAAGTAAATAGCCGTGGGTGAGGGACGAAAAAAAGTAGTGTGAAGCGTCTATCTGATATTGCCACCGTGGTTGATTTCGATATTGCCCACTCTCCCTCTCTCTCTCTCTCTCTCTGTCAACTACGAAGACGTTGCGAGGAAAAAACCAATGAAACTGTCAGGTCTTTAAACGTTGAGACAAGACGCGAATATTGACTTAGATCTTCGCCACTCGTCTTTTCTTATCTTTTTTTTCTTCGAGTGCGTCAGGAAGGGGTTATGGGAAGAGAGGTTCGGAAGTAGGGTCAGAGCAATGGTATTTCTTTCCATCTAGAGAGTTTATCTTAGGTTTTCATTGCGATGCACTTTAGGTTTGACTTGATTAGCCTGCTGGTGTTTACTCGGTCCACAACCTTCTGCTTCCTAAGACTAACATTTTAAAAGTGTTGTGTTTATGCACGAAAAATAAATATATAGATACAAGGCGTTTATTGAGATAAGACTTGAAATGATTTTCTGTCGGGAGTCATTTCACGGTTTGCTGCACTTGATGTACATTTCTAAAACCTTCATCAAAATCCCTGCACGTCAAATCATATGAAATCGGGCAATTTGCTATTGAACTAATCAGTCATCTGTAATTGTGTGCGCAGGGCATAATTGCGACTGGCCAGTAAAGTTGTACAGCGGCAAACAAAGGTCACTTTTTTGTTTTATGGAAAAAGAAGGCCGGGGAAAACAGTAGAGGAAGATGGTGTATTACATTAGAGTTACAGGTGTGTTTAAAGGCTACGTGCGAAGTGTGAACCCGAGAACACAAAAGGTCCATTATTATAATGTAGGGATTGAAATGTTACGTGGACTTTCGCACGTCCACAGGTTTTTAATTTATTTTTTTATTACGTCGTGAAGAATAAGATTTCCCTTAAGTGTACAGTACAAAAGAAAGTTCTAAGAGTGACCATTTCATTGCGATGTTATATTTTGTGATGAACATTATAGGATCCTGCAATAGGAGCTTCATAAAATAGGCTAAATATTTGGTATAAATATGTCTATTACTAGGTCCTATCATATTATCAACTTGTAGATCTTGTATAAACGATGAAATAGCGTCGTTAAAAAGAACAGTACAGAAGATGAACACCCCAAAAAACAACCCAAATACATGAAATAGGAAAAAGGGAGACAGGAAAAAAAAAAAAAAAATGGCCGGCTTTTGACCGCTCTTTTTCTTGCTTTTGGTTGACCAACTTCCAATATAGAAGAAGCTTCAGTGCAAAAAACTCCAAATCCAATTTAAAGAACTATTCCGAAAGAAGCCGAGTATTACCCAACATCAAGGGGAGAACCTGCATCTTCATTAACCGACTGTCCTTCGACCAGAAAGAAATAAGAGACAGGGGGGAAAGCCTCGGAATTGAAATAGCAGCGGTGTAATTTCACGCCTCCTCTTCGCGTCACCCTGAGGCTGTATGATTGATATGAAGTTATTATATTGCTGTTCACTTGTAGGGGGGTTTATCGGATCGTGTAGAGGCTCTAAACAAATTAAGCCAATCTCAAATAGCGGCAGACGTCATGATTAACAACTGGTAGCTTTTTTCTTTTCTAGCACTAAAGAAGGAATTCGCTGCCCATGAAAAACTCAATACACGGTTGTGAAAAATAAAGCTGTTGAAATACAAGATTTTTCTCTGTACATACGATGATGATTATTTATATGTGTTGCGAACGAGACAAGTGTTAATTGGAAGACATATCGTTTCAAATAAAATGCATCTAATAGTCTGAAGTTACCATGCCTATACTAAGGTTTCCAAATATATTGTTCTTATTTCTACTTCAATACATTTTTTTGACCATGTTGCTGGTTTTCCTCACTTCGGTCCACGTAAACGTGATGGTCGTTTCAATAACTTTAGATATTGTGATAAATTTATACTGACTCTGTCATTTTTGTCGATACAAACTTTCTAATCCTCGTAAGATAATTGTCTCTACGTGAACCACGTGCTCATTTTACAAAACACACTGCTTTATCAAGCTGCTATTTCAGTTGAAATGCGTTACACTTGGAGTTGGGCGGGTTGATTGCATTTAAATAGAACCCAACCAGCACATAAATTGCAATTTTTTACTGGAGTATTACAAGGGCATCAAGACAATGACTTATACTAGGGGGCATCAACCGCCTTGGTTGCCTTAGCGAAGTATCATGCCCTGCCTTTATAGTAACTTTTTCTAAAACTTATTGAAAGATTTATTTTCCAGACAAACAGTACATACAAAGAATAGGCAATAACAAAATAAGACTACACAGAGAACAAGCCTGCGGATAACCAAAAAGCGAAAATAATCACTATCTAAAGGCGATCCAGACAATACAAATAACAAAGGCACAAAAGGGCACAAGGACAAAAACGTCATACAAATTGCACATCAAAAACATATCAGAAAACTTATCAGAAAACTTTATGAACTATTCTAATCTGTGTTTTTTTGCGCAAGAGGCACAGTGTTGTTTATACTACCACATTACTAGACATGCTTTGTGGTGGATATTTAGGCCCAAAACATTCCATTTCCACCCACATTCTTATGTACAACCACACAACTTTTCCTTTCAGCGCTGTGCAATCAGCCAAAAGGGAAATTAGTTACCAGGATTTCTTTATCAAAGCAAATAAGAAACGCCTTGTGCCTCTTTAATTAGGGTAAGCATTTCTTAGCGAGGCAATCTTCATCTGTCGACAGTTTGAAGTGGGGAAACCGCTCTGACAGGTCGACCGTGATTTGACGAATCTGAGCCACTCGTGTTGTTATCATAGTTAGTCCGGTTCGCCCTTTAAGCCAAGGTTTTTTTGTATTAAAGCTCTTGGTAATATTTGGGTTGCATGAGGTCCCCTGTGATCGATTTATCGATCATTGGATAAGCCAGGCCAAATGATGCAGGAATCTTAACCATCACTAGAGTACGTCTGCAGTTAAAAAACAAATACTGCCTTTCAAAATGACGGCGCTTGAAGTTCTGACAGGTTAGTAGGAAACTGATGACTCGGGAACCTTTAGTGTTTGGTTGCAGGGGGCAAGACAAAACAGTGTGCAATAATGCCCAGAAGAACATATACACAGTCTATGTTTATATAATTCAGTGGTAAAGATATCATGAGAAAACCAGCGTGTGGGCGTCCTACCAATCACTGGATATTTGAAAAACTACCCAGTCTCCTGAATATACATGGAAACTATAACAGAGCAGTTCATTTTTTAATCTAACGGACATTCTTAGTCAATCTATACTCTACCAGAGTTGTAGGTTCGAATCTGTGTTAATTTCCCCGATGTACCAGGAGTAAACCGAGTTTGTCAACATTTAAAGTTAAATAATAGGCCAAATAAAATTACTACTCTAAAAGTTTCTCAACCATCACAGCAAAGACAACACATGCACAATCACCTTTTTAGATATCTGACGTTTATTAAGATAAATAAAAACAAACTTTATGTACAATGATTTTATCGTTTGTAAGTGAAACACAATGCTTCTAAAAACCAATTTATATTTTCAAAATCGAAATATAACTAATTACATCTCAAAATATTTAACAACCTTTAGCTGTTTATCCATAAGGTGCGTGGGTATTTATCTGAAGGGGGTAAACGAATTCTTGCCTTACAACACTACAAATTTACCCAATACCATGTTTTGATGATAACAACGGATTTATCAATGAAGTAATTTGCATCGGGGAATACAACAATAAAATGTTTGGTTTTAATATAAACCAATGTGAAATAAATACTGTATACTTGGGCAAGCTATACCGGACCCCAAGAACAAAGGTATAGGAAACTTGAAACATGTGGACTTACAGACGTCCACATTGTGTTTAAATTATAATTAGGAAGTGTGGACCTGCGAATGAAAGAGGTCAATAAAAAGGATAGGAGTTTCGAAAAATGTGGACTTACGTATGTCCACAAAGTTTTTGTTTTTTTACAATGTTGAAGAATGTTCCTTATGTGTACAGAAAAAACAGTGCCAACAGAGTAATTGCAACAAATAGCTGTGTGCGTGTGTGTGTGGGCTTACGGGAGGACCCTTATTGGGTATTTCACACAGCGGCACAATGGACCCCTAGACCCCACAAGGGAGTCCTTCAGAAAAGGGAATAATAGAACAGCATAATAACGTGTTTTTTAAGCAAAATTGAAGAATTATTTGTTATGTTTAACTTACAGAAATAAATGAATGTCCACAGAGTGCATGTAGGTTTAATACAAAGCCCTGTGGACAGATCAGCAAGGTAACTACTCGGGCGGGATTTGAACCACGACCTCATTCATGAGCCTTAAACAGAAATATCTAATGAAATCAAACATAGCAATGGCAGAGTGTGTTGTAAGTCAAACTCCACCTCATTGGAGATTCAGTGAGCAGTTAATACCAACAGAGTGTGCATCCGAGACAGGATATCACGTGGACTTCACACGTTCTGTCACAACTTTTTTTTCGGATTTGAATATGATTTTGTGGTGCATGGGTCCATTATCTTCCAGAAACTCAAAGCTTAATAACTAATACAGTTACGATAACATAATGTGTACCAATTGAACATTCCTTTTGTGCTTGACCATAGGCCTATTGCTCTTTTAATTTAAAAAATAACTGAAAATTTCACTCTTGTCCGAGTGGTGTCAGTTTCGCTCTTTTTGAGAGTGAAAGTCAATCTGTGTTACTCTTTTGAGTGAAAATTAACGAACTTCACTATAAATTGAGTTGAAAGTACCCGTCTTTCGTTATAAGAAAGAGTTCTGCCGTTTAGCGCTTTGTAAGAGCGGTATGAGGACTCAATTACAATAAGAGATTAACATCCTTAGGAAAAATCCAATTCGGTACAGTAATCTGCTTGCATGGAGCACAATTATTAGTCTACACTGGACTATAAATGATTGGCATCGATACGCAAGGCATTATCGCTCGTATCGATAGGTTTCTATAAATGTTCCTTTCTTTATCCTTGAGCCAGCAATGATCAATACCTGAAAGCTACCTGACCATTATCACAACATCGCTATTAAGATTTAAAACACTGTTGTTTAAATAATGTCTTCGTAAAAGAATCACAAATCTATACTTTATAGAATTGAAATACCTAAACTATATTTAATTTTTTACAATAAAATTTTATGGTGAAACTCTACAAGGTATCGAATACTCAAAATCCACAATATGAAATTATTGACACATAATATTATACTACACCAATATTGCACAATATATCGCTCATGATAACATTATATTAAAACATTGTATCACAACAATAATATTCTACCCAAATTAATAATTTGGCAAACGTTGTCATAAGCATAGAAGAAGAAAAAAAATCAAAAAGAAAGAAAACAGGAAATTGAAACTTAAATCAGAAAGAAAATAACACATTGGATATGGAGAAAAATAAAATTATTCACTTTCGTATAATTTGGTCTCAAATAACTGCAGACTGTAAAATAACAATCTCTTGTGCGCATACTTTTGTGTTCTTACTTTCACAAAAAAAATACACTAAATCAATTCTAGACTAAAGTCCGGCCCATACTTCCTGCGAATGCGAATACGATACGAAATTCGAAGTCACATAATTCGCAACAAAGAATTTGGGCAGTGCTCGACTCCGCAAAGTATTCGTAGCGAAAACGGAGCTGTGATATCAATTTTTTTATCGCATTCGGAGGAAGTATGAACCATGCTTTATAGGTTTGTGGTCAGGTTTCCTCTCAAGTCCAAAAACAACGCTTAAAAAATTAATAATTCTAATGGAGAGACTCTTAACCACAAATGGATCGGCAGAATAAAGGTTTCAAGGGGGAAATGGAAACAGGTGCCAACCAAAAATATCCATTTATTAATAATAGGTGCATAATGACTAAAGATGCATAATGTTGTAATTCATATCATAAATACAAATTTCTTCACAGCGATTGGTCCCTTAATTCAAATATAGTTTCAGCCATTTTTCAATGACAAAAATTCACATAATATTTCACAAATAAGTACAAACAATAAATAATATTGAAAATATATAGCATCACCTCTATCTAACAGTCAACATAGCATTTCAAATCACAAGGAATCCTATACAATCTAAGAATTAAAGAAGATTGAATTGAACTTTTGAAGGACATAAAAAAACTGACAAAATGAATTGTTGGATAGCCCATGGAAACGTACAATCATTCAACGGGTAGGCCTACGATGTACAGGTCACAGTGAAACCGGAGACACCCAAGCCAGGTGAGCGTGGTAAAAAAGAGTGCAAACTTACCCCCCCCCCCCCCCCCCCCCACCCTAGTTTTCCCAACAACACACACAATGTAACAGGTCTCAGTGAATTTTATTTTGAAGCTGATGATCGGTGGACAATATAATATCGTATTTTGGATAGGGTGAAATTATATGCAAGTTGTTGACCCTTTGAAGATGCCATCCATCTTTCCATTTCTTAAAGTATAATACCGACAGTTAGCACGGGAGGTATTAAATGTGGCCTGACAATACGTGAATACAGCAATCATTTCAATACTTTATAAAATGATATTTAACGCTAAGTGACGGTGTACAAAGTGCATCCATAACTTCTTTGAATGCTTCATTTTATTGCAGAGAAGGGGGGGGGGGGCGGGGGTGGTTGTGTGTTGTTGACACCTTTTTTTCTCCACGGTTCGGTCTTGTGTTTCTTGATCATATTCATACCATCTGTGTTTCAAGAAATGGACAATTTAAAATCGCCACTGGGCCTATACGCTAAATTGAATGAAGGAGGGTATAATTATTGTCTATTTTCAAAGAAGAGGAAATTAGAATTATCTTCAATAACCACAGAGTTCGCCGCTGCAAAACGATTCGAACACAAGCAAACACAGCAGCTTCGCCATTTGACTATTAAATGCAGCAGTCGTTGAATTTCAGAGGTTTCAATGCAGTTGGCACATGATGCTCGATCACATAGGCCAACAGAATTGGTGGAGCAAACCGTATACTTGCGATTAATTCCCAAAATTATAATGAGAACGGGAAACCGTAATAAGCAACTTTAAAAGCTAGATTTGTCCACAGCAACTTATGAGAAATATCGAATGCAAAGTGCACAATTAAATTGTGGGTGTTGTGGGGGGGGGGGGGGTAGTTAATACACTCAATGTACTTGGTACAAGTCACAGTAAATGTTACACAGTTAATGCAGCTCATTAAGCAGACAAATCAGCTGCCGAGAAATGTTTTCATCTTAACATGCTCACTTTAAATGAACAGGTAATTATTCTTTGGGCTTTTGTAAGAATGCGGGTGCAGGCAAACCAGGTGCAGGAAACCAAAACTCATTTCCCTCGAAACGAATCAACTTTTGAAAACTAAGAATCTATAAATACAACCAGATAATGCTGTGAATGGTGTGTACGCCCTCAATGTTGGCAATGGAACATACAGACATGTGACACGAGCTTGTCAACTTGCTCAAAAAAGCCAATTAAAGGACTAACAAGAAGCAAGTTCGTGTGAGCGACCTGACCCGAAAGTGCGACATGGTTCTCGAATTGACCATAGTCAACTACCATACTCCAAGGCATGGTTTGATATAGTCAATCTCCCAGTGCTCTATGGTTTATGGTTATAGTCAAGTCTAGTCGCCATCTTGAACTTGCTCATGGACAGTGATTTAGTAAGCCCTCTATTGGTTCAATGTCTATGATATGATTACAACCCACTGACTGCACATAAGGTGAGCATCCAGAATTTCAGAAGGTGGCAACAAAAGAGACTTTCTTTTTTAAAAGAATGGTACAGGGGTTTCCCCAATTAAAGATTTCATTTATAAAAAATAATATAGAGTTTAAGAGATTGAGGGTCACGGGCACTCATCTGATTGTATGCATCTATTTTTGTGCATAACGAATCCGGCTGGGCACTGGCAGCCGGCTACACAGGGCTGTCTACACGTGGACGACTCGTCTCTGTTTGCGCATGTGCGAGGGCAGGGTGGTCCACACTCGTCGAAAACAGCGCCTTCTGGACAGGTTTGTCCAACTGGGGATGAAAATAAAAAGGACTCAATTGTTAAAAAGAAGTGAACGACACTGCCTTTTCTGGTAGAAAAACAAGAACCTATGCCCCATATTTTGTGAATCCTACCCTGCCACTTTTCCAATTACAAGTGGAACCCGATCATGACGGTCATGTGTATACATGTGGCAGGGGTATCTGTCCCAAATGCGGCAAACTGTGTAGAAACTTCTTCTGATAGCGCCCTCTTTTGAACCATCCTCCTTCAGTTCAGCGTTTGTTAGTTTTCTATAATGGGGGGCCAGAATATCCAGGGAACAGATTTCCATAGGACAGTGGCCGTGTGGCACACAGAGTAACGACATTGCCGAAATAGGGCAACGTCACAGTAGCATTCGGTGGTTCAGTTGGTATGGCACCAGTGTCCCATGGAAATTGGTCCGCCGGAGTTTATATACCCTAATATGGAAAAGAAGGATGTTTCAAAAGAGGGCGCTATAGAAAAATTAAGAGGGCTGAAGAAAGGAAGGATGTTTTAAAAGAGGGCGCTATCAGAAATATATTGTACACAGTTTGCCATATTATGGCGGGGGGGGGGGGATGGGGACACATAATCTCTGGGGGACATAATCCCCTGTCACGTCGGCACTGGGATCACTCAGATCCTGCTCTTGTCGAACATTTACATTCTCTTTAAGTAATATTAGTTCCTCCTACAAAAAAGTCCCTCCACAAAAGTCAATATTTTCTTTAGCAAAAAGGGATGATGCTTTGTATCGAAACAACGAAACACACATGAACAATAATTATGAATGAATTAATAACTTATGAAAGAAGGACATATAGTATAGTAAATGCGAAAGAAGATAAAATTGTCTGAAATAAAACAACCATAAAATTAATAGATACGAACCTGTGCAAGGAGATGTGGTTTCTAGTTCAACCTCGATCCCTTCTTGTTGACATGCGCTGACAAACGCCCTCAGAGCTTCACATGAACATAGTTTATGCTTCGGACATTCACACATGTCAGAAATGCAAGATCTGTGTAATACGGAAATAATATAATTAGTCTTTAAATAGACATTCGTTCTAATTAGTTTAGTTATATAGGCCTACCAGTAAAGCAGCCGAAACTGAATTACAACTGATTTACAATAAATCTATCATTCAAAGTTTCATGCTTTACAAATACAAAACCGTTCATGATATGAAAAAGAATAAAAACGTCTAATAAGTTTATTCAAGTTTTGATTTATCTTTCAGTAACAAACAAATGGAGCAAAATAAAGTTTTCTCTTGCCACATAAATTGTTTGTTTGCTGTATTTATTTTAGCACTATTCTATTAATTGGTTGGTTAAAACATAAACATGAATTAATTAATTTCCATTAATCTACTTTAAGATGCCCAATGGTATCAAACAGTAATACACTACAAAGCACCATCATATGCAAAATGAATAAATCAATCATAATTGTTTGGTTCTGGCATAGAGCAAGGACCATTATGATTGTAGATATGTTTGATTTTAGCTTTAGTGAACCTGCAATGAAATTACTAGATAATCAATATTCATCAATTAAATCAATAACATATGTCCTGAAAAAAAAAGAGACTGAAAAAATTGCAAGAAAAGAACGTCATCAATACAATAAATAAGACAACAATACAACAACCCATGGGTAAAATATAAACAAACAAAATGTACATTGAGTGTAGTCATATTAATATTCCAGTTGGTGGACGACCTTTAGAACCTGCCTGCAATAGAATGGGGGAAAACACATTTTTTCTGCTCATTTGCCGTGTCATGTTTCATGAACATGCATGGCTCATAATTTGTTGTCTCTACCAACCCTGCGGTGGCGCTATTCCATAGCATGGACCAGAGGACAGAACAGACCTGCAATCCAGCATTATCGCGCTACACTGCCTTCATACAATTGGGAAAAAAGAAAATGTACATGCTCGCACTTCCTAGAATTGCAATGAACGTGCCAAGCCAGCCATTTTAATAAGAATGGCATTGCGACGTTGGCCATAACATAATGGTCAGAGTGTTGCGAAAAATATAATGCAACTTTTACTAATAACCCCCTAAACATGTCAATCACTCTAGAATCGATTCGGAACATAAAAAAACATTAAAAATAAACCATGCAAAATACAATATTCAAAATAAAACACACACAATATTCAAAATAAAACACACAACATTCACTGTATTCTGAGCAGATTTAACACAGTGGCAAGGGGAAAACATTCCGTATCCTGCCACCACTCTTCATCCGTAATGAAATAATATACATGTAGTAGGCCTATCTTATTTACTCAAAATGAGATATTTCGGCAATATAGAGTGAAACATCGGTGGCAAGTTACAGACATTTTTTTTCGTTTGGAGAAACAACAATAAACACATCATTGCCTACCTGTAATACGTCCAAACGTCTACCACTTCACTACAACTTTCGAACTGCTTGGCTCTCAGAACCTTACACTCACGGTGCGCCCTCAAGCGTCTCTTGGGATTGCCTTCGCAGGGGGCCGGTGTCTTCGTTGGGGGTCTTACGCATCTCTCTTTAGTACCAGAGACCCAGGACTCTGCAAACTGCTCTGCATTATCTGCTACAGCGTTGCTGTGTCTGAGCTTGAAGTCGTCCAAACGATCACCGTTGTAGTTTCCGCAGAGGCCGCACAGTTTGTTCTTGAAGGTTGGTGGCATGGATACCTCGACCAGACTATCTCCATCCCAAGTAACTTCAAGGCCTGCAAAGCATACAATGAGTATTACTAAATTGAATTTATTCGACTTCACCAATTATAATTTGATCAATTTCAATCAGAATCCGGTCACAAATGAGAACATTTTGAAGTGCCACCTTTTCAGATCACCTGCTGAGAAAAAGTGTTCAGTGTATTTATTTATTATTATTACTATTATTATTATTTATTATTTATTTTTTTTTTTTTGAGGTGGGGGGAGGTAAACAAAGATTGCCTAGGGTGGGATTCGAACCAACGACCTCCGGACTAACGTGCCGGCGCTCTACCAACTTGGCTATCTAGCCCTATATTTGCGGTGTATTTTGAGTACAGTTTCTTGAAAAATTTTTGGAAACAAAAACCAAAGACAAAAGGGGAAAAACAGCAAATGAGTTTTCTGTCTTTGTTCCGACTACATAACAATAACATAACAATAACATAACATATGAAAGGATCCACATACTGCTCGGCCAAAAAAATAGTCATAAAAACAGTTTAAACCAAAAGACCAGCCGGTGCCCAATTTCATAAAGCTGTATAGCGGAAAATACTGCTTGACAATTTCTTTGCTGAGCAAATTTATGTGGGGCACCAGTCACATCAATGTAAACTTAATGCTAGTTGAGCTGGTAACCTGTTTATGTTAAGCAATAATGTTATTTGCTTAACAAGTATTTGTGCTTACAGCCTTTATGAAATTTGGCCTAGGTAAAACGTGTATTTGTCCCTTTCATGTAAGCAGATCTTACCAATTTGTGTGGTTACTCTTATAAGAAATCCATCACTCTCCACAGCTAAGACATCAGGGATCACGTGCGGTAGAGACACATCTTTCTTATCCGCTCTGACCGCATAGTCTTGTAGTAAAGTGACCTGGTGACCACTTATACTTATGAAGACAGTCTTGGTCCATGCGAAGTTATCGGTTTGCCTGCCGTCATTTCGCACACGTACTGTGAATGTTCTATCGTGGCAATCTGATGTCAGAATATATTTACAAGTTCCTTGGAAGTTGTATAAACGACCGTCAAACGTCCTGTAGTGCGGATCCCCAAAGACTGAGCACAAAGCATTCTCTGTAGAAATACAAAAGGACGAGACAATCAGTTTATGGCATAGAAGGGGGTTGATGGAGTCCACACTTCTTACGGTAATCTGCATCAGAGTTAACGTATTGTCAATAGAGGGCGGTGTTCATGGCTCTGCACAAGACAAACTTCCATGACATTGGACCCTAGTTGACAAATGTTTTTTGGTGACTGCTTCGCTGGTCTTTTAAAGCCATTTTACACTTTCGGTACAGAAAAAAGTTCACAGATTTACAAATAATTTACAGGTTTACAGAAGGTAATGGTGAAAGACTTCCCATGAAATGCTTTACTTTTTGAGAAAACAGTAAAACATTATTAATTCTCACTAGCGAGAATTACGGATTTATTTTAAACACATGTCATGACACGGCGAAACGCGCGGAAACAAGAGTGGGTTTTCCCGTTATTTTCTCTCGACTCCGATGACCGATTGAGCCTAAATTTTCACAGGTTTGTCATTTTATATAGAAGTTGTGATACACGAAGTGTGGGACTTGGACAATACTGTTTTCCGAAAGTGTATAATGACTTTAAAGCACAAACATTTGAAGGAGAGAATTTTAAACCACGCAATGGTATTGTGCTGATTGGGCAAAACAAGTGCGAGTAAGGGTTGGAGTGGGCTTGTCTACTCAGCCCGTTCTGATGGGGTCGGAGAGGGTTTGACTACTTTATTTGAGTACTGAGGCGGTTAAAGTAGGTTCAGTAATGAATACTGAGATGGTTGGAGTGGGCTCCCCCTATCATTTTGACACCCTCATTTAATTCCTCACCACCTGGTATAAACTAACAGCTGATCCGGAAAAAATAACATGTTTTAATGGAAAGAAATTCAAGCCATATGGCTCCATACATTAACCTGAAATAGTGGCTACTTAGCAAAAGTTTCCCACTCACTTTCTTTGCACCTTTGACAGCATTCTCCGTCTGGTCTGTGTAGTACGTGATTCTGAGGAAGAAAAAACCACAGTTCATCAATCAAAATCCATCAATCAAGAAAAAGGAGATTAATCTTGTTCATTTTCAAATAAAAAACCAACATCGAAGTAAAACGAGACAAAATGAATAACAGCTTTTATCTTAATGTTTGACTTCCGTCATTACTAAGGACTGCATCAACAGATAATAAAAAGAAAAGAAAAAAACACACAGCATTTTTCGATTTGATATGTTAATTTCAGTTAATTCGTTGGATGCCGAAGTGGCTTTCAACAGAACATTAAAGGTATGCTGCAGTGAATTAAAATAAAACAGTTAATTTTGCTGTCACTTATTTCTGATATATGTATTGAACATCAATAAAATGTGTTTTGTTTTTTCCCCGACATATCTCACTTGCGTAATTCGCGAATAAGTCATGCCCCCCCCCCTTTTGTGGATTGTTACCGCCCCCCTACCATCGACGTCACGTCGGGAATTCAAACATGTCGTCGGCAAAAAGAGTCTGGTTCCTAACTACACGCGCCTAGGTACCAGGCCACACAATGCACACGTCTCTATATGCACACAGCCAGGGGACCCGACGGCTCGGGTTCCCGACATGACGTCACATGAAGGCTCCCTTTTAGGGGCGGGGTGGGTTCCCACTGCAGCCACCCTTTAACAAAAAAAATTAATATTCATAGTGGTGTGAATTGACCATGCAAGTCTCGCGCATAATTCGAATATTGGGACCTGATTTATAAAGAGCGCTAGTTTGTTTCCTTCATGTACTAACGCAATGTCCGTGTGAACAATTAATGGTCAAAATTTGTGAATACGAGACAGACCTGCACGGTCTATTAAATCTATTAATTTCAGTGACCGTAAGACTTTGTCTATTGGCTCTGAACAAATTATTTGCCATCTATGGACTGCAATAAGACAATTTAGCAACCATGTTACATAATTTGACCAGTACGTAGTATTTATCAATGCGTAATACACATACACTTTCTGTTTCCCATGGTATTACCCATGCACACAAAATGAACTATTTATTCAAATACCAAGAACGTGTTTATTAAATTTCAATATCACTGACCAGAAAACCCTGATACAGTGTCACCTATTCATAAATATGAATGCATTAACCCATGCCCGGTTAAACACCCCCAAACATCTCAATAAGCCTTAGCTGGGTGGGCCAGGCTTCGTTTCCTTTCACGGTATTGGTTTGCCTGCTCACTTCCTGGGGGCTCCACACGCGACCGGGTATAACAAAACGAATGGTCAGGAAAACCTTTTCAGATGAAAATGTTTAGAACAATATCCGTCGCTTCCTTTTGGCTGTGTGTGTATGTATGTGCTTAATTCAAGGTGCCATATGGATTGGGTTTTTCCTTTTGACTTCAATCTTTGAAAGAAAAAGGGTTATTTTGGGGGTGAAACTCGTGAACCCACCTTTGCACAGATAAGAGATGCTGGACATGATTCTGTTGTACACATTGCCTCTCCACCCACACACTGACACGATTCGCAGGCGTGTGGTTCCCAACTCTCGCCCTCCTGTAATTAAAAGTGGGTTGACATTATATGTATAAGTATTCATCCAAAACATGATATCAAACAAGAAAACAAATCGATGACGTTCGTCCTGACCTTTTTAATTGTTTAATGTTACATTTTTCTTTTTTTAAACCGCTTTGAACCAAATATCCATTTGCGACAGAAGGATTTGTCATTCCACGTTTGCGGGTCGGGTTTTCAAAACACTTGGCAAAAGGTCAACAATTTTGTTGTGAAATATCAGCCCAAGGGTACTTCTGAACCTTTGCAATGAGGCCTTTAGAGTCTGGCTTACGCTATACCCTTTCATTGGAATTCCACCTACAGACGGACAGACTGGCAATTAAATCTAGCACAATCCAGATTCGTAAGTTTTTTTGTTTTTCTACTACAACCTTTCCATCATGGCTATTTTAGTCAAAGTGGAGTTTTTTGTTCTTAAAGTTCGTGAGACAAAAAGATGAGATAACAAAATAGTTGGTAAAGGTCATCTTCCGTTCGTGCGCCAGTTTGGGGGCTGGGTACGATCCGACTATTGTTGTGTGGGGGTTTAGACTTCCGCCTGTTATTGTAGCAGAGTCAGCATTCCCAATAGTGCATCCTTGAACAAGGAACAAGGAACAAGAAGAATTGTTCACTTTGTTTGTATCATTGTTTGGTATTCCAAATATCACCGGAAACTATACATCTCAAAACTTAGTTATACTAAGTTGAATTATTCTGTAGGATGTCGTCAGCCTGGGAAAGTATAAAATGGCTGGAGATTTCAACAGCTGTGTGAACACAATGTGTTTTGTGGAGTTTGCATCTTCAGTTGAAACACAGCGAATTATCCCATCTATGTTAAAGGCACTGGATACCATTGGTAATTCTCAAAGATCAGTAATCTCACTTTGTGTATAATATGCATAAAATTAAAAAAATGATAATCAAAATTGCAAGAGTCAAAAAAGAAGGAAAAAACACCCTTTATAGGTGCATACTAAAAGGCTCCAAGTTGTTAAAAAGTGAGAAATTACTCTCTTAATGTAAAAGAGTGAAAAGGCACTCTTTGAAGAGCCATATGAAGGACAACTCTTTTTCGAGTGGTCTTCCACTCTTTTCGATTGAAGTTTGCATCTTTTTGAGTGATTTTTCACTCTGTCCTGGAGTGAAACCCCTCTAAAAGACTGAAATAACCGCCACTCTTTTTGAAGAGCCGTCTGGAGGACAGCTCGAAATGCAAAGGGTGGTGTTTTTCACTCTTTTGCATTTAGAGAGTACCTCTTGCCCAAAGGCCGTTTCCACATTGTTTTATAATAAAAATAACTCTCCATTGCTATCTATTCTTTTGAGTAAAAACCATTAGTGTCCAGTGCCTCTATACTATTTTCTATATCACTTTGGTTAAACTAGGAATGAACAACAATCTCAACTAGAAAGGATAACAACAATCTCATATTTTGTTCTCAATAACTAACATTTTAGTCACTATATTTTTTTAGTTGTTACACATCAGAGAGCGATTATAGATAAATATCTGTATCTATATTTTTCTATATCTCCTATATCCCCATTTCTATATTTTTGTCTCTGTTTACCTGGTATACCTCCCCGGCATATCGACACGTTTTGGGTTTACATTTCGGGCAGCACTCGTCCTCATTATGAATGATCTCTTCATTGGGGCATGATAAATCAGCTGGACATGTTGTTCTCTGACACATCACTGTGGAATCCTGAAAGAAAACGAAAAAAGAAATAAAGCATGCGTAAAAAAAACAATTAATAAATTAAATAGCTTATTAATATTTACTGCAAATTTTGACAATAATATAAGTCCTCAAATTGATTTTAATTTAACTCAAAATATGCAGGAATATCACGAAAATGTGTCTTGGTTTACATAGGCGCTCTTTACATAGGCTCAACGAAGTTGTGTGGGGTCAGATGCTTGATTTCGAGACCTCAAGAGGTCTCGAAATCAAATTTGTGGAAAATTACCTTTTTCGTGAAAACTACGTCACTTCAGAGGGAGCTGTTTCTCACAATGTTTTATACCATCAACCTCTCCCCATTACTCATTGCCAAAAAAGGTTTTATGCTAATAATTATTTTGAGTAATTACCAATAGTGTCCTCTGCCTTTAATATCACAAAGTACAACAATTAAGACGACGACTTCATTTAATTTCTTAAAGCTATGTCTCAGGTAATTAAGACACAAAGGATGAGGACTTATCCATTTCATCCCTGGGTTTAGTGGAAAGGACGTAACAATTATTGGAGACCTCTAAAGCCTAAAGCCTATTAAAGGCTAAAGGCAGTGACACCTTTGGTAATTGTCAAAGATCAGTTTCTCACTTAGTGTATCCCAACATAAGCTTATAACAAATCTGTGACAATTTTGACTCAACCGGACTTCAAAGTTGCAAAAGAATTGTTTTAGAAAAAACACCAATGCTCCACAACTTTGTGTACTGGGATGCCTACAAAGTTTTGTTTTATATTGAGTCAAAATAACCTCTTTCTTAAAAACTATGTTACTACAGAGGGAGCAGTTTCTCACAATGTTTTATACTATCAACAGCTCTTCATTGCTAGTTACCAAAGTTTCAATGTGAACAATTATTTTGAGAATCACCAATAGTGTACAGTGCATTTAATTAAATGAAATTAGAACAGAGATAGATTGTCGCCAAACTTACGAGACAAACACACTTTGTACACTTCTCTGAAAAAACGTTTTGACCATCATCATAAACACTGGAGTCGAAAAGACAGCGGTGACCAAGATCGAACACCTTCCTCGGAGCTGGAAGGAAAATGGACAATTATTTTCATGATAATACTTACTCAACGGTACAGTAACATCCCACTGCCACTTAAAGATCGTGTTTTAAAAGATAGGTACACATTTGGTAATTGTCAAAGCCCGGTCTTCTCACTTGGTGTATCCCAACATAAGCATAAAATAACAAGCCTGTGAACATTTGAGCTAAATTGGTATCGAAGTTGCGAGAAAATGATGAGAAAAAAACCATTGTTGGACGAATTTGTGTGCTTTCAGTTAGGAATAAAAGACTGCTAGCTAGAAGTCGTTTATTATTTTAGTGAGAAATTACCTCCTTCTCAAAATCTATGCTACTTCAGAGGGAGCCGTTTCTCACAATGTTTTACACTATCAACAGCTCCCCAATGCTCGTTACCAAAGTCAGTTTTTAAGTTAATATTTGTTTTAGGTAATTACCAAACGTGTACCTTCCCTTTAAGGCAAAGTTTACCAGTTGGATTTTTGAACCGTACGATTGATTTAATCCTGAAAATTTTATTTCAAAAGTAGTTTTTTTTTTTTTGCTTTCGCCGAAACTCTGAAGCGAATATTTCCACGCATGAGAAATAATCTCAAATATCTCAAATAGGAATACACAACCTGAGCAGTGACACTTCTTAGATTCAAATCTAAAACTAATAATATTCTTAACATAACCACATCTTCGAAGTGAAAAATTTCTCAAAATGACATCTATGTATCGAAAGCTATTGTATGCTTCATTTCAAACCGAAGTTTTTATTGCCGTCTGTTATACCAAACGTAAACATTCCCTACCAACTTGTATGAGAAAATACATGGTAACAACGTTTATAGTTTTTGAAAACGATGCCTTCATGCATGTTTCCACTATAACCCGGTCATTAATACATTACCCCACGATTGGGTCAATGAACTATCTTCCTCGGAACTTCAGATGGAACTTTTTCATTGTATCCACCACTCTATTAATGACCTTTAAGTATCAGGAATGTTACAATATCTCATAACTTACCAACGCATTGAGGACAACACTCGCCAGGTAAAACCTTCTGTTGGTTTTGCGGACATGAAAGAATCGGACATATTAATTGTTGGCATGTTGTTCCACCTTTCTGTTAATTGAAAAATAAAAATAAACAAATAGGACACTTAAAAACAGATACTGTTGGTTTTCGTTATTTTTCCCCCTTCCTTTTTGATGGAAATCCATCCAGGAAATTCCCTTTGCCTTAGGTGAAATAATTCCAAAGATAGAGTCAAGAATCTGTCAGCAAGACACGCTAACATATGATTAGAGAAGTCGCTCGGGGTGTCCCCTGGCCGAGCTTTAGTGCGAAATTTCACACAACCAGATTTTAGATTACATAAAATCCAGATGACGGGAGGTGGAGGGAATTGTGGCATCGGTGCCTAGGGGGGCTGAATGACATGGTTCACGGCGGTCAATGGTACGAAAGGCCGGTGCTGTCTGATGAATCCCCCGATAGACACTCGGGATACACAAACACTGGATGTAGAATAAACTCCATGCGCTAACTAGAAAACTAGGAAACTGAAAAGGCTGCTGATGGAGTGAAGGGCAGGATGCAGCCTTCAGCCATTTCGGAGTCCCACAATAACACATTTCCCCCTTCTGGTTTGTGGTTTTTAGTCGGTGGAAATAAATGTGTACACACCATACACCGAGGTCAACAAAGCAGTACACTGCGAGGAACGATGGGGGAAATAACGACATACAAAGTGCCAGAGTGACCCATTTTTTTTAGAGTGAGTGAAATAAACTGAATGGCTTAATGCTATGAACTTTGATGCAAGCAGGGCATTCAGCTCAAAAAGCTCTTACTGTTTACAGTGAACGGTGCTGTCAAGTAAAAGAACAACTGTGGGGTGGTCATTGCTTTATTATACACAGCCAAACCATGCCCCAAATAAAGTATGGAATGGATTGTTTGTTGGCAGTTAGTTTCAAAGGGATTGCCATTGAGCTAGGTTTCTTATCCTACTATCATTGAAATGGAAATTTCAAAAAGCACAAATTTCAATAATTGAATAGTGGAGACGAACCAAGTCATTTAATCAAATTAAACACAGGGGTATTTAAAGTCGCATACTTCTTTTAAAGCAGGCCTTAATAGGCCTTTTTCATGCTGCCGCCATCTTAGTCATGTACCTCGTATCGAACAACAATAACTAATGCTAATAATCATTTTGCAAATAGGAACCATACTATGTTGTTCTTCCAGCCTCGGTGTGGTAACATTGATGTCAATGGGAGAAATTCAAGATGGCTGCACCATAATAAAGGTCTATTGGCAACAATCAAAGAGGTGTATAATTATGTACCGTGCATGTGCATTTGATGCAAGCGTCACTGTCAGGAGAAAATGTGGTGCCTTCTGTGTGTAACTTTCCTTCGAAGAAACAACCTTCAGAAAGAAAAGAAGAAATGTTTACTCTACATGGTTTAGCGTAGATTTACATAAACCATGTACAAATATTTATACAAGGAGAGGACACCAGTGAGGGTAGAATATGCATTGGTCGTACACATTATTATACAAAAATAAAGTAAAAAAAAAATGAAAAATTCCTATAGGAAGGAGCATGCTTGAAACAACCTCATGTTAAGCATGGAGTAAAACGTAACCTGAGGTATATTGCAAGTAACAATGAAACCACTGTATGCCTACATTGGAATACCTCCGCAGAAATGTACACACAATATACACAAATAAATAACTTCTATGCCTTACAATTATCCTTTCTGACCTTGTTAAAAAAGGGTAACATTTTTGTTACAACACTTAGTTTTGCACCTCAGGCAGACTAGAGAAAAAATAACAACAATCAAAATGCTGTTAGCTGACTTTCAAGATTTACCCAATGGCCTAGACGCGGCTTTCAATGGTGACAAGGGCCCAATATTAAATCGATCTAGAATGATATACGAGGAATTCTATAACTCCAGGCATTCGGAAACAAGTTGTATGGTAACAATCTAATTTCAAAATGAATGAATTACCGTCCCCGGAAAAGGGTAAGGGAGGGGGTAACATGCCCAATGTTAAAAATGTGTCACTCGGCATGTTGTTTCTGTTTGTGCTGGGGTGGTTTTCTTTATGAAGGGGATACCCTTTCATTACATTGTGCCCCGTTCGTTCCCTCCTTTCATAACTACCTGTATCCGCCCCCTTCCGAAGATCATTTACACATTCCGTGGTAACTTTATTAAAGAGGTTTCATTCCAAGGTTAATTGGAGGGGCCTCGCACTGTTCCTGTGTGCCCCACTAAAGAGGAAGGAAATGGCCCCAACCAGGAGACAGTTACTAGCTCTGGAGAATACCTCTGACTATTCAATAAAATGCAGTTTATACGTAATCATTCGTCAGACCCCCCCCCAAAAAAAAAAAAAAAAAAAAAAAAAAACCTCCTATATACACATATAAGTGTCCGGGCATGTATACCTTTATTTTGAAAGGGCACGAGGCACCAAGGCATTTTCTCCTTGGTAAAATTGGCACCTTATTAGGAATTGTAAATTTCCACTGAAAGCATTTCAAGGGGACCATTGCAATGAATGACCATGGGCATGGAGGCAATCGCATTCGTTGCCTCTGTTGAGTATCAGGCCTGAGTGTGAACCAAAGTTAACCAATAGCCTTGTTCTTTGTGACATTTAGAGATGTCAAGATTATCAATGTCTAATTAGAAACTCATAAACTCCGTGGTGGACTTGCTCACCTGGGCATGTTGGGCAACACTCGCCAGGGATAATAGTGGCGTTCCCACAGCTCGGTGCTACACAATGTGTCCGCGATGCTGTCACTACACCTTCCTATTTAAAAATAGATGCACTGTCAAATAAAATCAATCACGAAATACCACCTCCCAAACATATCTTGATTCTCTCCTTCCATTATACAGCGAACACATTTCCACATTAGAGAAAATAACATACACCTCGACTCAATCAAACGAGATGTTATGAACATGGTATCCGCATATAGATGTTTACAAAATTAATTTTTTATTATACATTATTCGTTAAGAGGGTTCATCATTACAAACGTGGACCTAATTATGACGATGTGGGTGGGGTGGGGTGGGAAGGGGAACTTAATTAAATTGATATGAATCTAATCAAAAGCTTATCATGTTTTCTACCGCTAGCTTTTGACGAAACAATAGGCAATAATTAATAACGCGACTGGCGCTATAATTAAACCGAAAACGAAGCGTTAGATTTCAGTGACATCAATTTTCTTGTTCACTTACCCGACATTCAAACTGCTGGCATGGGTCATTGTGCGAAACCCAACGTTGCCCAGTTGTATATTCTTCGCCATTATATCTGCAAACTTGCAACATAAACATTCTGCATTAATACAAACACCAAAAAGGGCCAAAACAATCCCATATAAATAATGGTTTCGATTTAGGGTCACTTTAATCTTTCATATCTTTCTGGTAACGAACTTCAATGTTATGTTTCTGGCACTGCAACACAATTCTGTAACTTAATTCAACTTGGAGATACTTCTGTGGCTTGTTTGTTTTTATATCATAATGCTTATTGTATTTTGATGGTTCAAATATTAAACAAAAAAAATAACTTAAGTTTTATTTTAATTCGTGGTTGAAAGGCGCCAGATCGTTGCAATAGATTAGGATTGTTGGGGTGTTCTTGGCACATAATGGTGTCCGGCTTTGGTCCACCTGTTTACTTACAGAAAGAAGTTTGAGCTCCAGGAAATACTCACTTTTACATTTTTCACAACAACTCTTCCCCAGAGTGGTGAATATAAGGGCACAGTCGTCTAGTTTAGGGCAGGTTTCCCTTTTGCATGATATAACTTCATTCTGAAGAAACAAATCACAATCAAAATATATTCATTACGAACATTTCAACCAGTTTACAACGATAGGCGTACTTGTCATTTACTGACTTGACTGATAGACATGCATTTGCAACATACACAGTTGAGGGGAATGTGAAAAAGAGTGATAACTAAATATCCTTGCAAAAGGACACAAAACCGAAACTGGTTTTGAGTTCTGGGTTGGAGTGCTTCAAACTTGAGAGGAACAGAAACCAGGCCTCATACCATTAATTAAAAACGAAAGTTTTGTCAATGTGTAAGCGTATTTGCCCGGAAGCCCTGTGCATCCCTTGGGTGGATATGTGCGCTTTACAAATGTTGTTATTATTATTATGATAACTACTTCAAAGGGACCTTCAGTTTATGGTGATATACCTTAGGGATGTAACAGATATAAAACCGTACAAGGTGTTGAAACAATAATGCATCTTGACTGTGTGTTGTTTGTCTCGAGACCACCATGAACGACCGAGTATAAAATACCCCAAAATACAAAATGATGTCCGAAGAAATTAAGGCGCGAAAACTGCCAAGCGTGGTTTATGAAAAAGTGCAATCATTGACTTGCACTTAATCCTATGGTAAAGCAAACACAGTCAGATCATCTGATACTTGGAATAGCTGGGGTGGGTGGAGCTGATGATAAGATTACTTTCTAATTAAAATATAGAGACTCCAGACTGCAGTCACGCCACTGTGACCAGCCAGTACGTCGCATCCCGTTAAAAAAAAAAAAAAAAAAAAAAAAAAAAAACAGAAGAGAGAAGAAAAAAAAGTTTAACACAGGACTTTAATTTTTTTTTTCTTCTCAACAATCTAAGTCTCTGTTTATCATCAATTCAAAGATTTACAAGACAAGGCAGGTATCATCACAATACAAGAATTTTATCAGACTAAGCCGATTATCCTGTAGTGGCACCCAGAATCCCCCCTCTCAAGACAGACATCTTTTTAAGAAAGAGCCAATAATTACTGCCCCAAGACGTGCACGGAAGTACCGGGATTTACAAACCCGAGACACGACTCTCTAAAGTTTGCCAAAGCTTGAAGGGGATTAAGTTGAATGCCACGACAAAAGGCATGTGGAATCAGATAAAGGGAAAAACCTGATGTGGTTTTACAAGTAGGCAAAACAAATCGCGGGTGGGCCATAACCATTTGGCCAAAGTGACGCCCTTTTTTTTTGCTGTCCTTTAATCTTCAACTGAATCCGCACAGGAGTGGTCTGTTGTAGGACTACATACGTCAATGCATTCAAAGATATGTAATCGGTAAGCAATTAAGATGTCAGTGCTTGCTGCTCTTTTCAGAATTTATCTTTCTCATTAAAAACTATACGTTACTTCAACGGGAGCCGTTTTTCACAATATTTATAGTAACAATTGTTATATTTAACATGTTCACAATTTTTTTTTTTTATTACTACCAACAGCTCTCCATTGCTCGTTACCAAGTAAGTTTTTTTGCTAACAATTATTTTGAGTGATTGCCAATAGTGTTCAGTGTCTCTAACAGGACTAGCCCAACTGGTAAATAAACAACTGAACAAATAAACAATATTGTTATATAAAATGCCAGCTATTACATTCACCACTGATGACTATAAGGTCGAAACCATATTTTGGGAAAACGGATTGTTATTTATTAAAGTGAGGGAAAATCTTAAAATAGATGGAATGCTTGAGGGGGGTGAATGATGACAGCATGTCTGTCCACATACAAAAGCCTAAAGACGGCCTTGTGGTCTGCACTCACTTCCCATTAACAAATTGAAATTCAGCTAACACTAAGAACTGCACTTTTCTTGATGATTGTGGAGCTACCTTCATGATTAGCGATGTAAAGAAATAGGTCAAGACGCAAGCACTTATCGTACCAAATTAAAGAACATACGAAATAAAAATACACGGTGATATAGACATAAGTTAAACCCCTGGTTTATTTAAGTGATATGGGTTAATCTGGTAATAGCAACTATAAACTGTCAGTGTAATGATATGATTTTTTAACAACTCTCTCAGAATTATTATTTTAGCGTTTATTTAAAGGCACTGGACACTATTGGTAATTACTCAAAATAACTATTAGCATAAAACCTTTCTTGATGACCAGTAATGGGGAGAGGTTGATGGTATAAAACATTGTGAGAAACGACTCCCTCTGAAGTGAAGCAGTTTTCGAGAAAGCAGTAATTTTCCACGAATTTGATTTCGAGACCTCAGATATAGAACTTGAGGTCTCGAAATCAACCATTTAAACGCACACAACTTCGTGTGACATGGGTGTTTTTTATTTCATTATTATCTCGCTTCGATGACCGATTGAGCTCAAATTTTCACAGGTTAGTTATTTCTTGCATATATTGAGATACACCAACTGTGAAGGCTAGTCTTTGACAATTACCAGTAGTGTCCACTGCCTTTAAAGGCACTAAACACTGCTTGGTAATAAATGAAAATAATTGTTAGCATAAACAATTACTTGTTAACGAGCATTGGAGAGCTGTTGATAGTATTAACAAATGTGAGAAACAACTCCCTCTGGAGTAACGTAGTTTTTGAGAAAGAGGCACTCAAATATTAAAATACGTCAAGCCAGAAGCCCTTTATTAGTCATCTGAAATCACAAAAACTTTGTGCACAAGGGTGTTTTTCTTTCTTTCTTCTCTTGCACCTACGTTGACCAATTGAGTCAAAATGTTCACAGATTTGTTATTCTATGCATATGTTGGGATACAACACTTGAGAATACTAGTCTTTGACGAGGTGTCCATTGCCTGAAAAGCGTTGAAACATTTGAGAGTAGATTCAGTCCGTTCCTTGATTATTCTTCGACGGTCATGTAATTGACCATGCAATGCACACAGGGTCAAGTACCCCTTGAGATGCAGGGGCCCTTAGGTGGGTCTTGTATCAACTATTCCTTCTACTATTCTAAGGGTTGACGCCTTGGATTATCAGACTGCTTGATTCCCCAATGTTTGACAATGGAATTTTAGTCCAGGAGCAAAGAATTTGAAAAATGCAGTCATCCGTGTTTCATTTTTGCACGAGTAAAAAAAAAAAGAAAAGCTTTTTATGGATATTACTTAGTTATGGCTGGTTTCACTGTAAATGTTTTAAGTTAACTACTGTAAATTTTAAATGACATTTTCATAATAAATGTCTACTAATAGTTTTATCGCCAGTTTAGCATATGTTTGAAACAATGTTTTAATCTTAAAGAAAGTTTCCTTGCTCTTTTGAAAAGACAAAACAAGGCAATAAAGCTCTATAAAATTATTTGTCCCCACACCGGCTAAAATCAATGTGCCAAGAATGTGCCTACTGTAGCCTAGCCATTGAAATAATACCAGGGGAACACTGGACGCCTACCCTTTTTGGAATTTCAAAGACCAGTATTTTCACTTTGTGAAATCAAACTTATGCATAAAATAACAAACCTGTGAAAACTTTGAACCAAAATGATCATCGAAGTTGAATGAAAGAAAAGACACCCTTGATGCACTCATTTTGTGTGCTTTCAGATGCCTAAATGGCTCCAGGACTCAAGTCTTTTTATTGTTATTTTGAGTGAGAAATTACCTCTTTCACAAAATCTACTGAAAATGAGAGGAAGCCATTTTTCACAACGTTTTATACTATTAATAAGTCTACATTGGTCAATACCGAGTAAGTTTCTATGTCAAACAGTTACTTTGAGTGTCCAGTTTCTTTAAGGTATGTGTATAGTTGAAGAAAGTATCAAATTAATAGGGTGTCAATGGTTCAAATAGAGAGAAAAAGAGAGGAAAATAAAAACATTTAACACCAATCATAAAACATTCAGTTGACCATGACCTTACCTTGCATATACACTGAATACATGGATTTCCTAGCAAAATTGGCAAATCTACGACTTCCCCTTCCTTATCACAGTTAGCCCTGTTCCCTGTAGAGGAAATAACAGATAAATGGAGACCAGAATTAAACGATCACGCAAAAAAAATCAATTGATACCAAATGTGTGATCAAATAAACTATACTGGGGTCTGGGTATCTGACAAGCGATAATGACGTACAATTTGCTTCAAATTTTGGGTACAAGCTATTACTTCCGGTTTGTCTTGGTTAAGTCATGGTAGAGCTGTCCTATAGAGAACACGTTGTTCTCATCACAAGGACAAAACAACATAATCGGCCTTCCTACATCATAATTCAAACCTTATAGGAGCAAAATTAGCACCAGTAGCGATGTCATGTTACGGGTAGATCTCATTTCATCATTCTGGCAATAATATATTTTCACTGACTGCAGTTTAAAGGGAAAGTTACGTTTGGTTAATATTAATGACAATACAAATTTTGGATTAGACGACTAATCGATAGTTTAAAGCATTTTGAGAATTATTTCAACTCTAAGAAATGTCGTCATAAATCCAAATTTGAATATGAGAAGCGTTTCTGCAGTAACGCTTCTCAAATTGTGTGTATTCATACAAGGGATTCTTCCTGTGTGGACATTCGCTCCTGATCATTGGCGATATCTAAAAAACGTCACAACATTTTGAAATGAAATGTTCACACTATATAGTGAGGTGAGTGATACATCTACAATTATAAACAATCAAACGGTTCCACCACAAACCAACATGACCTTTGTCTTAATAGCAGTACCTTCAATAACACATGATTATGGCAAAACAATTGAAAAATAGTGGCAATACAAAATCTACAGATGAGATTTATGCCATCTTGTTTATACTCAAAGTGTGCAACTGTAACTTAACCAGAAAAAGTGAATTACAAAATTCCACTGGAGTGTGTACATTTAAAAACAAAGTTATAACGGTACCAATGAGGATATAAAAAAGAGGAATTTAGCTGGCCCGAGGAAAAGTTGCATGCATGAACATTAAAGTATACTGGAGCATGCTTAAGGGGTAAGTTGCAGACAGATCCTTTTACATGTAGTTTTACAAAGAAATATTAACTCTGAAGTCTCCCTTGGTTATCTATGGTTATTACATGCATTGCCAGGGGAAAATAGAGAGACTCGAGAGGTGGTACAGCGTGAAGATGGTCAAGGCTGCCTATCTTATCCTTCAAACAAATAATCTAGTATGATTGTATTAATACCAAACACTAACAACTTCCTGCTCCAATTTCAAAGTGTTGCAATAAATATCTAGTCTGAAAAATATCTACTAGTCTGAACAAATATCTTTAGTCCGATTGCATTAGTAACAAGGAAACAACTTCCTGGTCCAATTTCAAGGTGTTGCGATAAACATGATCTAGTCTGAAAAGAAAAATGTAGTCTGATTTTGTGATTGTATTAGAAAAAAAAACCTACTCCAACTTTTAAAAGCTGTGAACAATATCTAGTCTGAAAAAAATATAGGTCTATAGTTTGATTGTATTAATAAAAAACAAACAACTTCCGTCTCCAATTTCCAAGAGTTGCAAAAAGCGTCGCTAGCGTTTTAAAATTACATTTATATTTTTCCACTGGCTGGTGACATACGCTTTCCAAGGTTGAATTAAACATTTAGCCTAGATTTGTCTTCTTCTATAAAGGCATAGGACACCTTTGGTATTGTCATACAATAACAAATCTGTGAACATTTTCACTCAATTTGTCAACGAAGTTGCAAGAGAATAATATAAGAAAAACACCCTTGAAAAAATGTTCGCATTCAGATGCCTAAGAAGTGCTGTAGGCCCAGTGTATTTGAATTGAGTTAGAAAATGCATCTTTCTCAAAAACTGCGTCACTTCAGAGGAAGCCGTTTCTCATTATGTTTTAGATACTATCACCAGCTCTTCATTGCACGTAAAACCAAGTAAGATTTTATGCTTACAATTATGTTGAGTTATCACAAACTGTTTCCAGTGCTTTTTAAGCTGTACTTCTCTCGATTCATAAGAAGTTGTACCCTGGGAAATACTTTTGACGCACGCACCCCCAAACCTTGTACTTTTCCCATCGACATGATTTGTCCAATGACACGATAAAGCATTGATAGACACGGGTAATTACAAGCAAATGGCATAAATAAAAAACCACAGAACTCGCCGACATCATTTTCAAGATCTGGTTTCGCCTGGCAGAGTATTCAATGATCCGTGGTAAACACAGCAATGCATTATGAATAGATGTAGGTATTATGGACTGACTTGGTTATTAATGAAGCCACCACACAAGGCATACACAAATACAGCACTCCACGTTGAGGTAGGCATACCCTCCCCTTCCCCCTGAAACCACACCCTCCCCTAAAACCACGTTCCATTTTCCAAGGAACATAGACATCAATAACTCACAACAAAAAAAAACAAGCCACTGCACTGTGGCTTCTGACTATACGGTGAGTCACTGTTAGTTGTGATGTTTCACCATTATACTCTATGCTCTAACTTTTCGGTAATCAATCTTGCGGTAAAGATCTATCATTTTTCGAACATCTTTGTATTTATGACAGCTACCTTCAGCAGGTGCCGTGACCCGATATTTCTGTATATATGCCCAGGGCCATGAAAACCAACCATTGTACTTTGTTGTCTCCTCATCCAAATCGAGGCACAC
This sequence comes from Asterias amurensis, assembly GCF_032118995.1. Taxonomy (NCBI): domain Eukaryota; kingdom Metazoa; phylum Echinodermata; class Asteroidea; order Forcipulatida; family Asteriidae; genus Asterias; species Asterias amurensis. Next base: position 20,468,036 of record NC_092654.1, read on the forward strand.
AGTGCAATTATCGTATTTCTATTTACGATTTATTGTTGGAGAATGTAGAATACAATAATCTTGATTTTTTTTTCCGTGGGAAAAAAAGTGAGGATCAAGTTCAAAATGCGAACGTTGCAGAGAAGTGAACATTAAGGAACTTTAAGGCTATTTTAAATGTACAATTTGACTTTAAGTGGCGACTGCTCACTCAGTAACGGAGTTGGGCCTACAAAATGCACGTCGGGTCGCTGTACCCGTACACTAAAGGAATGCAAATAAGCGCTCATTAATTATACGATTCCCTCGTGATTATAACCGACTCAAAAGCCACTTCGTCCTCCAGGGAGAAATGGCACTAGAATTTGCACGGCACGTTCAAGGGTTCAGAGTGAGTTGTAACAGTCCTCTAAGAACAGAATTGAATACATAATGACTCAATTATACAGAGATAATTGTGCTCTCTTCGCTAACTTACAGACTGGATCTATACCTATGGGTCCAATGCTATAGCTCTATGCACTAAACCATAGAGAAAGGACAGAGACACAACAGCTCCATTCCAGACGATTCCCGTGACAGTCATTACGTCTTTATATTACACAGTGAATGTCATTCAAAGAATACGTGAAATTGTTGTGCAGAAATCTGAAATTCCCATAAATTAAATTTTATGAAGAAAAACCGTTCTGCTAACAAAAAGACGATGAGCATTTTGTGGTTTACGTTCAAATTATCCGTTTAAATGTCTGAACCAATTGTTCGTTAATAGCTTAAAGATGACGTCATATAAATCTTCCAAAATTAAAACAATTGATAATATTGTTCTGTAAGCGCACTGATTGAAAGAGACAAAGTGTATTGAGTTATTCCAGTTTTTCAGGAGAGAATGCTAAGCAAAACACAGGTCTGGCTAAATACTAACACAAAAGTAAATACATAAACCAATACACACAGTATAGCAGCTTAACCCTTGTGGTAAATCTGCAGCTGGTTAAACAGTTTTCAACTGATTGTATTATGATGCCATTATATTTTAAATATTCACCCTTGATGAATATCAATTAGCGACAATATAACTCTGGGTGCAGGGTTATTTCCTCTCGACAACCAGTTCTGATCAGTCATCCGTAGTTAACCATTTCTCTAATAATATCCATCTCAATTCGGATAGAATGATAAAAAGCACAACAAGACTTTTACAAAGGGTCGGCATCCCTCAATGAATATTTCACTTAAAAGAAGAAATTCAACAACCGTAAAATTTCATTTTAGTTCCGCATGGAATATATGCAGGGCGCACTTGCGGTTAAAAGCAGAGCTTTGGGGCAGCTGATGACAAAAAATGTACATCATTGAAATGAAAACAACTGTCGTCAACAAACGTAGTTCGCCAAAGGCATTTAGAGAAGGAGGGGGGGGGGGTGGGGAGGGGATGTATGCAACTGTTAATACCGGCCACCAATCTTACCAAGGACCTTCTTAATTTGAGCTTATCGGGAGGGTAGGGCTTAAACAAATCGGGGTCTGTAGGTGGTGGGGACTGGGAGAGTTCGTAAGAAGATGACAGATAACTGCTGATAGATAACTGCTGATGTTCTCTTCACTTCGCAGGTTGGATGTAGTTGGAGGTCCTTTCTCTATGGTTGGAGGAATGTTTCCAAATCATAGTGCAAGTCCTTTACACAGAATGTGGATGAGAATTTACACAGTTTATTTTGTTGTCCTCTGACCCATGATTAGATATCCGATTTCAGAATAGCCCTATTTTGTATCTAACTGGATTGCTATATGCCTTTTTGAAATACGTTTGTTCAGTGGTGGGTTTGTTTGTTTTAATGCCATGTTTTTTTTTTTTTTTTCTGTAAAGTTTTCATCGCCTGTGTTTTTTGGGCGCTTCATAGCTTTATAGAATATGTAATTTGTTTTACTTCCTTCCGTGTATTGATGTTTTTACCTACTGTAACCACCGTACAATTCAGGCTTCATCCTGCAATATGGTGTGAATAAACCAATAATAATTACAGGGAAGTCCAGCAGTGTTTTTAATTTAAGGAATGATTCCACTCCCGAATGGTTTAAGATGAACTTTCTTGTTTTATCTGCTGAAGCATGTTTTCGTTATAATTGAATTCAATAAGATGGGTTTATTTAACTCAATGTCAAAGTAAGTTTCCCAGAGAGCTCTGTTTAAATCCAGGCGCCCTTACCCCTAACACCCCTAAATCTTTGAAACCCATGTATTAAACCAATTAGGCATACTGGCACGCATACAGTCAACGCTCTCACCTAACCACGGATTTTGACTCCACCGCATTTTGACACCCATTTTTTTTTCTAGTGTTAAATCATAAATTATATCCTTAATGAAATATGACGAACCACCTGATAAAAAGGACTTACCAGTGGCTTAACACGTGTCCCCATGGGAGTGAAATGATATACGACTTCCACTGGAATGCGTGTTTATTTGTCTAACGAGACATGAATGTGTAAAATGCGTACAAGTATTTATTTATGATTCATAAATCACTGTATATAAAAATGGATTATTTGTTGCGAATGAAAATAAAGCCGGCAATTGAACTAAATTTGTTGGCTTGATTGATGGCCGGAATGCAATACTATTGACACCTCGTAACTGAAATCATTTTTGATTTGATCAGTGAAGATCGCTAGATGAACTTCTTGACGCCTGTAGAGGAGACTGGCTGATAATCTTACCTCGTCTCCGCTCGTCTTATTTTAAAACCCAAGTTTATTGACACTGACTAGTCTTCAATTGGCGGCGGATGTACGAGTCGGTAAAGGAGACATGTGTATTTATGTTATCATAATGAAAGCAGTTGTTTTTTAAATGTATTTATTTATTTATTAGGGGAGGGTGTGATGTAAAAATTGTTAGAGTGATCTTGCTTGCTCACTCTGCCCTCTCACCACCCCGTTGTCTACAGAATGGAATGTTATGTATCTCTTATTTTCAACTCCATGTCTGAAGTATCCAAGCCAATAATTTTCAGATATCGGTTTAACAAAAACGCACCCATTTCTAGCCTTTTGAATTTGTGCTGTGTCATTTCCTTCGGGATACGTCAGGCAAATACATTATCATCATCTGAAAATAGGTCCTTTAACAACTAATTATTTCAGTAAATTAATCCTTATAAAAATATATATTTTTTTTGTAAAATAAATAAATAAAAAATAAACCGCAACCGGGCTATGTAAAGATGTGTTATACTTTCATTGGGATTTCAGTATTCAGTTATCAACCACAGGAATTATGCTTCGTTTTTGAAAGGCCAGTGAATCATGCATCTTCTCATTTGGGAATTTCAAAATTTCTACTGGGCATTTATGGACACATAGGCAATGACCAGGGGCAGAGGCAATCGCCTTCGTTGCCCCCATAAAGTATCAGGCCTGTGAGCACAGAATGAGATGCACTTTTCTAGAATGCTAAACCGATGCGTTCAGCTCCAATTACACCTTGACACTTTTCGCTCATTGTGAAGTCAAACTAAGATAAGGTGAAAACCACAACGTGTGAAACACGTCATAAGGCTCGTCTGACAACAATAATACAGACACAAGAACCTTTCTTCAGACTTCGGCACCAAAATATGATTTACGAACTTGATCAGTATCGCCTCAGACGTTTGGAGACCGTTGTGGCCGCCAAAAACGCAACCGATCCGTGAAGAAATCGACAGGGAAAACCTACGAAGTGCTCATTAGTAAGCTGAACCCTATGGGTGTCGTACTGCCCCAACAAGCAGGCTGGCTATACATGAATATACCACCATGTCACTTGAGTAATAATCAGGCAAGGAGCTCACAGGTTGTTCATGTAAAGCTAATCAAAGCTGAATGTAACAACCTAGTTTGCACCCCCTGTCATGAAAATGGCGTACCCAGAGGCAAATGACGGACATTGCAGACGCCACGACCACAATTCGAATTCACCAACCACCCCGGGATGCCGTCCAAAACGCTGGGTTTCAGTTTTGAGGAAGGTTGGTCGTTTTACAAGTTAATGTGTGGTTTTAACTCAGGCCAGGTGTTGCTACAATTACATGTCTATAAGTCCGTGTAAACAGAAGGTCGTCCAATCGCAACACCCAGAATAAAGAGATTACTCTGAAGAACTGTTCCTTTCTCTAAATAGACTTCACTCCGTGGTTCCTTCACAGTACCTCCTTTATGGTCAACCAACCAACCCATCGGCAAGGACCCTTTTCAAATACACATGGAGGAAGGACATTCTTCCTCAATGGTATACATCACGTACAGTGATTTACTTGCAAGATGGAAATGGGATGTATCAATGCAACATGTCCAAATTATACGAAATCGATCACAGGGGTAGATTGATCATCACCAGACGATTTTTTTTTCAAAATTGATAATGATGTGTGTGACGTATTTCCGGTACTTACACTTCCGGGTCAAGTTGAGCTGACCCACAGAGCAGCAGAAGAAACTGTAAAGTGTACTGGATTGTAAACGGGTCTATTTTATTGCTCTATGGCTGGATTCAGTCCAGCTGTTTTCGGAAGTTGAGAAAGAACACTCAACCAAAGTGAAGAAGAGGGGGGGGGGGGGGGTCACTAATAAATTATTATTGATGTGCCATATAAAAACAGGGTTCCGTTTGCCCTCAGTTGACCTTTATCTGCGTCTGGCCACTGTTGGAGGGTAAATACCCGGATTTGCCGACTGAAACAAGTTTGCCTGGACGTTAAGCAGGGGCCGGAAACACTTCATCTGGAAGAGGGTCATTTCAACTTGGGTCAAATGGGTGCAAGGATACAACAAGTGCAACTGATAAGTGGACAACTCTTACAGTTTACCGCACATACTCAGAAAGCTTATACGAACAAACGCAGCTTTCATGACAACAGTTATGAACGAGATGAGTCTTTATTCTGTCGTGGTGTGCGTGTCAGAAATAATTGTTTAATCGTGGCTGTCGTGCCTTCAAAAGACACCACATAAAAAGGTGTCAATGAACGACATGGTTTTCCTTTACGAGTCAACTTCTTGACATCAAACGTGTTCATGAATGAACCCCGCCCACCAAGGCAATGTAAAAACGTTCATTGTTTACTTCGTTGCTAGGTGACGGACACACAAGGAAGATACCTTGGTATATCCCATGCGGTGACACTGAAGGCATCAGTTAGCAGTTACCAATTTCAACAATGGTTTCAACAACCGCGGTTATAATTATATACCACAACCGAATATAAACATAGAAACTTAGAAAGTGCCCGAGGACGACAGTTAACACATGTTGCATGCGTCACAACATTTGAGTTCAATCAAATTGAGAAACATTGACAACAAAACCCAGTGTGCACTTTCCTTTCTCCGTGTACTAATTATGTAAAAAGATTGGACCATTGACTTGCCCTAGTGGAGCGACCATATGTACGATGACCTCAGCAGTTGACCCCACACATCTTGCATGTATTTCTTTTTGACCGAGTGTTTTATTTCCCCAACAACAGATCTCATTCGAGATGATTAGGTCAAGGAATGTCAGTTCCAATTGTCGTTCGCCGTTTGATTTTGACACATTGCCGGTGGATACAACCGATAAAACACTGTCAAGACTTAAGACTACAGTTTGCCCATTGCTTTCTTATAATATTGGATGGTTTACATGCCTGTATATTTCGACTGGAACATTTCAAAGGTGTCCCGGTGTGATTTTTTCCCGGATCCCTTTTGTTAAAGGAACACGTTGCCTTGGATCGGACGAGTTGGTCTATTAAAAGCGTTTGAAACCGTTTATTATGAAATGCATATGGTTAGAAAGATGTTTTAAAAGTAGAATATAATCATCCACACAAGTATCACTCGAAACTGCACGGTTTTCCTTTTACGTCGCGAACTATCACGGTCGGCCATTTATGGGAGTCAAAAGTTTGACTCCCATAAATGGATGACCGTGTTAGTCGACAGGGTAAACAGAAAACCTCGCAATTCTGAGGCATATTTGTGTAGATCATTGTAACCTACTTTTACAATATCTTTCTAACCATACACATTTTACAACAAACGGTAACAGAACGATTTTCAAGGACCAACTCGACCGATCCAAGGCAACGTGTTCCTTTAATATCCTCGGTTATCAATAGTAGACAGGCCCCCGTATTCGTGTAGACGTTTTTTCATCATAAGGTGCCCTTTACCAAAGGAAAAATGTATGTGTGCCCTTAGCTCAGTCCGAATTATCTTAACTAAAGTTCCTCAAGTCTGACTAGTTTGTTTTTATTTAGAAGCCTTCTTATTTCTGATAATCGATGGTTTCAGTGCTGCTACATGGTGCTTACAGCAATCTTGCGCTTATGCAGCTCATTTCAAGCAAACGCGCCGGAGCGTTTATTGCGTTTGCACATGGGATGGTATCGCACTGGTGTTGGTATACGCCTCTCTTAATACTTATGCATGACGTCATAATTCTTACCCAAAATGAGGCTATGGGCGCACTTCCCCCATCACTTGCAGTGGCTGCGCCCATCGCCTCGTTTTGAGTTAGCATTGTGACGTACCTCATGCATGAATATTAAGAGAGGCGTATAGGCCCTAATAGGCAACCGACATGTACAAGTTACACCATTTGCTTTTATAGTGTAATGGAGTGTTCTTTCAGAGATATTCCATAAGTTCCCAGATCTCCAAGAAACAAAATTGAAAACAATAGAGACATCAGAATAATCATAGAAGTAGTATCAAAAATAATGATATTATTTAAAATATTATACGGAGAATAAGATAATACTTTGTTTAGTTCCATACAACTTTCTCTTTGCATACACTCAGTATGCATGCATATTTTCGTCTAAACATCAGCACGAATTCCCCATCATGAACTAATGCCTTTTATCTATCAAAGCATTAGAAATAACATCGGTGGGCGGCTGCCTTTTACGTTTAGTCTCCTAATGGTCTACCACTTACTGGCCAGTCGTGCATCCCAACCCCACCCACAATTTAAACAATGTTTTAATTTTATAAAGCTGCATTCCTGAATCCTGAGTCCCATTGAGTCCATGTTATTGGTTCATTAAGAAAACAGTTATTTCAGATGCATCAATCTCATTCTCCTATATTAAGGAAACCTTGGGAAATGGGCGTCAGTTACATGTTGTTTTAAAGGATAGAAAAATCTAACTATGAGGTCATAAGTTTGGTGTGTCTTTGCAAAGTCAAAGTCTCCGTCAAACTCCTCGTTTAAAGGCAGTGGACACTATTGGTAATTACTCAAAATAATTATTAGCATAAAACCTCATTTGGTAACGAGTAATGGGGAGAGGTTGATGGTATAAAACATTGTGAGAAACGGCTCCCTTTGAAGTAACATAGGTTTGTTTCGAGAAAGAAGTATATTTCCACGAATTTGATTTCGAGACCTCAAGTTTAGAACTTGAGGTCTCGAAATCAAGCATCTGAAAGCACACAACTTCGTGTGACAAGGGTGTTTTTTTCTTTAATAGTTATCTCGCAACTTTGGCGACCAATCGAGCTCAAATTTTCCCAGATTTTTTTATTTTATGCATTTGCATTATGTTGAGATACACCAAGTGAGAAGACTGGTCTCTGACAATTACCAATAGTGTCCACAGTCTATTCATTGTTTTTTTTCCCCCATTTTTTTTTTCTTCAAAAGAGTCACCACCTGTCGAGCAAGAACGGTTGGGAAGCTCCACATGTCTACAAAAAGAGAAATACTGGGACTCAAACTCAGACCTACAGTTATTTAACACGTGTAGGCCCTTTATACTTGATATTAATATTATACAATTATAACATGGTTTGAGGGTGACTTGTCGATATAGTAAAGGCTTTTAATAAATGCATGTAGTTTGTATTGCTTCTAATTTTGAGAGTGGTTCCCAAACGCAGGCCCTAGGGCCTATACCTTCCATTACTACTCTAACTTGCTGGGTTTGTGGTATTTAAAGGGAAGGTACACGTTTGGTAATTACTCAAAACAAATATTAACTTAAAAACTGACTTGTTAACGAGCATTGGAGAGCTGTTGATAGTATAAAACATTGTGAGAAACAGCTCCCTCTAAAGTAGCATAGGTTTTGAGAAAGAGGTAATTTCTCACTAAAATAATAAAAGACTTCTAGCTATAGAAGTCTTTTATTCCTATCTGAAAGCACACAAATTCGTCCAACAAGGGTGTTTTTTCTTTCATCATTTTCTCCAAACTCCGATGACCAATTGAGCTCAAATTTTCACAGGTTTGTTATTTTATGCATATGTTGAAAAACACCAAGTGAAAACACTGGTCTTTTACAGATTTGGTAAGAAACAAAATCGTGAAGATCACAGATTAACTTGAAACTTACACGGTCGAATGATGATGATGATAGTAGAAAACATCCCTTGAAATAATATCTCTGTCTGAAATGTCATATTTTGATGAGAAATAAGTAATCAAATTTTGCGTTTGGAGTCTATCGCTAAGTGAGCGTTTTATTCATTACTAGTCTCTCGTGACCAAGATGGCCGATCAATCTCGAACTTCTACATTTTTTTTTTCAATTTATGTATATGGTGGATTACATAAAGTGCTTACACTGCCAGCAACTTTTTTGCTAGCAAAACCAATTAAGTAGTGTTCCTTTGACATAATCTTTTAAGTAATGTTTATTTTGAAGGAAGTATTACAAATCTAACTCTAACAACTTTTTTTTTTTCTAATGAGAACATAATTTCCTTTATGCAATTATAAATTTTAAACTCTGACTCCAATAACAAAACATTTAAACAATATTTCATTTAGCTGAACAGTTAATAACTAAAAGAGGCAGTGGGTTATAATAGCCATGTAGGAAGGATATTGCCTAACGAACTAATTAAAGAAACCCAAACCGCATACTGCTATTAGCATGAACTTACTCCTACAGATCATGATAAATACTGAACGCTAAAAAACTTGAGGACCGTCGGCAAACAACAACTGCGTCTCCACGGCGCCACTAAAATCTTGTTATTAAGAAGCAAGGACACTAGGCTAAGTCCGTTCACACTTCTCTCGCTTCCTCTCGCGACTAAAAAGAAAGATGTCTTCATTCTATAAAACTTGACAGAACTAAAAAAGTTTCTTTGGGAATGATTTAAAAATAGTAGGACCTGGGACATACTCATGAAAGCAGTCAAGTGTTCCACTTCCGCACTACAGGGGGACAAACACGCCGATCGCATAATTTGTAAAAAACTTCAACAGTCTGAGAGAAGTTCAGAGTAATTATCACAGAATGGTCATTTCCGTTGCTTTTACTCCGTTATAAATGAGTAGTAGTACATTATAATTGTGATATCATGTACAACGTTAATGTTAATCTGGGTAAGTATGCAGTGAGGCACTGGGCTGACAAGTATAGATTAAATATAGAGGATTATATGTACATCCAAGATGACATATTCTGTTGGATTTTATAGAGATCCCCAGGCGCCAAGACATCAAGGCGACGTATATGTCTTAGTTTGTTAGTGTAGACTATACACAAGTCGTAATATACTATCTACGCTTCTAGTCCTACTATACATTCCAGAGTCAATACCCTCAGTTCACAGCGGAATGGTTATTTATAAAATATTGTATGCTAGTTTTTTTAACGTGACCCTGTAGGGTAGGGGGTAAACGAGAGAATTTTGTTATTTATTTAAAACTTGTTCGAGCACGATTGTAACACAGCACGTTATTGATGAGACAATGAAGCTATAAGGATGAGACAGTCTTCAAGATCCCAATCCACGATACGTTCATCATTCATGGATGGTTCACCAGCTTTCTCCAGAAGACGATCAGAGCATACTGATAGAAACGTCGAGTTGAAACCAACGTTTCGTTTCAGAACCACCCCAACTCATTTTAGAGTTCATCATTACGTTCAGACTATGTTACCGCAAACCTTCCCATATCGTATTTCCACCATGCAGTTTCAAATCCTACTTAGCCATTCTAACTATTTGTTTTTAAAGGCAGTGGACACTATTGGTAATTGTCAAAGACTAGCCTTCAACATATGCATAGAATAACAAACCTGTGAAAATTTGAGCTCAATCAGTCATCTAAGATGCGAGATAATAATGAAAGAAAAAACACCCTTGTCACACGAAGTTGTGTGCGTTTAGATGGTTGATTTCAAGACCTCAAGTTCTAAATCTGAGGAGGTCTCGAAATCAAACTCGTGGAAAATTACTTCTTTCTCGAAAACTATGGCACTTCAGAGGGAGCCGTTTCTCACAATGTTTTATACCATCAACCTCTTCCCATTACTCGTCACCAAGAAAGGTTTTATGCTAATAATTATTCTGAGTAATTACCAATAGTGTCCACTGCCTTTAAGGTAGCATTCTTCCATACATCAATGAACAAGAGGATATATACAGACTGTTGATTGTTTTTATTGTTGGTCCTGAAGGTGTGACTTTCAGATAAAGTTTTCAAGATAAATGAGATCGCAATCCACGATACGTTCATTCATGGATGGTTCGTCAGTATCCTAAATGCATAAGTATAGCTCAATATGTATGAATGAGCTATACACCTTGTTGATTGTTTTTATTGTTACTCCAAAAGGTGTGGCTTTCCACAGGTTGCAACATGCAGTCACTAAACCGGATAGTAGTCAATGGACTCAACACATTCATTATAGGACATGATGATCACACCTGGACATAGGGCTAATTAGCTGCTAGATTAAGGGCGATCGTCAAACAATGCTTATCAGAAGGTGCTAAGTGAAAACCAACAAAACGTTGCTGTGTGCGTCAGGTGATAAGTTGCTATCTGTTTGCTCACTAGTCAAGACTGTGATAATCTAGGTCTATAACTTACCAAACTCTGGTTGGTATTGGATAGTAGCAGGCCTCCAGTGGTAGCAAGCAGCTTGTTTTATACTACTTGAATTCCGAAAAGACTTGCCAACAACTATCAGTCACTGTGCTGCAAACACTAACCACATGTCTTTTGTACGAAATCACTGGATGGAAGTAGGGTTGGCTGAGAAATAACTGGGGTGGACTACCCTGCCTTAATAACTTCTTATTGCACAGCCAGGCATTCTATTAAGAGATTTCAATGAATAGTTTGGAGGCTTTCATGAACAACATGTTTCTCTACCTGTACTGAACTGACAATAGTTCAATTATCAAATATACGCAGAAGACTACAAAGGGTAGATTCGCGAAGAAAAAAAGAACTCGAGGAACAACTTAAAAGGAACACGTTGCCTTGGATCTGTCGAGTTGGTCTACGAAAAGTGTTTGCAACCGTTTGTTATAAAATGCATACGGTTAGAATGATGTTTTAGAAGTAGAATACGATTATCCAAACAAACATGCCTCGAATATGCGTGGTTTTCCTTTTACTTTGTGAACAAACACGGTCGGCCATTTTTAGTAAAAAACTTGACTCCACAAAATTGCGTGCCTTGCAAAGAAAACCATGCAATTTCGAGACATAAACATTTGTGCGGATCGTTTATATTCTGCTTTAAAAAAACTTCTTTACAACCATATGCATTTTATAACAAACGGTGTCTACAAGGCTTTTCAAGGACCAACTCGACCTATCCTAGTCTTTCTCTATGATCAAAGGCAACGTGTCCCTTTGAAGAAACAGGGTTCTTTTTGTCACTTTTCTTCTCTCGCGAGAACTCGCCAGAAAGTCGACAAGAGTTAATAAAATGGGAAATGCTGCATCCTTCTCGGGTCAGTGTGTAAGTCACAAAAGGGAACTTGTACACAAACCAATCTTAAAAACAATGGCAACAAAAAACATTGGTTTTATAAAAGTCCACTTTCGATAAAGACTGTAGTATAAAAAAATTTAAGAAACAATTTACTTAAAGTAATTTAATTTAAAGTAATCTGGCCAGGTAAAAATACGTAAGTTTTGATGGCCTGATGGCAACGGAGGCAACTGCCTCCATACCACCTGGTCATTGCCCCTTATTAAACAAATAACACTAGAAAATTACAATTTCCTCATAGGGTGCCCTTTACCAATGATACAATACGTTGGTGCCCTTGCCCTTTCAAAAACGAAGCAACAAGTCTGCACCTGCCCATGAAAATGAAATAAATGCATATCCCTGTTCATAAAAATGAACGACTGGATTGTCAAACAATTTTCCAGAGTATTATTGTCTGGTAACCATCATCCTTCATCGTGATACGTGCACAGTGCAGCAGTAGGGGGGGGGGGGCACCCCTCTAACTTAGCCCCTGGCTATAGTTTTGAAGAGAAAAAAAAATGAGAGCAGACAATGTCTTCATTCTAAAGTTGCCAAATATTTGATCTGATTGTTCTTTCATACTCCAATGCGGAGAAGTGGATTGGCCGTTGCCCGCTGTTGAAGTGGCCAGCTACTTGTGCATACAAATAATGCGAGATTTCGTGTTGTGCTCAAACAGAGATTTTTGACCTTTCTGTTTGCACTGCTTTCCACGAACAACCCCGTCTTTTGATGGGGACTACGCGCTAACGGATGGGCTGTCATTCAATAATGAGGCCGGGGACCCCAAACACAAATTATGCACCGTTTTTTAAGCTGCACATTGGAAGAGGGCAATCTTGTCTGTATACAGTACCGATAATGCATTTTTTTTGTCTTCTGAAGTTGGCCCATAGAATTGCCATCCTAAAATATTTGCCAGATTTATTGTTTAAAATTCCCTTTGTTTTAATCGATTTAGACAAATTGAAAAAAATCCTCAATTAAAAGCACAATGACAGCGGCAATTTACATGTACAGAAAAAAAATACTACAAGTACATACATTGACAAGTATGGTGTCATTAATTTGTCATCTATATTATAATCATCTTGCTATCACTACTGAAAAAGTACACACATATGCAATCAAATAAACCCTTCGTGAGCAACTGTAATATCAGAGATGCGACTTTTATTATATGCATGTAGGCCTACCCGTTAGCCTGCATGAATTCTGATAGTTGAATGGTGTTTCTGATAGTTTATTACAATTTGTTATAACTGTGCTCGGTTGCGTTTCACCCGACAACAACTTTCTGCAAAAGTAACAACGAGGTGGAAAGTTTGAACCAAGGGTAACTGTAAACAAACAAATTACTGGTTCCAAACTAATCATATAACTCCTATACACAGTTCATGCATTACGGTTATATTCAGTCGCTTTCGATGTGTGCAGTGAATTTTATAGAAAACGTATTCTCTCTCCTCATACCGGTAGCCTGTCGATTCTTATACAAATTTATTGCCCCCAATAAAAACGTCCAATTGGAAACGCATTAACGAGGGACAGCAAAATGGGTCACAGGGGTAACACACCAAACACTGGGACCCCAGACTTCTTGGCTTCTTCGTTGGGCCTGTCATAAACCCAGTCCCCAAATCAGGCTGTAATTGATGGGTAGTAGCCACGGAGCGCGGCGTCAAGGCGCTGCAGTTACGACGCGTCCACAATGGGATGATGATTAGAGTTGATAACTGTCACCAAACTCTGAAGTATTGACTCGTCACACACGGTGCATAGGCCACCAATCTACCACTACAGCTATCTGTACCCACGCTGTATAATGGGGTTTGATACAGGTTTTATTTTATTATTGCAGAACGGGTTTTTATGGATCGTCGGTGCAGTGATAAACGTTATTTTGTTTTATCAGTCATTCATTTTTGATGACGCAGATTATGAATGTAAACTTGTAAGAGTGGCACTAGACCAGGTTGGACTCCGAAACCTGCACGTGTGTTGTACATCCCGATTGTGCAGTATATATCACTCACCAGAACCAGAACCAGTACCAGAAGGCTGCCGTGTGTGTGTACTTCCATGGTATACTGCTGAAGTATTTCGCTAACTTTAGGGGAACCCTTCATGGAGGAACTTAGCAAAATAGCAACAAAATAGCACTGGTCATGATCAACTACTACCTAGTTACTCCCGCTGCTGTTTCCAGACTCTGAATTGACGCTCAGAGAGAGAATTTTACGCTAAGCACGTGGTTACATTTAGTTTGAAAATTGAATTCTCACACTCCTTGCGTCGTACTCTCAGACCTGCGAATACGTACTGCTTTACAATCGCAAACATTTCTACAAGTGTTAAACTCGCTAAATTAAAAGCATGGAGTTATTAGAAGTTCCATTATTATGACAACATACTTTACCTGCGTATTAGTCTCACTATTGAGAACGACACTAATTACATTTTATTAAAATGACTGGGTAACTAATTCTCGGCAATTCTAAGTACATTCGGCAAGTGCTAAACGAAAAACCAAACAGCTATTGATTTCAGCGGCGCAGCAAAAACAATAGTACCACCTGTAAGATATTAATATCAAGGGTCGAAGCCTAAGGATAAAAAGACCAGACACTTTGAAAATGCATATTTCGTATATAATTATTGGTTCTGCTTTCGTGGTTAGTCTGGTCTGAACACAGACAAAGTACTTACCGATTAGCTGTCCATAGGTCCGGTTTACTGTCCACCACATAAACAGAGCCAGTCTTAACAGAGAAGCAAGTTCACGTCTGTTCCATCTTATTTGTTTCCTTCCCATGATGACGTATTTTTTTTTTTCTCGTAACTTGTGGATGTGTTATCACTAACGTTCATATAAAACCGCCATCCGACGAAACAGATTAATTGCAGATAAGGTAGCGGCAAACCAATGTCACACTGACACTATGACAGTAAATGCAGCAGCGTGGTAAACACCCGATACTTGTCTAACAACAATATGAATTGAGTTTGTCGTGCAATAAAATTGGGTTTGGTCGGGTCTTTTCAGGTGGAGTAGATCTGTAAGTGTCTTCACTGTGATATAGTGTATAGAATGAGGTGTCGAGTAAAACGCCTTCATAGACAACCCAGAGGCACGGTAAATATGAATGCGTCTACGGTGGGCTTCGGTGAGACTCCACCGGGGCTTCAACGCACGACCGTGTGGCGTCAGTCAACCAAAGGAGGTCGCCGGTGTGTCAAGGTACCGTAGAAAAGCACAAACCTCT
The DNA here is from genome assembly GCF_032118995.1 of Asterias amurensis. Lineage (NCBI taxonomy): Eukaryota > Metazoa > Echinodermata > Asteroidea > Forcipulatida > Asteriidae > Asterias > Asterias amurensis. Next base: position 20,483,049 of record NC_092654.1, read on the forward strand.
ACCGGCAGTTAATGGGGCGACAGAAGCACTATCTCTGTCATTCAGCCTTTTCAAAAATCGAACTAGTATTATTTATAAGTTCACTGTGCCCAGATCAAAAACTGCGATGTAGCTACCTGTGACTTCCCCCCGTAGCCTCCACGGAGCCTAACAATAGCAGAGCGAGTAGCCAGGAATCATCACACAACACAGAGAATGTCTAGTCTCACGGTCCGCTAGGGGCTTACTGTATTACGAATCCGTGAGCTCTTGATGGTGCCTTTACTCATCAGCTGTTGAAAGATCGTCCAGATCTACCTCCGCCGTAACTGAAGACACTTTGTTATTTTGATGAGCATTGAAGGAATCACAGTGTTATATACATTTATTTTCTACACATGTATCGTATCAGTCCAGATGCATTGATTTTCTCAGGCCGAGTGTATATTGCTAGCGTCCGGCCCCACGTGTCCGCTTATGACCTCCGGTGAGTCCACGATAGAGGAAGGAGTGTAGTTACTTTATTCATAGAGCTAGATGCTTTACTTCAATGACCAGATGCCAGAAACACACCGGCAGTGCTAGTTGCAGTACCCCCGCTATAGTGTTGTTTGAACATGCGTGTGTTACCGATTCACGTGTACAAAAACCGCGCAGTACGATTTTACACATTACGTTTTGTACACAATTACTCCCGAACAAACAGTGTGCGCCAACCACTACACGCTGAGTGGTAGTATTGTGTTGGGGGGGGGGGGGGGGGGGGGGGGGGGGGTCGTTACCGCACACGTGATGTACGAGGTGTTTCGTGACCGCCTCTTGTTCCACCCTTTTTCTTTGATTGATTGACAAATCCAGACAGCTACAACTTCACGATGAGACCACAATTTACAGTCTGTATTCCCTCTCGTGCTTACTAAAGGCAGTGCCACTATTGGTAATAACTCAAAATAATTATTAACATAAAAACTTACTTGTAAGAAGCAACGGAGAGCTGTTGATAGTATCAAGCATTGTGAGAAACGGCTCCCTCTGAAGTAAAGTAGTATTCGAGAAAGAAGTAACATTCCACGAATTTAAATTCAGAGACCTCAGATTTAGAATTTGAGGCCTCGAAATCAAATATCTGAAAACACACAATGTGTGACAAGGGTGTTTTTTATCTCGCAACTTTGACGACGAATTGAGCTCAAATTTTTACATGTTTGTTATTTCATGCATATGTTGAGATACACCAAGTGAGAAGACTAGTTTTTTACAATTACCAATATTGTCCAGTGTCTTTAATAAAGCTGGAGATAAAGCCGAGCTTGGGTTAATTAATACACTGAGTTGTGATATGTAGGTCTACGACGAATAAAATGTTGGGCTTATTTGGGAAGGGGGGAACCTTTAGCGCGAAGTCGTGCTAGCTAATTGAAAAGAGTGTAATTTGGGATTGCGTGCGAGAACATCGATTCGAATTAGCTCTAAGATTTAAAATGTATTTTACAAAAGCATGGACATTGATATTACATATGGACAAACAACAGTTGTTACAGCAGGCCATATTGGGCTACGAGGATGAGATATTTGAGACATGCTTGGACTATTATTATTGCTGTTAACTTTTTATGTATTTGATTGTTTAAAATTATGGCGATTTATTTGTTAGATTATTAATATTTTGGTTTAATTAATTAACTCAATTATTTATTTATTTTTCTTTATTTTGTTATTTGTTTATGATATATTTATTTTAATTTCTTTGCATTGTTTTAGTCTAACAACTCCAAAATGAACAATAGTAGTCCTATTGTTGATACACTATAAGTGTTCCTTATTTATTAATTTGCTGTTTGGGTGTTCGTTTGTTTATTTTTGTATTTGTTTGTTTGTTTGCTTGTTTGTTTGTTTCTTTATGTTGCTGCTGTTTTTTACGAGGGGCGGCGGTTAAAATCATGTGTCATATTTGTGCTTGTTTGTTCTCTCTTCGAAGAAAAAGAATTCTGCAGCATCGAAATACATGACCGATGCCACACCGGCTTGGCCGACAGTGGGGGGGGGGGGGTCATGGATAAGCCAGCTATGTAAATCCATGCCGTGGTTAAACAAACCATAGAGCTATAACAAACATTGGCATAACGTTAGATCTTACAAGAAAAGTGGTCAGTTGTGGTCCTGTCTCTTCGGTTGAACAATGACGGTATGTGGGCCACGAGGACCTTTAAAATGAGTAGCCACAGGCCACGCCCAGAGAGAGTAAGCTGTCTGCCCTATACACACACACACACAGGCCATTCGAGAAAAGAAACACATCCGAACAATGCCATATCGGCTATCGCATCTGTCAAGTTCTTGATGCTGCAACATTTCCCCCCATGACTTTAGTTTATTTTTTTTACAAACCCTGTCAACAAAAATAGCATATAAGTTATCATTACATCATTCAACCCTGTACACCGTGTAGCATTCAAGCCTTTATATCGCGTACAATAAGTGAACTACTTTGAAAGACTCAATTTTGAAAATTTGAGCTGTATTGATGAATGATGACTAGAAGTTTTCTTCCGTAAAATAACAGATAAAGGACAGCTATTATAAACACCTCACAGAGTCCAGGTCTGATACTTCACGGAGGCAACACAGGCTACTATTGCCTCCATTCCCCTGTTGGTTGCCTTGGTGCCCCTGAAATGCTCCAGTAGAAATGTACAATTCATCATAGGGTGCCCTGATATGGTGCCCTAACTTGCTCTTTCAGACAAGAAGCATCTGATGTCCACCGTAATGTATTGAAAGAATTCGGGGGAAAACTAAACTGACTAAACTAAACTAATAGTTACCCTCCCATTGACGGCGCTATTCAGTCTATTGCGATCTGGGAGAATACCTGTATTTGTGTTGGATTTAAGCAGATAGTATGTCAAGAATTTTAAGCGTAAAATCAAACATAGAAAATGTAAACACACATAGTGGTCTACATAATACCACTCAGAGAGGTAAATCTATTTGAAACACGCATTTTGTTAAGGCTGAGTCTCACTCTGAAATGCTATACTTCCTTGCATTTAAAGTTTGTTTTATTTGGGGTTATTTATTTAAACATTTATTTTTTAAACAATCAATTCATTTATGTATTTTTGTTAAGCCCTCCTTTTGAGTGGAGTCACACAACGCCATTTCAGACCTGTATGCATCGTTTGTGAACGGGCAAGGGCACCAAGGCATTTTCTCCTCGGTTAAGGGCACCCTATATGAGGAAATTGTCAATTATTACCCTGGATCATTTCAAGGGCACCAAGGCAATTACCAGGGGCATGGGGGCAATCGCATTCGTTGCTTCCGTGAAGTATCCGGCCTGCAAATTGTTTCGTCTGTAATTTGCAACAATTTAAAGGGGCATACCGGCTCACCATTTACGCAATCACGCGACCTTCGTTTTTTGTTTGAAAATGCTCAAAAACAGCAAAATTTGATGATTTTTTAATGGACTATTCTACTACATTCATTGAAGGCCGTTGAAGTTATATCTTACTCGATTTTGTAGCCCAACTAGCCCAATTCAGCCGTTGTGACCCTTTAACTCTCGAGCAGGACTGGCTCGTCATTAACCCTGAGGGAGTATATACACATATTGTGTGATATGCATGGTATGAATGCAACTGTATACACGGTCGAGCCCATTTCACACGAGAGAGCATTTTACCAAGGGTCCCTTGCTAAATTGTACCAAGGTTGTGTAACATTTTACAAAGTACCTCGTGTGAAAATACATTAATTTGTGTAAAGCGTCCAGGGTCCAGTGAAAGAGGCTCGGACATACATCTTCCGCTTGCGGATTTAACCAAGGACGTGCGCGAACTTCATCGTGTGAATGGTTATTAATTGCAGATGTGACTCAGAGGACCAGGGACCAATTTCATATAGCTGCTTAAGCAGATAGCTAAGTGCAACACAGTTTTGCTTACCAGAATAATCAGAGCTAAATTACCATGTCATGTGTACAGTTTGTGACTGGTATCCTGCTCATTTTCTTCTCCGCAAAATATTGTTAAGCAATATTTTCTGCTTTAGTACTATCCGCAGTTCTGTACCCGCATTTATGTTTGCATTTTCGTTAAATCTTTCAAAAAGAGATGAATTTGCCCCGTCACTAATAAGTATCTTCGTCGCGTGTCACAAACCAAACTAAACTGTCACTCTTATTAATTGATGAAGCCCACAACCATCATTGCCATTTTTTATTAAACCCAAAGTGGTTTATTATTTTACTCTAGTGCTTTGAAATACGTTGTTATAGAAGTCATGAAAAATCCTTCAATGTTTGCAATCATTATAAACATTTCACATTGTCTTTAAACCCAACACAAGTCCTTCCAAGTAAAGCATGTGCGTGTGATGTATAAGGAGGTACAGCCTCAAGCGATGTTTCTGGCAATGCAAGGCTACACTTGATTCAATTTGTTCTTGATTGACCCCCTCTTTCTCTCACTCTGCGTCCAGCCGTAAACGTTTTCTATCGGACTGCAAACCATCCAGCCCTTTTACTGCAAGTCCCGGTTTATATGTACTGTGAATGCACTTCACCACCGAGCCGAAATGTGGATTCAATTCTCATTGCCCTGGGGTTTTTGTTTCAAGATGGGACTCATTATGTAGTTCACTATTACAAGTTTGCATACCCGACATATGATAGCGTGTGAAGAAAATTAATGTGCTTTTTTATTTATATAGGCCCATATACACGTATCCAATACATGTAACTTGCGTCAGATCCCCACTGCTGATACAAGGAAGTTAGCAAGTAGCTTTCACACGGCATCCCATCACAATGTTGTTTTTGTTTATAAAACGAAGGATACAAGAAAATCACGACATCGGTGTTTGGGGTGGGGAGGGGTAGCTTTAATACGGTAGCACACCAGATAAGCAACCTGTGATTGAAGGTGATCCTATAATTGTGAAAATCATATCGACATATTTTGTTATTGTGTAAACGTTTTTGTGTGGTTATTCATGTTATACTTAATGTAATAATTCAGACTTCGCCAATCGCGACAACACCTATGTGTCTATGGGGTATACCGTCTTTCAAGTCAATATTCTCAATTTTTGACGGTATCTGGCAAATGTGTATGAATGGTTTGTATATAAAGATGCAACGATAGCAAACTAGCTCGGGTCTGGCTGGTCTGGAATTACGGTACATTGATATGAATTAAGCCTGTTAACATTAATTTGATAATAGACTGTGCAGGTGTTTCGTATGCTATTCAAACGTTGTGACCCATTTAGTGCCCGAATTTGTTTCCTTTTATAGCCCCCATTCCCCCCCCCCCTTTTAAGAAACATTAACATGTGGGGGAAAAACGAAGTAAAATCATCCACGACCCCGAAATCTATTGTATTTGCGTTACGTGCAGACTCGTGTGCCGCCTTGGTGTTAAAATTCAAACTCCCCTACTCGTTTGCCGTTTTGTTTTCACAGTTGTCCTATACAATGCCAGTCAGTACAATCGAGATCCTATGTTGTACACGTCACAGATCTTTACATGAGTATTTACACGTCACAGATCTATATATAAGTATTTACACGTCATAGAGTTATATATAAGTTTATGATACACTTACATGTACATGTACGTGTTACCAAAGTGATTCCAAAGTTCGAAAACGCGCGAGACTTGGACTGACCGTTGATCCATCACAGACATGTATCTGCACGCGCGTCACCTAAAAAAACCCACTCATCAGGCACTTGACTCCCAAAATAGCACAACCAAGTATCATATTATTATTATGACGTCAGATAAACTTAAACAATACCTAGAACACTCAATAATGAAAACATCTCGTGTTAATCTGTTAATTTGCTAAATTAGTTTATTATTGACCAACAAAAGCAAATGTCCCCTTAAATATTCAAACACGTTTCTAAAACTCATTAGACATAGGCCTACTGGTGTTTTGGGAGTTAAAGTATCCACATTCAAACCGGGGATCTATAACGAAGATGATTATTCTTTTTAATAGGGTCCCCCGGTTTGGTAGATATCCCCACTTGGAAAGTGTGTTCAAAACCAAAGAACATTTGCAAGGAAAACGACAAGAGAATCTCGGGGAAAAACCTCACCAAATCCAAACAAACTACTAATAAACTACAAACAACTACACCACAGACAGTGGATAGGAAGTCCACAAACTTGTGTGTGATGTTGGATTAAACAAAAGAAAAATGAAGTTTTGCTCTATTGTGGTGCGAAACTCAACCGTCGATTCGATGGCACGAGTAGGTTTAAACATGTGTTTAAATTGTTAAAAAACATGGTCCTGAAAACTCAGAACCAGACTATTTGGAAACGTATAGTAAGACTACATTATGATTGATTATCAATCTTTGTCTCAGCTGAAGTTACAATATCGTACCGTCTGAACGTCAACAAGGGCGCCACCAACGTCAACAATGACTTCAAACAGTGGTTTATTCAAGACGTTCTCCTTGTTATGAACTTTAATTTTAAAAGAATAAACGATTCGACACGAACCTATCAATTGGTAAATTTTAAAAAACTGCCACCAGTTAAGATTGTTTTTTCTTTTAATTGTTATCAGGTTGACATCACTTGAAGTTGTGAGATTTCCCGGATTTAATTATTATCTGCATTGGACATTTTGTGTGTTTGTCAAAACCACTAGTTTGAACTTGTTTTATTATTCCATCTGACTAATCAGTTTAATTGCGACGGCAAAACCCACTTTTTGCACTTTAAATATATTTGAGAATTCTTTGCCATACGAGCTAAATGAAAGTTGACTAATCTAAAATAAGTAACATCTCATGTAGGATGACATAATAGTTACATTTAATACGGAACCGTAGTAATATTTTACCGAACAGATAAACCAAATCAACAATTAATCCCAACTTAAGTTACCCAAAATGCTAACTTTTCATACGTGCTTATATTGATGCTAAAAGTCAAAACCAAATCAATTAAAACCCAATCTGGTACCGTTAAATCAAACGAAAAACATACTGAGATTTAATGCGTTGTCCTTGGTTGTTTTGCCCTAGATTCTTGTAGCTACAACACCAGCGACAGTATTTATCTGAAAAAGAATACCAAAAAGTGTCGGTTAATTTAAACACATTCAGAAAACCAAACAAGTCAAAGAAACAATGCACGTCAACATTCAGTGTATACAATCAAATGACGTATGAGGGCGCTGTTTTATGAGTAACAGCCCTGAGTAACAGGGCTTCACAAAACTTATCGCTAAATTAATACTAGCTACGCGCGCTTTGGGCGTGGAATGAGGTGCATGCTGGTCTAACTGGCGATCAAGCTTGATCCCTAGGTAGACCAGCATGCACTTCATTCAACAGTTAACGCCTGCGCAATGGGTATTTGCGAAATGGTCTTTTCAGATGAGTCGATCAAGAAGATCCCTTTTTAAAGGGAAGGTACACGTTTGTTAATTGTAAAAGATCAATATTTTCTATATTGGTCATTTAAGTTGCGAGCAAATAATAAGAAAAAACCAACCTTGTTGGACGAATTTGTGTGCTTTCAGATAGGAATAAAAGAATGCTGGCTAGAAGTCTTTATTTTTTTTTAGGGAGGAATTACCTCTTTCCCAAAATCTATGCTACTTCAGAGGGAGCCGTTTATAACAATGTGTTTTACTATCAACAGCTCTCCAATGCTCGTTACCGAGTAAAGTTTTTAAGTTAATATTTGTTTTGTGTAATTACCAAACGTGTACCTTCGCTTTTAACTTGAACGAAATTTGCATTTCAATATTGGTATCAAAGTTAAAACAAAACACTACCACGAAAACAAGTAGTTAAAAGCAAAAGGGTATTTTGTTAACATTCTGATTTATTGAAAAGTGGTTAACATAATCTGTAACCTCAAAGTACAACTTCAATCGTAAAGTGGTCATATCAAAATAATGTATTCTGCTATCGAGCCTTTTCATTAATTTCGCCACCCCAGCTACTAACGATGACATCAGTTCAGACACGGCCTTATTTATTTTGATTTTATTTGATTTGAAAAAGTTTATTCACAATAAAAAACGTATTCGCGGCAAGTGGCCGAATAAAAACATTTGCACCTGTACACATTACAAACTTTAAAGGCAGTGGACACAATTGGTAATTACTCAAAATAATTATTAGCATAAAACCTTACTCAGTATAAACAAGTAATGGGAGCTGTTGATGGCATAAAACATTGTGAGAAACGGCTCCCTCTGAAGTAGCGTAGTTTTCGAGAACGAAGTTATTTTCCACGAATTTGATTTCGAGACCTCAAAATTAATAATTTGAGGTCTCGAAATCAAACATCTGAAAGCACACAACTTCGTGTGACAAGGGTGTTTTTTCTTTTATTATTATTATTTTGCAACTCCAATTGAGCTAAGATTTTCGCAGGTTTGCTATTTTATGCATATGTTGAGATACACCGAGTGAGAAGACTGATCTTTGACAATTACCAATAGTGTTGTCCTTAAGAAGCACGAGTGATCCCTAGCAATTCAAAAGTCAGAAATAAAAACTTTTCTAAATTAACTTACGGATGGTACAGTATCCAGCGAGATGATCCAGAACTTTGGAATCCAGTAGCCGTTGCCAGGTGACCCACGTTTTGTATTGGGTTAGGGTCATCCCATTCCAGAAGAAGCTTCTTGGAAACTCCTCTTCCTTTGTGAAGTTTCAGATGACCATTATTGAACTCGAAGGTGTAATCTTTGGGTTCAGTTTCGTCAAGTAAGCTTGGACAAGCCCCCTCAGCCACCGCCTCACATCCCTTGCAACGACGGAAGAGACACCCTTCGGCACCTTTAGTTCCCATGACTGCAACAAATCAACACTATACTGCTGATTTTGTTTTTATACATAGTATACTGTAGTTGTAGTAAATCATAATAACAGTAGCTGCTCTTAATGCGCGTTCCCGTCCACATATGACGCTCAATGCGCGTATTTTACGGCAAGGTTGGTTGTTCTGCGTTTGAATCACGAGACCTACTCCTTCCAACATAGCACCGCCATAGTTTACAAGATGCTGTGGCGCAATACGATGCCAATCAAACCATGAACACATGGGCGAACCTCTTTTTCTTTTCGACAAGTGCACTGGGTTCACATAAGTGCGTTAATACACAACACACGGAACCAACGGCTTAACGTCCCATCCGAAGGATGAAGCATAATGGTTCAGTGTAATGCTTAAAGGACACATGTGTCACGGCTGGGACTCGAACCCACACAGTGCGGATCAGAAACACAAGAGTTTGAATATGGTGCTCTTTACCTCTAGGCCAGGACACGTCACTACGTATTGATAGATTTGCAAGTGAGTCAATTCCTCTTTAGACGATGTGACCTATGTTTACATTCAAACCGCCCTCTGTTGACAAAACACTATATACGTCATGTTTCGCCGGGCACTGAGTTGCGTAGTCATAGTAAGATTGCATACACTTTCTAGCTGGCTGCCAAAACACAAAGGTTTTGCCCGGCGGTATATGCGCGCGAATCATGTTATGGTTTTCGTGTGACGTCAGAGGTCATATCGTCTATTAAATGACCAATTAAGCCATTATCTCAAAAATATAAAAATCTGGGGAGTAAGGCCGAATCGGAACTGGCGGCTATAGCTATACGGCTATGGCTGTTGCTAAGAACTTCATATGACGCAGGAATCAAGCCATAGCCGTTGAAGCCTGTTCGAACAGCGTCGGCCTAACTTTCATTGATATCCAAGACTGGATTATTCCACAATATTGGGGGGACCGAACACTTTGTGGGAATTGCACAATTTCATAATTATTAAACTGGGTATGAATATTGGCCCCACCAAGCATTGGGAGCAAGTGGGAGGCTGTCACGTATAAGGGTTCTGAACACATGACTTTTACAGTCATATCTTTGATAAAAACAGCACCGGAAATCTGAAGAAGAACTTTTGCAACTTGCTGGTTTGGGAATGCCACAGCTTGAGTGGTTCGGGTGAAGAGAAAAACTCACACATTTTGAGACAGATCGCAGAAACATAAACCTTATTATTGTTGAGAGTTAACTTACCAAGCTCGTACAACGGTGCAGTCGGTGTGTCCGCACCTTGAGAGTTAGATACGGCCATATGTGCATCACTGTCTGTCATGACTCCAAACTCCAATACGTTGTTTGTCATGCGAGCTCGTTTGAATCGCAATGGGTATGCCATGTTGCTGTCGTAGGTGGAGAAAATGCCATAAGCTGGAAACAAAAACATTTTATTACGTAATTTGAGTTTTAGAATTTCACTTCCTTTAATATTGTTTGTTCCCTATTAAAGGCACTGTACGCAATTGCTTATTACAACATTATTATATCAGCTGACATATACAAATCATTGGAGAGATGTTGATAGTATATTGTGAGAAACGGCTCGAGCTCTCTCAAAAACACAGTTGTTGACGAAAAAGGTAATTTCTCACTCAAAATATGAAAGTCTTCAGCTTCAGCCTCTTATTATGCAGCTGAAACCAGACAAAGTACTGCAACAAAGAAGTTGTTTTTCTTTCTTTAATCACATGCAAATTCGATGACCAATTGATCCACAATTTTCACAGATTTGTTATGTTATGCATATGTTGGGATACTCTAAGTGAGAATACTGGTCTTTGACATAGGTGTCAAGAGTGCCTTTAAGCATTAAAGGAAGTGGACCCTATTGGTAATTACTCAAACTAATTGTTAGCATAAAACCTTACCTGGTGACGAGTAATGGGGAGAGGTTGATATTATAAAACATTGTGACAAATGTCTCCCTCTGAAGTGACGTAGTTTTCGAGAAAGAAGTAGTTTTCGTATTAGATTAGATTTCGAGACCTCAAGTTTAGAATTTAAGGTCTCGAAATCAAGCATCTGAAAGCACACAACTTTGTGTGACAAGGGTGTTTTTTTCTTGCATAGTTATCTCACAACTCCGACGACCAATTGAGCTCAATTTTCCACATTGTTATTTCATGCATGTATGTTGAGATACACCAAGTGAGAAGACTGCTCTTTGACAATTACCAACAGTGTCCAGTTTCTTTATAAACGTTTACTTCCTTTCAGATTCTCTTCTCATGTATAATATCTAGCTGCGTTGTTTTTTTCATTCAGATTGTTATATTGTTTAAAGACAGTGGACACTATTGGTTATTGTCAAAGACTAGCCTTTACAGTTGGTGTATCTCAACATATGCATAAAACAACAAACCTGTGAACATTTTAACTCAATTGTTCATCGAACTTGCGAGATAATAATGAAAGAAAAAAAAATCCCTTGTCACACGAAGTTGTGTGCGTTTATATGGTTGATTTCGAGACCTCAAATTCTAAACTTGAGGTCTCGAAATCAAATTCGTGGAAAATTACTTCTTTCTCAAAAACTACGTCACTTCAGAGGGAGCCGTTTCTCACATTGTTTCATACCATCAACCTCTCCCCATTACTCGTCACCAAGTAAGGTTTTATGCTAATAATTATTTTGAGTAATTACCAAAAGTGTCCACTGCCTTTAACATTGACTGTGGCCTGGGGCCAATTTCATAGAGCTGCTTAAGCAAAAAAATTGCTTAAGCACGAAAGTAGCTCGCTTATTTTACACATGTTACTGGCCAAAATTTCATGCCATATACATTGCTTATGACTAGTATTTAGCTGTTGTTTACGTAGCATAACAATTGAGTGGAGTCTTGGCCGGTAATCTGATTTTACTAAGCAATGAATTTTGTGCTTAAGCAATTTTTGTGCTTAAGCAGCTCTATGAAATTGGGCCTGAAGGCCAGCAAGTTTGAATGAAAATTACTCACAGACTGCGTACTCAAACGAGTAGTATATGATGTAGTCCATCATGTCGCCCTTGAAACCTGCCCATGTGAAGGCTCGATCATTGGCAGCCACAGCAATGCAGGCTAATGCGTTGTTCTTCTTGTAGTTGTCAATGGAACCCACGCACAGGTTACCTTCAGACCAACCAATCCAATAGTCTGAGTAGTCATCATAACTGCCACTGGAGAGGACATGGTTTGCGGAAATGCTCTGGGAACCCTTCTTGACAATGACCTTGGTGTTGGACTCAGCTCCAATAACTATAAGATTTGAGAGGAGATACAAAAACCTTAAGTGTCTTGCCACAAACTGCGTTGCTTTCTGAATGGTATTCGTCTTAGATCACAGATTTACATAAAACTGTCTGGAATTTCTGTCATAAATGTCATATTATTTGATGAGAAATAAACAAAACTAATTTCCCGTTCGGAGATTAAATTGATTTTATGCAAAATGTTAATTTTTTTTAATATACTCATGACCAAGATGGCCGATCAATCCCAAACTTCTACAGGTTTGTCAGTATAATGGTACCAGCGAACTGTTAGCAAAATGCTTTGTTAGCAAAATCAATTCTGTAATGTTCTTTTAAAATGTTACTTGCTGAAATACCATTAATGGTAAATGCGTTGTATGCAAAAATATCGATCGTCTTCTGAGACGAAAACTATTTTTGTGGCATGATTGTTTTACTCCTTTCTCAAAAAGGACCTTTCTCAGGGAGTAAAACATCAAGGGAAGCTTTCTACCATCATAATCTTCAATCTGTGTAAATTTAATGTAAATCTGTAGACATTGCGTTTGTGTTAGGAAAAAAAAAGTACACAGAGCCTTTAAACTGCTCTACCTTGCCCAACCTTTTTTACTTGAAATTTTGAGATTGTGTTTGTCGCTGGTATAATTATACACATTTAAATAATAATAATGACCAATTCTTATATAGCGCATATCACACTAACCGTGTCAATGCGCTTTACATTAGTGCCCTTGTCATAGGGCCAAGAACACCCCTTTTTAATGTTTCTCAGCTCCCTTGGGAGTATACATCCCGGGCAACAGTTTATATCGCTCCAAATGCTTTTCCATTCACAATATCAACCTCTACTCTCGCAGGTATCCATTTATACCCCTGGGTGAAGAGAAGCAATTATAGTAAAGTATTTTGCTCAAGGACACCAGTGTCACGGCCGGGATTCGAACCCACACTCCGGTGAATTGTAGCATCATAACTTGAGTTCGATGCTCTTAACGATTCGGCCATGACACTTCTTAACTTATAATTCTTGAGATTGTTGGTATAATTATTAGCCTTGCTCAAGGCAGTCGCGTTATTCGCTCCGAAAAGACGCTGCTGTAAACCCACCGTACAAACTGTGCGTGGTGTGTGTAATCAAGTACTGTGCACACAAGTCATCCGCACTCGTACCACTAACCGCATGCGGAGGCCGTCATGCCGACTGACGGCCGACGCATGCGGATAGTGTCGTGTCGTGCGATGTTACGCACAGTGAATACGGGTGGGTGTTAATACAGCGGTGGTCTTTTTTTCGGATAGAATAATTCGACTGCCTGGAGCAAGGCTATATAATTATACAAATATAAATAGGTATACTTACTGATTTCGTATGCACTATCTGCTTTGTCTTTGTCTCCCGTAAGCACAATGTGAATCTGTGCATCAGCAGCCAAGCCCACTTGGATCTCCTTTTCGAATGAACGAAGAGGTTCGGTTATGAAGGTCCATGTTTTGTCATTCTGTTCGATAGGGTGTGGCTTCAACGTAATCGTGTCCTCTGAAAAACAGTCCAGACATCATAACAAAAGTTAAAGGCACTGAACACTATTGGTAATTACTTTAAAAAAAATATTATCATAAAACCTTACTTGATTACGAGTAATGGGGAGAGGTTGATAATATAAAACATTGTGGAAAACAGCTCCCTCTTTCGAGAAAGAAGTAGTTTTCCACGAATTTGATTTCGTGACCTCAGATTCAGAATTTGAGGTATCGAAATCAAGCATCTGAAAGCACACAACTTCGTGTGACCACTGGTGCGACAAGGGTGTTTTGCCATTCCTAATAATCATCAGCTGGTATATCTGGAAACAATGCTATACAGTGCTAACACACATCGGTGTATGGGTAAAAAAACAAAATTAATATTCATTTCCCCTATATGCAAATTTAACATGTATTACATAGCTGGTATACTATCCTTAATGGATATCTTCTCAAAACATAATTGCAAGATCTAATGGTTCCATTTAAACGTGTTTTTCAATGTCTTTGTCAAGTCTCCTACAATGTACGATATACGTAGGCTTACTTGAATGTGTTCTTGCGACAAAACTTGGTTTATTTTAGTCCCGTTCATGCTTCCATGCGATACAATTTTGTACGTCACAGCCCTGTTTTCACAGCGATTGTTTCACATAATATGAGTTTACCTTTAACCCTATTTTGAATTTCGAATTCGTGACGACGTTGTATTCACTTTCGCTGGAAGTATGAACCGGACTTGAACTAGACTTGATGACAAGTCGTTAGGCGCTGCCTATTTGTCTGCCGTTCATGCAACAGTCACAGTATGATTATACACATGCAACAGTCGTATGAAATAGCGCGTGGATTCACACACACACGCACACAACTGGGATCGAGGGTGTGTGTACCGTCCCCGTTACTGCACCGCGCTCCAACTGCACCGCGCTTATTACCGTCTTGACTTCAAGATTAGACTTGAACCAGAAGGATAACATCACTATATTGAGCCCAACGTTTTGTTTCGGCAGTTGTTTTTGTTTTGTACAACCAAGACAAATTTTCATCAATAAATAATTGAGTTTCCGCCTACCTTGTATGGTGGTTGACTGGTGTACTTTCCAGCTGGCCTTGCCACCATGTCCAGAACTGATGAAAACGTTAAATGAGCCCTCTCGTGGTTCAATGATACTGTAAGTGATAAACTCTGTCTGTGTATCCTCATACACGACGCTTACAGAACCGTCACGGCGGAATAAGATAAAGTAGTTGACGAAGTGATCACTAGCAATGTTCCCTACCGTGACGAAGTCGTCGCTCACTATGCAGTTCTCGTCCTCATTACACTCTTCAACATGAGAAGACTCCTTGCCGATGTCTAAACAAAACAAAAACAACAATTACAACAATATTATAACATTATGTGAAAAGTTGCGCACAAGAACACGATTGCAACCGAAGTTGGGCTGAATGAATTCAAGGGGAAAGAAAAGAGGAAAGACGTCAATATTGGGGATGCAATCCACTTCATGGCCGGTGTGGCAGGAGATTCTGCGCCCCCCCCCCCGGAGATTCTGTGCCCGGAGATTCCCCCCCCCCAAACTTCTTCTTGTGGCGCCCTCTTTTGAACCCTCCTCCCACAGCCCACGTTAAATTCCCATGAAGGGGACCAAATCTCCTGCGGACAGAATTCCCTGGGACACCGGATCTTGAGATGTACTAGTGATCAGCAGCATGTCATGTAATTGAATATAGAGTAGAGAGCCCACGAAGGAAATTTTATAATAACTACATTCATAAATACCTTAGACAGTTTCGCTATTCCTATTGGTGGAGAGCGCGTCACGTGGGTGTGTATCAACCTTTGTTTATGACCGTTAAAAAGTGTTAATTTATGGGCGTGACACGAGACCTTGCACCTGTTCTTATAAGACAGTTTCTTCATTCCTATTGGTCGAGAGCAACGGCTGAAACAGTTGTGCCACATCACGCGATACGCGCGACCCGCACAGCAATCTCCTTACAAGGAGTTGTTAACCCGAGGGCGGCGGAGGGCTTTACCATTTCATAGCTGGAGGGGTGTTGTGTTGAAAGAAGTCATTTAACCATTATAATTTTTGCATTCATTTTACTTTTTGACAAAATAAGTGACGATGTTTTTTGACCGAAAAGGTATTTATGAATGGGAATAAAAGTGTTATGAATCGGTTTTCAACTAGTGGTTTAAACCTGCCGAGGCCTGGTTCTTTATAATTTACCTCGACTTCGTCTCGGTAAAATTATCAAGAACCAGGCCTCGTTGAGATTAAACCACTAGTTGAAAACCTCTTCAACACACATTGATTTTCTTATTTACCAAGCTTGATGATACAGGGCCAATCTCTAAGGACAGAATGCAATCAAGGCAACTCTGGAGAAAATAAATGACTCTCTTTGTGAATTCTGTGTAATAAAGAAGTAAAAGCTCCACTCCAAACTGTTGGGCGGTTGTATGCAGAGGGCACTATAGTTTTTCCTCTAAAAAATTAATTAGAAATGAATAGGTTGGACATTGAGGGCGCCATGTTGGTACCCTTGGCCATATCATGTATCTGTAGTAAATGAGAAATTGTTCTCTGTTTAAATGTTTTGGTTTTTATTTGTGTTCAATTTGAATAGGGCTTCGAGCCATAAAATTATGCCACCAAGTTAGGTGGCAAAAGGAAGAACAGTCTGGACATTTTGGGTATGACCATTGGCAAATGAAAATCCCCCCCCCCCAAAAAAAAAAAAAAAAAAAAAAAAATATATATATATGTATATATATAAAATGCAAAACGTGATTTTTTGTCAAATGACCACTGTTGACAAATGAGTGACCTGGCCAAATTCTGTAATCAGGCCAACAATGCAATTGGATAACGAATGGTAAATGATGAAGCATTTGTCAATGTTCACACTGGCCACTACACCATTTGCCCACATAAGGAACATAGATAAAGAGTATGTCGTTGTGCTGGTTTAAACTTGGTTAAAATCGTGCCAAATAGTTCAGGAGTTGGGATTTTCTTTTTTACTAATTGTGCATGCGATTAATTATCTTTAGAGTGTTCTTTGTTGGATATTTAAAAACAGTGGACACTATTGGTAATTACTCAATATAATTATTGGCATAAAACTTTTCTTGGTGACGAGTAATGGGGAGAGGTTGATGGTATAAAACATTGTGAGAGACGGCTCCCTCTGAAGTGCCATATTTTTCGAGAAAGAAGTAATTTGCCACGAACTTGATTTCGAGACCTCAGATTTAGAACTTGAGGTCTCGAAATCAACCATCTAAAACGCACACAACTTCGTGTGACAAGGAATATTTTTTTCTTTCATTATTATCGCGCAACTTCGATGACCGATTGAGCTCAAATTTTCACAGGTTTGTTATTTTATTCGTATGTTGAGATGATACTCTAACTGTGAAGGCTAGTCTTTGACAATTACCAATAGTGTCCACTGCCTTTAATACAAACAATGATATGTTAGAATTCACTTACGTATGATGATGTACTTCTTCAAATTGATTGCAGATTTGAGTCCGATCTGCAACTGCTCTCCGTGGATGACGCTGAACCTTATTTTGACAGTTTGACGGACATCGATAGCCCTGATTCGCTCGAGATCCACCACGGTGTCTCGACCATCTGTGTCTATCTGTACCATTGGAGCTGAGTTTACATAAATAGAATGGAAAACAAATCAGTTTAGATTCGAAACCTGACGTAAAAGTGGCAGTGACAAAACATTATGAGAAGTCCATTGAGATTTGTTTACTTTCAAAAAAAAAAAAAACAAAAAAAAAAAACGTTTTAAACCAAACTCACTCAACCCTGTAGAGGATATTGTTCAGCGCCCAGGGGTGGATTTTACAAAGAGTTAGGACTAGTCTTATCTCGAGTTAGGACCAGTTACTCGTCCTAACTTAGGACTATCCATGCAATTTGTATATCTCCTAGGACTAGTCCTAAGTTAGGACTAGTCCTAACTCTTTGTGAACTCGACCCCAGGAGCATGTTTACATGGATAGGCGCTATATAAATTTCCATTATTATTATTTTGTTATTAATATAACGAGGAAACAAAACCTCGAAATGGCAATAGACCTAACAATAATGTTTATTATCTGAAAGATAGATGTTCACAGCCAAAACGCCAAAATCTTACAGCACCCAGGGGTTCACCCCCTACCCCCCCCCCCCCCGAACCCACAGGGGTCGAAAGGGCTAACCCCTTGACCCAAACCTGTAACATTTCTTTTGGGCCAAATATCTAAGAGCTGCTAGCACAAACATTTGCCTAGCATGACATTTTTGGAATGACCAAAACAGGATTACAAACCAAATTTCCACGTGATTTTCAGGAGAAGCAAAACAACAGCTGAACACCAGCAACGAGCATTATGCAACAAATGGAAATTTGGTTGGTAATCTTTTTTTTATCAAGGAAGAAATTCCATGGTAAGCAAAGTTTTGTGCTTAGCAGCTCTATGAAATTGGTCCCTATGGTTTATGCATACAGAACATGCGACGAACTCACATTCTTCAATTGTTGGTGTTCCGACCGTCCAATCCACTGGGTACTCGCCACCAGCGAAGATGTACATGTTAGCGAAACCTGTCACAGGGTTGGGATCGTTGTAACTCATCAACTCAAGGTCCGGATTGTCAAGGCCTATTATGAAATCGCCTTCTGGTGAAATGATGATGTAGAAATTGATGGATTCAACCGGAGACTTCTTAAGGATGCCCTTGGTATTGACGTCTCTAACAATTTTACAGGTTCCAGTAGAAGAACACCTTTCGATGCGGGCAGTCTCCCAACCAATATCTAGAAGGTCAAGACAAATGATTATTATTAAACACGAGGAAGCTATAGAGCATGTTCTAGCGTGCACTAGTCGACTACCCGAGTACGTACATGCGCAGCGATGCACTCACTTGAACCATAGAGCTGTTCCTTGCTCGAACGACTCGTTTGGAAGCCAAAGGGCTAGCCTTGCTCAAGGCAGTCGAATTATTCACTCCGAAAAAAGACCGCCGCTGTATAAAAACCCACCCGTATTCACTGTGCGTAAAACCCACCCGTATTCACTGTGCGTAACTACAGTAACATCGCACGACACGATGCCCCCGTACACTATCCGCATGCGGAGGCCGTCAGGCCGACAGCCTTGTAGGATCTGTGTTGAAGCCACTGACCTCATTACTATAATAAGCGAAGAGTTCCCACGGTCAGCTCATTACCATAATGCCCGCGAAAGACGAGACATGTTTACCTCACACACCACCACCACGGACGCATGATATGGTCCAAAGGTCGTGATAAGGGAAGTGCGTGATTGGACGTCAAAATGAATAATTCATTTGCCTCACATCCTGTGTTGTCTGATAGGTCTGACGAACGATATACATATTCATGAGCTGCATACTAGCATATCCTAGAGCCCCCCCAATTTCGTCCACTATTGGAATTTTTTCAATACAACACATTAAAACGGGAAGATACAGACCCGACAAGGCTGTCGGCCTGACGGCCTCCGCATGCGGTTAGTGGACTACGAGTGCGATGACTTGTGCGAACAGTATTCGTGCGATGTGACAGCGTGTATACGGGTGGGTCATTCGGTGTGATCGCACACACCATGCACAGGGTATACGGCGGGTGGGTTTACAGCTGCGTCTTTTCGGAGCGAATAATGCGACTGCCTTGAGCAAGGCTACCAAAGGGCCGGTTTATAGTCGGTCGCGCGATGGTCGCGCAATGGAAATATTGACGCGCGATAATAAAAAGACACAGTTTTTAGGCCCCAGTCCTAGGATTGCGCGCAAGATTTCCATCGTGCGACCATCGCGCGACCGTCTAAAAACCGGCCTTTAGTCAACACGGTATTCGACACTCCATTGCTTTCCGCCATTTCGCTATAGTGTCACTGGTTGCCCCCTGCGCTTTACACATGTTAAAATGGAACGTGATATTGGAAAACAGAATAAACCATAGAGCAAGAGCTTCGTCTTGAAAAAAATAAATTAAAAAATCACCACTATATAAAGGCTAGACAGGGAAAACACAACAAATAAAGCACATCTTGACTCACATATGACGTAGAATGCATCAGGTGAATTAGGGTGTTTGAAGGAGATGCGCAGATCATCGTCCCAAATGACGCTGAGACGAACTCTAGTTGTCTTAGACAGATCGATTTTGGTGTTGAATGCAATGTTTTCCGTTCCCACTTTATCTGCTACTTTAGGCTTTGGTGGTACAACTGCAGAGAAAACCACGACCATGCATCAGTTTTGTTGGTTAAAGCCATTATACACTTTCGGTACAGACAACAAATTTAAAGTTCACAGATTTACAAATAATTCACAGGGTTTCACAGAAAGTAATGGTGAACGACTTATCTTGAAATATTATTCCATGAAATGCTTCACTTTTTGAGAAAAAATTAAATCAATATAATTCTCGATATAGCGAGAATTACGGATTTCTAGTAAACACACGTCATGACACGGCAAAACGTGCGGAAACAAGGGTGGGTTTTCCCCGTTATTTTCTCCCGACTCCGATGACCGATTGAGCCTAAATTTTCACAGTTTTGTTATTTTATATATAAGTTGTGATACACGAAGTGTGGACCTTTTTGGACAATACAGTTTACCGAAAGTGTCCAATGGCTTTAATACGATCTACAACTTTGATATTAGTCAGAGGTAATTTTTATAGAGCTACTTAAACATAAAATGTTGCTTAGCACAACAAAATTATGATTACCAGAATATGGTCACCAGCTAACGTACTATTTTACATGTTACAAACGTAACTCTTATGTATCCTGCTTAGTTGTACTTAGTGTGAACCGTTTCTCACAATGATTTATACTTTCAACAGCTCTCCATTGTTCAATACCAAGCAAGTTTTTATGCTAACAATTTTGTGTATAGTCATAACCGATAATGTCCGGTGCACTTAACAGTATTGAGCAAGGACTTAATAGCGACCGTTCTCATTTTCTATCCTACTACCAGGAATGATGCACCAGCCTACATGTGCGAACTACGGAACTGTGCGGAAAATAATTTTCGTCACAGGGATCATGAGACGAAAATTACTTTGGCACGTAAAAACGTATATTCATGATTTGTTTTCACTAATTTCTCATATTGAAACTACAGCACCTCAGCAACTAATAATGTACGCTTTCTTGCTATCACATCTTAAAACGGTGTAAAGTTAATGTAAATATGTGGACATTATGTTTTGTACCCAAAGTACCCAAAATCCTTTAACTTGGGGTAACCAACTTCAAGTAACCAAACAAATCGTGTACAAGCTAAATGTTAAGAAATATTATTACCTTCTTCTTTAGGTGGCAGCGGTAACTCTGAAAACAATTAGTAAGAGTAACATGAGTCAAAAAGAAAATGAACACAGTATGAGTTTTTTTAGGGAATTCAATCGCAGAAGATTTGCTAAACGTCTCACTTTGATGAGCTGTGGTGGTTTTAAGACGGATAGGTAATAACTACTTACCCTTTAAAATTAGTTATCAAAACAAAATTACACAAGTTCTCATTATTCAAAGGTTCTTTATAAAGTTAAAGACATTAAATATGGTAGGTTTTAGTTTTATTTATTCGTTTTGTTTTGTTTTGTTTTTTTTTTTGCTAGGGGGTGATCGGCAGGTCTCGGCCGAACAAATATTATTGGTACAGCATTTTTTTACTCGCCAAAATGTGGAGCAACTAAACTTTTACATAAAAAATTATCAATCAAAAACAAAAACATCGCATACCTTTGCATTGGCATGTTGGACAGCCATCGTTATCATACACGAAACCGTTCGGGCAGAAGTTGTAGCACACACCTCTACATGCTATGTTAGATAACCAAAAACAAAATGGTGTGTTAGTAAAATAAAAAAACTTAAATTTTCTGAATATTACATAATTTGCTGCACTTTCTTTTAAGGTGGTCGGCTCACACAGTGAAACCCATCGCTACACTACCGTTTTTTAACCATTCTCATTTTTGTCACCAACCCTTCACTAACTGATCTTTCCAATAAAAGCTTTGAAGCAGAAAATACTGCTTCACACATTTCTTTGCCGAGCAAATAGTGAGTGTGCAAACTTAATGTAATTTTAGCTTGTAGCATGTTTCCGTTAATCAATACTTGTCTATGCTTAGCAAGTTTATGTTGCTTAGGCCTATAGACTTTATGAAGCTTGGCCCTGATTGGAGCCGGAAGTGTGGTGTAGATGCTTTCAACGATGCTAGTGTCCGGCAACAATGGTAGGATTTGAAACTTTGCATCGTGAAAGTTAGGCGAGGTTTGCAACATAATTGGGTCTCAAAAATCATCACTTCAATAACCTAGATCACTGAAAGCTTGTATATCTTGAGCGCCTTGAGCGCCATTATTATTATTATTATTATTATTATTATTATTATTATTATTATTATTATTATTATTATTATTATTATTATTATTATTATTATTATTATTATTATTATTATTATTATTATTATTATTATTATTATTAAGAAGTTTATTTTATGCTATCTACGATACATCCTACAGAGCCGGATCCAGACTCTGGATCTGAGGCGCTAAAGGGGTGATGTTATTTAAATGACAGAATTCTACGTAGTATGTGAGCTGTGCCGAGGAGTGCAATCTTCTGGACTAAGTTGATGCTTATGCTGCCAGGGATACGTTCAATGAATTTCTCCAGTCCTTTCTTTACTAGTCCCAGAGCTCCGATGACCACTGGGATTGTCTCGGTCTTCATACTCCACATTCTGCTAATCTCGATCTCAAGGTCTTTGTATTTAGACAGCTTCTCGGCAACTTTAATTGAGGTGTTTCGTTCGGAAGGTATTGACACATCAATTAGTATACACCTCTGGTCTTTCTTGTCCTTGATGATGATGTCGGGTCTGTTGGCTTTAATCTCTTTGTCAGTATGGATTGGCATGTCCCAGAGGATGGTGACTACATCATTCTCTGTGACCGTTGTCGGCTGATGTTTGTACCACTCCCCTGTCGTCTCTATGTTGTAATGCCTGCAAATTTTCCAGTGAAGGTACGCCGCTGTCTTATTGTGTCGATGAATATACTCCGTCTTCGCCAGCTCTGGACATCCAGAGATAATATGGTCTACGGTTTCTTCATATTTTCCGCATATCCTACATTGTGGGTCTATTCCATCTTTGATGATGCGATGGTGAAATGATCTGGTGGCGAGACTCTGGTCTTGGGCGGCAATGATAAGGCCCTCCGTCTCTGCTTTCAGCCCGGTGTTTTTAAGCCATTGGTGTGTCTTCAGTTGGTCAACATCTGCTTCTTTCGTCCTTTTTGGATACTTCCCGTGCATTACCTTGTCTTCCCAGGTTTTCTGTAGTTGTTCATGACCCTTGGTTTTTGCTGTCTTCTTTACTCGCTTTGTATAGATAGTTGTTGCTTCATTATCTGATGGTGTGATTTCTGAGTAGTCAAGTTCTCTTTTGAATTTTACTGCTTCTTTTTTGATGGAGTAGAGCTTTTTCTTGTCATCATGTTGTTTCACTATTTGGAGGAGTGGGTCATTAGTTTTCGTCAGATAAGCATCTAGACCGATTGTGGAGGTTTTGAAGGTCAGTTCAAGCTGGATCAGGCCACGTCCTCCAGTTGATCTTGGCAGGTACATCCTGTCAATGTCTGCTTTTGGATGGTGCATCCTGTTCATGGTCATTATTTTTCGTGTCTTTGCATCCATCCTCTTAATCTCCGACAGTTTCCAGTTGATGATATTGAAACTGTACGATACTACAGGTATTGCAATGGTGTTGATAGCTTCAAATCGGTTGGCTGCATTAAGTTCACTCTTCAGTATCATCCGCACTCTTCTATAATACTCTTTCCGGACCTTCTCCTTCATGGCTGAGTGTTGTATGCCGTTACCTTCATTTATTCCAAGGTATTTGTATGTACCCTCTTGGTCCATCTCCTTGATTTTAGTGACAGTGTCAATGTCTAGGTCTGTTGTTTTGGTGAGTTTTCCCCTTATGAATGTGGCTTTGGCACACTTATCGAGTCCGAACTCCATCCTGATGTCGTCACTGAAGGTCTTCACAATGGTGAGCAGACCCTTTTGCTGGTTGTCATCCTTGGAAAATGTCTTGAGGTCATCCATGTAGACAAGATGGTTAAGTTTGCCATTTTCGGATGTGTATCCGTAACTACTGTTGTTCAGCAGGTTGCTAAGTGGTGCTAGCGCTAAACAGAAAAGTAGTGGTGATAGTGAATCTCCTTGGAAAATCCCGCATCTAATGTTAATCGGTCTTGATGTTAACGACCCTTCTGCATGGTGGAGATTCAAGGTGGTTTTCCAGTTCATCATGCTTGCTGTGATGAAGTTGACAGTAGTTGGACATATTTTGTAGATTTCAAGGCATTTTCTTATCCAGGAATGAGGTACACTATCAAATGCCTTCTTGTAGTCAATCCACGCTGTTGATAAGTTTTTTTTCTTAAATTTGGCTTCTTCCATTACGGTTTTGTTGATCAGTAGCTGGTCTTTGCAGCCATAGCTTCCTTTCCTACACCCTTTCTGTTCTACTGGTAGCAAGTTGTTTTCATCAAGGAAGCTATACGTCCTCTCTGTTAGGATGGAGGTGAGGATTTTGTACATTGTGGGCAGGCAGGTGATTGGTCTATAGTTCTTAGGGTTCCGAGTCTCTTCCGACTTTGGAAGCAGGAATGTAGTTCCTCGTGTCAGCCATTCGGGGCATTTCTCTGGGTGTTTGACTATGTCGTTGTAGGCCAATGCAAGATCTTCGTGGATGCTAGGCAAGTTTTTGATCCAGAAATTCGCAATTCCGTCTAATCCCGGTGCCTTCCAGTTATTGGTTTTATTGATAGCTGCAGTGGTCTCAATGGTGTTTATATCTGACCATTCTTGGCTCGTTACATCTGTGTATTGGTCCTGTTGCTGTTGGATCCAGGTAGCTCGGACGTTATGCATTTTGTTGTTTTCAAGGATCTTACTCCAAAACTCCTCAACTTCTTCTATAGTGGGTGGCTCGGTGACATCTATCTTCTTATTGCTAAGCTCACGGTATAATTTCTTTGCATCTTCTTTAAAGATCTTGTTTTGCCAAAAGAACTTGCTCCTTTTGTCAAATCTTCTGAGTCTATGTGCCTTTGCTTGGATCCGTTGTTTGAGTATTTCTTTGGCAGTTGATATGTCTTCCTTACATTTGATTTTAAATTTTCGTTCCAGATGTTTTCTTTTCCTGTCTTTGATGTTGGAATTCCGTTCAACTTCACTCAGGAGTGATAGTTGTCCACGTAGTTTCTTAATCTCCTTCTCTATGTTCTCCTTCCAAACAGGCTTCCTTCTCTTCCGCTTCCGTTCTTGCCTAGGTTTCTCTCCCACTGTGTCTGCAATGGTTGAGGCGGCTGCATGTATGAGTTGGTTTATCTCTGTTATGTTCAAAGGTCTCGTCATCTCACCTGTGATATTTTGGATGGCTTCATTGGCGAGTCTAAGGACTTCTATGGATAGGTTTTTCTTTATTTTTGGGATTCGTGGTCGTTGTTTGAAAGACGTTTCCTTCAGTGTTTCAAATTTCTGCTTTATGTTGTTTATCATTTCGTTTAACTTTACATTGTCTCCTTCTTGGGTAGTCTCTGTTTGGTGTTGTGTCAATGGGGGGTAAACAGTGGCATTTCCTGTTGGTTCTTCTTCCTCAGCAGCGGTAGCTATCTCATCTGGATTGTCACTAACTATATCGTTGTGGTTGATGATGCTCACCCTTATCTTTACTCTGATGTTTTCAAGTTCCATTTCTGTTAGACGTTGTTTGGATACAATGTCACGTCTAACGTTAGAGAGTTTGTTAGCATCTAGATTCAGTCGATCTGCTGGGTGTTTTTTTCGCCAGATATTGTAGGCGGCTTTGGTTGTTGATGTCTCAGTCGGGTTTAGAGAAGCGGTGTAGAATGCTTCCATAACATCTTTATACTCTTCCCGGGACCATTTGTTTCTTGTGACTTTTTTCGGGTTTCCAGTGGTTGCACATAGGGGGCCATTTTGAGGTGCGTCCTCTGCATGGGGTTCCTCTAGTACTTGGTGGGTAGAGCTTGTTCCAGCAGCATACTTTTCGATCCCAATCTGGTTCCTCACTGGAGATCGCGGTCCACGTTGACCCGCGTGACGACCGATGCGGTTTGTTGATCTGGTAAGTTGGAGTGGCGTATTGTTACTAGCTGTCGGCAGGGCTCTTTCGGTGATTGGTATAGCTGGGTTGCCAAACATGCGTTGCCTGGTCCGCCGTGACATGGGCGAAGGGGGTTGAACTTCTGCGCTCATTATTATTTTGTAAGTTACGTCAACAAAGGCAACACTACAAATCGTTGTGCGTAGATCTTTGCTTCTGCGTCGTTATGGGAGTTCTAAGGCGATGCGTTAAAGGCGCGGGCGTTGTGTTGTCCCGCACCGAACAAAGATGCACCACCGAATTTAAATTTGTAGTGTATATTTATCGATGAAAAACTACTTTTCTCACCTCCGTTTTGCAGAAAGTTGATGTCGTAGTAGTTCCTTACTTTCCCAGTGCTGTCTATGTCACACGAATTGTACTTACTCCAAACTTGGCGATTTTCTTTTCAGGGGATCTCCAAATTTTATGTCAAAATTACGGAGCACGATGTTCGCCCTGTTTACTGGCCAAATCTTATTATTATTATTATTATTATTATTATTATTATTATTATTATTATTATTATTATTATTATTATTATTATTTTTTTTTATTATTATTATTATTATTATTATTATTATTATTATTATTATTATTATTATTATTATTATTATTATTATTATTATTATTATTATTATTATTATTATTATTATTATTATTATTATTATTATTATTATTATTATTATTATTATTATTATTATTATTATTATTATTATTATTATTATTATTATTATTATTATTATTATTATTATTATTATTATTATTATTATTATTATTATTATTATTATTATTATTATTATTATTATTATTATTATTAATAATAATGTATGATTTTTTTGTCTTTTTCTCTACCTCCTTCAACGAGAGGAAAATGTTAAAGAGGGAGTTGGGTGTAACAATAAAAAAAAAATTGTCTCCACAATATGTGCATTGTTCTTTTCATTCTCTACCTCCTTTAACCAGGGAAAAATATTAAAGAGGGAGTTGGATGTAACAATTAATAAGATTCTTACGTTTTCGGCAAACGCGACTGCATCCAGTTGAGCAGCATTTCTCCTCTTCCCCTGGACATTCGCTATCCGAGTTACACCCATCGATACCTCCCACACAGTTACCTGTGTTGGAGATAGGGCAGAGTCCGGGTCTCATCTTACCTGAAAAAAAAAACAGTTCCCAAAACAATGTCACACTTACGTTTCTTGAAACTCAAAATGATCAGCGGGTAAAAACGTGAAGGATAATTTTGAGCTTCAAACTGGTTACGGAAAACGTAAAAAAAACGATGATCTACTAAATGATCAGTTTTATTATTGTTGTTCATAAAAGTTGTCCTACATTGGCCCTACTGCTTATTTATTTATATCGTGTGCTTCTGATTAATGTATATTATTGTGAAATATTAAAATTTGTTTATCTTTAGTTTACTGTGTATGACTTGGCATCACTTATCATATGAACATAATGCATTGACGAACTTTGCTTTGAAACATGACATGTAAGGACAGCAAATACACAAAAGTTTGATGACGATGACGATGACGATGACGATGATGGCAAAAATACATGTAGGGCTAATCTAACTGAAACTTGCTTTGACGAAGAAAAAAACCCACGTCCCTCTGGAAATCTGGACTAATTATGCGGTGATATTGTGACAACATCAACTCATATAGTTGATAACTCGCTTAGGTAATGCATAAAATGTAGAAATGAGTGTAGATATCACATAAGACATAATAAAAATAAAGATCAATTAGCAGTGATCGAAATTAAGCAGTGATCATTAGCAGTGATCAAAATTAAGCAGTGATCATTAGCAGTGATCAAAATTGAAGAAAGTAAAGAAAACGAAACAGAAAAAATTAATACTAACAGAATTAGAATGCTTAAGAAAACAACAAACGTTACAAGCATTGATTTAAAGGCAGTGGACACTATTGGTGGACACTATTGGTAATTACTCAAAATAATTATTGGCATAAAACCTTTCTTGGTGACGAGTATTGGGGAGAGGTTAATGGTATAACACATTGTGAGAAACGGCTCCCTCTGAAGTGCCATAGTTTTCGAGAAAGAAGTAATTTTCCAAGTTTAGAACTTGAGGTCTCGAAATCAAGCATCTGAAAGCATACAACTTCGTCTGACAATGGTGTTTTTTCTTTAATTTTTATCTCGCAACACCGACGAACAATCGAGCTCAAATTTTCACAGGTTAGTTATTTTATGCATATGTTGAGATACACCAAGTGAGAAGACTGGTCTTTGACAATTACCAACAGTGTACAGTGTCTTTAAGAAATTACAGACTTCATTAGCAGTGATCAAAAATTAAGAAAATAAAGAAGTAGGAAAAAACAGAAAAAAAATACAGAATTAAAATGCTTAAGAAAATAACAAACGTCACAAGCATTGATTAAAAAGGTAAGCAATTTATGAAGAATACACAACAATTAAAAAAATAAACAGATAAAGCTGCTAAAGAACTTTATGTTTTATGACATCTTTTGATTTTACCTGTCTCACAGAACAAGCCTTCGAAGCCACTGCGGCACTTGCAGTTGAAGTCACCCGTTGTCAGGGAAATACACTGTCCATTATTTAGACATGGATTTTGTAGACATGGATCTTTTTTGGGAGCTGAGTTAACAAACAAACAAAAATATTAACATATATTTATACATATTTCTAGATTTTGAAATGTCCATAGCGAAAGGAACTGCTAATCTTTAATACGATTAACGTAGCATTTTTACTTCTTTTAAAAAAGATGTATTTTTGCAATTCAAGCTAATATTGCTAATGATATGTAAATCAAAGAAAACAAGTGTTCGTATTCAGTGTATGCAAATAACTTGATTTTGGGCCAATTTCATTGAGCATTTCATAAGCTCGAAAACAGCTTGCTTCTTTTGCACAGGTTACTGACCGAAATTCCATGCTGTCTACATGGCTTGTGACTGGTAGTTGGCTGTTGTTTACTTAACATAACTATTGAGTGGAGTCTTGCCCGGTAATAACCTGATTTTACTAAGCAAGGATTTTTTTTAACTGAAACATACAATAATATGCTTTGAAAAGCAGCTCAATGAAATTGGGCCTAGTTGTGTAATATCACATTAATAATAATAATAATAATAACAATAGTAATAATAATCATGAACAGGTTTTTATATAGCGCAAAATTACAATAGGTCTCAAAGCGATTTTGGAAAGTGAAAGAGTGAAACCAGGAACATTGATCACAAAAATGACAGAAAATACAGAAAGAACTACACAATGCATTCAATGAAAAAATAAGATGTGTCTTCAGATTAGACTTAAACTGTTCTACAGAGGAGCTATTTTTATGCTATTAGGGAGTGAACTCCAGAGTTCAGGAGATGTAACCTGAGAAACCCTTTGCCAAAAGCTTTGGTGGTCTTGAAAAGGAGTGTGAAAATTTTATGAGCCAGAATAATCATGGATTAATTCTAAAAGATACTGAGAAGCTATACAATGTTTGCATTTGTAGGTTGTAACTTAGAGTTTAAAAGTTATTCTCTGTTTAACTGGTAACCAATGTAAAATTTAGGAAATGAATTCACGTGAACGAGTATTTATGACACAATTATTGCAGCAGAGAATTGAATTCGTTGAAAGCTTCACAACTTACGAACGTCACATAGATCTCCAGTGTAACCGCCCGAGCACAAGCAACGGAATGCCTTTCTATTCGGCACGCAAACGCCATGTGCACACGGGTCGTGGTCGCAAGGTCCGCTGTGATCGATGGCTGAAATAATAATGACAGTAAAGTAAGTTTGATAATGGACATGACATTCCCATTATGCTTGTACAGCGAATATCGATAATGATAGATATTGGATACTGTACATTCACGTGGGTTTGTACAGGACATGTCTACACTCTACATCGATATTGAACATTGGATATTCTTGTAGGTATATAGAGTGAATGTCTATCACTCTACATCGATATTGGATATTGGACATTCTCGTAGGATTGTACAGTGAATGTCTACCCTGTACATTGACATGTTATTCTGACTGTTGCACAAATGAAAGCATTCATTACTTTTTTTTCATATAACATCCAGGTAGATATTTTTCCTTTACTATAAAGGATAATACATGTACAAAAACGTCTTCTCAAGTCAGCCACTTAACTATACAAATCAACAATCAAAAGTCACTAACACTTCAAGTTAAAATTATCAATCGTTCAGTGGATGGAACGAAAATGCACAATGGACGGGATAGTGTGTACAATAATAATACGCTAATTCGCTACCACATGACGGACAATCCTCCAATCAAATGGCAATGATCTGATTGGTTGTTATTTAAATTTTACTAATGTTTAATTGCATACACAGAAGAAACCTGAAATAATTTCAATATTTTGCGTACCGATTTGACATGTCACACCTTCCCAGTCGCCCATGCAGTTGCAATAGAAGGTGTTTCCGTTGTTGATCTCGTGACAATCACCATTGTGTTTACATGGGTTGTTTGCACATGCTCCACTCCTATCGACCTCTGAAGAAATTCAAGAAACAACGGGTCGTTTTGGGTTTTGGGTTTTTTTTTTGCGCTGTTTATAATGTGACATTTAATATTGATTCACACCTACATTATAATCACTTGTAAATAACCTGTACATGTCTTTGTGACTGCCATGTTATAATATACAAATTATAACATGGTTTGATGGTGACTAGTCGATATTAGCTCCCCGAGGTATTGGACGTTGACAAACTAGTTCCCGAGGCGAAGCCAATACTTCCAAAACCGAGGGGAGCTAATAATCGACTAGTCACACGAAATAAACCATGTTATATTTGTATAACTATTGAGATGAATTGAATTGAACTAAATTGAATTGAATTTAACTAAATTGACTTGAATTGAATTGAATTGTGAATTGAATTGAATTGTGAATTGAATTGAATTGAATTGAATTGAATAGAATTGAATCGAATCGAATTGAATTGAATTGAATTGAATTGAACTCAATTGAATTCAATTGAATTCAATTCAATTGAATAGAAGTTGCAATTCAATTCAATTCAATTCAATTCAATTCAATTCAATTCAATTCAATTCAATTCAATTCAATTCAATTCAATTCAATTCAATTCAATTCAATTCAATTCAATTCAATTCAATTCAATTCAATTGAAAGGTGTCCAGTGCATTGGACACCTTTGACAAGTAGTTTCACTTTGTGTATCACGATCTATCCATATTACGATCCATAACTTAACAAAATGTATGAACATGTCTACTCAATCGGTCATCGAAGTTAAAAGAGAATACTTTGTGATTGCATATAACAAAATTTGGAAGTCTTACTGTTTCTGCAGAGTGTCCCTTTGAATCCAGTCCGGCATTTGCACTTTGCTTCGCCATTTTCTGCGTAACACGTACCTCCATTGTGGCAAACCACGCCTGCACAGGGGTCAAATGATTTCGGCACTGCAAAAAAATAATACCACAAGCATACATTCATTATTGCAACACTTACTGTTAATGTAATTATTATTGTGCTTGAAAAGCAGACGTTATGCATAATCACAAATTGAGTAAGACATTTTAAAAGGCATGGCAATATTAATACAAACTTAATTAATCATTAAAAAATATTAACATATTATTGAATTTGCTTGTAAAATAGTATTCATTATTCGATTCCTTGTATATTGTTTACCTTAATGGATTCGAAATATTTATAAAGTGAATTGAGTTGTAAAACAAGTTTTGAAACGGTAGCTAAAGGGCAATGAAGAGCTGTTGATATTATAAAAGATTGTGACAAAAGCTCCCCTTGAAGTAACCTATAAAAAGGGTAATTCCTTATTTAAATAATAAAAGACTTCAGCTGAAGCCTTTTATTATGCATCTGAAAGCACACAACGTATTGTGCAAAAAGGGTAATATTTGTTTCCATATTTCCATGCAACTTCTATTGACCAAAATAATGAGCTTAATTTTTCTCAAGTTTTTTTTATTTATTTAGGCATTTGTTGGGATACACCTACTAAGAAAAATGACCCTTGACAATTATTAACCGTGTCCAGTGCCTTTAAAACGAAGAACTGTTTAGAGGGAATTGACCAGTTTGTTCATGTTTCAGACCTATATCACTGTGTGGCCATCTTGATTACACTCCGTTACAACTAATTGCAACCAAAATGAGGTTTGGACGAAATAATAGTCTGGTGCCATGCTTGCGCAATGAATGTTGGCATTCATTACTTTTATTGAAAACAGGGAACATGACCAAGATTTTGACAGCGTGATAAAGGTCTAGAGAATACGTGTATCGTTTTTACCAATTTGACAATTTTCCCCAGCGAAGCCTCTTTCACATCTACACCTGTACCCCGAGCCGCTGGGAATGCATTGTCCATGATTCAAGCACGGGTTGCTATCGCAAGGACGCACCTTGATGACTATTTCTATAACACAAAAAAAGTGTCGGTAATATTAGTACTAACAAAAGCAACAATAATCTCAGTTCTACATCAACAATTTCACGAAGTATCGTGACAGCAAAATAGTTTTATCCATCTGAATCTCTCCAAAATTTGCTTGACTGGTAATTTTAAACCATGATTGTATACTAATTGACAGGTTAAATTTTTCAGTTCTGCACGAAAACAAATATTCTGTGACTCCAATAGTATGCCCCCGGTATTATTTGAGGTTCTTCAGCACCGGGATTGATGGCGAGACATTCGGTTAATATATTTTTCTACGACCATGTAATATCGGAAACACAATAACACGTACAACTCCAAGCCAATTTGCTACATTCCTTTCCAGCAGTTAAGAAAGCTAAATAGAGTTTTTTTTTCAGAACTGAGGAGTCTCCCGAAGCTCCGATGAATCTATTCCGCAAATAATTATAGAAACACACTTGATGCGATACCGCAAACCGAATACCTCACCATGGCAATGCCTCAAATCACTATAGACGATGTGACCTATGTTAACATTTAAACCGCCCTCTGTTGACAAAACACTGTGAATGTCATGTTTCGTCGGGCAAAAAGACGCGTAGTCGTGGTGAGATTGCGTGTACTTTCTTGCTGGCTGCCAAACATAAAGGTTTTGCCGCCGTGGTCTTCCGCCGTGTTCAGTTATCTGGGAGTCAGTACGGCTCTAACAATTGACTACTTTCGCTTGCTGTGCGCACGCGTCGCATGACGTAATGTTACCGTATTTGGTCATTCGGAAAACTTAACACGGCGGAAAGTTGAAACCGCTACACCTGGCGGTATGCGCGGGACACATGCTACGGTTTTCGAGTGACGTCAGAGATCACATCGTCTATACACAATATCTTGATTGTAAGTAAAGATATCTTTCCCATGTGTGTTTAATTTTGTTTACTCACTTTGCTCACAGCGCGTTCCTCTGAATCCAGCTTTGCAAGAACAAGTGTAATCCCCGTTAGGTTTCTCGTAACATTCAGCTCCATTCTGACACGGGTTACTTCGACAAGGATGCTCCCTAGGAGAAGATATCAATATAGTTGAGTTGAGAATAGAGATGGGGTAGAGAATATATTGATAATGGGACAGAGGGGATATGAACTTAGAGGTAGAGAAGCGGTGGCGACATGGACAGCCCTGTCGGCCTTTACACTTTCGTATTATACTACAGTGTGTGCAGCACAGAGGAAGAGTTTTTTTATAGGGCTAGCGGCATGGATAGAGATAGAGAGGTGGTACAAACGAAACAGACAGACAGACGTGTATATGAGAGAAGGAAACATGGATAAAGATATTGCAGAGATGGAGATAGAATAGAGATAGATGTATAGGAGATGTGATGACATGGGTAGAGCCAGAGGTAAAAGAGAGGTGGAGACTTTTATAAAGACACCCAGTGATATACATGGAGATAAACAACGTATAGGAGAGATAGAGATATGGATAGAGATTGAGGTAAGACACAGGTGGGCGAAGATGGACGTATGAACAGGAATAGAGAAGTAGGAATAGAGACGGCAAAGGAGGGGAGATTGAAATTGGGCTTTTCTCAATAGCTATAATTTAGAGCAAACATTAGTTACTTTTTACTGGGAAATGGCCTCTTCTTATCAACTATATTTGTTTGTTGATGGTCGGAGTTACCACCAGAACTAGATGATGATGAACTGCCACGTTTCTTTTGCTTCCTACAATAAAAAAAGGTAAATAAAGAAACAGAAGAAGGTATTAATAAAATTGAGGTAGGAATATAGGTAGGGATAGAGGTATGGATATAACTACGGATGAAGGTAGGGATACAAATGGAGAAGAATGACAGCAATTTATAGAGGTAGAGCAGAGATGGATGTATGGATTAAGATATGAGGAGATAGATGTAGAGATAGATGTGGGGATAGAGATTGGGAAAAGGATGTATATAGGGATAGAGATGGAGGAGATATAAACGTAGGGATACAGATACAGCAGTGATAGAGGTAGGGATTAAGATAGAGGAGAGATACAGTTAGGGATAGATGTAAAGATAGAGATTGGGATAATGAGGTATATAGGGAACGAGATGGGGAGATATAAACGTAGGGATACAGATACAGCAGTGATAGAGGTAGGGATAAAGATAGAGGAGAGATATGTTAGGGATAGATGTAAAAAAAGAGATTGGGATAATGAGGTATATGGGGAACGAGATGGAGGAGATATAAACGAGAGATACAGTAGTTATAGAGGTAGGGATATAGATAGAGGAGAGTTAGGGATAGAGAAAGAGGGGATGGAGATATGGATAGAGTTATTGGAGAGATAGAGGAAATGATGAAGATAGACTAGGGAGTGATGAAGTTCATTAGGGATAGAGATAGAGGGAAGATAGAGCTAGGGATAGATATAGAGGGGAGATAGAGCTAGGAATAGGTATAGAGGGGAAATAGAGGTAGGGGGTGATTATACCTTATCCTGTTCTTTCTCTTATTGTGTTTGTTCACGTGATGACTGCTGCTGCCGCTGCTGCCGCTGCTGCCGCTGCTGCCAGAACCACCGTGTTTCTGTCGTTTCCTAAAAAAAAAAAAAAAAAAAAAGTATATACTTGTTTACAAAAACAACAGGAAGATGGAGGTAAGGATGGAGGTAGGGTAATATAAAGAGTATAGAAGGAGGTAGGAATAGAGAAACAGGAGAGATAGAGGTAGGGTAGAGATAGAGGTAAGGAAATGGAGGTGGTGATAGATATAGAGGAGAGAAAGAAGTAGGGATAGATGATAGATGGAGATAGCGATAGAGATATATAGAGGGAGATGGAAGTAGCGATCATATAAGATGGAGGATAAATGGAGATAGAGATAGAGATATAGATATAGGAGAGATCGAGGTAGAGATATAGATATAGGAGAGATAGAGGTAGCGATATAGATATAGGAGAGATAGAGGTAGCGACATAGATATATGAGAGATAGAGGTAGCGATATAGATATAAGAGAGATAGAGGTAGCGATAGAGATATAAGACAGATAGAGGTAGCGATTTAGATATAGGAGAGATAGAGGTAGCGATAAAAAATATAGGAGAAATAGAGGTAGCGATAGAGATATAGGAGAGATAGAGGTAGCGATATAGATAAAGGAAAGATAGAGGTAGCATAAGAGATAAAGGAGAGATAGAGGTAGGGATAGATGTGGGGTTAGAGATTGGGAGAAGGAGGTATATAGGGATAGAGATGGAGGAGATATAAACGTAGGGATACAGATACAGCAGTGATATAGGTAGGGATAAAGATAGAGGAGAGATACAGTTAGGGATAGATGTAAAGATAGAGATTGGGATAGTGCGGTATATAGGGAACGAGATGGAGGAAATATAAACGTAGGGATACAGATACAGCAGTGATAGAGGTAGGGATAAAGATAGATGAGAGATACAGTTAGGGATATATGTAAAGATAGAGATTGGGATAAGGAGGTATATGGGGAACGAGATGGAGGAGATATAAACGAGAGATACAGTAGTTATAGAGGTAGGGATATAGATAGAGGAGAGTTAGGGATAGAGAAAGAGGGGGATGGAGATATGGATAGAGTTATTGGAGAGATAGAGGAAATGATGGAGATAGACTAGGGAGTGATGAAGTTCATTAGGGATAGAGATAGAGGGAAGATAGAGCTAGGGATAGATATAGAGGGGAGATAGAGCTAGGGATAGGTATAGAGTGGAAATAGAGGTAGGGGTGATTATACCTTATCCTGTTCTTTCTCTTATTGTGTTTGTTCACGTGATGACTGCTGCTGCCGCTGCTGCCGCTGCTGCCAGAACCACCATGTTTCTGTCGTTTCCTAAAAAAAAAAAAAAAAAGTATATACTTGTTTACAAAAACAGAACAGGAAGATGGAGGTAAGGATGGAGGTAGGGTAATATAAAGAGTATAGAAGGAGGTAGGAATAGAGAAACAGGAGAGATAGAGTTAGGGTAGAGATAGAGGTAAGGAAATGGAGGTGGTGATAGATATAGAGAAGAGAAAGAAGTAGGGATAGATGATAGATGGAGATAGCGATAGAGATATATAGAGGGAGATGGAAGTAGCAATCATATAAGATGGAGGATAAATGGAGATAGAGATAAAGATATAGAGGAGAGATCGAGGTAGAGATATAGATATATGAGAGATAGAGGTAGCGATATAGATATATGAGAGATAGAGGTAGCGATATAGATAAAAGAGAGATAGAGGTAGCGATATAGATATAAGACAGATAGAGGTAGCGATAGAGATATAGGAGAGATAGAGGTAGCGATATTGATAAAGGAGAGATAGAGGTAGCGTAAGAGATAAAGGAGAGATAGAGGTAGCGATAGAGATATAACACAGATAGAGGTAGCGATAGAGATATAGATATAGAGGAGAGGAAGAAGTAGGGATAGATGCTAGATGGAGATAGCGATAGAGATATATAGAGGGAGATGGAAGTAGCAATCATATAAGATGGAGGATAAATGGAGATAGAGATAGAGATATAGATAGAGGAGAGATCGAGGTAGAGATATAGATATAGGAGAGATCGAGGTAGAGATATAGATATAGGAGAGATAGAGGTAGCGATATTGATAAAGGAGAGATAGAGGTAGCGTAAGAGATAAAGGAGAGATAGAGGTAGCGATAGAGATATAACACAGATAGAGGTAGCGATAGAGATATAGATATAGAGGAGAGGAAGAAGTAGGGATAGATGCTAGATGGAGATAGCGATAGAGATATATAGAGGGAGATGGAAGTAGCAATCATATAAGATGGAGGATAAATGGAGATAGAGATAGAGATATAGATAGAGGAGAGATCGAGGTAGAGATATAGATATAGGAGAGATCGAGGTAGAGATATAGATATAGGAGAGATAGAGGTAGCGATATAGATATAAGACAGATAGAGGTAGCGATAGAGATATAGGAGAGATAGAGGTAGCGATAGAGATATAGGAGAGATAGAGGTAGCGATAAAGATAAAGGAGAGATAGAGGTAGCGTAAGAGATAAAGGAGAGATAGAGGTAGCGATAGAGATATAAGACAGATAGAGGTAGCGATAGAGATATAGGAGAGATAGAGGTTAGAGGTAGCGATAGAGATATAAGACAGATAGAGGTAGCGATAGAGATATATGAGAGATAGAGGTAGCGATAGAGATATATGAGAGATAGAGGTAGCGATATAGATAAAGGAGAGATAGAGGTAGCCTAAGAGATATAGGAGAGATAGAGGTAGCGATAGAGATATAGGAGAGATAGAGGTAGCGATAGAGAAATAAGACAGATAGCGGTAGCGATATAGATAAAGGAGAGGTAGAGGTAGCGATAGAGATAAAGGAGACATAGAGGTAGCAATGTAGATAGATGTAGCAATCATATAAGATGGAGGATAAATGGAGATAGAGATAGAGATATAGATAGAGGAGAGATCGAGGTAGAGATATAGATATAGGAGAGATCGAGGTAGAGATATAGATATAGGAGAGATAGAGGTAGCGATATTGATAAAGGAGAGATAGAGGTAGCGTAAGAGATAAAGGAGAGATAGAGGTAGCGATAGAGATATAACACAGATAGAGGTAGCGATAGAGATATAGATATAGAGGAGAGGAAGAAGTAGGGATAGATGCTAGATGGAGATAGCGATAGAGATATATAGAGGGAGATGGAAGTAGCAATCATATAAGATGGAGGATAAATGGAGATAGAGATAGAGATATAGATAGAGGAGAGATCGAGGTAGAGATATAGATATAGGAGAGATCGAGGTAGAGATATAGATATAGGAGAGATAGAGGTAGCGATATAGATATAAGACAGATAGAGGTAGCGATAGAGATATAGGAGAGATAGAGGTAGCGATAGAGATATAGGAGAGATAGAGGTAGCGATAAAGATAAAGGAGAGATAGAGGTAGCGTAAGAGATAAAGGAGAGATAGAGGTAGCGATAGAGATATAAGACAGATAGAGGTAGCGATAGAGATATAGGAGAGATAGAGGTTAGAGGTAGCGATAGAGATATAAGACAGATAGAGGTAGCGATAGAGATATATGAGAGATAGAGGTAGCGATAGAGATATATGAGAGATAGAGGTAGCGATATAGATAAAGGAGAGATAGAGGTAGCCTAAGAGATATAGGAGAGATAGAGGTAGCGATAGAGATATAGGAGAGATAGAGGTAGCGATAGAGAAATAAGACAGATAGCGGTAGCGATATAGATAAAGGAGAGGTAGAGGTAGCGATAGAGATAAAGGAGACATAGAGGTAGCAATGTAGATAGATGTAGCGATATATGTATAAATCGGGTTGGGGGTTAACTGTACCTGCTCATGTTTCTTCTCTTATTGTTTATGTTTAATTTATGACTCCTGCCCCCGCTGTGACTGTGACTGTGACTTTTCTTGTTTCCTACGAGAAATTGTAATAATTTTTTTTTTTTATAAATAAACATTCTGAGAGTTTCATATAAAACACAATACTCATACAAACACGCAACAGTGAATCAACATTGTATAAGTTACGCTAGTGGTTTTAGTGTTCTAAGCACTACGTACTTTTTTATGACAACAAACACAATGTCCACAGATTTACATTAAACTTACACAGTTTGAAGATAATAATAATAGAAAGCTTCCCTGAAAATATTACTTGCTGTGGTGTAAAACGTATTTTATTACATTGTTTTACCCATTTCTCAAAATCTACAGCACCTCAGAAACTAATGCTTTAAGGTTTGCTTTCTACTAACATTATCTTCAAACGGTGTAAGTTTAATGTATATGTGGACATTGTGTTTGGTGCAACAAAAACTACCTAAATCTTTTAATGTAAAGCGACAACCATAGTTACCTAAATCCTAGTTCAAACATTATTTTAAACAATGTGATTACGATCAAATTGACAGCGCAGCGTGAAACAAAGAACACCACGAGGAGAAAGAAGAAGAAAACAAAAGCAAGAAATATGTGTTCTGTTTCAAAACATGTTCAAACCAAAAAGGGTGGTTGGGGTGGGTACATCCATTTCAAATCAGTGTGAATCCACCTCGACGAAAAATACCAATCAGTCTTTATCATAAGAATTCATTTCCAGTTGACTATAATGAAAATCCACAAAGACATCTGGTTAAGTAAAACATCAATATTATTAATCCATTGATTAGGTTGTATTGTAATGACTCGCTTAATCAACTGTTGTCTGCGTGTCCTGTTGTTCTCGCTGTTGCTGTTTACCTCATTAATTGCAATATCCAATCAATTAATGAAAAGTAATGTTTTCTACAAACTTTTCTCTCTGCATTCCTCTTTTTATTTTCTTTGCCTCACCGTGGACGTCCTTTGCTTGTTTAAATAACTAGACTTCCCCCCCCAAAAAAAAAAGAGAATTGCAAGAATCATTGTACTTGATTCGACTTGACTTAGTTACCAAAGAAAATACCACTTGACTGTCAAATTAAGTGAACAATGTCCACATCCCACAAATCAAAACAATTTTAGAGGAGAAGGCATGAAGGGAACTTTTACCCTTGTCGACTTATCAAGAAGTCGACAGGGGTAATATGTAGTCGCTCCACGTCCACCATCCGATTGTATTTTGTTTCATTTCCATCAATCAATAAATAACATTTCTTTCCACATTTACATGAAGGCACCATCCTCAAAGCGGAAGCTTGTGGTGGATGTGCCCGTTACAACCATTTAAAAACTCTTTAACTTTTTGAAATTCAAACTCGATCAGCTTGTCTCCAAAACGTATGTCTATTTATAGAAGGGTCGTGCAATAATGACAATGGACATCTTTTAAATTGATTTGTATTTACGTAAAGGAATGCGCATCTGGATCTACGACGCGCTAATTTTAGAGGAATCAATGATTACTGCAGACTTTGACTAAAATATTGACAACAACTATTGAATAGAGTAATTATGACGAGGTCAACATTACTCAATTGTGTCACGGTAAAGTCTCTAAACAAAGGTTTGTTTAACACCTGCTTATCGAAAATAGCTTACACAACAACGTACGAGGACAAGTGACAACCATTAGAATTGTGCAGGACTAACTGTTGAGTACAACAGATGTTGAAAGTGACATTGGTAAACCATGTTTGAGCAGATGTGTTTTTTTTATTTAATGACGTAAATTCAATTGTACGTGTAACTATAAATGGGAAGTATCGAACTGTGGGAAACTTTCTTAAACATGAGTTTCAAAAATTACATACGCTTATTCTTACCTGAGATGGACAAGCTGAAATTAAATGTAAAAAGGAAAATAAAAAGCAAATTAGTCAAACAACTTCCGGTTGAATGAATTCTTATTTTTGTTGTATGTGAATTGCCAAATAAATAAAAACTAATACTGAATAAAAGAACACGTCGGTTCTTCATATCTTTATATCAATGGTTTGGGCGAACT
This sequence comes from Asterias amurensis, assembly GCF_032118995.1. Classification (NCBI taxonomy): domain Eukaryota; kingdom Metazoa; phylum Echinodermata; class Asteroidea; order Forcipulatida; family Asteriidae; genus Asterias; species Asterias amurensis. The sequence goes on from NC_092654.1 coordinate 20,523,853, forward strand.
TTTGTAAAGCAACCCCCAGATGAGCAGAACCTGGGCCCAATTTCAGGAATCTGCTTACCGTAAGCACAGAATTGGCGCAGGGAATTTTGTGCTTACGGCAAGCGGTTTTCAATGGTTAGCGGCGAATTTTGGCTTCTGCGCGTTCGGGAAAGTACTGTGCATCAGTGCTAACACACATCGGTGTATTATATGGGTCAAACCAAAGTTAATATTATTCTTTATCCACGATGGAAATTTCCATCTAATGACTCAAATAACGTTTCTTAACCTAGCAAAAAAAAAGGTAACCCCTTTATTTTATTTATTTTATTTATTATTATTTTTTAAATCTGTTTACATTCATAACAGTTATAAGTTGTACAGGGGCTGCCAAGCTTTGTTATAATTCCAATTTTTTGTGTACTTCCCCAATGGTTTGTTAATGAAACGGAACATCTAGTATCGTTTTGTTAAAGTTGTGTGTTTGAATGGTATGATATCTCCGCTCACAACAAAGTATGACTTGTGTCATAGCGAAACACCCGTTTGCTCTCAGATTGTTCGCACCTTTTTTTAAGCGACATTCTAAACGAAAGCGTATAGCGAGAACAATGTAATTTCCACAGGGCCAACAAAACAAAAACAAACTGTTGTAGCACAACAATTAGCTATAATGATTACCCAAACAGCCTCATCACATGCTCTCGCTCTTGTAAATAGTTAATTCATATTTTTTTTAAATAAACAAACACAATCGGGGGATATTAGTGTTTTCCTAGCAGTAATTTCACAAAATGCACAAATTAGTTCAAAATAAGTACATCTTACCCATGTTTTCTTCTCCTTGATCCACATCTCTTGATGTCTAAAAATAAAACATGAAATTACTTTGAAAAAAAAACCCACACAAACTGATAGAAGTGATAGCAACAGTCTTGTTTAAAAATCTATGTTTTACTTCTCCAAACTTTTTAAATTGTTATCAAACAAAATCCATCGACATAAACTGCCAGGATTATCCGTTGTTAATGTAAGATTTCGTGGAAGCAAAACAAACTTTTGGAATTTGCAACTCACCACCAAAAGCCTTGAAAAGACCATGTCTGAACGGAACAAAAAGGAAACAAATCACGTGTGAAAATTCAATCAAGTTGCACAATAGTGTTACTATACAAGCCAGACATTAAGTTATCTTTGCCCCCCCCCCCTTCCCCCCCCCCGCACCACTTCACTGCGAAATGTTTACAAACTACTTCTGATAGCGCTTCTTTTGAATTTTCCACCTTAATTTCCCACAAGGGGGACCGACTATCCGGCGGACAGAATTCCCCTGGACACTGGCTCTCATTGCGCGGTCTGCGGAGAGAGAATTCATTTTCGACGGCGCATGGTTCTTCGACGGTATGGGAAGTTTTCAGTTAAACGTTGTCGTTTTCAGCTCAACGCAGATTCATCCCGAGTATTGTCGTATTAAAGGAAGGACAGTCCTCAAATGACGACGCATGTGCAGATGACACCAAATGTCATCAATACCGTCGCAGAACCATCCGTCGGCCAAAACGAAATCTCTCATTCCTCTTGCAAGGAACGGGGAGAGAATCTTTATCTTACGAGGGAAGGGGAGAGTGAATGTTTATAGTCACGTTGCGAATGGGTTGCCCAAGCATTTTGGCCGGGATTGTATCCTAACTGTTAATAAATTCGGCATGATTTTTAATCCTGCATTTTAATGTTTTTCTTGACTGTACAGCGCTTTGAAACAGTGTTAAAGCGCTTTATAAATGCATTTAAGTTAAGTTTAAGTTATGATTTAGATGAACTCGTGTAACTTACCCGTGCGTATGACCACTATGACTCTTATGTCTTCTCGTTGAGCATCCTGAATGGATACAATGGTAACAACTCAAAGTAAATAACGTAACAGTGCCCTACGCCCGATGCTTGGGTGATTGACCCCACAATTTATAGATTTAAACAGGGGCTACAGGATAATCTCAATATTTTAACGTTTACTCTTTTTTGGCCAAACAGACATTGTAGATTAACCTTTATTTACGCTTAACATGTGCGTTTAGTAATAAATAGTCTAAGTCAAAAATTCTACTCTCCGAGCGGCTTTTTCAGCTGAGAGTCAAAAACTGCCTATCTATGATAATGATATGCAGTGACCCCTTGACCTCAATGGTGCAATTTCCCCAAAGAGTTATCCAGCTTTGGTCAATTGAGGGCGCTATTTTCCATTAAAAAAAAAATGGGCGCCGATAACATCACGAGCCTTTGGCGCGCGGGTTTGTTTGACCTCACGTTTTTCAGAATTTTGGAAAGTGTTTCGGAGAAAACCCCCCACATGTTTACCATGTTTTAATTTGTGGTAAGATACTCGATACGTTTTGTTCTGCGTCCTATGGACTCCATGTATTACAAAACAAGTATTAAATATATTTTTCAGAGAATCCTGTAGCCACGTGTCGCTATTTATCTCCACATTTTGGAGAAAGTTATAATCCGCTTACGCTGAGACTTAATTCAGATTTTGTTGTTGTCAGGAAAGCAACTTTAACTCGACCATCACGTATAATTCTTTTGCCATGTTTCGTTTATTGACCATGGCTCATGCTCCAGTTTGTGTTTTATGCTTGCTGTTTTGAAACGGCATGTTCTATGAACACCAGAGAAGACAAGAGCAAACAAATCTCTGGGGAGATGAATCGGGCCAGGCACGTCAGAAGCAGCATTAAGTTCCTTTCTTGAGTATAAGATCAGAAGCACATAGCACTACAAGCTAATGACTGGAGCCACTATTAATTAGTTACGGGTCTAGTGCCAACACAGTGGGCAACATTAAAGGATTTCGGTTCTTTTTTTGTTTTACACAAAACACAATATCCACAGATTTACATTAAACTTACACCGTTTGCAGATAATGATAGTAGAAAGCGTACCTTATAATATTAGTTGCTGAGGTGATATAGTTTTTGAGAAATTAGTAAAATAATGTCACGTAAATACGTTTTTACATGCTAAAATAATGTTCGTCTCATGATCACTGAGACGAAAATTACTTTTATGACATTGTTTTACTCATTTCTCAAAAACTGCAGCACCTCAGCAAGTAGTATTTTCAGGGAAGCTTTCTACTATCATTATCTTCAAACTGTGTAAGTTTAATGTAAATCTGTGGGCATTGTGTTTTTGTCCAACAAAAAGTACATAGACCCTTTAAGTAAGCATAGTTTGTTTTTGTTATTTTGACTTTATCTGTTTACCAAAGTGTTGTTTTTACCTACCTTTTTTGCCAAATGAATTTCCCAACAATCCTCTGCAAAATAAAGGGGGGAAGTCACATTTTGAATAACTAGTTTTACAGTCATTTTACAACCCCTTTAAGTTGTTTGTAGTAATTTAAATGGTTTCAATTTAGGTAACAACTGGTATGGCACTAATTTAAATACATATTTTAGTGGGCTTAAATTGGGAAATTACATATAAGTTATCTTTAGTTAAATGTTTATACAACATTGATCATTTAGTTTTGTTTTATCTCGCAGTATGAAACACTCATTCACTCATTAAGTGTAATTTGGCAAAAGAACCGATCAGTACAGTGTGTAAAAAGTGTTTAAAGACAAAGGACACTATTGGTTATTGTCAAAGACCAGTCTTCTCACTTGGTGTATCTCAACATATACATAAAATTAAAAAACATGTGAAAATTTGAGCTCAATTGGTCATCGAAGTTGCGAGATAATGAAAGAAAAAAAAAAAAAACCTTGCCATACGAAGTTGTGTGGTTTCAGATGCTTGATTTCGAGAGCTCAAAATTCTAAATTAACTTGAGGTCTTCATAGAAATTTACTTCTTTCCCGAAAACTACGTTACTTCAGGGGGAGCCATTTCTCACGGTGTTTTATACCATCAACAGCTCCCCATTACTCGTTACCAAGTAAGGTTTTATGCTAATAATTAGTTTGAGTAATTGCCAATAGTGTCCACTGCCCTTAAGATAATACAATATTGAAATATCTTAGCTTGTGATGTAAGCGGCCTTTACTGAAACAATTTCCGTGTATTTACGGACCCCGTAGAGTGAAATATTTCGTAATTTCGCCGTAATTTCGCCGTTATTTTACGGACTATCCGTAAATGCAAACATAGTTTTTTTTTTAAATTACAATCAACCATATTAATTGTCCAGACACTTAGACATAATAAAGTACATGTAAGTACTTCAGCCACAACCCGGTACACAATGTACAGACCCATGATAAGAGCCTTTATGTAGTACGGAATAAAACAACCTTTCCCGTATCTTTGCTGCCAGCCAAAAAAAAAAAAAAAAAAAAAAAAAAAGAAGGTAATCCTGCAGCAAAGTTAACGGAAAAGTTGTTTCATTCCGTCAAATACAAAGTCCCTTAACGTGGGTTTGTACATGTGTTTACAAGCATTTTTAACAGTGCAGCTTTTAACTCAATGAAGTGCATCACTTACTGAAGTCCAACTTACATGTTTCCAAGTGGGTAACTCTTGTGAGCATGACGGTGTCCTACACTACGTCCTTTGCTTTTGCATGCGCTTTTGTGATGTCTATGACGATGTCCATGATGATGCCAATGTCCTTCGGCATCGTTAGCTGAGCGTGAAATTAATTTTAATCAGAAACAAAAAGAAGGATTTGCTTAACCTGAATAATCGAAGCAATTCCTTCAACCAATATATTTCTTTCAAAAAGTGTTAGTATATTAACAAATATTTATTTTATTAGTTTTTATTATGAATATTATAATAGTAGTATACTATTTTCTTTTAAATATGTATTTTTTAGTTTTGATGTTGCGGAAAGCAGGCTGATTCGAATAATTGCATCAAAAATAGTTAACATCTGCTAAAAAGTGACATCTCGTAACTTGTTTTCCCGTATAGTATAGCACTGTTGATTTGGGAGATTCAAACACAATTAAGGGATTATATCGGGACAATGGTCTTAAAGAAACTGGAAACTATTGGTATTTACTAAAAAATAAATGTTAGCATACAAATTTACTTGGTAATGTTCAATGGAGAACCGTTGATAACATAAAACATTGTGAGAAACGGCTCCCTCTGAAGTAGCGTAGTTTTTGAGAAAGAGGTAATTTTTCATTTAAACAAAACTTCAGCTGAAGCCTTTAATATGCTTTTCTGAAAGCGCACAAAGTAATGCGGAAAAGGGTAACGTTTTTTTCATTATTCTCTTGCTAATTCGATGCCAAATTGAGCCCAAATTTTCGCAGGTTTGTCATTGTATGCATAATGTTGGGATACACCAAGTGAGAATACTGGTCTTTGACAATTACCAACCGTGAACAGTGACTTTAAGGGTTGAAACTTACCTAGAGCAATGAATACTAAAGCACACAAGGCAGCAGCCAACCAGAGACGCGCCATGTTGACTGCAACTGTTTGAAAGACGGGGGTAATGAGCAAGAAAGAAGGGAGAACAAAAAAATAAACACACCAACAATCAAACTCCTGTAACTAATGACAGTTCTTTGTAGACAAGATATTTAAGGATCTTGGTACTTTTTGTAACACAAGACACAATGTCTACACATTTACAATAAACGTACACCGTTTGAAGATAATGATAGTAGAAAGCGTACATTGAAATATTAGTTGCTGAGGTGCTGATGTAGTTTTTGAGAAATGAGTAAACAGTGTCATGAAAATACGTTTTTACATGCTAAATTAATTATTGTTAATTTCATTTATAAATATATATATTTTTTTTATATTAATTATATGTATATATATATATATATAACTATTATATGGGGGGGGGGGGGGGCGTCTGGCCCAGAGTCAACCCGTGTCTCTTCGTCCGTTTAACGGGTGTTTGTTTGTTGTTTGTTTGTTCTTGTATGTATGTTGTTGTTTTAAAAATAATTATTGATAATTAACGAATTTTATAGTATCCATCCGTCTTCGGCGCTTGTGCCGTGGATGTTGAATGAAATAAATACATACATAAACAAATTCATCAGATAACTTTATACATTGGCATGTTCAGATAAAGTTGACGTCTTTATGGTAGGAGAAAATAGTGAATCGAAACACAATGCTATTCTGTGTCTGTAAAGTTTCTTCCCACACGTCACAAACACAGCAAAGTGGATCTTATAAAAATGGTTTACGAACAGTATCAATGTATTGTCAGCATAATTTTGAACAAACATTTCAACCTGATTCTGAGTTAATGCAAGTCGCCAGATCCACAATGCCAGTTTAAAGGTGTTGGCTAACAAAAAAAAATTGTCAAGGGGCCGTTACCACCTTGGGCTAACCCTATAACCCCCAATACGGCTGTAGGCATTGCTATCATTCATCAGAAACCTGTTGGTAGAGCAGAAAGCACTACCTTACCAACTTTACGATGCATGGTTAGGTGTCTTGCATAGGGACACAAGTGTCACAACCGGGACTCGAACCCACACTCAGCTGACCAGAGTGACACAACATGTGATCTCGGGAACACAGTTTCATTCCAAAGACAAGTAAACGCTCTACAATTTTGTAGAAGAGCATGAACCATCACAGTGTCAAACTTGATATATATATATTTTTGTATTATTACAACTAATTATGTTTACCCTTACACTGACTGGATACTCAGTAAACTTTCCTGAGGCAAATCACTCGGGTTGGATTCGAACCCGCAAACTTTGCGTTGCAAGAACAGATGTTTTTTCCACTAGACCACTTAGCAGCCTGGACCCAATTTCACAGAGCTGCATAAACACAAAAAGTAGCTAAGCCCAGCAACATTATGCTTACCAAACTAAGTCTACCGGGCTAAAATATCATGTCGCATGTACAATTTGTTACTGCCATCACTCTTAAATTCTGCTCAGCAGGAATATGTTAAGCAAACTTTTCTGATTAAGCAATTAAAATAATTATATTCGTTATCCCTGATTCAAAATAACAAAATCGTGAATCGTATACCGGTACCTGCCTGCAATGCATTACAAAATGAATTACATCAGGGCCCAATTTCACAGAGCTGCAGTAAGCACAAAAGTAGCTAAGCCCAGCAACATTATGCTTACCTGACTAAGTCTACCGTGCAAAATACCTTGTCACATGTACAATGTGACACTGGCATTCCTCTCATTTCTGCTCAGCAGGAATATGTTTTTCTGCTTAAGCATGCAACTCTATGGAACTGCGCCCTGGTAACTAGAGGCAATTCAAATTATAATGCGTTGGTGGCGGATATCGATACGTTTCATTATTATGTTTTTTTGAATGGGGGATAACGAATATATATATATTTTTTTAACAGAACTCGGGAAATTACTTACCGAATAAAAATCCGGCCTAAGCATAAGCCTAATATTCTTTATTCTTTACCCCTTATGTAAAACTTAAATCTCATAAATAACAGATACAATTTCACCGTGGTCTAGTTGTACGCGACTTGCAATCACAACGCTGTGGGTTCGAATCATAACCAAGCTTACCACTGATTTCACCATAATCTAATCAGTAAATTTATTTTCCCGTGGAAACAGAATCACAATTTTTGGATGTGTGCAATTCATAACAAAGACGTTTATTAAACCAATGCTTGTATTATATAGATTGGTTGTTGCTAGCTTTGCGTTTATATCCATTTGTGGTTAGATTGCCGAGTTCATCTTAACGACAGTGGACACTATTGGTAATTACTCAAAATAACCATTAGCATAACACCTTACTTGGTAACGAGTAATGGGGAGAGGTTGATATAAAACAATGTGAGAAACGTCTCCCTCTGAAGTAACTTATAGCTTTCGAGAACGAAGTAATTTTCCATGAATTTGATTTCGAGACCTCAGAACTACAATTTGAGGTCTCGAAATCATGCATCTGGAATTACATAACTTTGTGTGACAAGGGTGTTTTTTCTTTCATTATTATCTCGCAATTTCGACGACCAATTGAGCTAAAATATTCATAGATTTGTTATTTTGTACATAATGTTGAGATATACCAAATAAGAAGACTGGTCTTCGACAATTACCAATCGTGTCCACTGTCTAAAAAAAACCAAAAAAAAAAACTCAAATGTACTTACCGACTTTCTCTGTCAGTGCAGGAATGTGCAACTAATGACCATGTTCTGCTCACCTTTGCTTTATGTACTCCAGTTCGCCCTTGAGGAGTTTTAAAACATCGTCAAATCAATAAGTAAGTACAGATTATAAATCAACTAAATCCGATTTGTTTTCAATGGTGTTTTCCAAGTCGATATGCTACATATGGGAGACAATAGTCTGTAGCCTCGACCCAAAGTATTTCAAGAACATTATTGATACATTTGTTGGAACAATAGAGGTGAAATTACGCTTGCTATTGTTGCCGTCTGTTTCAAATGAGTGGAAAGGTTGCCGGTGGCGTCAGTTGTTGTTTAGCAACTTTTTAAAACTTTTACCTTGTGGACTCACCATTGATTTAACTTTTAATATTGTTACATATCCAGCTGTTGTTGATGAAGTTAACAAACTTTAGTCTTCACTTATACATAATTTTATATTATGCCGAAGTTAGCAAACTTTATTTGCCACTTAACAGGGCCTCTAGATCAATATTTTCATCTGAAATTTCAGCTTAACAAATGCGTTTTCATATCATAAAGCTTAACTAAAGTACATTTCCCTGAATAATAAGTTGTTGCGCTGTCTTTTTCATGATTTGGGGAGTTTCTGACCTTTGTTCGTTCTTTTAGTTTTTATATTCTCCGAATAATAAGAAAAATTTACAACATAGTCGAATAAATTGTGATTCGGCCACATTTTTATTGTAAAGTTTAAACGTCGTTGGAGAAAAAAAACCAATACAAGATATACGCGTGTTACGCAACACCATGTCCTACATTGGACCATGATTGGACCTTGTCAGACCTAGTTTTTTAACCATCATTTCCGCCCAATTGTGTCCTGTATACTCCATTGTGTCCGCCCCACTATGGCCTACAAATCAATGGGCAGCTCTATTGTGTTATATAAACCAATAGGAAAGCCCCATTATGCAATACAAACAAAAAGATAGCCCCATTGTGTCATACAAACCTATATATTTGACCCATTTCGTTTTTAGGCAAGGCCATCCGGTTTTGATAATTTTGTATTTATTTAAGATAAATCAATAGGCCTATAATTAGTTAATACGTTCTCGAAAGGCCCATTTTATCTTGGTCATCAGATTAGCCCATATTCTCTTAGTAGTACAAATTATTTGTTTTTACAATGACTTCAATGGTTTGCAAACAGCAACATCCCCCTCTTCAAAGTAGCAGGAGGGGAGGAGGGGGAGGGAGGGCGAGATGGAGGGGCAAGTCAATTACCATTATGTTTCGTATTTATCTGCAAATACTAATTTATCAGTTATCGCAATTATACTCGAAACTTGTATTCCTTTTGACTTAACAAAACTAGGATACATTTGAAACTTTGCATGGTTGAAGTATTATATGAGGTATGCAGTAGCACCATGTGTAAATTTTTTATAATAAGTTTAATTGGTTCTGCTTAGTTAGACAGGATCCTGTCCTGCCTCTAATAATGGAAACGCTTGCAAGTGGGTTACTATGTTTTTACACGTACTAAGATTTTTTTTATGACAGTTTTTATGACTTTTGCCTTTCCCTGGACGGCCTCTGCTTGTTTTTATAATGTTTGATTTGTCTTAAGTATTACAATATTGAATAAATAAATAAATACAAAAAATAAACAAATAAATTAATAAATTAATAAGTAAATACATATGTTTGTTTTTTTATTTTGTTTGTATGTTATCAATTTAATGTCTTTGTATTAACTCCCGTGTAGCTCATTGTATCTGCTATATAGCTTGTTTTATTGATGTATGTTGTTGCTGATGTTTGTTTGTTGTTGAGTAAACGGAGTTGCATAACTCCACATCAAGAGAAAAAAAAAAAAAAAATCTGTGTTCGCCTGAAATGAACCACTAACCAGTTATTTTTGGGGGAGGATCTTCTTGCTGGTGGTTTTTAATTGAATGTTTAGTTTTTGTTTTTCTGAGTTCCTGCTACATGATGAGGGTTGTTCTTTGGTTTTGGCTTTGGATCGATTCGTGTTTTTTTTTTTTTTTTTTTTTTTTCACTGCCTCCTGTTTTTATTTTGTTTTATGTTTTTTTGCAAGTATCTGGATTTGCTTTTGTTTAATAATTTTCTGTTGTGTGATTTTAATAGCATTTAAGTGCAATCTCCTGTGTAGTGTCAAAGAGCGATCGACACACAGTACGTGTTTTTATCCCCATGTTTTTTTTAAATTTATTTTATTTTGTTTTCCATTTGGTGACATACCTTTGGAAAAGGTTGAGAGTGTAATGACTAAAGACTACTGACTGAAAAAAAAGCTTTTATTAATTGACAGGCAAGTTAAGTGTTCTAAAGCTAAACACACACACATAGATGAAAGGTTTAAGTGCTTTTCCCCATAAAGGTTATAACTACGACATGTATAATATTGCACAGTGTGATGACCACTGACAGTGCAGCTGTGTAGGAGATTTTGTCCCCCAACGGCAAACTGTGTACAGTTTCTTCTGACAGCGCCCTCTTCTGAATCAACCTCCCGAGTCATTTGTAAATTCCCGTATGAGGGTTGGAATCACCGGGTGACAAATTTCCCAAGAAAATTGTTCTGCAGTATTTGTACTGTAAAACAAAAAAAGGGGGGGGGGGGGGTATTACGTGTACAGGGATCGGTAGGATAGCTGGGTACAAAGGGTCAACATTGTGAACAGAGAACTTACACAGTGGATAATGCCTTAATGATGAAGACAGGCCTGGGAAAATCAGCAATAAACAAAATTGTAAATCAAGGAAACCCACAATCAGTAACAGAAAATAATCGAACCGACTTGGTATAACACAAAATGAATATTACGTAAACATAGAAATTGAAATACCATAACGACGCCTGCTAAAACAACTCTGGTCACGAGATTAGTGCCAATCACACTGTCACACATAGCGGGGTAGTGGGTAGCCTTCACATGGGACATTTTGTCAGACAGGTCCCCAGCAAGAGCATGGCATGAGCCAGAGACCACACTCGAGAGTGTCGTCTTGTCAGTGGTAGTTTAGTGCCGTCAGTTCCCTTGGTGTGGCCGATCAGCATCCCATACCGAGCTCCGAGTAAAAGTAGGCCGTAGCGTGGGCATACAATGCCTTAAAGTGCGCTCAATAGAATTAAACCAAATGGAACCCTTTGCTAAAGTAATGAAAGAACTTAGGAATTCAGGTAGCCGAGAAGAATCAACACAAAAGGAACATCTAAACTAGGAATGTTCAGCTTGGCAATAATGTAGCTATAAGAAATAACACAAATAAAACAGACGGTACAAAATGTGACCATAACAACACCAATGATGGGCCACTTCACATTCTAGCCAGAGTGGGACTGGCCATGTTTTCCTCTTTATACCCATAATGGGACACAGCATAGTTCTGCCCAGATTGAGATTGACAATCTTTTCCTTTATATCCATATGGTTCACTGCATATTCTGCCCAGATTGGGATTGGCCATTATTTCCCGTTAATAAACTCATATGGGCCACTGCATGTTCTGCCCAGATTGGGATTGCAGTCTTTTCCTTTATATCCATATGGGTCACTGCATATTCTGCCCAGATTGGGATTGGCCATGTTTCCTCTATATAAGCTCATATGGGACACTGCATATTCTGCCCATATTGGGATTGGCCATATTTTCTCTTAATAAACTCATATGGGCCACTGCATATTCTGCCCAGATTGGGATTGGCCACATTTCCTCTTAATAAAATCATATGGGTCACTGCATATTCTGCGTAGAATGGGATAGGCCATAATAGTCCTCTTCATATACTCATACGGGACACTGGTGGTTTTTTCCTTGATAATTGTTTTTTTTTCTCATGTGCGTGAAACGATGATTACTCGACAACATTATTACACAGTGGTTGTCTCTGACCATTTTATGTTTGCATGCTGTTTTAATTAACTTCTCTAAACCATTTCTTCAACAGTGAATAATCCCACCCGAGTAACATGCCTGTGATATTTTGTTCACAGGACTCGGGAAAGTACTGAGTATACAGTGCTAACACACATCGGTGTATGGGTAAAACCAAAATTAATAACAGTGAAGCAGTTAGCCTTTCTAAAGTTGTTGGTCAGTCTCCAAGCTATAGGAAGTGAATGCGTCTCCAATTTGAACCGACCCTAGTTCAGTCCAGACAACACTATACGCAAGTAATAAGCACTTCCAGTCATTCTGTTGCTATAGGTTGTTTTATTTATAGTTTTCGCGTTCATCAACGTGACCAGACAGCCAGACAACTCTCATCTTCAATGATCGTTTACATTGATTTACACGTCTACACTAAATCTACATCCATGTAGTTGGTTACCATAATACCATTCATTTATAGTGAGATCAATGATTCAACATTTGGTTGTCAAACGAGATTCAGTCAGATTTAATGCAGGATTTATAATATTAAAATAATATCCCACATACCATATATTTTAAATACTGCACAATTATATTGCTAAATAGATGTTTTTTTAAGTTGTTATTAATAACGCCTAATAATTTATGCATTTTAAACGGAAGTTATCAATACCCTTTTAACTCGTATCAAACACGTCAGTGATTATGTTAGCAACAGTTTGAACTGAATGAGTGTTCCACATGAGTGTTTCAAGTTAGTTTTTCAAAAGATGGCTTCACATTAGTGCTTAAATTGTTTCAAATGAATGTTTGAAATAATTATGCGCTTTAATTGAGTGTTTCATTTGAGAGTTTCAAATTAGTATTTAAAATGTTTCATTTTAGAGTTTCAAATGGGTATTTAAAATGAGTGTTTCAAATGAGTTTTTCAAAAGATTGCTTCACTTAAAAATAGTGCTTTAATTGTTTCAAATGAATGTTTTAATTATGCGCTTCAAGTTAGTGTTTCGATTGAGTGCTTGAAATGAGTGCTTCAAATGAGTTCTTTAACTGAGTGTTTCAAATGAGTGCTTCAAGTGAGTTTATCAAAAGATTGCTTCACATTATTGCTTTAAAATATGTGCTTCAAATGAGTTTCAAATGAGTGTTCCAAATGAGTGTTCCAAATGAGTGCTTCAAATGAGTGCTTCAAATGAGTGATTCAAATGAGTATTTTGAATGAGTGCCTAAACTAATTGATTCAAAAGAGTGCTTCAAATGAGTGCTTCAGTTGAGTTGTGTAAACGAGTGTTTCAAAAGTGCTTGAAATAAGTGTGAATTACCTGTAGATGTTTCCTCTTCCTTTGTCTATTAAGGAGAACTTAAAAGTTCTTCTCAAACAAGTCTGACAGTCACTAGTACAAGGGCTACAAGAAGATGAAAACAAAGTTAAGGGGAACTAAATGTTGCTGTTCTGATTCAGCCTATTTTCTTAGCTGACTCATGCAGTTGATAGAGTTTCTAAACCTGAATACTAACAACAGTCTATTCGGAATTGATGCTTTATCATAATATATTATGTTATAATAGCTTTGTTAACAATCGAAATATTAGTGTTTAAAACTAAGACAATATTTTCTTTATAAATTGTTTCCTCTGAAAAAAAAACTCCCTGTAAAAACCAGCATAATCACTATTACAATAAGATTTGCTTACATATTAAGAAATTATTCTTGAGTAAATGCTGCTATTTTTAAGTAAATTCATTGTCGCTCCTCGTGTAGTCGTGTGTCAATTTCACTTGAATTTGAAGAAGCCGTGTGACCTCCAGAATCTGAAATCAAAGAAGATAAAAACAATATTCCTTGATTACAAAACTGAACTTGCGTTAGCTATGAAAGAACAAATAAATAATTGATACGTGTTTCAAAAAAACTTGTCCAAACCATCAAGTCTTACAAATGATATAAAACTTTATGTCGGACCCATTGGTTATACCATGGAGGAATTCCTCCATGGTTATACCGGTCACCAGTGTCCAAGAAACCCCTTCCAGACATAATGGTCGTTGTCGGCCACAATGATGCGAACAGTGTTTTCACTCAGTATGCCACATAGCACTGATTTTGAGTAACTACACTCTGTTGACATTAAATGCACTCGACACTATTGGTAATTGTCAAATACCAGTCTTCTTACTTGGTGTATCTCAACAGATGCATAACATAACGAACCTGTGAAAATATTGGTCGTCGAAGTTGAGATAACAATGGAAGAAAAAACACCCTTGTCACACGAAGTTGTGTTCTTTTAGATGCTTGATTTCGATACCTCCAAATCTAATTCTGAGGTCTGAGGGGCCGTTTCTCACAATGTTTTATACTATCAACCTACCTCTTCCCCATTACTCGTTACCAAGTAAGGTTTTATGCTAATAATTATTTTGAGTAAGTGCCAACAGTGTCCACTGCCTTTAAAGCCATTGGACACTTTCTGTAAACAGTATTTTTCCAAAGGCCCACACTTCGTGTATCACAATTTATATACAAAATAACAAACCTGTGACAATTTAGGCTCAATCGGTCATCGGAGTGGGAGAAAAAAAACGGGGAAACCCACCTTTGTTTCCGCACGTTTCGCCGTATCATGACATGTGTTTACAGTAAACTTTCCGTAATTCTCGCTATCGAGAATTTATAATTGTTTTAATGTTTTCTAAAAAAGTAAAGCATTTCATGGAATACAATTTTAAGAGAAGTCTTTTACCATTACATTCAGTAAGCCTTGTAAGTTATTTGTAAATTTGTGAACTTTTTTTGTTTCTGTTCCGAAAGTGTATAATGGCTTTAAAGGCACTTCACACATTAATTTGTTGATGTTTTTTTTCTTCAAATTATATGTTAGCATAATCCCTTATTGAAACCCGAGCAATGGAAAGCTGCTAATAACAAAGAAACAAAGTTTTGAAGAAAGAGGTAATTTATCACTCAATATATTTGAACCAAAGAGAGACTTCAGAGAGACCAAAGAGAGACTTCAGGCCTGAAGCTTTTCTCAGGCATCTGAAAGCACACAAATTTCGATGACCAATATTGAGCCAAAATCTCTACATATTTGTTTCTTTTATGCATACACCAAGTGGGAATACTGGTCTTTGACAATATTATCAAACGTGTCCAGTGCCTTTAGTTGAAGGCCATGTTAATCAAGTCATAATAAACATACATTTGTCAACTTACTACACATTATATGTCGTCCAGTGTGATTCTCCGTCGCTTTCGAATCCAGTACTCAACGCCAAGTATTCCAGACCAATCAATGGTTCTGGATCTTCGCATGACATGATGGGTTGGGCCGACTTGGATGCACCCTTACCCTTGAAGAGTTTCAAGTGACCAAACTCAAACTCGAAGGTGAATTCGACCTGCTTGTTCTTATCTAGGATATGTGGGCAGTCTACTTCGGCCATACACTCACATTCTTTGCATTTGCGAATGAGGCATTTGGTGTTATCCTCAGCTCCAATCACTGTAATAAGATAATGAAATAAAGATCAGTATAGTGTACTTTAAAGTCACCAACCCAATTATTTACATGCAATAGACGATATGAACTATGTTTACATCAAACCGCCCTCTGTTGACAAAACACTGTATACGTCATGTTTCGCCGGGCAAAAAGACGCGTAGTCATGGTACGCTTTCTAGCTGGCTGTCAAAACACAAAGGTTTTGCCCGGCGGTATGCGCACCAATCATGTTATGGTTTTCGAGTGACGTCAGAGGTCACATCGTCTGTACTCAATACACAGTAACATTGATCGATGAAGCCAAAGTAAACATGATACATTATTTTGTCACAATGTGAGCTACAAATTCTTGACTGCTTTGACATGATCAATAAAGACTTTATTATACCACTAGGGTCATGCCGTTGGGGCAATTTCTGATTAAATTGGTATTGATCAGACGCAGCCTCAAAAGTAACTGACAAAAATATGACAGGGCCACATCGTGTCCCCCTACCCCCAATCCTGATTAAGACAAAACTAAACAAAAATAAAAATATTGAAACATACATTGCAATCAAATTGCAACACAGATCCTCTTCCACTTAAAAAAAATATATATATAATAATAAAATTAATAGTTTAACGAAAAAAGTACATAAATAAGCGTGAACATTGACAGTGGGTTAAGGTATTTAAACTTCACATACCAACTTCGTACATCGGAGCATCTGGGCTGTCTTCGTCTGTAGCAGCAATACTGAAATGAGCATCGCGATCTGCGGTCAAACCGATCTCCAACGCTTTTTGGGGCATGTTAATTTTCTCAAAGGGTAGTGGGTAGGCCATGTCGCAATCGAAGGTCCAGAATATACCCCTGGCTAATAGAAAAGATTGTCAAATAAAAAAGATAATTAGAAATCAATAATGGAAAAGGAACCAATGCAGTCACAGGGGTAAGCTTGAGACTAGCCGTTGTGCCGTAGATTTCGCCCCCCCCCATACTGTTAACTGTGTACAAACGTCTTCCGATAGCGCCCTCTTTTGAACCATACTCCTCCAGCCTACGACAGAATCTCCGGTGGACAGCTTTCCATGGGACACCGGCAGTATTTAATACAAAGTTTCTTATCAAACATGCAGGGAAAAAAATCCTAACTGAAACCAATATGCAGTGAATGCTCAAACGCTGCCATGAATTTTAGTTCCTGAGGAACTCAGAAAACAAATCCATACAAAAACAGGAATGAATTCATACGTTGAAGAATAAGAGACAGAACGAGCAAAACGAAGTTTACTCGTAGCCACCAAAGTGGGCGCTGACACTTACTTCCTAAATCTTTAGGTAAGCATTAAAGGCACCGAACACTCTTGGTAATTGTCAAAGGGCAGTATTCTCAAAATTGGTGCTATCCCAACATTGCATAAGATAACACATCGGTAAAAATTTGACTCAATTAGCCACCCCAGTTGCAAAGAGAATAATGAAAGAAATAACATCCAAGTTGCAAAGAAAATATAGACAAAAACACACTGTATACATTTGTGTGATTTCAGATGTCTTAAAAAGGTTCCAGGCTTTAAGTATTTAAATGTCATTGAGTGAGCAATTCCCTTTTTCTTAAAAACTACGTTACTTCAGCGGGAGCCATGTCTCACGATACTATCCACTCTCTCCGTTGCTCGGTACCAGGTAATTGATATCTGCTTACAACTATTTTTATTATTTACCAATAGAGTCCGGTGCCTTTAATATAGAATACAGGATGTTAGCCCATGACCACTTACCAGTTTGATATTCAAATCTGTAGTACACAAGATATGAAGATGACGCTCCCTTGAAGGCTGCAAGTGAGACCTCAAGCAGCGAGGTGTCCGACCACGAGACAAATGCAGGTTGCATGTCCAGACCAACTCGACCAACTGATATGGTATTCTTAGCGAAGCTTATCCAGAAATCTTCAAAGTCGTCGAGGCTGGAGCTGTTAATTACGCAGTCCCCTTCTTTCACAATTTCACCGTTTTTCTTGATTTGCAGTTTTGTGTTTCCTGCGGCTCGGAAGACTGTTTTTGAAAAGCAACAAAACAATTTAAAGCAAAAATTAGTACAAAATCTACACAAACAATGACATTTAATGGGTTTAGGTATTTTTTGTAGGACACAAAACACAACATTCAATGTGTTGAAGATAACGATGGTAGCAATCTTCCCTCAAAATATTACTTGCTAAAGATGCTGTAGTTTTTGAGAATCTAGTAAATTAATGTCACGAAAATAACTGTAATCCCAAGATACGATTTTTTTTAGCATGCATATCGTATTTACCAGTACTAGTAAACTAGTATTTACGCTACTCTCCTGAAAACATCACTCTGTGATTTTCACTTTTGTCTCCAAAACTTGACGATTAATGAAGCTGAAACTTGTACATGTAAATCATGTTACATCTCTTCATTCACAGTGAGTACGGATTCATGTCATGGCCAAAAACTTTATCTACAAAAGGTATCATGACCCTTTAAATGTATAAGTAACCACATTAAAACAATTCTTTTAAATCACAGATTTTGCACGTTAGGTCTATAAATACAATTATAATAATATCGAAGTCTTACATAGCGCACGTATCTACCACACAATGTACACAAGGCGCTGAGTATATACAAACTTTCAGAAATATAGGTTATTGCAGAGATGAATTATGAGACCCAATTATGTAGCACCTTACAAGGGTGTACAAGGTGCTACGGCGAATACAGCAGCTACAGCCAGGAACGCCGGGGCGAACCCCTTCTCTTTTCGATAAGTGTACTGGTTTATTTTTACATCAGTTACACAATACATGTGACCAACGGCTTCACGTCCCATCCAAAGGACGAAGCAGTGGTTTAGTTTCTTGCTTAAGGACACACGGTTAGTGTCACGGCTGGGGATTCGAACCCACACTCAGCTGATAAGAAACACCAGAGTTTGAATTCGGTGCTCTTCCGCTCCGCCATGACACTTCCACAGTATATGCAAATGACAATGTTTAGAACTTACAATAAAGCGTTCAGAACCTACCTATCTCATAATTATTGACGTCATCATATCCCTTGGATAACAAGACCGTCACCTCTGAATCTATCGCAAGACCAAGTCGTAATTGTCGGTCGTATACCTGGAAGCTTTCACCCAGGTAAGTGTATTGATCGGCTCTCAGGTTCACGTTGACTGTTCGCCAGGTAATTGTATTCACTGTGAAGATACAGATAGCAGCAGTATATGGTTAACAACTTTCTTTATGTCAATAAAAAACCACAAGGGAAACCGACTGGGTAAATTTGTATATGATTTGGGGGCTTGGACAAAGAATTTGCACCCCGGACAAAGATTTTGACATAATAGGGAGACCGCCAATATAGGGCTAGATAGCTCAGTTGGTAGAGCGCCGACACGTTAATCCGGAGGTCGTTGGTTCGAATCCCACTCTAGTCAACCCCCAAACTCAATTTTCTTTATAACCATAAACCCCAATGACATGTTTTGTTATGAAGCCAGTTATTTTTTACCTCAAACTCACCAGAGAAAAAAACAAACTGTTAAACTTGTCCTTTTAGTTTGAAGCGCACTGGGACTTTTTGTGTCTGTTTATTGATTTAAATATAACAATAGGGCCCGTATACCTTTGGAATACTTACTTGAAAGATACCCTAGCGATATGTTAATTCTACCAAGAACAATTAATTAAACAAATGATAATTAATAAGCAATTATTTGCCCCTTTTTTGATGGATAACAGGTAAACAAAACCAATAAATTAAGTTTAAACAGGATCGTAAAAAAACAAATTCCAACAAAATGAGGAGCCGTTATCTAAATTCATGAATGATTTATATCAGTATAAATAAACAAATGATGAGCAAACCTTGCTCGGTAATGGCTTCATATATCTTCCAGGTCGCGACGTAACCGTCCCCAGAGCTGACAAACACGAGCAACGGACATGTTGGTGGTTCACCGTTGAATGACATCAGCTCAGTAAATGACGCATCAAGGATGCCAACTATCAGAGACCCAGTTGATGTAAATCGGATGTAGTAATCAGCAAAGGCTGTCGCACTCAGTTGACCGCTAATGTCCACCTCAGAAACACTTTGACATTTGTTCTCACAGTGTTCAATCCGAGCTGAGGTTTTACCAAAATCTGAAATAAAAAACATAAATAAAAAGGTAAACTTTTTGAATAATGTTCTCAATGTCTTATTATTGTGTTGCTAGTCTTGTGTTACTGGCAATCGGTGAAGCGGTGACTAGTGTTTGCGTGGGAATTGATTCTCATACTACTTGAGAATAGCAACATGTTTTTAATAAAATGAATACCGACTTTACCAAAGTAACTTGCACGAAGTGAACCAGCTAATTTTCTGCTCACAAAATGAACAGACAAAATATTGTAACCTAAGACTCGGATTTGTAATTATCCAGGCAGGAAAAAAGAGCCCTTTGCGCTCGAGTCAATAGAAGACTTTGGAACGCAAGGTGGCAGCAGACCTACCAGGTATTTTGCTATTGCTTACGTAGTTCTGAGCATGCTCCATTACCGAAGTCAATGGGTTTTACATGATAAGACTGCTGCCACCAATCATCCCAAAAGTTCCCTAATGCCTTTTGCGCTAAGAAGTCTCCACAATTAAATTGAGAAATGCTTTTAATGAAAGATTACATAATTATTAAACGTATCATTCTTTACATTACGCACAAAGCGTAGCATACTCGAGACTGATATTATTTGTTGTACTCACAAACGTAGTAGTAGACATGCGAATAAACTGCTGATTTGAATCCGATGCGAACACTGTCGTAACACATGACACTGAACCGCAGCAAATAGGAAGAATGGGTGTAGAAAGCCATGAGTGGGATATCAACATCTTCCATCTCGCCATTGGTTGATTCTAGTATCACGTGATCTGTACGTGGGAATCAATACAAGTGAAACGTTGCTCATTTCTGCGCAGGTTTGCTTCGGAACCGTGGCTCTCTTACAAATACATTAAAAACAAATACTTTATTTTATATTAATTTTAATTCATTGTTATTTTTTTGCTGTATAGTGTTTTACATAATTTGTTACGAATTTTCGCAGCTCGTGTGTTAATTTAGCGCGTTAGATAGTAACTGATTTTGGCTGTCAACTCAAATCAACTAAAAGGGCATTTTGCCACCTATCCAATGGGCTGAAATACAGTTACCCATACACAGTCTCTAAGAATGTAGGCTTGGGTAACATCCACTAGGAGCCTGGCTGGTAGAGCAGAATGCACAACCTTCGAACATTTTACAAAGCGAGTAAAGTGAAGTGCCTTGATCAAGGGCACAAAAGTCATGACCGGGATTCGAACCCACATTCTGTTGCTGATAACAACATAGGTTGATAAACAGACACATTTAGGCTTGGGTATAACCACTAGGAGCCTGGCTGGTCGAGCAGAATGCACAAACTTCGAACATTTTACAAAGCGAGTAAAGTGAAGTGCCTTGATCAAGGGCACAAAAGTCATAAACGGGATTCGAACCTACACTCTGCTGATGATAACAACAGAGCTTGGGTCTGGTAAGTTGGATTGTTTGCCGTTTGCGATATTTAGATTTGTCAACAAGAGACGAAACAAACAACGATTAAGGGCCGGACTTATATAGGCCTATATGTAATAATTTTCTATGATGAAGTTATCACTACAATTTAACAAATCGATATGATAAATACAAAGACAAAATCGTTTTCACCATTTAGATAGAATGCTTTGACGAAATGAAAGAACTTACCATTTACATCTGGACCTTTTTATTATTGGAGAGAAAAAGAAAATAAATTAACCACAAAATAAGTACTATAATACAAATTTAAAGCTTTTAGAAAAAGAAAAAAAAAAACAAAGAGGGGGAGCCTTCAGTTTCGACACAAGCTGAGTCTCTCTCTGCATATTAGACAGAAACATAGCTCGCAATAAGTAACACGCTTCCTTTTTTTGTAACATTTGTCATTTTTAATTACAAATATTTGGTTTCGAACACAGGGCAATGAATCAAATGAGCAGAATACATAAGAAGACATAATGCTTTGTTTGTGGTTTTGATGGCACTACTTTCCAAAATCGAAACTTTGCGTTCCAACATTTTACTCATTGATGTACGTGGTTTAGTTTTCTGCCGTTAACAGGGCCTTCCCTATGTCCAGCCAATAGACAAGAATCCCAAAGAGATTTTCAAATTCTACTTGCTTTATTCTACTGCCACGGAGTAGATAATCGGAGGTTCGGGAGACTTCTCAGTTCTAAAAAGAACTGTCCTGCTTTTTAACTATTGTACTTACTGTCTTCACATCTTTTCCCAGTGTAGCTGGGCTTACATGCACATTCAAAATCAGTTGCTGTTGGTGTACAGGTTCCTCCGTTGAAACAAGGCTCAGTTTGACATGGTCCAACTTCAAGTGCTGTTAGTAATACAAACAAAAGTGTCTCCATCAATTGAATTCAATTTAGACGCTTAAATGCACTGGACACTATAAAAATTATGGTAATATTGTCAAAGTCCCGAGTAATCTCACTAGGTGTATCCCACCATATGCTTAAAATAACAAATCCGTGAACATTCTGACTCATATTGTCATATTGGAATAATATAAGAAAAACACTCACAAATGTTCGGCTATCAGAAGTCTTTATATTCCCACAACGCTTTAAACTACCAATAACTCTCCAGTGCTCGTTACAAAGTAAGTTTTTTTTTATAAACTCGATTATTATTATTAACACAAAGTGCATTTTATTTGCATATCACGTGAAATTCTTTACCTATTTCGCATCGTTTACCCTCGAATTGTTTTGGGCATTGACAGTAGAAATCTTGACCGTCCGGAAAGCAGGTTCCACCGTTGGTACATGGGCTGTCCTCACAGGGACCAGGTTGGACTAAAAACAAACCAGATAAAAAGAATCATCATGTTACAAACAAAAGAGATTGCTTATTATAACGGCTTTGAATTTTTCATTCAATTCAATTCAATTCAATTCACATTTATTTCCATATTGGTGAAAAGGGGAGAAAAATAAGCAAATTAAGTACATTTTAGTCAAAGTGATTTCAAATGTTATAGACCTGCTTGAACGAAAATTTCAAGTCGTAAACTTTGCTGCAATTCACTTAAAATGTTTTCAAAGAATAGGGAAATCGAGACTATAAAACGATTTCAATTGTGTAAAAAAAAACAATCATTTTGAATGCCCTTATCCAGCGCTTTTCTGAGAGATTTGCGAAAAGCCCGGTTCACTCTCAAAACGTCATCTCTGGGAGCTCCAATTTGTAAAGCCGCTTTGTTTAGTCGATAATTACGAACAATTCAGAAGTGCACAAATATCAAAATTATATTAAAATTTTGAACAGGTGCATTATAAACAAGTTAAAATACCATTTACTTTAAAAACATTCCGCTCAGGTAGCTGTTTAAGTACATTATGCAGTAGTTGATTGATGATGTTTTTTTACCTTGTTCACAGTTAGTGCCTTCGTATGGAAACATGCAGTGGCATTGGTAGTCGTCACCTCGTGGTATACATACTCCGTCATTCTTACATGGGTTTCTGTCACATGGATTTACCGGGATAACTGCAACAAGCAGGGAACAAAAATATCAGTCAAACAATTAAATAAAAAGGTAGCACAAATTATTAGTTCAACTTAGAAATGCAAACAGCAGGCAACACAAATAATAGTACACTTTAACAATGCAAAAGCTAGATAAAGAAACAAAATACTAGTTCAAAAAGCACGTATTCAACATTAATAACCCTCGTTAACAATGCAGAAAGTATAGATAACACTATGATCAAGGGTTCGTTCACTTTTAATAAACGATGCAGAAAGCAGATTATTATCAACAATATGAGACCAACTTTATTTAACAATAGTTAACCAAATAACCCCTCCTCCCCCCCAAAAATGGGCAATTCAAAATATACCTTTTGTTGTTGCATTGTTTGACTAATTGTTGTTCTTACCTTATATATATAAATACATAAAAAAAATAAAAAAATAAAAAATAAAATAAAAAAATAACGTTGTCAGGTAATGACTGAAAACCCAACCCACGACGTGTTTTGAATAGTGATCCTACAGAGGAGAAAGGCATGAGAAGACAACACTACGCAAACCCTGAAACCAGGGAGAGAATGAACAAAGCAAAAACCAGGTAAGAACAACTATTCAAACAATGCAAACAAAATCGGTACATTTTGAATTGCCCACCAGGTTTATTTTCTTTTTCTTCAACGTTTGTTCTTTGTTTACATACGTTATTGTACATTATGTGCATTCTGTTCTTAATATTGAATGATTGGTGGCAATAAACATAGTTTAACATCACTTTGAACGACAAATATATTTATGTTATGCATTAATTTTTGTTGTGAGCAATCACATGTAATATGGATGCTGTAATGAAAATGCTGTGTGAAAATATGCCTCTGATGACATTTCACTTCCTACACCAGTTCAAATAAAATAAAAACATACCAAGTAGACGGTTTTGGAAGACCGATTGTTGGGGGGGGGGGCGGCCCAGGGGGCGGTGGTGCCTGTTTGTTTGTTCGTGCCCTTACCTTCATTGCAACGTTCACCCCCGTAATTAGGATCACATTCACACCTATATCCTCCGTCCCGGGTCGAGTAGCATTTACCGTGGCCAGAGCAAGGATCTTGCTCACATGGATGAGGTGTGGGAGCTACAGTAGTTAAACAAAAACATAAACAAAATGCAGTCAACTAAAGCAATAACCACTGGTTGTGGTACCATAACGGCATCAAGAGCCCTGAAAACAAGAGCTATACAAAATTAGATTTGAATATTAGGGAATTACTTTCAATTGATTGCAGCTAAACCTCCCTATTGTCTGGTACAATGACGTGCTTAATCACAAGTTACTGTTTAAATTCGAATTCCTCCGGCTACAGAAACAGTTGCTATGTCACATAATTTGGGGCAAGCTTTTAGTAACGTAAGAGACGGTGAACAACTACACACAATTTTGAATGAATGTGTATGGCACAATGGTACCATGGATTGCTCATGTGGAGGTTGCTATACAAAAGCTTGCCCCGAACCACTTGACATAGCAACTGTCCCCATAGTGTGAGGAAATTAAATGTAAGGGGTAACTTCAAAACTATTGATTATTTATAACAATCATATTCAAAAATCTGTCCAGTAAACTGAAGTGTTTTTCAATCGTTTTCAAATGTTTCAGCAAGTGAAACAGGGTATAGAAATAATAACTGCAAAATTCTTACCAATTTCACAACGTCTTCCTTCATATCCTGGTGCGCAATTACAGGTATACGGGTCACCCTCGGGCAAACAGGTTCCTCCGTTCCAACATGGGTTGTATTCACATGGTTGGGGTGCTGTAACATGCAAACAAACAAAATCTTACTACATCAAATCAATACTATTGTCAGCATTATCTGATTGCTTAAAGCTTCACTTTTGGTTTCATTTACGGGGAGAGACTTTTGGAACGCTTGGTGGAAGCAGACTTACCAGGTAAAATCCATTGTTCTCGGTATTGTGCGCATGCTCGGAAACACGTTAACAATTGAAATGTACCTGGTAGGTCTGCTGCTACCTAGCATTCAAAATACTTTATTCACAACTAATGATAACCAGTATGTTATCGCATAATGTATACAGATCGTTGTCATTTGATTGGTTGACCACGTATCACGTGTTATCCTTTATTAGCTCATGCACATACACTGCTGATAATTTATAACAATAAAACAATATTAACAATGTTGTCATTAATATCTATTGTTATTATTATCTAGAAGTAAACGAATTATTCACTTACCTTCGATTTCTGCAGAAGACGACGAGCTGTTTAAAAAGAGGAAAGTAAATCTCTATTGTTGCATTAAATTTCGCATATTTAGATGATCAAGTTTGTAAAACTGTAAGGTTACTACAAATACAACAACATCTTACATTGAATTGTATTATACGTATTATTCAATGAAACGGTGTAAATGTCTGTTTCACGAGGAGGGAAAACTCAAAGGTTATAAAATTAAAACGATAAATTATGTCTAAAATCAATAAATGCAAACCAATAAAGAAGACTTTATAAAACTGCATTGGGGGAAATTACACAGAGGACAATATATTTACCTGCTCGATTTGCTCCCATGTGTATGAGTTGTGCGTGGTCTTTTTGCTTCGAGGGAATAAGAAACAAAATACTGTTTAGATTTCTGAATACAGATACCGGAGGGGCTTTAAAACTTCTTTCGTGGAAATCTTGTATACTCCTGCTTTCCACAAAGACACTAAAACGCAGATTTATTTTCCCGTTCGCACGCAAATGTTGTTCAATACAAATAGGCCTACTTACTATATTGGCAGCGTCTTCCTTTGAAGCCACTTGGACATTTGCACTTGAATGTTTTGCCGAACTCTTTGCAAGATCCGCGTTTGCAAGGGTTTTCAGAACACGGACTTCTGTAGTAGCCTGGTAAATAAAACAACACAAACTTTTCACAATTATTAAACATTAATTTTTAAGGAAAAGTCAACGGTTAAGATTACTGAATTATTAAAAAGTAGTGTCTTAAATTTAATTTATTGTATTGGTATTTACTAGTATTGTATCTATCTGTGTTTTGATGTTCAACTGGTCATGTTTGAAAATTTAAGGATGAGTATCTTTACATTTGTTTAGAATAATCTTAAAGGAACACGTTGCCTTGGATCGGTCTTGTCGGTCTTTGAAAAACGTTCTGTAACCGTTTTTTATAAAATGCATATGGGTAGAAAGATGTTGTAAAAGTATAATACAATGATCTACACAAATATGCCTCGAAATTGCGTGGTTTCTGTTTACTTCGTCGACGAACACGGTCGGCCAATTTGTGACTCCCATAAATGGCCGACCGTGTTAGTTCGCGACGTAAAATGAAAACCGTGCAATTTCGAGTGCTACTTGTGTGGATCATTATATTCTACTTTTAAAACATCCCCCCCCCCTTCATAACAAACGGTTTCAGACGCTTTTTATAGATCAACTCGTCCGATCCAAGGCAACGTATTCCTGTTAACCCAAGTAATAACCCCAAAGGGAATCTGGAAGGGTTAATTTTAGTCAATTTGTTGTCAATTCTAATTGAGAAGAGTGGGATTTGAACCAACGACCTCCGGACTAACGGTGGTACAGATAGTATTGCCAACTGCTATAACATATATAGATTTTACCTTCCTAGCCAACAATTTGTAAAATAAAATTAAACAAAAAAAGTTTGTTCTCAACGGCATCGCAATATCAGTAAAGCTATGGTTGGTCAAAACGTTGGTCAAACTATTGTTGTTTTCGCTGTGTAGCTCATAGTTGGTTGAACACGTTAACGAGGAGGTCGTCAGTTCAAATCCTGCTCTAGTAATTTGTCTTAGTACACACCCACCGAAGAGTATGTTTGCATTGATAGTTTGTCTTCCTTTGTAGTAAGTTGTTTTGATTATAGTGTTTACAATAAATCCATTCTTAATTACCTCTTATTTCGTTACTGCCTGAGCCACGCCCTGAACCACTCCCTGATTTACTTCCTGATGCATGTCTGGAAAGGAGTACAGTGTTAAAAAAAAAAAAAAAACATTTATGGCAGAAACACTAAATAAAAGAACCTCAACGTTCCCGTCGAGAGACTGCACACGTTATTATACTTTAATTCCAACTAATGCAAACCTTTTGGACATTTTTGAGAGTACAAATATTAAACATGTCGGCGAAATGTTTAGTTATCACAAACAGTACATGCTGGTGGTTTTGTTCGCTAAACTAACCTTTTTGGAAAGTGCTCACCACTGCCAGATCGCAAAGATTTTGACCCGGGTCCATTATATTGGAATAAATAATAAAGCAAACTGGAAAAGTTGGCTTTGATTGGTTTGGTTTTAAGCTCAAGTTTGTTATTTAAATAAAAGTTAGACTTAAAGATCTGCGGAGAAAAAGAGATAATGGTCTTGATTTTTTTTTCTTCCTAAATTAACAAAGTAACCAAAATGGAAGAAGACTTCTGCATAGATTGTTCATGTTATCGGTCACAATGCACACTGAAGCAACATCTTGGCCTTTAAGTTTCAACAAATTTTTGAAGAAAAATAATAATGAACTACCAAATTTGTGGTCTCGTGAATGAAACTTACGATTTGACGTGGTCAGGGTCTGTATGACTGCTGCTGCCAGGGGAAGAGGGGCGGCTCTCTTTACTCGCAGACTTGGTTGGAATGTGTGTATCTCCTAAAGCTTAAGTGCAAACAGAATAATTCAATAATGACGTCCAGAGAAACTTGGAATGGTAAAATATAACATAAAACAAACTAAAGGCTTGAGATGAGCAACATTATTGGTAAGATAAGGCCCTTATAGATCGTATTGATTCACTTACCTGGCACTTCATTGCTTCCAGAATTTGATTTTCTGTTAAGAAATATAGATTTTTGGATTAATAATCTATCATTCGTTAGTTACTTATACCTTTTGAAAGAGAAAACAAATGAAAATGACATATTAAGTATGTAATGAGATGTGATTGGAACAAAAGCAGCTTGAGAAAAAAAAATATTACTTAGAAAAACGTTCTACAAAAATAGTTAACATGCAGGCTTTACTTAACCTTTCTATTTAAAGACAGTGGACACTATTGGTAATTGTCAAAGACTAGCCTACACAGTTGGTGTATCTCAACATATGCATAAAATAACAAACCTGTGGAAATTTGAGCTCAATCGGTCATCAAAGTAACGAGATAATAATGAAAGAAGAAAACACCCTTGTCACACGAAGTTGTGTGCGTTTAGATGGTTGATTTCGAGACCTCAAGTTCTAAACCTGAGGTCTCGAAATCAAATTCGTGGAAAATTACTTCTTTCTCGAAAACTATGTCACTTTAGAGGGAGCCGATTCTCACAATGTTTTATTCCACCAACCTCTCCCCATTACTCGTTACCAAGTAAGGTTTTATGGTAATAATTATTTTGAGTAATTACCAATAGTGTCCACTGCCTTTAAGTTCGTTATTAAAAGAAATCTTAAACTTTAAGGTTTGCTGAGAAAAACAGATAAGGCCTTCATGTTTTTTTATTTATTATTTGTTGGGGGAAAAAAACAAAGATCTGCCATATTTGTGGTCGCATGAATGAAACTTACGGTTTGACGTGGTCAGGGTCTTCATGACTGCTGCTGCCATGGGAAGAATGTCCGCTTTCTTTACTTGCAGATTTGGTTGGGTTTTGTGTTTGGCCTAAAGATTTTAGATGAACAGATTAGTTAAATATTGGCGTTCAGAGAATCGTGGATTGAAATAAATATTGGTTATTAAATCCTTTGGGCTAGGTAATACTTGGTATTAACACATGCCGAATTTGGTGGTTAAATAATATCTTTAAAGGGCATTACTTCTCTACGGTACCAAGTTTGAAAAGCTTGCCGTTGTTATCAGCAAATTACGATCACCGATGCAGTCATGTCAAGAACTAAAGGCTTGAGATGAGCAACATTATAGGAAAGATAAGGCCCCTATAGAGATCGTGATGATTCACTTACCTGGCACTTCATTGCTTTCAGAACTTGGTTTTCTGTTAAGAAACATATATTTTTGTTATTAACCATCTACCATTCGTTAATTTACCTTTACCTAGTGAAACCTAGTGAAAGACAAAGCTATATTATATCTAACGAAAACGACAGTTTACTCATACAATGAGATATCAATGGGGAAAAAATAGCTCAAGAAAAAAAAAAAAGATAAACGACCTACACAAATAGTTTACAAACAGGCTCTTCTTAAGCTTTTTTATCCCAATTCGTTATTTAAATAAAAGTTGAACTGAAAGGGCTGCAGAGAAAAAACAAATAGGTCCTAAATTTTGTAAATTTTTTTTTTTAGACGATAAACTCAGTAAAATGGAACAAGACTTCTGCATAGATTGTTCACGTTATCCGTCACAATGCACTTCAAGGCATCATTTTTGCCTTTAAGCTTCAGCACATTTTGGAAAAACAATAATGCTCTACCAAATTCGTGGTCGCGTGAATGAAACTTACGAGTTGACGTGGTCAGGGTCTTTAAGACTACTGCTGCCAGGGGAAGAGGGGCGGCTCTCTTTACTCGCAGACTTGGTTGGAATGTGTGTATCTCCTAAAGCTTAAGTGCAAACAGAATATTTCAATAATGACGTCCAGAGAAAATTGGAATGGTAAAATATAACATAAAACAAACTAAAGGCTTGAGATGAGCAACATTATTGGTAAGATAAGGCCCTTATAGATCGTATTGATTCACTTACCTGGCACTTCATTGCTTCCAGAATTTGATTTTCTGTTAAGAAATATAGATTTTTGGATTAATAATCTATCATTCGTTAGTTACTTATACCTTTTGAAAGAGAAAAACAAATGAAAATGACATATTAAGTATGTAATGAGATGTGACTGGAACAAAAGCAGCTTGAGAAAAAAAAATATTACTTAGAAAAACGTTCTACAAAAATAGTTAACATGCAGGCTTTACTTAACCTTTCTATTTAAAGACAGTGGACACTATTGGTAATTGTCAAAGACTAGCCTACACAGTTGGTGTATCTCAACATATGCATAAAATAACAAACCTGTGGAAATTTGAGCTCAATCGGTCATCAAAGTAACGAGATAATAATGAAAGAAGAAAACACCCTTGTCACACGAAGTTGTGTGCGTTTAGATGGTTGATTTCGAGACCTCAAGTTCTAAACCTGAGGTCTCGAAATCAAACTCGTGGAAAATTACTTCTTTCTCGAAAACTATGTCACTTTAGAGGGAGCCGATTCTCACAATGTTTTATACCACCAACCTCTCCCCATTACTCGTTACCAAGTAAGGTTTTATGCTAATAATTATTTTGAGTAATTACCAATAGTGTCCACTGCCTTTAAGTTCGTTATTAAAAGAAATCTTAAACTTTAAGGTTTGCTGAGAAAAACAGATAAGGCCTTCATGTTTTTTTATTTATTATTTGTTGGGGGAAAAAACAAAGATCTACCATATTTGTGGTCGCATGAATGAAACTTACGGTTTGACGTGGTCAGGGTCTTCATGACTGCTGCTGCCATGGGAAGAATGTCCGCTTTCTTTACTTGCAGATTTGGTTGGGTTTTGTGTTTGGCCTAAAGATTTTATATGAACAGATTAGTTAAATTTTGGCGTTCAGAGAATCGTGGATTAAAATAAATATTGCTTATTAAATCCTTTCAGGTAATACTTGGTATTAACACATGCCGAATTTGGTGGTTAAATAATATCTTTAAAGGGCATTACTTCTCTACGGTACCAAGTTTGAAAAGAAGCTTGCCGTTGTTATCAGCAAATTACGATCACCGGTGCATTCATGTCAAGAACTAAAGGCTTGAGATGAGCAACATTATAGGAAAGAAAAGGCCTCAATAGAGATCGTGATGATTCACTTACCTGGCACTTCATTGCTTTCAGAACTTGGTTTTCTGTTAAGAAACATAAATATAATTGTTATTAATCATCTACCATTCGTTAATTTACCTTTACCTTGTGAAAGACAAAACTATATAATTATATCTAAAGAAAACGACAGTTTACTCATCTAATGAGATGTAAATGGGAAAAAAATAGCTCGAGAAAAAAACCCTGATAAACGACCTACACAAATAGTTTACAAACAGGCTCTTCTTAAGCTTTTTATCCCAATTCGTTATTTAAATAAAAGTTAAACTTAAAAGTCTGCTGAGAAAAAACAGATAGGTCCTAAAAATAATTATATATATATTTTTTTTCGATAAACTCAGTAAAATGGAACAAGACTTCTGCAGAGGATGTTCACGTTATCCGTCACAATGCACACTAAGGCAACATTTTTGCCTTTAAGTTTCAGCACATTTTGGAAAAACAATAATGTTCTACCAAATTTGAGGTCGCGTGATAAAACTTACGAGTTGACGTGGTCAGGGTCTTTAAGACTGCTGCTGCCAGGGGAAGAGGGGCGGCTCTCTTTACTCGCAGACTTGGTTGGAGTGTGTGTATCTCCTAGAGCTTAAGTGCAAACAGAATAATTCAATAATGACGTCCAGTGAAACTTGGAATGGTTAAACATAAAATGTCTTAAAGTTTCAAGGTATAACTCAGCTTGGTGGAGCAATTCTACTAAGAAGAGGATACAGGTGCCAAGTTTGAAAAGAAGCTTGCCGTTGTTATAAGAAAATAACGATAACTGATGCAGTGATTTCAAGAGGCTTGAGATGAGCAACATTATTGGTAAGATAAAGCCCCTATAGATCGTATTGATTCACTTACCTGGCACTTCATTGCTTCCAGGATTTGATTTTCTGTTAAGAAACATAGATTTTCGGATTAATCATCTACCATTCGTTAGTTACTTATACCTTTTGAAAGAGAAAACAAATGAAAATGACATATTACGTATGTAATGAGATGTGATTGGAACAAAAGCAGCTTGAGAAAAAAAAACTATTACTTACAAAAACGTCCTACAAAAATAGTTAACATGCAGGGTTTACTTAACCTGTTCCATCCAAGTTCGTTATTTAAAGAAATGTTAAACTTTAAGGTTTGCTGAGAAAAACAGACAAAGCCTTCATGTTTTTTATTTATTTTTGTTGGGGGAAAAACAAAGATCTACCATTTTTGGTCGCATGAATGAAACTTACGGTTTGACATGGTCAGGGTCTTCATGACTACTGCTCCCATGGGAAGAGGGGCCGCTTTCTTTACTTGCAGACTTGGTTGGGTTTTGTGTTTTTCCTAAAGATTTAATATGAACAGATTAATTAAACATTGACGTTCAGAGAATCGTGGATTAAAATAAATATTGCTTATTAAATTCTTTCAGGTAATACTTGTTATTAACACATCCCGAATTTGGTGATAAAATGCATTGGAATGTCATCGGTAATCAGATCAAAGTTAACGAGAGTTAGTGATTAATAATAACTTGAAGAGCAATACCTCTCGGGTTTATTGTGTTCAAATTGTGTCAGTGGAGATGAAAAGAAGCAGTATTTGTAACAGTGGCATGTTACACCAGTGCGTAATGATCTGCTCAAGTGTTTTTGGTCTTGATAACTGATTGGCAAAGACCAAACAAAACATAGAGTTGGTGTTCCACAGTTCAGAAGTAACTACGCTCGAACAAGTAAAAATCATTCATACCTAATTGGCATCTAGAACCCATGTACGCTGACGGACAACTGCATCGGTAGCTGGATCCATAAGGTAAACATGCTCCCCCATGCTCGCAAGGGTTATTCGCACATGGGTCTTGAACAGGTCCTATACATTGTAGTTAATGTAAGACAAAATTAAACAGAAATATCAATCAATATCTAAAACCATCAATTCACATCACTAACATTTTAAACTTGGGTGTGTATAATTACATGCTTACCATTTTCACAGCGTCTTCCTGAGCAGCCACTGGGGCAAACACACTCAAATAACTGTCCTTTGTTTTGGCATACACCGCCATGTTGGCATGGATGACTATCGCAAGGCTGAGGATTAGGTGCTGAAAAAAACACAATATAAATACATGATCAAAAATCTATACTAAGATTCTACTAAGAAGAGGATACCGGTGCCAAGTTTGAAAAGAATTTTGCTGTTGTTATCAGATAACTACGATCACTGATGCAGTGATTTCAAGAACTAAAGGCTTGAGATGAGCAACTAGATAAAGCCCCTAGAGATCGTATTGATTCACTTACCTGGCACTTCATTGCTTTCATCACTTGATTTTCTGTTAAGAAACATAGATTTACGGATTAATCATCTACCAATCGTTAATTACTTATACCTTTTGAAAGACAAAGCTATAATACAAATAGAAAATGACAGTTTACGTATGTAATGAGATGTAAATTGAACAAAAGTAGCTAAAAAAAACCTGACAAACGACCTACACAAATAGTTTACATGCAGGCTTTTCTTAAGCCTTTTATCCCAACTCGTTATTTAAATAAAACTTACACTTAAAGGTCTGCTGAGAAAAACAGAAAGGGCCTACATTTTTTTGAGTTTTTTTGTATATTTTGTATACGACAAACTCAGTAAAATGGAAGAAGACTTCTGCATAGATTGTTCACGTTAT
Source organism: Asterias amurensis (assembly GCF_032118995.1). NCBI lineage: Eukaryota > Metazoa > Echinodermata > Asteroidea > Forcipulatida > Asteriidae > Asterias > Asterias amurensis. The sequence goes on from NC_092654.1 coordinate 20,557,501, forward strand.
CCGTGTCACAATTCACACCAAGGCAACATCTTGACTTTAAGTTTCAGCACATTCTGGAGAAAAACAAATTCTACCAAAATGTGGTCGAATAATTAAACTTACGAGTTGACGTGGTCAGGGTCTGTATGACTGCTGCTGCCAGGGGAAGAGGGGCGGCTCTCTTTACTTGCAGACTTGGTTGGGTTTTGTGTATCACCTAAAGCTTAAATGCAAACAGAATAATTCAACACTGACGTCCAGAGAAACTAGGAAAAGTAAAACATAAAATTTCTTAAATCCTTTAAGGTATAATTTGGAATAAACAAAAGCTGAATTTGGTGAAAACAATGCGCGGGAATTTCATCTGAAGGTAGTCACATGAAATAAAGTGAGAATTGGTGGTTAAATAATATCTTTAAAGGGCATTACTTCTCTACGGTACCAAGTTTGAAAAGAAGCTTGCCGTTGTTATCAGCAAATTACGATCACCGATGCAGTCATGTCAAGAACTAAAGGCTTGAGATGAGCAACGTTATAGGAAAGATAAGGCCCCTATAGAGATCGTGATGATTCACTTACCTGGCACTTCATTGCTTCCAGGATTTGATTTTCTGTTAAGAAACATACATTTTCGGATTAATCATCTACCATTCGTTAGTTACTTATACCTTTTGAAAGAGAAAACAAATGAAAATGACATATTACGTATGTAATGAGATGTGATTGGAACAAAAGCAGCTTGAGAAAAAAAACTATTACTTACAAAATCGTCCTACAAAAATAGTTAACATGCAGGGTTTACTTAACCTGTTTTATCCAAGTTCGTTATTTAAAGAAATGTTAAACTTTAAGGTTTGCTGAGAAAAACAGACAAGGCCTTCATGTTTTTTATTTATTTTTGTTGGGGGATTAAACAAAGATCTACCATTTTTGGTCGCATGAATGAAACTTACGAGTTGACGTGGTCAGGGTCTTCATGACTACTGCTGCCATGGGAAGAGGGGCCGCTTTCGTTACTTGCAGACTTGGTTGGGTTTTGTGTTTTTCCTAAAGATTTAATATGAACACATTAATTAAACATTGGCGTTCAGAGAATCGTGGATTAAAATAAATATTGCTTATTAAATTCTTTCAGGTAATACTTGTTATTAACACATCCCGAATTTGGTGATAAAATGCATTGGAATGTCATCGGTAATCAGATCAAAGTTAACGAGAGTTAGTGATTAAATAATAACTTGAAGAGCAATACCTCTCGGGTTTATTGTGTTCAAATTGTGTCAGTGGAGATGAAAAGAAGCAGTATTTGTAACAGTGGCATGTTACACCAGTGCGTAATGATCTGCTCAAGTGTTTTTGGTCTTGATAACTGATTGGCAAAGACCAAACAAAACATAGAGTTGGTGTTCCACAGTTCAGAAGTAACTACGCTCGAACAAGTAAAATCATTGATACCTAACTGGCATCTAGAACCCATGTACGCTGACGGGCAACTGCATCGGTAGCTGGATCCATAAGGTGAACATGCTCCCCCATGCTCGCAAGGGTTATTCGCACATGGGTCTTGAACAGGTCCTATACATTGTAGTTAATGTAAGACAAAATTAAACAAAAATATCAATCAATATCAAAAGCCATCAATTCACATCACTCACATCTTAAACTTGGGTGTGTATAATTACATGCTTACCATTTTCACAGCGTCTTCCTGAGCAGCCACTGGGGCAAACACACTCAAATAATTGTCCTTTATTTTGGCATACACCGCCATGTTGGCATGGATGACTATCGCAAGGCTGAGGATTAGGTGCTGAAAAAAACACAATATAAATACATGATCAAAAATCTATACTAAGATTCTACTAAGAAGAGGATACCGGTGCCAAGTTTGAAAAGAATTTTGCTGTAAATTATCAGATAACTACGATCACTGATGCAGTGATTTCAAGAACTAAAGGCTTGAGATGAGCAACTAGATAAAGCCCCTAGAGATCGTATTGATTCACTTACCTGGCACTTCATTGCTTTCATCACTTGATTTTCTGTTAAGAAACATAGATTTACGGATTAATCATCTACCAATCGTTAATTACTTATACCTTTTGAAAGACAAAGCTATAATACAAATAGAAAATGACAGTTTACGTATGTAATGAGATGTAAATTGAACAAAAGTAGCTAAAAAAAACCTGACAAACGACCTACACAAATAGTTTACATGCAGGCTTTTCTTAAGCCTTTTATCCCAACTCGTTATTTAAATAAAACTTACACTTAAAGGTCTGCTGAGAAAAACAGAAAGGGCCTACATTTTTTTGAGTTTTTTTGTATATTTTGTATACGACAAACTCAGTAAAATGGAAGAAGACTTCTGCATAGATTGTTCACGTTATCCGTGTCACAATTCACACCAAGGCAACATCTTGACTTTAAGTTTCAGCACATTCTGGAGAAAAACAAATTCTACCAAAATGTGGTCGAATAATTAAACTTACGAGTTGACGTGGTCAGGGTCTGTATGACTGCTGCTGCCAGGGGAAGAGGGGCGGCTCTCTTTACTTGCAGACTTGGTTGGGTTTTGTGTATCACCTAAAGCTTAAATGCAAACAGAATAATTCAACACTGACGTCCAGAGAAACTAGGAAAAGTAAAACATAAAATTTCTTAAATCCTTTAAGGTATAATTTGGAATAAACAAAAGCTGAATTTGGTGAAAACAATGCGCGGGAATTTCATCTGAAGGTAGTCACATGAAATAAAGTGAGAATTGGTGGTTAAATAATATCTTTAAAGGGCATTACTTCTCTACGGTACCAAGTTTGAAAAGAAGCTTGCCGTTGTTATCAGCAAATTACGATCACCGATGCAGTCATGTCAAGAACTAAAGGCTTGAGATGAGCAACGTTATAGGAAAGATAAGGCCCCTATAGAGATCGTGATGATTCACTTACCTGGCACTTCATTGCTTCCAGGATTTGATTTTCTGTTAAGAAACATACATTTTCGGATTAATCATCTACCATTCGTTAGTTACTTATACCTTTTGAAAGAGAAAACAAATGAAAATGACATATTACGTATGTAATGAGATGTGATTGGAACAAAAGCAGCTTGAGAAAAAAAAACTATTACTTACAAAAACGTCCTACAAAAATAGTTAACATGCAGGGTTTACTTAACCTGTTCCATCCAAGTTCGTTATTTAAAGAAATGTTAAACTTTAAGGTTTGCTGAGAAAAACAGACAAAGCCTTCATGTTTTTTATTTATTTTTGTTGGGGGAAAAACAAAGATCTACCATTTTTGGTCGCATGAATGAAACTTACGGTTTGACATGGTCAGGGTCTTCATGACTACTGCTCCCATGGGAAGAGGGGCCGCTTTCTTTACTTGCAGACTTGGTTGGGTTTTGTGTTTTTCCTAAAGATTTAATATGAACAGATTAATTAAACATTGACGTTCAGAGAATCGTGGATTAAAATAAATATTGCTTATTAAATTCTTTCAGGTAATACTTGTTATTAACACATCCCGAATTTGGTGATAAAATGCATTGGAATGTCATCGGTAATCAGATCAAAGTTAACGAGAGTTAGTGATTAATAATAACTTGAAGAGCAATACCTCTCGGGTTTATTGTGTTCAAATTGTGTCAGTGGAGATGAAAAGAAGCAGTATTTGTAACAGTGGCATGTTACACCAGTGCGTAATGATCTGCTCAAGTGTTTTTGGTCTTGATAACTGATTGGCAAAGACCAAACAAAACATAGAGTTGGTGTTCCACAGTTCAGAAGTAACTACGCTCGAACAAGTAAAAATCATTCATACCTAATTGGCATCTAGAACCCATGTACGCTGACGGACAACTGCATCGGTAGCTGGATCCATAAGGTAAACATGCTCCCCCATGCTCGCAAGGGTTATTCGCACATGGGTCTTGAACAGGTCCTATACATTGTAGTTAATGTAAGACAAAATTAAACAGAAATATCAATCAATATCTAAAACCATCAATTCACATCACTAACATTTTAAACTTGGGTGTGTATAATTACATGCTTACCATTTTCACAGCGTCTTCCTGAGCAGCCACTGGGGCAAACACACTCAAATAACTGTCCTTTGTTTTGGCATACACCGCCATGTTGGCATGGATGACTATCGCAAGGCTGAGGATTAGGTGCTGAAAAAAACACAATATAAATACATGATCAAAAATCTATACTAAGATTCTACTAAGAAGAGGATACCGGTGCCAAGTTTGAAAAGAATTTTGCTGTTGTTATCAGATAACTACGATCACTGATGCAGTGATTTCAAGAACTAAAGGCTTGAGATGAGCAACTAGATAAAGCCCCTAGAGATCGTATTGATTCACTTACCTGGCACTTCATTGCTTTCATCACTTGATTTTCTGTTAAGAAACATAGATTTACGGATTAATCATCTACCAATCGTTAATTACTTATACCTTTTGAAAGACAAAGCTATAATACAAATAGAAAATGACAGTTTACGTATGTAATGAGATGTAAATTGAACAAAAGTAGCTAAAAAAAACCTGACAAACGACCTACACAAATAGTTTACATGCAGGCTTTTCTTAAGCCTTTTATCCCAACTCGTTATTTAAATAAAACTTACACTTAAAGGTCTGCTGAGAAAAACAGAAAGGGCCTACATTTTTTTGAGTTTTTTTGTATATTTTGTATACGACAAACTCAGTAAAATGGAAGAAGACTTCTGCATAGATTGTTCACGTTATCCGTGTCACAATTCACACCAAGGCAACATCTTGACTTTAAGTTTCAGCACATTCTGGAGAAAAACAAATTCTACCAAAATGTGGTCGAATAATTAAACTTACGAGTTGACGTGGTCAGGGTCTGTATGACTGCTGCTGCCAGGGGAAGAGGGGCGGCTCTCTTTACTTGCAGACTTGGTTGGGTTTTGTGTATCACCTAAAGCTTAAATGCAAACAGAATAATTCAACACTGACGTCCAGAGAAACTAGGAAAAGTAAAACATAAAATTTCTTAAATCCTTTAAGGTATAATTTGGAATAAACAAAAGCTGAATTTGGTGAAAACAATGCGCGGGAATTTCATCTGAAGGTAGTCACATGAAATAAAGTGAGAATTGGTGGTTAAATAATATCTTTAAAGGGCATTACTTCTCTACGGTACCAAGTTTGAAAAGAAGCTTGCCGTTGTTATCAGCAAATTACGATCACCGATGCAGTCATGTCAAGAACTAAAGGCTTGAGATGAGCAACGTTATAGGAAAGATAAGGCCCCTATAGAGATCGTGATGATTCACTTACCTGGCACTTCATTGCTTCCAGGATTTGATTTTCTGTTAAGAAACATACATTTTCGGATTAATCATCTACCATTCGTTAGTTACTTATACCTTTTGAAAGAGAAAACAAATGAAAATGACATATTACGTATGTAATGAGATGTGATTGGAACAAAAGCAGCTTGAGAAAAAAAACTATTACTTACAAAATCGTCCTACAAAAATAGTTAACATGCAGGGTTTACTTAACCTGTTTTATCCAAGTTCGTTATTTAAAGAAATGTTAAACTTTAAGGTTTGCTGAGAAAAACAGACAAGGCCTTCATGTTTTTTATTTATTTTTGTTGGGGGATTAAACAAAGATCTACCATTTTTGGTCGCATGAATGAAACTTACGAGTTGACGTGGTCAGGGTCTTCATGACTACTGCTGCCATGGGAAGAGGGGCCGCTTTCGTTACTTGCAGACTTGGTTGGGTTTTGTGTTTTTCCTAAAGATTTAATATGAACACATTAATTAAACATTGGCGTTCAGAGAATCGTGGATTAAAATAAATATTGCTTATTAAATTCTTTCAGGTAATACTTGTTATTAACACATCCCGAATTTGGTGATAAAATGCATTGGAATGTCATCGGTAATCAGATCAAAGTTAACGAGAGTTAGTGATTAAATAATAACTTGAAGAGCAATACCTCTCGGGTTTATTGTGTTCAAATTGTGTCAGTGGAGATGAAAAGAAGCAGTATTTGTAACAGTGGCATGTTACACCAGTGCGTAATGATCTGCTCAAGTGTTTTTGGTCTTGATAACTGATTGGCAAAGACCAAACAAAACATAGAGTTGGTGTTCCACAGTTCAGAAGTAACTACGCTCGAACAAGTAAAATCATTGATACCTAACTGGCATCTAGAACCCATGTACGCTGACGGGCAACTGCATCGGTAGCTGGATCCATAAGGTGAACATGCTCCCCCATGCTCGCAAGGGTTATTCGCACATGGGTCTTGAACAGGTCCTATACATTGTAGTTAATGTAAGACAAAATTAAACAAAAATATCAATCAATATCAAAAGCCATCAATTCACATCACTCACATCTTAAACTTGGGTGTGTATAATTACATGCTTACCATTTTCACAGCGTCTTCCTGAGCAGCCACTGGGGCAAACACACTCAAATAATTGTCCTTTATTTTGGCATACACCGCCATGTTGGCATGGATGACTATCGCAAGGCTGAGGATTAGGTGCTGAAAAAAACACAATATAAATACATGATCAAAAATCTATACTAAGATTCTACTAAGAAGAGGATACCGGTGCCAAGTTTGAAAAGAATTTTGCTGTAAATTATCAGATAACTACGATCACTGATGCAGTGATTTCAAGAACTAAAGGCTTGAGATGAGCAACTAGATAAAGCCCCTAGAGATCGTATTGATTCACTTACCTGGCACTTCATTGCTTTCATCACTTGATTTTCTGTTAAGAAACATAGATTTACGGATTAATCATCTACCAATCGTTAATTACTTATACCTTTTGAAAGACAAAGCTATAATACAAATAGAAAATGACAGTTTACGTATGTAATGAGATGTAAATTGAACAAAAGTAGCTAAAAAAAACCTGACAAACGACCTACACAAATAGTTTACATGCAGGCTTTTCTTAAGCCTTTTATCCCAACTCGTTATTTAAATAAAACTTACACTTAAAGGTCTGCTGAGAAAAACAGAAAGGGCCTACATTTTTTTGAGTTTTTTTTGTATATTTTGTATACGACAAACTCAGTAAAATGGAAGAAGACTTCTGCATAGATTGTTCACGTTATCCGTGTCACAATTCACACCAAGGCAACATCTTGACTTTAAGTTTCAGCACATTCTGGAGAAAAACAAATTCTACCAAAATGTGGTCGAATAATTAAACTTACGAGTTGACGTGGTCAGGGTCTGTATGACTGCTGCTGCCAGGGGAAGAGGGGCGGCTCTCTTTACTTGCAGACTTGGTTGGGTTTTGTGTATCACCTAAAGCTTAAATGCAAACAGAATAATTCAACACTGACGTCCAGAGAAACTAGGAAAAGTAAAACATAAAATTTCTTAAATCCTTTAAGGTATAATTTGGAATAAACAAAAGCTGAATTTGGTGAAAACAATGCGCGGGAATTTCATCTGAAGGTAGTCACATGAAATAAAGTGAGAATTGGTGGTTAAATAATATCTTTAAAGGGCATTACTTCTCTACGGTACCAAGTTTGAAAAGAAGCTTGCCGTTGTTATCAGCAAATTACGATCACCGATGCAGTCATGTCAAGAACTAAAGGCTTGAGATGAGCAACGTTATAGGAAAGATAAGGCCCCTATAGAGATCGTGATGATTCACTTACCTGGCACTTCATTGCTTCCAGGATTTGATTTTCTGTTAAGAAACATACATTTTCGGATTAATCATCTACCATTCGTTAGTTACTTATACCTTTTGAAAGAGAAAACAAATGAAAATGACATATTACGTATGTAATGAGATGTGATTGGAACAAAAGCAGCTTGAGAAAAAAAACTATTACTTACAAAATCGTCCTACAAAAATAGTTAACATGCAGGGTTTACTTAACCTGTTTTATCCAAGTTCGTTATTTAAAGAAATGTTAAACTTTAAGGTTTGCTGAGAAAAACAGACAAGGCCTTCATGTTTTTTATTTATTTTTGTTGGGGGATTAAACAAAGATCTACCATTTTTGGTCGCATGAATGAAACTTACGAGTTGACGTGGTCAGGGTCTTCATGACTACTGCTGCCATGGGAAGAGGGGCCGCTTTCGTTACTTGCAGACTTGGTTGGGTTTTGTGTTTTTCCTAAAGATTTAATATGAACACATTAATTAAACATTGGCGTTCAGAGAATCGTGGATTAAAATAAATATTGCTTATTAAATTCTTTCAGGTAATACTTGTTATTAACACATCCCGAATTTGGTGATAAAATGCATTGGAATGTCATCGGTAATCAGATCAAAGTTAACGAGAGTTAGTGATTAAATAATAACTTGAAGAGCAATACCTCTCGGGTTTATTGTGTTCAAATTGTGTCAGTGGAGATGAAAAGAAGCAGTATTTGTAACAGTGGCATGTTACACCAGTGCGTAATGATCTGCTCAAGTGTTTTTGGTCTTGATAACTGATTGGCAAAGACCAAACAAAACATAGAGTTGGTGTTCCACAGTTCAGAAGTAACTACGCTCGAACAAGTAAAAATCATTGATACCTAACTGGCATCTAGAACCCATGTACGCTGACGGGCAACTGCATCGGTAGCTGGATCCATAAGGTGAACATGCTCCCCCATGCTCGCAAGGGTTATTCGCACATGGGTCTTGAACAGGTCCTATACATTGTAGTTAATGTAAGACAAAATTAAACAAAAATATCAATCAATATCAAAAGCCATCAATTCACATCACTCACATCTTAAACTTGGGTGTGTATAATTACATGCTTACCATTTTCACAGCGTCTTCCTGTGCAGCCACTGGGGCAAACACACTCAAATAATTGTCCTTTATTTTGGCATACACCGCCATGTTGGCATGGATGACTATCGCAAGGCTGAGGATTAGGTGCTGAAAAAAACACAATATAAATACATGATCAAAAATCTATACTAAGATTCTACTAAGAAGAGGATACCGGTGCCAAGTTTGAAAAGAATTTTGCTGTAAGTTATCAGATAACTACGATCACTGATGCAGTGATTTCAAGAACTAAAGGCTTGAGATGAGCAACTAGATAAAGCCCCTAGAGATCGTATTGATTCACTTACCTGGCACTTCATTGCTTTCATCACTTGATTTTCTGTTAAGAAACATAGATTTACGGATTAATCATCTACCAATCGTTAATTACTTATACCTTTTGAAAGACAAAGCTATAATACAAATAGAAAATGACAGTTTACGTATGTAATGAGATGTAAATTGAACAAAAGTAGCTAAAAAAAACCTGACAAACGACCTACACAAATAGTTTACATGCAGGCTTTTCTTAAGCCTTTTATCCCAACTCGTTATTTAAATAAAACTTACACTTAAAGGTCTGCTGAGAAAAACAGAAAGGGCCTACATTTTTTTGAGTTTTTTTGTATATTTTGTATACGACAAACTCAGTAAAATGGAAGAAGACTTCTGCATAGATTGTTCACGTTATCCGTGTCACAATTCACACCAAGGCAACATCTTGACTTTAAGTTTCAGCACATTCTGGAGAAAAACAAATTCTACCAAAATGTGGTCGAATAATTAAACTTACGAGTTGACGTGGTCAGGGTCTGTATGACTGCTGCTGCCAGGGGAAGAGGGGCGGCTCTCTTTACTTGCAGACTTGGTTGGGTTTTGTGTATCACCTAAAGCTTAAATGCAAACAGAATAATTCAACACTGACGTCCAGAGAAACTAGGAAAAGTAAAACATAAAATTTCTTAAATCCTTTAAGGTATAATTTGGAATAAACAAAAGCTGAATTTGGTGAAAACAATGCGCGGGAATTTCATCTGAAGGTAGTCACATGAAATAAAGTGAGAATTGGTGGTTAAATAATATCTTTAAAGGGCATTACTTCTCTACGGTACCAAGTTTGAAAAGAAGCTTGCCGTTGTTATCAGCAAATTACGATCACCGATGCAGTCATGTCAAGAACTAAAGGCTTGAGATGAGCAACGTTATAGGAAAGATAAGGCCCCTATAGAGATCGTGATGATTCACTTACCTGGCACTTCATTGCTTCCAGGATTTGATTTTCTGTTAAGAAACATACATTTTCGGATTAATCATCTACCATTCGTTAGTTACTTATACCTTTTGAAAGAGAAAACAAATGAAAATGACATATTACGTATGTAATGAGATGTGATTGGAACAAAAGCAGCTTGAGAAAAAAAACTATTACTTACAAAATCGTCCTACAAAAATAGTTAACATGCAGGGTTTACTTAACCTGTTTTATCCAAGTTCGTTATTTAAAGAAATGTTAAACTTTAAGGTTTGCTGAGAAAAACAGACAAGGCCTTCATGTTTTTTATTTATTTTTGTTGGGGGATTAAACAAAGATCTACCATTTTTGGTCGCATGAATGAAACTTACGAGTTGACGTGGTCAGGGTCTTCATGACTACTGCTGCCATGGGAAGAGGGGCCGCTTTCGTTACTTGCAGACTTGGTTGGGTTTTGTGTTTTTCCTAAAGATTTAATATGAACACATTAATTAAACATTGGCGTTCAGAGAATCGTGGATTAAAATAAATATTGCTTATTAAATTCTTTCAGGTAATACTTGTTATTAACACATCCCGAATTTGGTGATAAAATGCATTGGAATGTCATCGGTAATCAGATCAAAGTTAACGAGAGTTAGTGATTAAATAATAACTTGAAGAGCAATACCTCTCGGGTTTATTGTGTTCAAATTGTGTCAGTGGAGATGAAAAGAAGCAGTATTTGTAACAGTGGCATGTTACACCAGTGCGTAATGATCTGCTCAAGTGTTTTTGGTCTTGATAACTGATTGGCAAAGACCAAACAAAACATAGAGTTGGTGTTCCACAGTTCAGAAGTAACTACGCTCGAACAAGTAAAATCATTGATACCTAACTGGCATCTAGAACCCATGTACGCTGACGGGCAACTGCATCGGTAGCTGGATCCATAAGGTGAACATGCTCCCCCATGCTCGCAAGGGTTATTCGCACATGGGTCTTGAACAGGTCCTATACATTGTAGTTAATGTAAGACAAAATTAAACAAAAATATCAATCAATATCAAAAGCCATCAATTCACATCACTCACATCTTAAACTTGGGTGTGTATAATTACATGCTTACCATTTTCACAGCGTCTTCCTGAGCAGCCACTGGGGCAAACACACTCAAATAATTGTCCTTTATTTTGGCATACACCGCCATGTTGGCATGGATGACTATCGCAAGGCTGAGGATTAGGTGCTGAAAAAAACACAATATAAATACATGATCAAAAATCTATACTAAGATTCTACTAAGAAGAGGATACCGGTGCCAAGTTTGAAAAGAATTTTGCTGTAAATTATCAGATAACTACGATCACTGATGCAGTGATTTCAAGAACTAAAGGCTTGAGATGAGCAACTAGATAAAGCCCCTAGAGATCGTATTGATTCACTTACCTGGCACTTCATTGCTTTCATCACTTGATTTTCTGTTAAGAAACATAGATTTACGGATTAATCATCTACCAATCGTTAATTACTTATACCTTTTGAAAGACAAAGCTATAATACAAATAGAAAATGACAGTTTACGTATGTAATGAGATGTAAATTGAACAAAAGTAGCTAAAAAAAACCTGACAAACGACCTACACAAATAGTTTACATGCAGGCTTTTCTTAAGCCTTTTATCCCAACTCGTTATTTAAATAAAACTTACACTTAAAGGTCTGCTGAGAAAAACAGAAAGGGCCTACATTTTTTTGAGTTTTTTTGTATATTTTGTATACGACAAACTCAGTAAAATGGAAGAAGACTTCTGCATAGATTGTTCACGTTATCCGTGTCACAATTCACACCAAGGCAACATCTTGACTTTAAGTTTCAGCACATTCTGGAGAAAAACAAATTCTACCAAAATGTGGTCGAATAATTAAACTTACGAGTTGACGTGGTCAGGGTCTGTATGACTGCTGCTGCCAGGGGAAGAGGGGCGGCTCTCTTTACTTGCAGACTTGGTTGGGTTTTGTGTATCACCTAAAGCTTAAATGCAAACAGAATAATTCAACACTGACGTCCAGAGAAACTAGGAAAAGTAAAACATAAAATTTCTTAAATCCTTTAAGGTATAATTTGGAATAAACAAAAGCTGAATTTGGTGAAAACAATGCGCGGGAATTTCATCTGAAGGTAGTCACATGAAATAAAGTGAGAATTGGTGGTTAAATAATATCTTTAAAGGGCATTACTTCTCTACGGTACCAAGTTTGAAAAGAAGCTTGCCGTTGTTATCAGCAAATTACGATCACCGATGCAGTCATGTCAAGAACTAAAGGCTTGAGATGAGCAACGTTATAGGAAAGATAAGGCCCCTATAGAGATCGTGATGATTCACTTACCTGGCACTTCATTGCTTCCAGGATTTGATTTTCTGTTAAGAAACATACATTTTCGGATTAATCATCTACCATTCGTTAGTTACTTATACCTTTTGAAAGAGAAAACAAATGAAAATGACATATTACGTATGTAATGAGATGTGATTGGAACAAAAGCAGCTTGAGAAAAAAAACTATTACTTACAAAATCGTCCTACAAAAATAGTTAACATGCAGGGTTTACTTAACCTGTTTTATCCAAGTTCGTTATTTAAAGAAATGTTAAACTTTAAGGTTTGCTGAGAAAAACAGACAAGGCCTTCATGTTTTTTATTTATTTTTGTTGGGGGATTAAACAAAGATCTACCATTTTTGGTCGCATGAATGAAACTTACGAGTTGACGTGGTCAGGGTCTTCATGACTACTGCTGCCATGGGAAGAGGGGCCGCTTTCGTTACTTGCAGACTTGGTTGGGTTTTGTGTTTTTCCTAAAGATTTAATATGAACACATTAATTAAACATTGGCGTTCAGAGAATCGTGGATTAAAATAAATATTGCTTATTAAATTCTTTCAGGTAATACTTGTTATTAACACATCCCGAATTTGGTGATAAAATGCATTGGAATGTCATCGGTAATCAGATCAAAGTTAACGAGAGTTAGTGATTAAATAATAACTTGAAGAGCAATACCTCTCGGGTTTATTGTGTTCAAATTGTGTCAGTGGAGATGAAAAGAAGCAGTATTTGTAACAGTGGCATGTTACACCAGTGCGTAATGATCTGCTCAAGTGTTTTTGGTCTTGATAACTGATTGGCAAAGACCAAACAAAACATAGAGTTGGTGTTCCACAGTTCAGAAGTAACTACGCTCGAACAAGTAAAATCATTGATACCTAACTGGCATCTAGAACCCATGTACGCTGACGGGCAACTGCATCGGTAGCTGGATCCATAAGGTGAACATGCTCCCCCATGCTCGCAAGGGTTATTCGCACATGGGTCTTGAACAGGTCCTATACATTGTAGTTAATGTAAGACAAAATTAAACAAAAATATCAATCAATATCAAAAGCCATCAATTCACATCACTCACATCTTAAACTTGGGTGTGTATAATTACATGCTTACCATTTTCACAGCGTCTTCCTGAGCAGCCACTGGGGCAAACACACTCAAATAATTGTCCTTTATTTTGGCATACACCGCCATGTTGGCATGGATGACTATCGCAAGGCTGAGGATTAGGTGCTGAAAAAAACACAATATAAATACATGATCAAAAATCTATACTAAGATTCTACTAAGAAGAGGATACCGGTGCCAAGTTTGAAAAGAATTTTGCTGTAAATTATCAGATAACTACGATCACTGATGCAGTGATTTCAAGAACTAAAGGCTTGAGATGAGCAACTAGATAAAGCCCCTAGAGATCGTATTGATTCACTTACCTGGCACTTCATTGCTTTCATCACTTGATTTTCTGTTAAGAAACATAGATTTACGGATTAATCATCTACCAATCGTTAATTACTTATACCTTTTGAAAGACAAAGCTATAATACAAATAGAAAATGACAGTTTACGTATGTAATGAGATGTAAATTGAACAAAAGTAGCTAAAAAAAACCTGACAAACGACCTACACAAATAGTTTACATGCAGGCTTTTCTTAAGCCTTTTATCCCAACTCGTTATTTAAATAAAACTTACACTTAAAGGTCTGCTGAGAAAAACAGAAAGGGCCTACATTTTTTTGAGTTTTTTTGTATATTTTGTATACGACAAACTCAGTAAAATGGAAGAAGACTTCTGCATAGATTGTTCACGTTATCCGTGTCACAATTCACACCAAGGCAACATCTTGACTTTAAGTTTCAGCACATTCTGGAGAAAAACAAATTCTACCAAAATGTGGTCGAATAATTAAACTTACGAGTTGACGTGGTCAGGGTCTGTATGACTGCTGCTGCCAGGGGAAGAGGGGCGGCTCTCTTTACTTGCAGACTTGGTTGGGTTTTGTGTATCACCTAAAGCTTAAATGCAAACAGAATAATTCAACACTGACGTCCAGAGAAACTAGGAAAAGTAAAACATAAAATTTCTTAAATCCTTTAAGGTATAATTTGGAATAAACAAAAGCTGAATTTGGTGAAAACAATGCGCGGGAATTTCATCTGAAGGTAGTCACATGAAATAAAGTGAGAATTGGTGGTTAAATAATATCTTTAAAGGGCATTACTTCTCTACGGTACCAAGTTTGAAAAGAAGCTTGCCGTTGTTATCAGCAAATTACGATCACCGATGCAGTCATGTCAAGAACTAAAGGCTTGAGATGAGCAACGTTATAGGAAAGATAAGGCCCCTATAGAGATCGTGATGATTCACTTACCTGGCACTTCATTGCTTCCAGGATTTGATTTTCTGTTAAGAAACATACATTTTCGGATTAATCATCTACCATTCGTTAGTTACTTATACCTTTTGAAAGAGAAAACAAATGAAAATGACATATTACGTATGTAATGAGATGTGATTGGAACAAAAGCAGCTTGAGAAAAAAAACTATTACTTACAAAATCGTCCTACAAAAATAGTTAACATGCAGGGTTTACTTAACCTGTTTTATCCAAGTTCGTTATTTAAAGAAATGTTAAACTTTAAGGTTTGCTGAGAAAAACAGACAAGGCCTTCATGTTTTTTATTTATTTTTGTTGGGGGATTAAACAAAGATCTACCATTTTTGGTCGCATGAATGAAACTTACGAGTTGACGTGGTCAGGGTCTTCATGACTACTGCTGCCATGGGAAGAGGGGCCGCTTTCGTTACTTGCAGACTTGGTTGGGTTTTGTGTTTTTCCTAAAGATTTAATATGAACACATTAATTAAACATTGGCGTTCAGAGAATCGTGGATTAAAATAAATATTGCTTATTAAATTCTTTCAGGTAATACTTGTTATTAACACATCCCGAATTTGGTGATAAAATGCATTGGAATGTCATCGGTAATCAGATCAAAGTTAACGAGAGTTAGTGATTAAATAATAACTTGAAGAGCAATACCTCTCGGGTTTATTGTGTTCAAATTGTGTCAGTGGAGATGAAAAGAAGCAGTATTTGTAACAGTGGCATGTTACACCAGTGCGTAATGATCTGCTCAAGTGTTTTTGGTCTTGATAACTGATTGGCAAAGACCAAACAAAACATAGAGTTGGTGTTCCACAGTTCAGAAGTAACTACGCTCGAACAAGTAAAAATCATTGATACCTAACTGGCATCTAGAACCCATGTACGCTGACGGGCAACTGCATCGGTAGCTGGATCCATAAGGTGAACATGCTCCCCCATGCTCGCAAGGGTTATTCGCACATGGGTCTTGAACAGGTCCTATACATTGTAGTTAATGTAAGACAAAATTAAACAAAAATATCAATCAATATCAAAAGCCATCAATTCACATCACTCACATCTTAAACTTGGGTGTGTATAATTACATGCTTACCATTTTCACAGCGTCTTCCTGTGCAGCCACTGGGGCAAACACACTCAAATAATTGTCCTTTATTTTGGCATACACCGCCATGTTGGCATGGATGACTATCGCAAGGCTGAGGATTAGGTGCTGAAAAAAACACAATATAAATACATGATCAAAAATCTATACTAAGATTCTACTAAGAAGAGGATACCGGTGCCAAGTTTGAAAAGAATTTTGCTGTAAGTTATCAGATAACTACGATCACTGATGCAGTGATTTCAAGAACTAAAGGCTTGAGATGAGCAACTAGATAAAGCCCCTAGAGATCGTATTGATTCACTTACCTGGCACTTCATTGCTTTCATCACTTGATTTTCTGTTAAGAAACATAGATTTACGGATTAATCATCTACCAATCGTTAATTACTTATACCTTTTGAAAGACAAAGCTATAATACAAATAGAAAATGACAGTTTACGTATGTAATGAGATGTAAATTGAACAAAAGTAGCTAAAAAAAACCTGACAAACGACCTACACAAATAGTTTACATGCAGGCTTTTCTTAAGCCTTTTATCCCAACTCGTTATTTAAATAAAACTTACACTTAAAGGTCTGCTGAGAAAAACAGAAAGGGCCTACATTTTTTTGAGTTTTTTTGTATATTTTGTATACGACAAACTCAGTAAAATGGAAGAAGACTTCTGCATAGATTGTTCACGTTATCCGTGTCACAATTCACACCAAGGCAACATCTTGACTTTAAGTTTCAGCACATTCTGGAGAAAAACAAATTCTACCAAAATGTGGTCGAATAATTAAACTTACGAGTTGACGTGGTCAGGGTCTGTATGACTGCTGCTGCCAGGGGAAGAGGGGCGGCTCTCTTTACTTGCAGACTTGGTTGGGTTTTGTGTATCACCTAAAGCTTAAATGCAAACAGAATAATTCAACACTGACGTCCAGAGAAACTAGGAAAAGTAAAACATAAAATTTCTTAAATCCTTTAAGGTATAATTTGGAATAAACAAAAGCTGAATTTGGTGAAAACAATGCGCGGGAATTTCATCTGAAGGTAGTCACATGAAATAAAGTGAGAATTGGTGGTTAAATAATATCTTTAAAGGGCATTACTTCTCTACGGTACCAAGTTTGAAAAGAAGCTTGCCGTTGTTATCAGCAAATTACGATCACCGATGCAGTCATGTCAAGAACTAAAGGCTTGAGATGAGCAACGTTATAGGAAAGATAAGGCCCCTATAGAGATCGTGATGATTCACTTACCTGGCACTTCATTGCTTCCAGGATTTGATTTTCTGTTAAGAAACATACATTTTCGGATTAATCATCTACCATTCGTTAGTTACTTATACCTTTTGAAAGAGAAAACAAATGAAAATGACATATTACGTATGTAATGAGATGTGATTGGAACAAAAGCAGCTTGAGAAAAAAAACTATTACTTACAAAATCGTCCTACAAAAATAGTTAACATGCAGGGTTTACTTAACCTGTTTTATCCAAGTTCGTTATTTAAAGAAATGTTAAACTTTAAGGTTTGCTGAGAAAAACAGACAAGGCCTTCATGTTTTTTATTTATTTTTGTTGGGGGATTAAACAAAGATCTACCATTTTTGGTCGCATGAATGAAACTTACGAGTTGACGTGGTCAGGGTCTTCATGACTACTGCTGCCATGGGAAGAGGGGCCGCTTTCGTTACTTGCAGACTTGGTTGGGTTTTGTGTTTTTCCTAAAGATTTAATATGAACACATTAATTAAACATTGGCGTTCAGAGAATCGTGGATTAAAATAAATATTGCTTATTAAATTCTTTCAGGTAATACTTGTTATTAACACATCCCGAATTTGGTGATAAAATGCATTGGAATGTCATCGGTAATCAGATCAAAGTTAACGAGAGTTAGTGATTAAATAATAACTTGAAGAGCAATACCTCTCGGGTTTATTGTGTTCAAATTGTGTCAGTGGAGATGAAAAGAAGCAGTATTTGTAACAGTGGCATGTTACACCAGTGCGTAATGATCTGCTCAAGTGTTTTTGGTCTTGATAACTGATTGGCAAAGACCAAACAAAACATAGAGTTGGTGTTCCACAGTTCAGAAGTAACTACGCTCGAACAAGTAAAAATCATTGATACCTAACTGGCATCTAGAACCCATGTACGCTGACGGGCAACTGCATCGGTAGCTGGATCCATAAGGTGAACATGCTCCCCCATGCTCGCAAGGGTTATTCGCACATGGGTCTTGAACAGGTCCTATACATTGTAGTTAAAGTAAGACAAAATTAAACAAAAATATCAATCAATATCAAAAGCCATCAATTCACATCACTCACATCTTAAACTTGGGTGTGTATAATTACATGCTTACCATTTTCACAGCGTCTTCCTGAGCAGCCACTGGGGCAAACACACTCAAATAATTGTCCTTTATTTTGGCATACACCGCCATGTTGGCATGGATGACTATCGCAAGGCTGAGGATTAGGTGCTGAAAAAAACACAATATAAATACATGATCAAAAATCTATACTAAGATTCTACTAAGAAGAGGATACCGGTGCCAAGTTTGAAAAGAATTTTGCTGTAAATTATCAGATAACTACGATCACTGATGCAGTGATTTCAAGAACTAAAGGCTTGAGATGAGCAACTAGATAAAGCCCCTAGAGATCGTATTGATTCACTTACCTGGCACTTCATTGCTTTCATCACTTGATTTTCTGTTAAGAAACATAGATTTACGGATTAATCATCTACCAATCGTTAATTACTTATACCTTTTGAAAGACAAAGCTATAATACAAATAGAAAATGACAGTTTACGTATGTAATGAGATGTAAATTGAACAAAAGTAGCTAAAAAAAACCTGACAAACGACCTACACAAATAGTTTACATGCAGGCTTTTCTTAAGCCTTTTATCCCAACTCGTTATTTAAATAAAACTTACACTTAAAGGTCTGCTGAGAAAAACAGAAAGGGCCTACATTTTTTTGAGTTTTTTTGTATATTTTGTATACGACAAACTCAGTAAAATGGAAGAAGACTTCTGCATAGATTGTTCACGTTATCCGTGTCACAATTCACACCAAGGCAACATCTTGACTTTAAGTTTCAGCACATTCTGGAGAAAAACAAATTCTACCAAAATGTGGTCGAATAATTAAACTTACGAGTTGACGTGGTCAGGGTCTGTATGACTGCTGCTGCCAGGGGAAGAGGGGCGGCTCTCTTTACTTGCAGACTTGGTTGGGTTTTGTGTATCACCTAAAGCTTAAATGCAAACAGAATAATTCAACACTGACGTCCAGAGAAACTAGGAAAAGTAAAACATAAAATTTCTTAAATCCTTTAAGGTATAATTTGGAATAAACAAAAGCTGAATTTGGTGAAAACAATGCGCGGGAATTTCATCTGAAGGTAGTCACATGAAATAAAGTGAGAATTGGTGGTTAAATAATATCTTTAAAGGGCATTACTTCTCTACGGTACCAAGTTTGAAAAGAAGCTTGCCGTTGTTATCAGCAAATTACGATCACCGATGCAGTCATGTCAAGAACTAAAGGCTTGAGATGAGCAACGTTATAGGAAAGATAAGGCCCCTATAGAGATCGTGATGATTCACTTACCTGGCACTTCATTGCTTCCAGGATTTGATTTTCTGTTAAGAAACATACATTTTCGGATTAATCATCTACCATTCGTTAGTTACTTATACCTTTTGAAAGAGAAAACAAATGAAAATGACATATTACGTATGTAATGAGATGTGATTGGAACAAAAGCAGCTTGAGAAAAAAAACTATTACTTACAAAATCGTCCTACAAAAATAGTTAACATGCAGGGTTTACTTAACCTGTTTTATCCAAGTTCGTTATTTAAAGAAATGTTAAACTTTAAGGTTTGCTGAGAAAAACAGACAAGGCCTTCATGTTTTTTATTTATTTTTGTTGGGGGATTAAACAAAGATCTACCATTTTTGGTCGCATGAATGAAACTTACGAGTTGACGTGGTCAGGGTCTTCATGACTACTGCTGCCATGGGAAGAGGGGCCGCTTTCGTTACTTGCAGACTTGGTTGGGTTTTGTGTTTTTCCTAAAGATTTAATATGAACACATTAATTAAACATTGGCGTTCAGAGAATCGTGGATTAAAATAAATATTGCTTATTAAATTCTTTCAGGTAATACTTGTTATTAACACATCCCGAATTTGGTGATAAAATGCATTGGAATGTCATCGGTAATCAGATCAAAGTTAACGAGAGTTAGTGATTAAATAATAACTTGAAGAGCAATACCTCTCGGGTTTATTGTGTTCAAATTGTGTCAGTGGAGATGAAAAGAAGCAGTATTTGTAACAGTGGCATGTTACACCAGTGCGTAATGATCTGCTCAAGTGTTTTTGGTCTTGATAACTGATTGGCAAAGACCAAACAAAACATAGAGTTGGTGTTCCACAGTTCAGAAGTAACTACGCTCGAACAAGTAAAAATCATTGATACCTAACTGGCATCTAGAACCCATGTACGCTGACGGGCAACTGCATCGGTAGCTGGATCCATAAGGTGAACATGCTCCCCCATGCTCGCAAGGGTTATTCGCACATGGGTCTTGAACAGGTCCTATACATTGTAGTTAATGTAAGACAAAATTAAACAAAAATATCAATCAATATCAAAAGCCATCAATTCACATCACTCACATCTTAAACTTGGGTGTGTATAATTACATGCTTACCATTTTCACAGCGTCTTCCTGTGCAGCCACTGGGGCAAACACACTCAAATAATTGTCCTTTATTTTGGCATACACCGCCATGTTGGCATGGATGACTATCGCAAGGCTGAGGATTAGGTGCTGAAAAAAACACAATATAAATACATGATCAAAAATCTATACTAAGATTCTACTAAGAAGAGGATACCGGTGCCAAGTTTGAAAAGAATTTTGCTGTAAGTTATCAGATAACTACGATCACTGATGCAGTGATTTCAAGAACTAAAGGCTTGAGATGAGCAACTAGATAAAGCCCCTAGAGATCGTATTGATTCACTTACCTGGCACTTCATTGCTTTCATCACTTGATTTTCTGTTAAGAAACATAGATTTACGGATTAATCATCTACCAATCGTTAATTACTTATACCTTTTGAAAGACAAAGCTATAATACAAATAGAAAATGACAGTTTACGTATGTAATGAGATGTAAATTGAACAAAAGTAGCTAAAAAAAACCTGACAAACGACCTACACAAATAGTTTACATGCAGGCTTTTCTTAAGCCTTTTATCCCAACTCGTTATTTAAATAAAACTTACACTTAAAGGTCTGCTGAGAAAAACAGAAAGGGCCTACATTTTTTTGAGTTTTTTTGTATATTTTGTATACGACAAACTCAGTAAAATGGAAGAAGACTTCTGCATAGATTGTTCACGTTATCCGTGTCACAATTCACACCAAGGCAACATCTTGACTTTAAGTTTCAGCACATTCTGGAGAAAAACAAATTCTACCAAAATGTGGTCGAATAATTAAACTTACGAGTTGACGTGGTCAGGGTCTGTATGACTGCTGCTGCCAGGGGAAGAGGGGCGGCTCTCTTTACTTGCAGACTTGGTTGGGTTTTGTGTATCACCTAAAGCTTAAATGCAAACAGAATAATTCAACACTGACGTCCAGAGAAACTAGGAAAAGTAAAACATAAAATTTCTTAAATCCTTTAAGGTATAATTTGGAATAAACAAAAGCTGAATTTGGTGAAAACAATGCGCGGGAATTTCATCTGAAGGTAGTCACATGAAATAAAGTGAGAATTGGTGGTTAAATAATATCTTTAAAGGGCATTACTTCTCTACGGTACCAAGTTTGAAAAGAAGCTTGCCGTTGTTATCAGCAAATTACGATCACCGATGCAGTCATGTCAAGAACTAAAGGCTTGAGATGAGCAACGTTATAGGAAAGATAAGGCCCCTATAGAGATCGTGATGATTCACTTACCTGGCACTTCATTGCTTCCAGGATTTGATTTTCTGTTAAGAAACATACATTTTCGGATTAATCATCTACCATTCGTTAGTTACTTATACCTTTGAAAGAGAAAACAAATGAAAATGACATATTACGTATGTAATGAGATGTGATTGGAACAAAAGCAGCTTGAGAAAAAAAACTATTACTTACAAAATCGTCCTACAAAAATAGTTAACATGCAGGGTTTACTTAACCTGTTTTATCCAAGTTCGTTATTTAAAGAAATGTTAAACTTTAAGGTTTGCTGAGAAAAACAGACAAGGCCTTCATGTTTTTTATTTATTTTTGTTGGGGGATTAAACAAAGATCTACCATTTTTGGTCGCATGAATGAAACTTACGAGTTGACGTGGTCAGGGTCTTCATGACTACTGCTGCCATGGGAAGAGGGGCCGCTTTCGTTACTTGCAGACTTGGTTGGGTTTTGTGTTTTTCCTAAAGATTTAATATGAACACATTAATTAAACATTGGCGTTCAGAGAATCGTGGATTAAAATAAATATTGCTTATTAAATTCTTTCAGGTAATACTTGTTATTAACACATCCCGAATTTGGTGATAAAATGCATTGGAATGTCATCGGTAATCAGATCAAAGTTAACGAGAGTTAGTGATTAAATAATAACTTGAAGAGCAATACCTCTCGGGTTTATTGTGTTCAAATTGTGTCAGTGGAGATGAAAAGAAGCAGTATTTGTAACAGTGGCATGTTACACCAGTGCGTAATGATCTGCTCAAGTGTTTTTGGTCTTGATAACTGATTGGCAAAGACCAAACAAAACATAGAGTTGGTGTTCCACAGTTCAGAAGTAACTACGCTCGAACAAGTAAAAATCATTGATACCTAACTGGCATCTAGAACCCATGTACGCTGACGGGCAACTGCATCGGTAGCTGGATCCATAAGGTGAACATGCTCCCCCATGCTCGCAAGGGTTATTCGCACATGGGTCTTGAACAGGTCCTATACATTGTAGTTAAAGTAAGACAAAATTAAACAAAAATATCAATCAATATCAAAAGCCATCAATTCACATCACTCACATCTTAAACTTGGGTGTGTATAATTACATGCTTACCATTTTCACAGCGTCTTCCTGAGCAGCCACTGGGGCAAACACACTCAAATAATTGTCCTTTATTTTGGCATACACCGCCATGTTGGCATGGATGACTATCGCAAGGCTGAGGATTAGGTGCTGAAAAAAACACAATATAAATACATGATCAAAAATCTATACTAAGATTCTACTAAGAAGAGGATACCGGTGCCAAGTTTGAAAAGAATTTTGCTGTAAATTATCAGATAACTACGATCACTGATGCAGTGATTTCAAGAACTAAAGGCTTGAGATGAGCAACTAGATAAAGCCCCTAGAGATCGTATTGATTCACTTACCTGGCACTTCATTGCTTTCATCACTTGATTTTCTGTTAAGAAACATAGATTTACGGATTAATCATCTACCAATCGTTAATTACTTATACCTTTTGAAAGACAAAGCTATAATACAAATAGAAAATGACAGTTTACGTATGTAATGAGATGTAAATTGAACAAAAGTAGCTAAAAAAAACCTGACAAACGACCTACACAAATAGTTTACATGCAGGCTTTTCTTAAGCCTTTTATCCCAACTCGTTATTTAAATAAAACTTACACTTAAAGGTCTGCTGAGAAAAACAGAAAGGGCCTACATTTTTTTGAGTTTTTTTGTATATTTTGTATACGACAAACTCAGTAAAATGGAAGAAGACTTCTGCATAGATTGTTCACGTTATCCGTGTCACAATTCACACCAAGGCAACATCTTGACTTTAAGTTTCAGCACATTCTGGAGAAAAACAAATTCTACCAAAATGTGGTCGAATAATTAAACTTACGAGTTGACGTGGTCAGGGTCTGTATGACTGCTGCTGCCAGGGGAAGAGGGGCGGCTCTCTTTACTTGCAGACTTGGTTGGGTTTTGTGTATCACCTAAAGCTTAAATGCAAACAGAATAATTCAACACTGACGTCCAGAGAAACTAGGAAAAGTAAAACATAAAATTTCTTAAATCCTTTAAGGTATAATTTGGAATAAACAAAAGCTGAATTTGGTGAAAACAATGCGCGGGAATTTCATCTGAAGGTAGTCACATGAAATAAAGTGAGAATTGGTGGTTAAATAATATCTTTAAAGGGCATTACTTCTCTACGGTACCAAGTTTGAAAAGAAGCTTGCCGTTGTTATCAGCAAATTACGATCACCGATGCAGTCATGTCAAGAACTAAAGGCTTGAGATGAGCAACGTTATAGGAAAGATAAGGCCCCTATAGAGATCGTGATGATTCACTTACCTGGCACTTCATTGCTTCCAGGATTTGATTTTCTGTTAAGAAACATACATTTTCGGATTAATCATCTACCATTCGTTAGTTACTTATACCTTTTGAAAGAGAAAACAAATGAAAATGACATATTACGTATGTAATGAGATGTGATTGGAACAAAAGCAGCTTGAGAAAAAAAACTATTACTTACAAAATCGTCCTACAAAAATAGTTAACATGCAGGGTTTACTTAACCTGTTTTATCCAAGTTCGTTATTTAAAGAAATGTTAAACTTTAAGGTTTGCTGAGAAAAACAGACAAGGCCTTCATGTTTTTTATTTATTTTTGTTGGGGGATTAAACAAAGATCTACCATTTTTGGTCGCATGAATGAAACTTACGAGTTGACGTGGTCAGGGTCTTCATGACTACTGCTGCCATGGGAAGAGGGGCCGCTTTCGTTACTTGCAGACTTGGTTGGGTTTTGTGTTTTTCCTAAAGATTTAATATGAACACATTAATTAAACATTGGCGTTCAGAGAATCGTGGATTAAAATAAATATTGCTTATTAAATTCTTTCAGGTAATACTTGTTATTAACACATCCCGAATTTGGTGATAAAATGCATTGGAATGTCATCGGTAATCAGATCAAAGTTAACGAGAGTTAGTGATTAAATAATAACTTGAAGAGCAATACCTCTCGGGTTTATTGTGTTCAAATTGTGTCAGTGGAGATGAAAAGAAGCAGTATTTGTAACAGTGGCATGTTACACCAGTGCGTAATGATCTGCTCAAGTGTTTTTGGTCTTGATAACTGATTGGCAAAGACCAAACAAAACATAGAGTTGGTGTTCCACAGTTCAGAAGTAACTACGCTCGAACAAGTAAAAATCATTGATACCTAACTGGCATCTAGAACCCATGTACGCTGACGGGCAACTGCATCGGTAGCTGGATCCATAAGGTGAACATGCTCCCCCATGCTCGCAAGGGTTATTCGCACATGGGTCTTGAACAGGTCCTATACATTGTAGTTAAAGTAAGACAAAATTAAACAAAAATATCAATCAATATCAAAAGCCATCAATTCACATCACTCACATCTTAAACTTGGGTGTGTATAATTACATGCTTACCATTTTCACAGCGTCTTCCTGAGCAGCCACTGGGGCAAACACACTCAAATAATTGTCCTTTATTTTGGCATACACCGCCATGTTGGCATGGATGACTATCGCAAGGCTGAGGATTAGGTGCTGAAAAAAACACAATATAAATACATGATCAAAAATCTATACTAAGATTCTACTAAGAAGAGGATACCGGTGCCAAGTTTGAAAAGAATTTTGCTGTAAATTATCAGATAACTACGATCACTGATGCAGTGATTTCAAGAACTAAAGGCTTGAGATGAGCAACTAGATAAAGCCCCTAGAGATCGTATTGATTCACTTACCTGGCACTTCATTGCTTTCATCACTTGATTTTCTGTTAAGAAACATAGATTTACGGATTAATCATCTACCAATCGTTAATTACTTATACCTTTTGAAAGACAAAGCTATAATACAAATAGAAAATGACAGTTTACGTATGTAATGAGATGTAAATTGAACAAAAGTAGCTAAAAAAAACCTGACAAACGACCTACACAAATAGTTTACATGCAGGCTTTTCTTAAGCCTTTTA
Source organism: Asterias amurensis (assembly GCF_032118995.1). NCBI lineage: Eukaryota > Metazoa > Echinodermata > Asteroidea > Forcipulatida > Asteriidae > Asterias > Asterias amurensis. Next base: position 20,583,448 of record NC_092654.1, read on the forward strand.
TCCCAACTCGTTATTTAAATAAAACTTACACTTAAAGGTCTGCTGAGAAAAACAGAAAGGGCCTACATTTTTTTGAGTTTTTTTGTATATTTTGTATACGACAAACTCAGTAAAATGGAAGAAGACTTCTGCATAGATTGTTCACGTTATCCGTGTCACAATTCACACCAAGGCAACATCTTGACTTTAAGTTTCAGCACATTCTGGAGAAAAACAAATTCTACCAAAATGTGGTCGAATAATTAAACTTACGAGTTGACGTGGTCAGGGTCTGTATGACTGCTGCTGCCAGGGGAAGAGGGGCGGCTCTCTTTACTTGCAGACTTGGTTGGGTTTTGTGTATCACCTAAAGCTTAAATGCAAACAGAATAATTCAACACTGACGTCCAGAGAAACTAGGAAAAGTAAAACATAAAATTTCTTAAATCCTTTAAGGTATAATTTGGAATAAACAAAAGCTGAATTTGGTGAAAACAATGCGCGGGAATTTCATCTGAAGGTAGTCACATGAAATAAAGTGAGAATTGGTGGTTAAATAATATCTTTAAAGGGCATTACTTCTCTACGGTACCAAGTTTGAAAAGAAGCTTGCCGTTGTTATCAGCAAATTACGATCACCGATGCAGTCATGTCAAGAACTAAAGGCTTGAGATGAGCAACGTTATAGGAAAGATAAGGCCCCTATAGAGATCGTGATGATTCACTTACCTGGCACTTCATTGCTTCCAGGATTTGATTTTCTGTTAAGAAACATACATTTTCGGATTAATCATCTACCATTCGTTAGTTACTTATACCTTTTGAAAGAGAAAACAAATGAAAATGACATATTACGTATGTAATGAGATGTGATTGGAACAAAAGCAGCTTGAGAAAAAAAACTATTACTTACAAAATCGTCCTACAAAAATAGTTAACATGCAGGGTTTACTTAACCTGTTTTATCCAAGTTCGTTATTTAAAGAAATGTTAAACTTTAAGGTTTGCTGAGAAAAACAGACAAGGCCTTCATGTTTTTTATTTATTTTTGTTGGGGGATTAAACAAAGATCTACCATTTTTGGTCGCATGAATGAAACTTACGAGTTGACGTGGTCAGGGTCTTCATGACTACTGCTGCCATGGGAAGAGGGGCCGCTTTCGTTACTTGCAGACTTGGTTGGGTTTTGTGTTTTTCCTAAAGATTTAATATGAACACATTAATTAAACATTGGCGTTCAGAGAATCGTGGATTAAAATAAATATTGCTTATTAAATTCTTTCAGGTAATACTTGTTATTAACACATCCCGAATTTGGTGATAAAATGCATTGGAATGTCATCGGTAATCAGATCAAAGTTAACGAGAGTTAGTGATTAAATAATAACTTGAAGAGCAATACCTCTCGGGTTTATTGTGTTCAAATTGTGTCAGTGGAGATGAAAAGAAGCAGTATTTGTAACAGTGGCATGTTACACCAGTGCGTAATGATCTGCTCAAGTGTTTTTGGTCTTGATAACTGATTGGCAAAGACCAAACAAAACATAGAGTTGGTGTTCCACAGTTCAGAAGTAACTACGCTCGAACAAGTAAAAATCATTGATACCTAACTGGCATCTAGAACCCATGTACGCTGACGGGCAACTGCATCGGTAGCTGGATCCATAAGGTGAACATGCTCCCCCATGCTCGCAAGGGTTATTCGCACATGGGTCTTGAACAGGTCCTATACATTGTAGTTAATGTAAGACAAAATTAAACAAAAATATCAATCAATATCAAAAGCCATCAATTCACATCACTCACATCTTAAACTTGGGTGTGTATAATTACATGCTTACCATTTTCACAGCGTCTTCCTGTGCAGCCACTGGGGCAAACACACTCAAATAATTGTCCTTTATTTTGGCATACACCGCCATGTTGGCATGGATGACTATCGCAAGGCTGAGGATTAGGTGCTGAAAAAAACACAATATAAATACATGATCAAAAATCTATACTAAGATTCTACTAAGAAGAGGATACCGGTGCCAAGTTTGAAAAGAATTTTGCTGTAAGTTATCAGATAACTACGATCACTGATGCAGTGATTTCAAGAACTAAAGGCTTGAGATGAGCAACTAGATAAAGCCCCTAGAGATCGTATTGATTCACTTACCTGGCACTTCATTGCTTTCATCACTTGATTTTCTGTTAAGAAACATAGATTTACGGATTAATCATCTACCAATCGTTAATTACTTATACCTTTTGAAAGACAAAGCTATAATACAAATAGAAAATGACAGTTTACGTATGTAATGAGATGTAAATTGAACAAAAGTAGCTAAAAAAAACCTGACAAACGACCTACACAAATAGTTTACATGCAGGCTTTTCTTAAGCCTTTTATCCCAACTCGTTATTTAAATAAAACTTACACTTAAAGGTCTGCTGAGAAAAACAGAAAGGGCCTACATTTTTTTGAGTTTTTTTGTATATTTTGTATACGACAAACTCAGTAAAATGGAAGAAGACTTCTGCATAGATTGTTCACGTTATCCGTGTCACAATTCACACCAAGGCAACATCTTGACTTTAAGTTTCAGCACATTCTGGAGAAAAACAAATTCTACCAAAATGTGGTCGAATAATTAAACTTACGAGTTGACGTGGTCAGGGTCTGTATGACTGCTGCTGCCAGGGGAAGAGGGGCGGCTCTCTTTACTTGCAGACTTGGTTGGGTTTTGTGTATCACCTAAAGCTTAAATGCAAACAGAATAATTCAACACTGACGTCCAGAGAAACTAGGAAAAGTAAAACATAAAATTTCTTAAATCCTTTAAGGTATAATTTGGAATAAACAAAAGCTGAATTTGGTGAAAACAATGCGCGGGAATTTCATCTGAAGGTAGTCACATGAAATAAAGTGAGAATTGGTGGTTAAATAATATCTTTAAAGGGCATTACTTCTCTACGGTACCAAGTTTGAAAAGAAGCTTGCCGTTGTTATCAGCAAATTACGATCACCGATGCAGTCATGTCAAGAACTAAAGGCTTGAGATGAGCAACGTTATAGGAAAGATAAGGCCCCTATAGAGATCGTGATGATTCACTTACCTGGCACTTCATTGCTTCCAGGATTTGATTTTCTGTTAAGAAACATACATTTTCGGATTAATCATCTACCATTCGTTAGTTACTTATACCTTTTGAAAGAGAAAACAAATGAAAATGACATATTACGTATGTAATGAGATGTGATTGGAACAAAAGCAGCTTGAGAAAAAAAACTATTACTTACAAAATCGTCCTACAAAAATAGTTAACATGCAGGGTTTACTTAACCTGTTTTATCCAAGTTCGTTATTTAAAGAAATGTTAAACTTTAAGGTTTGCTGAGAAAAACAGACAAGGCCTTCATGTTTTTTATTTATTTTTGTTGGGGGATTAAACAAAGATCTACCATTTTTGGTCGCATGAATGAAACTTACGAGTTGACGTGGTCAGGGTCTTCATGACTACTGCTGCCATGGGAAGAGGGGCCGCTTTCGTTACTTGCAGACTTGGTTGGGTTTTGTGTTTTTCCTAAAGATTTAATATGAACACATTAATTAAACATTGGCGTTCAGAGAATCGTGGATTAAAATAAATATTGCTTATTAAATTCTTTCAGGTAATACTTGTTATTAACACATCCCGAATTTGGTGATAAAATGCATTGGAATGTCATCGGTAATCAGATCAAAGTTAACGAGAGTTAGTGATTAAATAATAACTTGAAGAGCAATACCTCTCGGGTTTATTGTGTTCAAATTGTGTCAGTGGAGATGAAAAGAAGCAGTATTTGTAACAGTGGCATGTTACACCAGTGCGTAATGATCTGCTCAAGTGTTTTTGGTCTTGATAACTGATTGGCAAAGACCAAACAAAACATAGAGTTGGTGTTCCACAGTTCAGAAGTAACTACGCTCGAACAAGTAAAAATCATTGATACCTAACTGGCATCTAGAACCCATGTACGCTGACGGGCAACTGCATCGGTAGCTGGATCCATAAGGTGAACATGCTCCCCCATGCTCGCAAGGGTTATTCGCACATGGGTCTTGAACAGGTCCTATACATTGTAGTTAATGTAAGACAAAATTAAACAAAAATATCAATCAATATCAAAAGCCATCAATTCACATCACTCACATCTTAAACTTGGGTGTGTATAATTACATGCTTACCATTTTCACAGCGTCTTCCTGTGCAGCCACTGGGGCAAACACACTCAAATAATTGTCCTTTATTTTGGCATACACCGCCATGTTGGCATGGATGACTATCGCAAGGCTGAGGATTAGGTGCTGAAAAAAACACAATATAAATACATGATCAAAAATCTATACTAAGATTCTACTAAGAAGAGGATACCGGTGCCAAGTTTGAAAAGAATTTTGCTGTAAGTTATCAGATAACTACGATCACTGATGCAGTGATTTCAAGAACTAAAGGCTTGAGATGAGCAACTAGATAAAGCCCCTAGAGATCGTATTGATTCACTTACCTGGCACTTCATTGCTTTCATCACTTGATTTTCTGTTAAGAAACATAGATTTACGGATTAATCATCTACCAATCGTTAATTACTTATACCTTTTGAAAGACAAAGCTATAATACAAATAGAAAATGACAGTTTACGTATGTAATGAGATGTAAATTGAACAAAAGTAGCTAAAAAAAACCTGACAAACGACCTACACAAATAGTTTACATGCAGGCTTTTCTTAAGCCTTTTATCCCAACTCGTTATTTAAATAAAACTTACACTTAAAGGTCTGCTGAGAAAAACAGAAAGGGCCTACATTTTTTTGAGTTTTTTTGTATATTTTGTATACGACAAACTCAGTAAAATGGAAGAAGACTTCTGCATAGATTGTTCACGTTATCCGTGTCACAATTCACACCAAGGCAACATCTTGACTTTAAGTTTCAGCACATTCTGGAGAAAAACAAATTCTACCTTAATGTGGTCGAATAATTAAACTTACGAGTTGACGTGGTCAGGGTCTGTATGACTGCTGCTGCCAGGGGAAGAGGGGCGGCTCTCTTTACTTGCAGACTTGGTTGGGTTTTGTGTATCACCTAAAGCTTAAATGCAAACAGAATAATTCAACACTGACGTCCAGAGAAACTAGGAAAAGTAAAACATAAAATTTCTTAAATCCTTTAAGGTATAATTTGGAATAAACAAAAGCTGAATTTGGTGAAAACAATGCGCGGGAATTTCATCTGAAGGTAGTCACATGAAATAAAGTGAGAATTGGTGGTTAAATAATATCTTTAAAGGGCATTACTTCTCTACGGTACCAAGTTTGAAAAGAAGCTTGCCGTTGTTATCAGCAAATTACGATCACCGATGCAGTCATGTCAAGAACTAAAGGCTTGAGATGAGCAACGTTATAGGAAAGATAAGGCCCCTATAGAGATCGTGATGATTCACTTACCTGGCACTTCATTGCTTCCAGGATTTGATTTTCTGTTAAGAAACATACATTTTCGGATTAATCATCTACCATTCGTTAGTTACTTATACCTTTTGAAAGAGAAAACAAATGAAAATGACATATTACGTATGTAATGAGATGTGATTGGAACAAAAGCAGCTTGAGAAAAAAAAACTATTACTTACAAAATCGTCCTACAAAAATAGTTAACATGCAGGGTTTACTTAACCTGTTTTATCCAAGTTCGTTATTTAAAGAAATGTTAAACTTTAAGGTTTGCTGAGAAAAACAGACAAGGCCTTCATGTTTTTTATTTATTTTTGTTGGGGGATTAAACAAAGATCTACCATTTTTGGTCGCATGAATGAAACTTACGAGTTGACGTGGTCAGGGTCTTCATGACTACTGCTGCCATGGTAAGAGGGGCCGCTTTCGTTACTTGCAGACTTGGTTGGGTTTTGTGTTTTTCCTAAAGATTTAATATGAACACATTAATTAAACATTGGCGTTCAGAGAATCGTGGATTAAAATAAATATTGCTTATTAAATTCTTTCAGGTAATACTTGTTATTAACACATCCCGAATTTGGTGATAAAATGCATTGGAATGTCATCGGTAATCAGATCAAAGTTAACGAGAGTTAGTGATTAAATAATAACTTGAAGAGCAATACCTCTCGGGTTTATTGTGTTCAAATTGTGTCAGTGGAGATGAAAAGAAGCAGTATTTGTAACAGTGGCATGTTACACCAGTGCGTAATGATCTGCTCAAGTGTTTTTGGTCTTGATAACTGATTGGCAAAGACCAAACAAAACATAGAGTTGGTGTTCCACAGTTCAGAAGTAACTACGCTCGAACAAGTAAAAATCATTGATACCTAACTGGCATCTAGAACCCATGTACGCTGACGGGCAACTGCATCGGTAGCTGGATCCATAAGGTGAACATGCTCCCCCATGCTCGCAAGGGTTATTCGCACATGGGTCTTGAACAGGTCCTATACATTGTAGTTAATGTAAGACAAAATTAAACAAAAATATCAATCAATATCAAAAGCCATCAATTCACATCACTCACATCTTAAACTTGGGTGTGTATAATTACATGCTTACCATTTTCACAGCGTCTTCCTGTGCAGCCACTGGGGCAAACACACTCAAATAATTGTCCTTTATTTTGGCATACACCGCCATGTTGGCATGGATGACTATCGCAAGGCTGAGGATTAGGTGCTGAAAAAAACACAATATAAATACATGATCAAAAATCTATACTAAGATTCTACTAAGAAGAGGATACCGGTGCCAAGTTTGAAAAGAATTTTGCTGTAAGTTATCAGATAACTACGATCACTGATGCAGTGATTTCAAGAACTAAAGGCTTGAGATGAGCAACTAGATAAAGCCCCTAGAGATCGTATTGATTCACTTACCTGGCACTTCATTGCTTTCATCACTTGATTTTCTGTTAAGAAACATAGATTTACGGATTAATCATCTACCAATCGTTAATTACTTATACCTTTTGAAAGACAAAGCTATAATACAAATAGAAAATGACAGTTTACGTATGTAATGAGATGTAAATTGAACAAAAGAAGCTAAAAAAAACCTGACAAACGACCTACACAAATAGTTTACATGCAGGCTTTTCTTAAGCCTTTTATCCCAACTCGTTATTTAAATAAAACTTACACTTAAAGGTCCGCTGAGAAAAACAGAAAGGGCCTACATTTTTTTGAGTTTTTTTGTATATTTTGTATACGACAAACTCAGTAAAATGGAAGAAGACTTCTGCATAGATTGTTCACGTTATCCGTCACAATTCACACCAAGGCAACATCTTGACTTTAAGTTTCAGCACATTCTGGAGAAAAACAAATTCTACCAAAATGTGGTCGAATAATTAAACTTACGAGTTGACGTGGTCAGGGTCTGTATGACTGCTGCTGCCAGGGGAAGAGGGGCGGCTCTCTTTACTTGCAGACTTGGTTGGGTTTTGTGTATCACCTAAAGCTTAAATGCAAACAGAATAATTCAACACTGACGTCCAGAGAAACTAAGAAAAGTAAAACATAAAATTTCTTAAATCCTTTAAGGTATAACTTGGAATAAACAAAAGCTGAATTTGGTGAAAAAATGCGCGGGAATTTCATCTGAAGGTAGTCACATGAAAGAAAGAGAGAATTGGTGGTTAAATAATATCTTTAAAGGGCAGTACTTCTCCACGGTACCAAGTTTGAAAAGAAGCTTGCCGTTCTTATCAGCAAATTACGATCACCGATGCAGTCATGTCAAGAACTAAAGGCTTGATTTGAGCAACGTTATAGGAAAGATAAGGCCCCTATAGAGATCGTGATGATTCACTTACCTGGCACTTCATTGCTTTCAGAACTTGGTTTTCTGTTAAGAAACATAATTTTTTTATTAATCATCTACCATTCGTTAATTTACCTTTACCTTGTGAAAGGCAAAACTATATTATATCTAACGAAAACGACAGTTTACTCATATAATGAGTTGAAATGGAAAAAAAAAATAGCTCGAGATAAAACCCCTGATAAACGACCTACACAAATAGTTTACAAACAGGTTCTTTTTAAGCTTTTTTATCACAATTCGTTATTTAAATAAAAGTTAAACTTAAAGGTCTGCTGAGAAAAAACAGATAGGTCCTAAATTTTGTATATTTTTTTAGTCGATAAACTCAGTAAAATGGAACAAGACTTCTGCAGAAATTGTTCACGTTATCCGTCACAATGCACACCAAGGCAACATTTTTGCCTTTAAGTTTCAGCACATTTTGGAAAAACAATAATGTTCTACCAAATTTGAGGTCGCGTGAATGAAACTTACGAGTTGACGTGGTCAGGGTCTTTAAGACTGCTGCTGCCATGGGAAGAGGGGCGGCTCTCTTTACTCGCAGACTTGGTTGGAATGTGTGTATCTCCTAAAGCTTAAGTGCAAACAGAATAATTCAATAATGACGTCCAGAGAAAATTGGAATGGTAAAACATAAAATGTCTTAAAGTTTCAAGGTATAACTCAGCTTGGTGGAGCAATTCTACTAAGAAAAGGATACAGGTGCCAAGTTTGAAAAGAAGCTTGCCGTTGTTATCAGAAAATAACGATAACTGATGCAGTGAATTCAAGAGGCTTGAGATGAGCAACATTATTGGTAAGATAAAGCCCCTATAGATCGTATTGATTCACTTACCTGGCACTTCATTGCTTCCAGGATTTGATTTTCTGTTAAGAAACATACATTTTCGGATTAATCATCTACCATTCGTTAGTTACTTATACCTTTTGAAAGAGAAAACAAATGAAAATGACATATTACGTATGTAATGAGATGTGATTTGAACAAAAGCAGCTCCAGAAAAAAAAAACTATTACTTAAAAAAACGTCCTACAAAAATAGTTAACATGCAGGGTTTACTTAACCTGTTCTATCCAAGTTCGTTATTTAAAGAAATCTTAAACTTTAAGGTTTGCTGAGAAAAACATACAAGGCCTTCATGTTTTTTATTTATTTTTGTTGGGGGAAAAAACAAAGATCTACCATTTTTGGTCGCATGAATGAAACTTACGGTTTGACATGGTCAGGGTCTTCATGACTACTGCTGCCATGGGAAGAGGGGCCGCTTTCTTTACTTGCAGACTTAGTTGGGTTTTGTGTATCACCTAAAGCTTAAATGCAAACAGAATAATTCAATACTGACGTCCAGAGAAACTTGGAATGGTAAAAAAACTAAATGAGAAGACGATACAGGTCCCAAGTTTGAAAAGAAGTTTGCTGTTGTTATTAGAAAATTACGATCACTGATGCAGTCATGTCAAGAACTAAAGGCTTGAGATGAGCAACATTATAGGTAACATAAAGCCCCAAAAGATCGTATTGATTCACTTACCTGGCACTTCATTGCTGTCAGAACTTGATTTTCTGTAAAGAAACACATATTTTCGGATTAATCGTCTTCCATTCATAAATTACTTATACCTTCTGAAAGAGAAAGCTATAACGACAATTGAAAATGATAGTTTACGTATGTTATGAGATGTAAATTGAACAAAAGTTTAACTGGAAAAAAAACCTTGGAAAAATGACCTACAAAAATAGTTTACATGCAAACTTTTTATAAACCTTTCTATCCAAGTTCATTATTTAAATAAAACTTGAATTTTAGGCATGCTGAGAAAAAATGGGGCCTTCAAGTACCATGTTATTTATTTTGTACTCTAAAATGAATAAATGAACTAAAATGAAAAAAGCCTACTGCATACGGTTTTTTTGTCACGATATCGGTAACAATGCACAATGAATCAATGTGTTGGTTTAAAGTTTCAGCACATTATAAAGATCTACAAGATCTACAATACTCGTGGTCGCATGAATGAAACTTACGAGTTGACATGGTCAGGGTAAGTTTGACTGCTGCTGCCGGAAAGGCCGCTTCCTGTAGCTCCTTTGATGGTGTCCAACAGTTTATTTTCTAAAATTATAGAGAAAACATCATGACATGAAAGGTGTAGATTCGTATATGATTCTACCTTTAACTGTAGATTCATTACGAATCTACACTTGATCGAGATAGTATTTGAATGTGCGGCAGCTGCAATACTGAGAGCTTTAATAATTGTCTCTTGGTCCACATATTTTTCTCTTTATAGAAGATTGTACATCAAATGAATGATGACTAGTAGTTTAGCATAATATACACATATTGACTGGCAACGAGGTTACTAGTATACGTCTATTCCCACGAGGGACTTTGAGTGACCAGAAGGGCGACCTATTTCCCGAGGCCGAAGGCCAAAGGAAATAGGCCCCTCTTCTGGTCACTCACAGGCCCGAGCGGGAATAGACGTACACTAGTTACCGAATTGTGCCAGTCAATGTGTGTTTTATAACACAGGTCGGTCTTAAAATGTCAAATAAGAACAGAAAAAGGAATTTTGTAGTTTGTTCACGGTTCAAGTCAAGAGAGGGCGCTGTTACCGCGGGCACTATTTGCAAAGACTAGTGCCCGCTCTGGTACTATTCCCGCAAATTACGCGCGCGCGGTCACTAGCCTATATTAGTTCATCCCACGTGACCGTGTTTCAGCCAACCAGAATACAGAAAAAGCAAGAGGTGTGTTATCACTACAAATATTTATGCACGAGTAATTCTACGAGTCCACACTCATTGTTGAGAAATAATAACGTCCACAGTTAACAAATGTTTTCGTGCCATACGTTTCCATCGGTGATGCTCGAATAGCTCTCGCACTCGGAACTTGAAGGGTTATTTTTGACACTTCAACCACATATCAACATCAAAATTCGTCTGTCATTATATCACATGGGGGAATATTGGTAAGATTCGCAGGTACTTGGACAATAGTGCCACTGAAAAGGTCATTCATGCAGTTTGCTAATTACCTCTTGTCTTGACAAAGTCTTTGCTCTTTCTTCTCTACAGTCTCCCTTACGACCAACTATCCCGTCTTTAATGCCTCCAAAACACCGCATAGTGACACTGTCTAGAAAATCATGTTCTTTCACCCCCATATTGAAACAACTTCACTGGTTCTCTCCTATCAAGGAATCTTCGATCAAGTGCCATACATCATTGAAAGTCTCAGCTGCGCCACGCATCTGGAACTCTCTACCACCTAATTTTAGATCTTGTCTTTGTATCACACAATTCAAATCTCTTCTTAAAACTTATCTAATGTCACAGGTTTTTAAGGACTGCATTTATTGTGTCTGTTGCTGATTTGTTGCTTTCGTTTTGTTTTTACTGCGCCTTGAACACCCAGCGTAGTTATGTTCGCATTGCAAGTCAATTGTTAAATCTAATTCGTATATTGCTGCTACTAGTTAATAACTTTGGGAGAATAGTTGTCAGAGAGTAGTAATCCATTCTTTACTCGCATCTTTAACTTGGGTGTATATAGACGATTTGACCTATGTTTACATTCAAACTGCCCCCTGTTGACAAACCACTGTATACGTCATGTTTCGCCGGGCAAAAAGACGCGTAGTCATGGTAAAAGTGCATACACTTTCTAGCTGGCTGCCAAAACACAAAGGTTTTGCCCGGCGGTATGCGCGCGAACCATGTTATGGTTTTCGAGTGACGTCAGATGTCACATCGTCTATAAGACGGTTTGAAACGTACATACCTAGTTCACAGCGTGTTCCCGAGCAGCCACTGGGGCAAACACACTCATATGTTGTTCCATGATTATGGCATATACCACCATGTTGGCATGGATGACTATCACAAGGCTGAGGACTTGGTGCTGAAAAGAAATAAAAAATAAAAATAAGAAATACAAAAAGATACCCTCAAAAGAATAGCACAAAGAGGGTGCATTTTCATAATTTCGAGAACAGTGCCTGTTTATTCTTTTTTAAAGGTGAGTTAACATGTGTGAAAACTAGCAGTATTTCTTTTGGTTGAATGTCACTACCAGCACAAAGACTTTTTAAAACACTTGACCTGGTGTTGATAATACTGATTGTTTTTACTTCAAACTGTCACTGACAGAACAAAGACAATGTTTATTTATTTCCTTTATTTAGCCAGGGTGAGCCAAATTTCAATTTAAACCCTGCAAAATTACATTGTTAAAGAACAAACAAATACAACATGTTAGATTCAGTGGGCCTTTAGGCAAATGTTAAAAACATGCAATGAATAATTTCAGAATTTTCCGGCTTCCAATGTGTAAGCATCTATCAAAGTGTGATGAATAAATTGAATGTTTTGCTAATATTTTGGATGAACAATCATCGAGATAAAAACTGGACTACAAACGACAACAAATCAAATGTAAACTCTCTAAAACACTCCCGAATCTGGTTTTTATCACTAAAACGTTCAAAACAGTGACCTCGTGGTGACCTTTACTTCCGATTCAGCCGGAAGTGTGACCTTCTCAAGAACTACACCATCGATTTGTATTAAATCTATACCCAGTTATAGACTCATTGGGCATAAGCCTTTAAAAACAGTGTACCCATGCTGACCTTTACTTCCGGGTCAACCGGAAGTGGGGCCATATCTAAAAAAAGTACACATCCGATTTTCAAACTTGTTTTCAGTTATAGGCTCATAGGCATTGGAGCTTAGCTGCGGTAAACGTGACCCCATGTTGACAATTACTACGGGAAGATGGACTATATCTCCAGAGCTACAGAACCGAATTTAATTTATTTTTCAGTCATAGACTCATTGGACATTGGAAACTAGCCTTTGGTAACCGTTCTTTATTTAAGCATAAGCAAAACAAAACTGATAGGTTTAGTAGTTTATGATATGAACTTAAGGATACGTTTTTTTTACCGTGTTGTTCATGAGAGCCTCCTGTTGAAAAACCCCTGCAGAAGAAAAAAAGTTAAGAAAAACAAAAACGAATATCGATTATCAACTACCGAAAGGCAAAGTGTTTTCAGATTGTTCCAAAGGTTTTGAGCAGCTCCATTAAACAACCTTTGACGAAGACTTTGTGGTTTGTAATGTTGTGAGAATCCTTGTATCTGAGCTGTAGCGGAGTGTGCGATTTGGCTGGTAAGGTGTAATTAATTCATTCAGAGACAGAGGGAGCAGTTTCGATCGAACATGATGTATATGTGATTATTAACGGTTTAGTATCCGACACATTTTGAGAATTGCACAATACAGCAACCCCTATTAACAAAATGCCAGTAAAATGTAAAGTGGTTAGGGTCAGGGGTATATTATAAATTTACATGTAAATATTTACGTTAAATAATAAATTTACACTTGGCACCTAATACAACCCGTCGTGCAGACAGGCAGCTCCAGATGTGGCATCCACATGACTACGTCATACTGAGGTTTTGCGCATGCGTCAATTCGTCACCAACGTTGTCTGAACGAGTCGAGGACCCCACAGCTATGATTTTGACGTTCACTCGAAATAAATAAAAAACCGTGACGACGCAAAGAGTACGCATTGTGGTGCTTGAATTGCTCCCGCAGAATACTCCCACGCTTATTTAACCAATCGAGGGCATGCATTTTTAAGTTATCGTTTTTATTCTAGTATCGTGGAGTACGCACGCGCAGAACCCCAAATTCACCGCTAACCCGTGAAATACGCTTGTCGTAAGCACATAATTCCCTGCTTCCGTAAGCGCAGATTCTGTGCTTACGGTAAGCAGAGCCATGAAATTGGGCCCTGGGCAACAGAAGCCATGGCCTCCGTGTGAAGTTCCACGCCTGTGAGAGTTATCGAGGCACGTGTGACCGGGCCTTTAAGCTGCCCATTCCTACCGAGCTGCATAGATTTGAACAATGTTCTTGACGAAACACACAATTATAAGCCGAACCGAAGTTTTTTTCTCACTCACCCGCTTCCTTTTGTACTTTCCTGAGACCCAGAACCTCCTCTAGAAATAGAGTAACCGTCGACGCTGTAGATAGCTGTATTTCAAAGGAATTCATGACTATTGAATGCAATCCCGAAATAAAATGTATGGTGTGTGTGGAGTCGTAGCATTTTAATTAGTTTGTAATTAACCAAAAGGGGTAACGGTAAGTTGCATGTCTTCAAACACAACAATGTTACACTTTAAAGGATAATTATTTTTAAAAAAAATTAAATAAATCGCTAACAATGTAAACACTTGTGAAAGTTTAAAATCGATCGGCTATCTGGGTCACGAGAAAGTATGACTTTACCTACAAAATATTTTCAAAGTAATGATTGTTACTATCATCGTTAGACCCGTTTAAGTTTTATGTAAACCTCTGATCTTAGACGAGTTCAAAATTGTCAATTTTATTCTATAGCCAGGGCAAACGATGAAGTTGATCAAATATGTCAACACATAGCTTTCACATAAGTTTGTTGTGAAATGACATGTTGAAATAGGTATTTTTGTTGCCCAAAACAAGTTGGTAAACTGGAATATTTTCAGCCCATCTTTCTGTTTGAAAAAGCCAACACAAACAAATGGCTGACCTTTATGCAAAATAAACTCACTTACCAAGGAACAAAAATATCAGACTGCAGAAAGCGATATCAAAGCAGAATCGCCCCATTTTGGCTCCTTCAGAAGTTTCAAGACTCCTGTGGTCTGTCAAACTAGGAAAAAATACAACAGATTGGCATTATCAAGCCTGCATTCCACAATAGGGTGGCATTATTAGGCATGCGTTCCACAATAGGGAGGCATTGTTAGGTATGCATTTCCAACAGGGTGGCAACTTTAGGCCTGACCAACAGGGTGGCAACTTTAGGCCTGCATTTCCAACAGGGTGGCAATATTAGGCTTTCATTCCCAACGCGGTGACAATACTGAGGCTCGCATTCCCAACAGGGTGGCATCCCGGACAGGCCGACAATAGTACACATAGGCCTTCACGGAGTAGAGGGCATGCATTCCCAACAGGGTGGCATTGATAGGCATGCATTCCCTAATGGGTGACAATGGGTGCGTTCGTTTAGCTTCCCTGGGTCTACCCCGCGGTTCAACTCGGGTGAGCCCCTGACAAGAGCTAAACGAACGACCACTCACCGCTCTCGTTGTGACCCACTCCACAAGCAGGGCACTCGGGGATGACCTGGGTGAGCCCCTGGAATGACGTCAAAAGCTATTCAAACGCACCTGAGCAGACCAGGGATGACCCAGGGAAGCTAAACGGACGCACCCATTATGAGGCATGCATTTCAACATTGAGGCATTATGGGGCACGCATTTTAAAACACGGTGGTATTATTAGGTCTGCATTTCCAACGTGGTGGCAATATTAGGCCTGCATTTCCAACAGGGTGTCAATATAAACTGCGCCAACAAAGTATCTAAACACTTACAAATGGTCAGATTTATCGGTACCTAAAATAGTATACAACAAAATAATTATACATTTTTATTCACCGTTAATTTCTGCACATGTTGACACCTATTGTGTTCCGATACGATGTTGTTTGGTGGTTTTATGGGCACTTGGGTGGCTGGAGGTCGAATTTCAAAAGTTGCAAAAGCCCCTATCCCAATTCCAAAAGGGAACTCTCGTAAGCATCACACACAGACAAAATCAAGACAGAAGACACACACTCGTTTTGTTTATTTGACCATGAAATTTATTGCCGTATCTTTAACTTTCAAACTGCTGATATACTGTCCTCCATTCTTGGTGTGTCCCCCATCAATGTCCTGAACGGCAAGGAGTCGTCTTCTCATACTCCCAATGAGACCTCTGATCTTTCCCTGGTCATTCCCTTGTCATTTCCTGATCAGGATGCGTCGCAATCCCTCGAGAGTGGCGTCAGGCTAGATGGACTTGTTCACTTTCTTCTTCGCAGAAGTCACCCTCGGACGGCTACTCCTTGGCAGGTCGTCCACAATTCCCTGAATTTGGTAGCGATTCCACCATTTACTGACCGTCGCTGATAAGGTTCCAACTTGATGAGCTGCAGCTCGAATCGACATACTGGCTTCTATCAAACCAACGATCCGTCCCCTTTCCCGTTTGGTCAGTTGAGCCATCTTTCATGTTATCTTGAAACACCTTTCTCTGTCTTACCATATCGGGGAATCTGGCTCTTAACCCATATGATGTATGCCTCCCATCTTTGGTCCCTTTGCTTGGTTACTGACAATTAATGCTGTATGTTCATCGCAACCGATTTATCCAACATGCGACAAAAACAAATCATTCATAAAAGGCGGGCAAAAGAAACGATTTAGCTTGAATAGGGGCTTTTGCAACTTTTGAAATTCGACCTTAAGCCACTCAAGAGCTAGTCTTGGTCCCAAGACCATTGGTGTTGCGCGGTCACACACAACCAACGTTCCGATTATGCACGGCAAAAACTGTCCACGCTTGTAATGAACGAACGCTAGCGGGCGCTCTGTTTCTCTGATTTAGATCTCACCATGGTCTTGAATATTTGCAACGACGGGTTTTAACTTTTTTATTGTTTTTCGGCAAATCTCCCCCGACTTTCCGGTGGAGCCAATCAGAGGCTGCGTTGCGGTTGGCTCATGAATAATTCATCAGTGTTGTGCATGTAGTGTACAATGCATGCAGTAATTCCATTGCATGACTTTTGCTTTACTCTGTGTGTGGGTATATATGTTTTTCATCGGAGTATAATAATGTCCAGATCAGTAGGATTTGAAACTTTGACACAGGGTGGAAATACGATAAAGAAAGGTTTGTGGTACCAGCACAAACATTTCTGTGTATAATGTCCAGATCCAGACACCTGCATTGCCATGATATGCAGCTTGAAATGCGATCGTGGCGTTATGCTCCCGACGTGCCAGGGCCCATCACTGATGAAGCCTGTATTGGCTAAACAATTTGCTTATAGTTAGCACAAAATAGTATTGCTTAGCAGAAACTGGTTGCCAGCCAATTTGTAATTAAATTTGAAATTTTGTAGTGCCCAAGTAAATTTTTGGATAGTAAAGAAATTGTGTACAGTATTTTCTGCCAAACAGATATTAACTGGTGGGCCCTGTAGTGTTATTCACAGTAAAAGTTTTTTAATCTAGGGGGAAGGAAATCTTGAGGGATTCAAAAGCATCTTTGTGAGAACGTATTTTGAAACGTAACCGTAGCTGGCATGCATATCTTGGAACGTAAGCGTAGCTTGACTTGGGATTGAAAGCGTACTTTTTGATATTGTAGCGTAACCTATTAGTATCTTGGAGTGTATAAGCGTAGCTGAGTAGCTGCGTAGCTTGGAACGTAACAGTATCTTTTGGTGGAGCGTAAGCATATCTTGGAACATAATTCATAGCTGCGTATCTTGGAACGTAAGCGTAACTTGACATGGGATTGAAAGCGTACCTTTTGATATTATGGCGTAACTTGAAGGAACGTAAGCAGATCTGTAAGCGCAGCTGAGTAGCTGTGTAGCTTGGAACGTTGACATCTTTTGGAACGTAAGCATATCTTGGACTGAAGCGTAGCATCTTGGAACATAAACGCAGCTGCGTATCTTTGAACGTAGGCATAGCTTGACTCGGGCTTGGAAGCGTACTTTTTGATATTATAGTGTAACTTGAAGGAACGTAGACCTAAGCGTATCTTGGAACGTAAACGTAGCTGCGTATCTTGGAATGTAAGCGTAGCTTGACTCGGGCTTGAAAACATACCTTTTGATATTATAGTGTAACTTGAAGGAACGTAGACCTAAGCGTATCTTGGAACGTAAACATAGCCGAGTAGCTGCGTAGTTTTGAACGTAACCAAATAACATTTTTTGGGAATGTAGTCGTAACAATATCTTTTGGAATAACTCATGAGAAATTTCGAGTTTTGATTGCTTGTCCAGCGGCGACTACTGCTATTCAACTCCCAGTTATTTGAGGCGAATAGTCGGGTCATTAAATTCCACTAGTTGCCCAGTTTAATCATTACCTCAAAAATAACTCTTCATTCACAGAATTAAAAAAATAATACTTTGTTTGACAAAATTATGCTTTGAGGGAATTTTGTTTTAGCATTATTTTTATTTAAACCTTTTATAAAAAATTCTCATAATTTTTTTAAGCTACTCACACAATAACACTGTCAATATAACAATATGCGATATTCCTAGGTTTTGACATCATCAAAATTACCTGAAAACTCATAACAAAATGAAATTAGGGGCCATGAATTAAAATGGAACATATTGGAACGTTGCGATCATAAGAAACAACGGATTCGACACCCGCAAGCTGGGAGTTCATAGCGCCTGGGATTTAACACCTTCAACCCCACGAGACACGGCATGGGCGGTACGTGATATTCCACAAGGCTTATTTCACGTTCCGATTGCTCCACGCCGTGGGGCCATACAGCGTCCGATACACGGACTCTTTGAATGCTAATTTTACGTTCGATTTTTTACCATTATTTACGATTTCAAATCGTCACGTATCCATAATCTGAATAGGTACCTATACTTAAAATTTCATTGTTTTCCTTTTAATAGGCCTATAATGACCACGGAATCACTCTTTGAGCAAAGATTATTAAAAAAAGACCGCCGATCATATTGACCTTTGACTCGATCTAGTTTGAATAGTCATCTTCAATTCGTCACGTGATATGAATATTGCATACATTAAAAGTAATTTACATAGTCTGGCCACGCCTTCAATTTGCAAATATCCAAGACCATGGTGAGCACAGGACATAGTGAGATCCGTAAATCAGAGAAACAGCGCCCGCTAGCGTTCGTTCATTACAAGCGTGGACAGTTTTTGCCGTGCATAATCGGAACGTTGGTTGTGTGTGACCGCGCAACACCAATGGTCTTGGAACCAAGACTACTCAAGAGCCCATGAATCCACCAAACAACATCGTAGCGCAACACTAGATGTGTCAAAATGTGCAGAAATTAACGGTGACTCGAAATGAATAATTATTTGTTGGCATACTATTTCAGGTTCCGATATATCTGACCATTTGTAAGTGTTTAGATACTTTATTGGCGCAGTTTATTATTAGGACTGTATTTTCAATATGGTGGCAAGGCCTGCATTTACAATAAGTAAAGGTAGACATTCCTCAGCACGGTTGCATTATTGAATGTCCCATCACTGGCCCTAACTATTTTTCTTAAAGGAACACGTTGCCTTGGATCGGTCGAGTTGGTCTTTGAAAATCGTTCTGTGACCCTTTGTTGTAAAATGTATATGGTTAGAAAGATATTGTAAAAGTAGAATACAATGATCTACACAAATATGCCTCGAAATTGCGTGGTTTTCTTTTTACCCTGTCGACTCACACGGTCGGCCATTTATGGGAGTCAAAATTTTGACTCCCATAAATGGCCGACCGTGATAGTTCGCGACGTAAAAGGAAAACCGTGCAGTTTCGAGTGATACTTGTGTGGATCATTTTATTCTACTTTTAAAACATCTTTCTAACCATATGCATTTCATAAGAAACGGTTTCAAACGCTTTTAATAGACCAACTCGTCCGATCCAAGGCAACGTGTTCCTTTAAGTTCAAATATTTTAGTGAGAAGTTACTTCTTTTTAGAAAACTACATTATATCAGAGCATGATCAGAGGTAGTCGTTCTTCACAAAATATGTTTATCATCAAGAACTCTCCGTTGCTCGTTGCCAAGTAGGCCCAAGTTTGTGGTATAAAAAATTAGAGTAATAAACCAAAAACGTATCCAGTTCGAAAGCAAAACAAAACGTTGTCTGTCCACCCTTAACCAAGAAATACGTCGTCGTGTTTGTTAGGAAATTAATAATCGAGGAGAGAAATACTCACAATGCCCGTTGTACTACTGCTGCCTGGCGCTCCGCTCAAGCAAGTGTAGAATAAGAGCCCAAGTAACGTGATTTTACTATTGACCGCAACCTTGTTGAGTTGGCTAGTTTTATCTTTTTTACCTTTTTTGTTTTATATTATAACTTCAATTCAATAAAATCAATGATTTGCCAATTGCTTTTGTGTCAATACATTGAGGGCGATGAATAGGTGGTGTACAGCTGGAGTTAGCAGATGAAGACCTAACGGACCAAGGTAATACAGGAATAGCACTTTACCCAGCACTATAGTGTATGGTTTTATATTGTGTTGAAATAATATAGACGTAATAACATGAAGGTTGGGTTTAAACGCCTTTGGATCAATACAACTTTATATGTTTTTTAGGCTAGACAATATAATTTAAGTTGACCTGGATCAATGTATGATTGACTAGTATCTCTAATATAACCAATACTGTAGCGAGGACTAGTATCTCTAACCAATACTGTAGCGAGGACTAGTATCTCTAACCAATACTGTAGCGAGGACTAGTATCTCTAACCAATACTGTAGCGAGGACTAGTATCTCTAACCAATACTGTAGCGAGGACTAGTATCTCTAACCAATACTGTAGCGAGGACTAGTGTATCTAACCAATACTGTAGCGAGGACTAGTATCTCTAACCAATACTGTAGCGAGGACTAGTATCTCTAACCAATACTGTAGCGAGGACTAGTATCTCTAACCAATACTGTAGCGAGGACTATCTCTAACCAATACTGTAGCGAGGACTAGTATCTCTAACCAATACTGTAGCGAGGACTAGTATCTCTAACCAATACTGTAGCGAGGACTAGTATCTCTAACCAATACTGTAGCGAGGACTAGTGTATCTAACCAATACTGTAGCGAGGACTAGTATCTCTAACCAATACTGTAGCGAGGACTATCTCTAACCAATACTGTAGCGAGGACTAGTATCTCTAACCAATACTGTAGCGAGGACTAGTATCTCTAACCAATACTGTAGCGAGGACTAGTATCTCTAACCAATACTGTAGCGAGGACTATCTCTAACCAATACTGTAGCGAGGACTAGTATCTCTAACCAATACTGTAGCGAGGACTAGTATCTCTAACCAATACTGTAGCGAGGACTAGTATCTCTAACCAATACTGTAGCGAGGACTAGTATCTCTAACCAATACTGTAGCGAGGACTAGTATCTCTAACCAATACTGTAGCGAGGACTAGTATCTCTAACCAATACTGTAGCGAGGACTAGTATCTCTAACCAATACTGTAGCGAGGACTAGTATCTCTAACCAATACTGTAGCGAGATACAGTATTTTCAAAGAAAGCCAACATAAATTATGGCCATGATACTTGACTAGATACAAACATGAAGAAAACATAAATGTCAACCAACTAATCAAGCGACTTGTAAAAGAAAGAAATTATAAATAATAGTAAACTTGCGGGTACAACCATGTGTAAATCTATTTTGTAGAGTGTTGGCTCAGCTCGACGTTTCGAACAGTAAACTCTGCTTTTGTTCAGAAGAGAGCTCCAAAAGACGAGCATTTGCATCGAGGATAAAATAAATATAACTTGGTTTTCGGCGTTTGTCTAACGAAATTAGTATATGCCTATCATTTGTATCTTTATTCACAATGACTTTTACCCAAAACAGTTGCTACGTCGCCATGTGCTTTGAAACACAAGCCGCAGTAAGTTAACTTTTCGACATCATAAAAAAGAGGCAAAACGAAGTTTGATTGATTTTGCTATTATGTTATTCCGTCCTCGAGTCTAAATCTGCATACTCTATCACGTGCAGCGGCTGTTTTATATAACCTTGCTTTTGACAGCTCAAATATTGATCGATTTGTTGCTGATTTTGATTACTTTTTTTGGCTTTCCTGAAACGGTAGATGTACATGTAAACTTACAGTGCCTTTTGAGTTTGTGTGTTAGTCCAACCCTACTTTACAAATAATTTATATAAAAAAAAAAAAAAACTTTAAGAGAACCTAATGAATATTTTAAAGGGAAGGTACACGTTTGATAATTGTCAAAGACCAGTCTTCTCACTTGGTGTATCCCAACTTCAACATAAATCAACAAGGCTGTGAACAGTTTAGCTCATTTGGTTACCGAAGTTGTAAAAAAAAATGATGAGAGAAAAATACCCTTATTGTACGAATTTGTGTGTTTTCAGATAAAATAAAAGACTTCTGGCTAGAAGTCTTAGTGAGAAATTACCTCTTTCTCAAAATCAATGTTCCTTATAGAGGGAGCCAATTCTCACGATGTTTTTTTTTTTTTTTTACTATTAACAGCTCTCCAATGGTGTTACCAAGTGAGTTTTTAAGTTAAATTGTTTTGAGTAATTACCAACCGTGTACCTTCCCTTTAACTTAGAAAAAAAACTGCGAAGTGTCTAAACTTTTCGTATGTGGCAATCGTCACCAAGAAGTGGCAAGTGTTTTATCATCAAGTATCACCCAAGAACACATCCAATGTATCCTACATGAAATACACAATTTAGGAATGATATTTTGTTCAAGACCAAAGCATTTATTTTTACCTTCTTCAGCATCTCAGCTGTTTCTCTGAAGTTGCATGATTATCCGTTAATTCATTTATAAATGGATATGGCAGTGATGTTACGTGATGAGTACAAAATCACAGTGTCACTGCCGCCATTTTTATTGAGTCCGTGTTCGGTGTACTAAAGTGAGCAGAACTTGAAGTCGTTTGCCAAGCAGGGACTGCAGGACCCCGCTCTATCAATGCCTTGACCCTATGAAAGCCAATTGTACATTGATGAATGGCATCTTACAATAACAACACATTAACAATACACCAGACTAGACTCCGAAGCACCAAGTTGTCAATTTAGTGGTATATCAGTTATGTTGGTGCTCTTTTCTTTCTAAATAATAAGCACAATCTTACCAGCTCTGAAATTGTCGTCCGGGTGTGTTAGAACGAGTTTCTATATTCAACAACAATCTTGTTTAATGCCGTTGTTTTTAAAATCCATTGGCCTTCACATTCCTAGTTTTTGTTGGTTGTTGTTTGTTTGTTAATTCTTTGTACTCGGGTCTTCAAAGTTGATGACTCAAAACCTCAAAATGTGCGCAAGGACTGAGCCCGATCAAATTGGTCGGACCTATATACAGAAAAAGAAGTCTTTATGGAAACTAATTGTAGGGCTTATTTAACCGAGGTGAAACGATGTAGGGCCAATACATTCAAGAGAAGAAAAAAAAACTGAGAGAAAATAAGATCAGAAGGTTATCGACTCCAATTGGTGACCCAAAACAAATTGTTTTCTTCAAAATGACAACTGTGCAGGGAAACAAGGCCGGTTCAAAGTCGGGTACTTAAGTATATATACTTGTTTTCGTTAGAATAACAAGTTCAACATCATCATTGATGCTCAGCACAAAATTAGCCCAGAACAATGCAAGTTTGACAGCTGGAATGGATTACAGGCCTAAAATAGCATTGCATCAGTATTGATTTCAGATAGTATGTTCCCGCCATTCAATTCGGATTCTCTCCAAATCAACAATTTAAAACGTAGGCCCTATTGTGTACATCGCGTAGTGTTGGTGGCTTGTTTACGCCAATGAATGATTATATTTGATTGCAGTGTATTAAGCTTTTCCAGATGGGTTTATTCGCATTGTTTTGGCAAGGCCTTACCCGTTTAATATTTTCACCAAAGAATTTGTCGAAAGAGAGGGGAGGGCAAGGATTTTTTTTTTAAAGTAGCACAACAAGGGAATCACAAACAAGTGTAAGGGGGAAAGAATACACAACACACGAACTATACACGTAAGGACAAACTGTACATTCACCTGTTATACATGTTTTTGAAAAGAAGAAAAAACAGTAAAGAGGCCATTATGAAGGTATTTGATTCAAAACAATAGCACCAGCATAACAGAGTGATGTTTAAAACATTCAACATACGACATATGAACATTATTGGAGAACACGTGCTATACAAAGTTCCCTTCTCTGCTTGGTGGTTATACTTAGACTCAAGTCCCAATCCCGTGCCAGTCTCAGAAAACCATTGCTTTGTGATGCTCTGCATTCCCCACCACAATATCTACATTTGACGGCGGTGGGTATGCCTATGGAGACCTCTCGCACGAGAATGGGACTTGAATCAAGTCTACTCAGTGGTCTGCACAATGATGTATTCACATCAACAGTCGAATTTTTCAAAGTCCTAGCAGCTCTATTTTTATTGTAGTCTGAGAAGGGCTTTTTTATTGTTCAAGAAACAACTACCCCAGACAGAACTAGCGTGGCCACAACATTGTTGAACGGTTGTTTGATAACTATTGTTAAGTAACCGTCTTTATAACACCCCTTACAAGTATTCTGCCTGCTCATTGGTTTAGAGCGCGTCACATGACATGTCTTAGTTTTGCTAGACGACGGCCGTGTGATAGTGCGTCGGTTTGCCATGCGCTAGTCCGAAGACTAGCACACGGCGCCATGCGCTAGTCCGACAGACTAGCACACGGCGTGCAGTACCCAGACGTCCGTTGCGTGCACGAGGATGATAAATTAATAGTCTGTAACCATTTCGGATTGCACGACACTACATGCAACACAGTCAGTAAAAGTGTTTGCAATCTGTATTCGCATCGTCCGTGGATTGTAGCATTCAGGTCTGTAACTTAATAATAATAGTACAGTATTTAGAAATGTTTGGGGTGTTATAAAACAAATATTGACTGCTTTTACTCGTGCAATGGTTAAAAACTATGACTCCCTCAGTGATCCCCGGAGCGTTCTATTTTCCCTCGGCTTCGCCTCGGGAAAATAGAACGCTCCGGGGATCACCTCGGGAGTCATAGTTTTAACCATAGCACTCGAAGCAGTCAATATTTGTATAATATCGACAGTAGTATGTCTATATCGAACCCCGTCACATCACAAGGCAACTTTTACAGGCAACCTGGACGCAACCAACTGCGGTGCATGCTACACGAGTACTTCGCGCTTAAGTATTTTTTCAAACATACATAATGTCTTACGATTCTAAATACAATGTGAACATTCTAGTATGTGATGGCATTTTCTTCATGGAGGTTGCCTTTATATTGCCTCGAGTGACATGGGTTTTAGTATACATGTATATGTGACCCGCTCTGTGAAAATGAGTCAGATGTAGGAAATTTCAGGAATTGAGTTTTATGCATGGCTGGAAAGAACACATCAGCAGCAGTAATTTGCTATGTGTCTAAGCTTTGGCGTTACTCCCGTTTTTTTTTTTTTCGTTTTTTTTTTCCACATTAAACTGTCCATAACTTAATATTGCATTGGCGACATGTGACTCATTTTCACAGAGTGAATCACATATATATAGAGAGAGAGTGATCTTAAAAGCAACTGGTTTGCATATACCTATGACATGCAAATCAAACTTGAAAGATCGGAATGAGTACCACTTATAGTAATTATACCACAACCTTTAAATGGGTGGATAATGTGTGATCCATAACTGTATAACCCTTAATGCCGACAGTATCTTTAGTCCTCAAAATCGGTATCATCTTTAGCGCGAAAGTTCCCTTTGTATCTCTCTTTATTGTCAATCAAGTCAACAAAGGATTAATATAATTTACCCCATTATTAAAACCAATAAGGCACTGGACACTAGAGGTAATTATTGTTGACATAAAAACTTACTTCTTAAAGCTTACTTCTAAACCATATTTTAAACTTGTTGGTCAGTCCCCAAGCTACGGAATGGATGCGTCTCTAATTTGAACCAACCATTTAGTTCAGCCCATACAACACTATACGAAATTAACAAGCATTAAGACATTCTGTTGCATGCTATAGATTGTTTTATTTATTGCTTTCGCGTTCATCAACGTGACCAGACAGTTCTCCCTCCACTTGTGTCTTCAATGGTATTTTACAGTTATGATGTATACTTCTTCACTAAGTCTACATCCATGCAGCTGGTTATCATAAATACATTCATTTTTAGTGAGATCAATGATTCAACAATGGTTGTCAAACTAGGTTCAGTAAGACTTAATGCAGCGTTAATATTAAATAATACCCGAAATACCATATTATTTTAATTACTGCACATTTGCTGAAAGGGTTTTATACCGTATTATTTAATAACGCGTAATAAATTATGCTTGTTAAACGGAAATGTCCTTTTTTAACTCATATCAAACACGTCTGTGATTGTATGTTGGCAACAGTTTAAACTGAGTGAGTGCTTCACACTAGGGTTTCAAATGACTGCTCCAAATGAGTGCTCCAAATGAGTGATCAAAATGAGTGTTTCAAATGAGTGCTCCAAATGAGTGCTCCAAATGAGTGCTCAAAATGAGTGTTTCAAATGACTGCTCCAAACGATGAGTGCTCCAAATGAGTGCTCCAAATGAGTGTTTCAAATGAGTGCGTCAAATGAGTTTTTCAAATGACTGCTTCAACTGACTGCTTCAAATGAGTGCTCCAAATGAGTGCTCCAACTAATGTGTTTCAAATGAGTGCGTCAAATGAGTGCTTCAAATGAGTGCTCCAAATGAGTGTTCCAACTAATGTGTTTCAAATGAGTTTTTCAAATGAGTTTTTAAAAAGATTGCTTCACATTAGTGCCATTGTTTCAAGTGAATGTTGGAAATATGCGCTTCAAATGAGTGTTTCAAATGAGTGTTTCATTTGAGTTTTCTAAAAATTGCTGCACACGAGTGATTTAATTGTTGCAAAAGAATGTTTGAAATAATGCGCTATAAAATGAGTGTTTCAAATGAGTATTTTAAATGAGTGTTTTAAATGAGTGTTTAAAATTATTGAACAATTGAGTTTTTCAAAAGATTGCTCACATTAGTGCTTTCATTATTTCAAATGAAGGTTTGATCCAAATTAGTGTTTCAATCGAGTATTTCAAATGAGTGTTTATAAACGAGTGTTTTAAAAGAGGGTTTCAAATGAGTATTTCAAATGAGTGCTTCAATTAAAATGACTGTTTCAAATTAGTGTTTCAATTGAGTGCTTCTAATGAGTATTTTGAATGAGTGCCTCAAATAACTGATGCAAAAGAGTGTGTCAATTGAGTGCTTCAAATGAGTATTTTGAATGAGTGCTTCAAATGAGTGCTGTAATTGAGGATTTCAAACGAGTGATTCAAAAGTGCTAGAAATGAGTGTAAATTACCAGTAGGTTTGTATTCTTATACTTTTTCGTTAAATTTAAGTTCGCCTCAAACACGGCTGGCAGCTAGTCTTGGTATATGGACTACAAGTAGATAAACAATATAAGGAAGCAGTTAAATGTTGTTGTTCGGTTGACAGAGTTTCTCTACCTGAATATGAACGACATATTGTTCGAAATTCATGCTTTATCATTATTAAGTTAGTATAGCTTTGTAACCAATCGAAATATTATTGTTTAAAGGCAGTGGACACTATTGGTAATTACTCAAAATAACTAATAGCACAAAACCTTTTTTGGTATTGAGTTATGGGGACAGGCTGATAGTATAAAACATTGTGATAAATGGCTCCCTCTGAAGTAATGTAGTTTTCGAGAAAGAACATTTTTTCAAAGAATTTGATTTCGAGACCGCAAATTTAGAATTTGAGCTCTCGAAATCAAGCATCTGAAAGCACACAACTTCGTGTGACAAGGGTGTTTTTTCTTCATTGTTTGTTACCTTGCAACTTCAACGACTGATTGAGCTCAAATTTTCACAGGTCTGTTATTGTATGCATATGTTGAGATACACCTACTGTGAACGCTAGTCTTTGACAATTACCAATAGTGTCCAGTGACTTTTAAACAAAATCAGGAGAACAAAAAATTCCTCTCTGAAAAAGGAAAAAAAGACTGTAGAAACCAGCATAATTACTATTAAAATAAGCTTTGCTTACATAATAAGAAAAGATTCTTGAATAAATGTTGATTTTTTAAGTAAACTCAATGTCGTTTCAGGTGTAGTCGTGTGTCACTTTCACTTGAATTTTAAGAAACCGTGTGACATCAAGATTCTGAAATCCAAGAAGATAAAAACAATAATTATAACAAAACTGAATGTAAACACTAGTTAAGGTACTTTTGTCAAATAATCTATCTTGTACAATCCATCATGTCTGACAAATGATATCAAACTTGTAAGTCACGACTCCCTCTGAAGAAACAGTTTTGAGGTACGTTCTGAGGTGATTCGTCACTAAGTTATTTAAATCTGAGAGAAGATTCAGGCCTGAAGCTTTATCAGACATCCGAATACACACACAATTTCGTGTAAATTCCTGACCAATGTGCCTTATTTTTGACCGCGCGAGGGCGCTTCATATAGTTATCACTTTCGCCCTGGACAGTTTAATAGGCGTTTCATGCTCCTTCGCTGCGCTCATACGCATGAAAAACAGTTTCACTTTATTGTAGGACACACAATAAACACACCTTGAAACATTATTTAGTTTCAGAATTTATTAAATCATGGGAGTGGGTCGTTGTTAAACTACATATCTGTCACCTTTGTTGCGCCGTAGTTTCAATTTTTCTTTCGAGATGGATTATAACGGCTCTTTTTAAAGTCTTATTGTCAGTAATGGATTAGATGTATGTGGTGTGTTCCAATCTTTGATAACTGTTTTTGGTATAAACGTAGGCCGCACCCGAGTTGGCGGCTACGGCTACGGCTACGGCCGGATCGCTGCGTCATCTTGCATTGACGTATAGGACGCCTTTAGCAACACCCCTAGCAACCGTCGTAGCCGCAGCCGTAGCCATCAATTCGGACACGGCCATATGTAGATATACCCCGGAAGTGATTAAGAGCGCCCTCACGCGGTCAAAAGTATGTCCCATTAAGCCCAAATTTAAACAGATTTGTTATTTTATGCATTTAGTTTTGGGATACACCAAGTAGGAATACTGGGGTCGATTTCACAAAGGGTAAGGACTAGTCCTAACTTAGGAGTAGTCCTAGGAGATATACAAATTGCATGGACGAGTAACTGGCTCTAACTCGAGATAAGACTAGTCCTAACTCTTTGTGAAATCCACCCCTGGTCTTTGGGGGGAATTATCAAAAGGTCCAGTGCCTTTAGGTCGTATTGAGGGCTATGTTTAAATGAAGTGATATGTGTCAGCTTACCACACATTGTAGGTCTTCCAGTGTGATTCTCCGTCACTTTCGAATCCAGTACTTAACGCCAAGTACTCCAGACCAATCAATGGTTCTCGATCTTCGCATGACATTATGGGTTGGGCCGACTTGGATGCACCCTTACCCTTGAAGAGTTTCAAGTGACCAAACTCAAACTCGAAGGTGAAGTCGACCTGCTTGTTCTTATCTAGGATATGTGGGCAGTCCGCTTCGGCCATACACTCACATTCTTTGCATTTGCGAATGAGGCATTTGGTGTTATCCTCAGCTCCGATCACTGTAATAAAGAGAATTTTAACGAAGATCAACATAAGGTCCAAAAGTCAGCCCAAATATTGACATGCAATACTCAATACACAGTCACGTAGATCGAACTAAAGTACAGTCAACATTTTATCGGTAAACATTAACCTTTTCAATTAGTATTGAAATCTTTTGAATTTAAAGGGACCGGGGCAGGGAGACAGAGCGACCGGGCAAACGGGAAGGGGGGTTGTCACATGAACTGTTCATTTCACCAAGGTCTACTTAATGTATTTCCAATTGTGTGGTCCAAACTCTACACAATTTGCTTATTCAGTAATCAGATGGAGCCTTAAAGGTTATGGGCAAACATGGTAATGGTCACACCAGCCTCCCCCACATTCAAAGAGATCACACTGAACCATACAGAATACAAGTTATGGAACACATACATCACACAACTGCAAGAAAGATGATCCTCTTACCATACATTGGTAATAACACTAAAATAAATGCATAACAATTCAGAAGAAACAAAAGTTTAATTAATAGACAAATAAAACAAATAAATAAATAAATACAATTTTAACAGGAAAATAATACACAAAAAGTGTTACTATTGGCAGTTTTGTCAATTAATAAGTATTTGAACTTCACATACCAACTTCGTACATCGGAGCCTCTGGACTGTCTTCGTCTGAAGCAGCAATACTGAAATGAGCATCGCGGTCTGCGGTCAAACCAATCTCCAACGCTTTCTGAGGCATGTGAATTTTCTCAAATGGTAGTGGGTAGGCCATGTCGCAATCGAAGGTCCAGAATATACCCCTTGCTAAATATAAATGATCGTCAAATAAAAAAAAGATAATTAGAAATCAAGAATGGAAAAGACTCAATTGATGCAGTCAAAGATGCCGGTTAGGCCGTATATTATTTTGTCCTCGCATGCTGCAAACTGTGTACAAACGTCTCCTGGTAGCGCCCTCTGTTGAATCATAGTCTTGCAGCCTACGTTATTTTCAGCCAGCGTTATTTCATCATATTATGTGGGGGGAAAAAATCTCTGGCGGAAAGCTTTTCATGGGACACCGGTGTCGCATGCAAGTATGTCCTTTATGCAATACTATCCGGATGACGGTTTTGCATATGCAATCGTGTCCACCCGGACGCTGCTGCATAATGCAATGTGTCCGCCCGGACACATTTGCATATGCAGTTGTGTCCGCCTCGTGCAAAACCGTCTTTGCAGTAAATTAAATCCTTGGTCGACGGAACACGTTCCCCATTTTTTTTACAAGCAAAGTGCATGTCATGAATGACATGGGAAATGTTCGGTCGTTCGGTTTTCGCTGCAATCACAAAATACGTGAATATTCATGCTGCATATTATACGTAGGTTCAGTGCGTGCACGCTCGCTTACGCGCCCAAAACATTTACAGTCATGCACATGTCCTCCAGACGGTTCTTGCATAGCCCCGGACACGATTGCATATGCAAAAGTGTCCAGAGCGGACATTATTGCATGGCGGACACATTTGCATCTGACATCGGCAGTATAACTACAAGGTACTAATCAAACGTGCGGGACAAACAACATAAATAAAATAAAAACTACGTTATTCAGAGGGAGCCGTTCCTCACAATGTTTTATACTATCATTAGCTCTCCGTTGCTAGTAAAGTTTAAAGGAACACGTTGCCTTAGATCGGACGAGTTGGTCTATCAAAAGCCTTTGAAACCGTTTCTTATGAAATGTATATGGTTAGAAAGATGTTTTTAAAGTAGAATATAATGATCCACACAAGTATCACTCAAAATTGCACGGTTTTCTTTTTACGTCGCGAACTATTACGGTCGGCCATTTATGGGAGTCAAAATTTTGACTCCCATAAATGGCCGACCGTGTTATTGGACGAGGTAAAAAGAAAACCACGCAATTTCGAGGCATATTTGTGTAGATCATTGTATTCTACTTTTACAACATCTTTCTAACCATATGCATTTTATAACAAACGGTCACAAACGCTTTTCAAAGACCAACTCGACCGATCCAAGGCAACGTGTTCCTTTAAATGCCAACAATTATTCTGAGTAAAGTAAAATATAGTATCCAGTACCTTTAAGGTAATTTAGAACAAAAGATGTTAACCCATGACCACTTACCAGTTTGATATTCGAATTTGTAGTACACAAGATATGAAGATGACGCTCCCTTGAAGGCTGCAAGTGAGACCTCAAGCGGCGAGGTGTCCGACCACGAGACAAATGCAGGTTGCATGTTCAGACCAACTCGACCAACTGATATGGTTTTCTTAGCGAAGCTTATCCACAAATCTTCAAAGTCGTCGCGGCTGGAGCTGTTAATTACGCAGTCCCCTTCTTTCACAACTTTACCGTTTTTCTTGATTTGCAGTTTTGTGTTTCCTGCGGCTCGGAAGACTGTTTTCGAAAAGCAACAAAACAAAGCAAAGATTGGTACAAAATATATGAAAACAATTACATTTAATGAGTTTGGATACTTCTTATATAGGACACAATGTCCATAGATTTACATTTAACTTTTAAAAGATAATGATGTAAAGCAAGCTTCCCTTAAAACATAACTTGTTGAGGTGCTGTTATTTTTGAGAAACTTGTAAAAAAAACTAAGCATTTAACACTTTTGTAGAAGTTACAATAAAACGTTCATAACCTACCAATCTCATATGTATTGACGTCATCATATCCCTTGGATAACAAGACCGTCACCTCTGAATCTATCGCAAGACCAAGTCGTAATTGTCGGTCGTATACCTGGAAGCTTTCACCCAGGTAAGTGTAATGATCGGCTCTCAGGTTCACGTTGACTGTTCGCCAGGTAATTGTATTAACTGTGGATATACAGATAGCAGCACGATTAGGTTAACAACTTTCTTTATAAACAAAACTCAATGACATGTTAGAAACTTGTTATTTGACCTCAAACTCGGACCTCACCACCGACTAAAACAAACAACATGTTAAACCTGCCCTTTCAGTTTGAAACGCATTGGGACTTGTTTGTCTTGTTATTAATTGATTTGTGTATAATTAAACACATTCTTTAAAATACGTATTTGAAAGATGCCCTAGCGATATATTAATGTTACCATTGATGCTCCTTTTTAGATGTGGATAACACATAAACAAAAACAAATGAATTGAGCTTAAAACACATTCCAAACAAGATTATAGTAAACAAATCAAAGTACAATGAGAACTGACCATTAAATTCAATTCATGAATGATTTATATCAGTATAAATAAACAAATGATGAGCAAACCTTGCTCGGTAATGGCTTCATATATCTTCCAGGTCGCCACATAACCGTCCCCAGAGCTGACAAACACAAGCATAGGACAAGTTGGTGGTTCACCGTTGAATGACATCAGCTCAGTAAATGATGCATCAAGGATACCAACTATCAGAGACCCAGTTGATGTAAATCGGATGTAGTAATCAGCAAAGGCTGTCGCACTCAGTTGACCGCTAATGTCCACCTTAGATACAGATTGACACTTGTTCTCACAGTGCTCAATTCGAGCTGAGGTTTTACCCAAATCTAAGGTAAAACCATAAAATAGGTTAACTTTACCGAACATTTTCCCAACATTTTATTATTGCGTTGCAGTTCTAGTGTAGCTGACAATCGTTTAGGTGGTGAATCTGGTCCGCGTTGGACTTGCGTCTCGTGTCTATTTGAGATTTGCGGGGAAAAAAGTGAACACCGACTGAAAAACAAATTAACTTTGGGGAACCTTAAATATGAGATGAATTGCTAGTTTTCTGTTTACGGTAGATAATATTCATATTGTTACCTTTTGGATTTTAAATAGTTCAGAAGACAAACTCGCCATATTTTGCTGATGCAAATTGCAAAGCTAAACCATTACTGCTTTAAAGTAATTAAGCGCTCGAGAGCCTCAAAGAAATCGGGCCAAGGCTTGTTAAGTCAATATGAAACTTTGGAACGCTAGGTGGCAGCTGACTTACCAGATTGACCAGATACAATTGCTTACGTAGTTCTGATCATGCGCACATAATACCGAGAACAGTTGATATTACCTTGTAAGTCTGCTGCCACCAAGTATCCCAAAAGACTCCCCTAAAGACAGTTTGTGTCAAGAAGTCTCCATAAATTGAACGAAGAAATGTAGAAGGAATCAAGGGGAATGGCAGTTGGTGCTTTTAATAAAATATTAATTGATTATTACATTTTTTTTTACATCGTTCATAAAATGTATTACATACTCAAGGTTTTTGAAAAAGCTTGATATTATTTGTTGTACTCACAAACGTAGTAGTAGACATGCGAATAAACTGCAGATTTGAATCCGATGCGAACACTGTCGTAACACATGACACTGAACCGCAGCAAATAGGAAGAATGTGTGTAGAAAGCCATGAGTGGGATATCAACATCTTCCATCTCGCCATTGGTTGATTCTAGTATCACGTGATCTGTACGTAGGAGTCAATAACATTTGTAATTTCTGCGCAGATTTCCTTCGGAGCCGTGGCTCTCCTTCAAATACAATGTTTAAAACCACATTATTTATGTTACCCAATTGATTAATTCATTATTATTTTGGGTTGAAACATTTTTCCATATTAAGAATTGTAGCAGCTTGTATGTCAATTTGGCATTAGCTAATGGCCGGACGGTCACTGCAAGGCGATTTCTACAATATTAACCGATTTTGGCTGTCGACCCAAATCAACTGTCACCAGGGGCATGATGCCACCTGCTCATGGGGCTTGAACAGGGTTACCCCCTCCACAGTCTCTAAGGGTGTAGGCATGGGCATCATCCACTATCAGGAGCCTGGCTGGTAGAGCAAAATGCACTACTTCCAACTTTTAACAAAGCGAATAATAAGGTTATAGGTGCCTTGCTGAAGGCCAAAAGTTTCATACGGTAACATCGGTTTGAGCCAACATTCTTCTGCTGTCAACAACCTGGGCCCAATTTCAAAGCGCTGCTAAGCATACAAATTTGCTATGCATGAAATTTCTTCCTTGATAAAAAAACAGGATTGCCAACCAATTTCTATTTGTTGCATATTGCTTGTTACTGGTATTATTTTAGCTGTTGTTTGTTTATCCTGAAAATCACGTGGACGATTTGATAGTAATCATGTTATTATCAAGGAATAAATTTCATGCTTAGCAAATGTTTGTGCTTAGCAGCTCCATGAAATTGGGCCCAGGGCTGATATACAGTTGTTCTCTTCACAGTATGTAAGAATGTAGGCTTGGGTATCATCCACTATAGGAGCCTGAATACACAACCTTCGCTGAACATTTTACAAAGCGAGTAAAGTGAAGTGCTTTGATCAAGGACACAAGAGTCATGACCAGGATTCGAACCCACATTCTGTTGCTGATAACAACATGGGCTCCATGATATACAGTTACCCCCTTCACAGTATGTAAGGATTTAGGCTTGTGTATTATGTTGAGCAGAATGCACTACCTTCCAAATATTTTACAAAGCGACTGGCTAGAGTGAAGTACCTTGCTCAAGAGACATGACCGGGATTCGAACATACACCCTGCTTCTGACAACAGCAGAGCTTTGGTCTGACAAGCTGTTTGGGTTACCATTTGCGATATTTATATTTGTTTCAACAAGTGACGAAACAAACACCCACTGTACTACATTGGGGGAAAAGGGCCGGACTTATAATGACGATACCTTTATAGTATAGAGTAATCACAAATCATAAAGATAATTAGAAAGAATTGTTTTAATTATATAGACAGAACAATATTAAACAAAATGAAAGAACTTACCATTCTCATTTGGACCTATTTTCGTTTTGGGGGAGAAAAAGGACAAGAAATTAAGCAAAACATAAGTTAATGCAGATTTAAAGCACAATTTTAGAAGAAAAGAAAGAAAAAAAAACAATCTTAATCCTGAAGATTCGACACAGGGTGTATCTGCATATAGACAAAATAATAATATATTGAAATAGGTAAAACACTCTCCCTTATAGACATATGAATTTGTGTTCAAATAACACGAACTGCATTCAAATATTCAGTGTCATCCGACACGAGTGTTGACTTCTGTGACAACTTGAACAACAATCCCATGAGAGATTTGCAAATTCTAAAACTTTATTAGTTTTACTCATTATTTATTCGACGTCAACAAAAAAGTAACAACAAATGCAATACAAGTAAAATGAAGAAACTATAAACCCAAAATAACCAAAACAGAAACAACAAAGACAAACACAAATACAAGCCTATCCGCCAAACAGACTGACCAGTCATGACATTATGATTACACGAGGGCAGCTAGAACAATGAGTGTTGGAGTGTATGAGGGGAGCGAGCACAATGTTTCAATCTGGGAAGGACACAAGAAAAATACCAAGCAAAAGGACAAAACAATACTATTTGAATAACTAAGGAAGTATGTTGTCACACACATAGTAAAACAGGAAATATCGGCTAAGAGTAAACACGGTAGTTCACCGGGCCCGGAGAAAATTTTTTTTTGGCTGAGACGGATAACATGTGAATGAATTGGAAAGTGTTTGATTGAACTTACTGTCTTCACATCTGTTCCCAGAGTAGCTGGGCTTACATGCACATTTAAATTCGGATCCTCTTGCTTTACAAGTTCCTCCGTTGAAACAGGGCTCGCTTTCACATGGTCCAACGGCAGTTGCTGTCAGTGATAAAGCAAAAGTATCTCTATCCATGGATTTCATTTACTAACATTTTCGTTTCATTTTCATTTTTGTTTCAAAGCCATTGGACACTTTCGAAAACAGTATTGTCCAAAGGCCCACACTTCGTGTATCACAACTTATATATAAAATAACAAACCTGTGAAAATTTAGGCTCAATCGGTCATCGGAGTCAGGAGAAAATAACGGACAAGACCCACCCTTGTTTCCGGACGTTTCGCCGTGTCGTGACATGTGTTTAAAACAAACCCGTAATTCTCGATGTCGAGAATTGATAATTGTTTGAATGTTTTCTTAAAAAGTAAAGCATTTCATGGAATGAAATTTCAAGAGAAGTCTTTCACCATTACCTTCTGTAAGTACATTTTTATTTGCATACCATGTGTTTTTTATTTACCTATTTCGCATCGTTTCCCCTCAAATCGTTTGGTGCATTGACAGTAGAAATCGCGACCGTCCGGAAAGCAGGTTCCACCGTTGGTACATGGGCTGTCCTCACAGGGACCAGGTTGGACTAAAAACAAACCAGAAAATGAATGAAAAAGTTCTCCTTCTCACCTTCAAATGCCTCCACGGTCTAGCTCCTCCCTACCTATCTGAACTTATAACCATCACGCAACCATCCCGCTACTCCCTTCGCTCATCTCAAGGCATCACGCTGAACCACCCATCTCCCAAGATGCTACCCACACTTGGTAATAGAGCCTTCGCTACTGCTGCTCCCAAACTGTGAAATAAACTACCAGTGTCTCTCCGTAATCAACAATCTTTCAATCTGTTCAAAACACTGCTCAAAACTCACCTGTTCTGTTAAACATTTATCTCTGTCAGGCGCATTTTGAACATGTATATGGTAAATGCGCTATAAGTACATTACATTATTATTATTATCACACCCGAGTAAAATGCATTTGATTTGTTTTAATAACTCGGGTGAATACTGAGTGTACAATGCTAATGGGTAAAACCATAGTGACTATTATTTCTCGTGTTACAGAAAATAAGGGTTGATTACAACGGCTTTGAATTTCAATTCAATTTAACTCGACTCAATTCATTTAAAATTTATTTCCTATGGGTAGATAAGTAGGATTTTAAATTTTGCATGGTGAAAAAACAAACGATTTAAAAAAAGGTTTGCGGTAACACCATGTAATGATAAACTCCAAATGAGTTGGGGGTGGTTGTGAAACCCAACGTTTCGATCAGAATGCTCTGTTCGTCTTCTGGAGAAAGATGCTAAGTTTTACCTTGTTCACAGTTGGTGCCTTCGTATGGAAACATGCAGTGACATTGGTAGTCGTCACCTCTTGTTAAACATCTGCCGTCATTCTTACATGGGCTTCTGTCACATGGATTTACCTTGATAACTGCAACAAACAGGGAACGAATACAATAGTTAAAGCCAGTGCAGCCGACTTCACAAAATGTTGAGATTAATCCTATTTAGATTAGGACAAGTAGAAAAATCCAGTCTTAGCCCAGGATGGGTTCAGTGCGCCCTAACGTCTTAAGATACGGAACTTAATTCTAAGTTAGGAAGAGTTTAGTGAAATCGACGGCTGAATACCTTTTTGTATCTCGACCATTGCATTTAACTAACGAACACATACAAACTTAAAATGCAAACAGCAGGCAACATATTTTAAAAGTAATTTATAGTACAGTTTAACAATGCAAAACTTAGATAAAGAAATTACTCGTTCAACTGAACAATGCTAAAAGCAGGTAGCAATGTATGTATCTCAAATATTGCTACGTTAGTATGAGATAAACATTTCCGGTCTTCTTTATTATGCTGCAAAATTTGTTGAAAATATTTGTGTCTGTGATAATGTTCCTTCACCAATTTAAATAAAAAGAGACAAATCAAGGCGAAGTTTTTGGAAGATCATTTTGTTAGAGGGTGCATTGTTCGTGTCCTTACCGTGATTGCAACGTGAACCCCCGTAGTTTGGATTGCATTCACACCTGTATCCTCCGTCCCGGGTCGAGTAGCATTTACCGTGGCCAGAGCAAGGGTCTTGTTCACATGGATTGGGTACGGGAGCTTCGGTAGATTAACAAAAACAAAAACACAGTGCCGTCAACGAAAGCAACAACCACTGGCGGAGTTATCGTTCATAGTAAATTGCATAACAAAAGCCCTGAAAACAAGAGCTTATCCAACAAAACAATGACAAGCAAATTACAGTTTCGATACAAGCCTTCTGTGTTGTAGATTTGTATTGCTGCACGTTACGCAAGCAAATATGTGACCGTGAACGTTAGAAAATTTGGTTATTAAAATCCCACGTTTTTACCATACGTGAAGTTACAACTTTTCAAGTCAGGTTCGTAGGCTATGTGCAGACACCATACGTGACCATGAAATAAGCCCAAAGCGGTGACGTCACCTAGAAACTACATACTTTTCTAAAGTTTTGCACTCGTAACGTGCAGTTAATTCTCCATATTGTCTGGTACAATGACGTGCTTGATCACAAGTGACTGTTTAAATTCGAATTCCTCCGACTAAAGAGACCGTTGCTATGTTACCTAATTCGGGGCAAAACAAACACATTACCAGTAAATCGAAGTGTGTTTCAATCGTTTCTAAATTATTCAAATGTGTTAGAGGATGTAGAAATAATAACTGCACAATTCTAACCAATTTCACAGCGTCTTCCTGCATATCCTGGTCGACATTTACATGTATACGGGTCACCCTCGGGCAAACAGGTTCCTCCGTTCCAACATGGGTTGTAATCACATGGTTGGGGTGCTGTAACATGCAAACAAACACAAATTTTACTACATCATATCTCAGTACTATTATCAGCATTATCTGATTGCTTAAAGTTTCGCTTTTGGTTTCATACACGATGGGAGACTTTTGGGACGCTTGGTGGCAGCAGACTTACCAGGTAAAATTCATTGTCCTCGCATGCTCAGAACTACGTAAACCATTACAACTTACCTGGTAGGTCTGCTGACACCTAGCCTTCAAAAGTCTCCAATAAAAAAAAGGTAGTTGAAACTGAAATAGTGAACCCTTGATTAACAAATAATGGTAACCAGTTTGTATTATCGCACGTTCAGATCTTTGTTGAAATTGGTTGAAGACACCACGTGTTATCGTAGTTTGGTAATGCTGAACCCTTATGTGACCCACAAAATTGGATAGTTTATAACAATAGCAACCTTACTGTTATTATTACTGTTAATATCTAGAAATATGCGAACTCGTCACTGACCTGGGATTTCTGTAGAAGACGACGAGCTGTTCAAAAAGAGGAACAGATAAACCCAAAATGGTTTAATTTCAACATTGTTTGATGATCATAACAAGTTTTCAAAGCAAAAGCCATGTTGTAAAACCATAAGGTAATTGCAAAACAAAACAAAAAAATCATAATAACACATTGAATAATAAAGGTATTATCTCATGAATTGGTGCAAATATTTGTTTTATATGAGGAGGGAAAACCTAGAGATTAGAAAACAATGAAAACGATTACGGCACTAGACAATATTTGTATTACTCAAAGTAGTTGTTAGCATAAAAACCTACTTGGTAACAAGCAATGTAGAGCTGTTGATAGTATAAAACAATGTGAGAAACGGCTCCCTCTGAAGTAACCGTAGTTTTTGAGAAAGAAGTTAATTTCCACATACTTGATTTCGAAACCTCATAATTAGATTTTGAGGTCCCGAAATCAAGCATCTGAAAGCACACAATCTTCGTGTGGCATGGGTGTTTTTTCTTCCCTCGTTATCTGGCAACTTCGACTAGCAATTGAGTTCAAATTTTCACAGGGTTGTTTTTGTATGCAAATGTCGAGATACACCAAGTGCGATCACTGGTGTCTGACAATTACCAATAGTGTCGAGTGTCTTTAAACTTTATTTTTAAAAGCAATAAATGCCAACCTCGACAATAGTATTACATTGAGGGAAAAATCACCCAGAGGACAATGTATTTACCCGCTCGATCTGCTCCCATGGCTGTGAGTTGTGCGTGGTCTTTTCGCTTCGAGGGAATAATAAACAAAATACTGTTAAGATTTCTGAATACAGATACCGGAAGGGCTTTAAAACTTCTTTCGTGGAAAAGTTGTATACTCCTGCTTTCCACAAAGACACTGAATCAGACTGACAAATGCAATCAAATAATAGCCACCCCCTAAGTAAATGGCTACAAGAAGAACACGATTGAACATGAAAATAACTTAGGAGTCCAGATTAAAGGAACACGTCGCCTTAAATCGGACGAGTTGGTCTATAAAAAGCGTTTGTAACCGTTTTTATAAAATGCATATGGTTGGAAAGATGTTATAGAAATATAATACAATGATCCACACAAGTTTACCTTGAAATTGCGTGGTTTTCATTTTACTGTGCGAACTAACACGGTCGGTCATTTATGGGAGTAAAATTTTTGACTCCCATAAATGGCCGACCGTGTAATTGACTCCCATAAATGGCCGACCGTGTTAGTCGACGAGGTAAAAGGAAAACCGTGCAATTTCGCATGTTTATGCGGATCATTGTATTCTACTTTTACAACATCTTTCTACCCATATGCATATTATGTTCAAAAAACTGTTACAAACGCTTTTCAAAGACCAACTCGTCCGATCCAAGGCAACGTGTTCCTTTAACTTTAAAAAGTCCTAATTGTAGGAATTGGTGGGGTTGAGGAAATCCACTAGACAAGGAATTTCAAAGAGATGCAGTACTTGTAATAAACCTGTTGGAGTGACACTTTGATCTACATCTCAACAAATCAAGAGTGATTGGGTGAGTAGAAGCAGACACTCTGATTACACGCTCAAACACCCTGATATGAGGAACTAGGTGGGACACACTGGTGGCACATTTACCATGAAAGTATATGTGGAAAAGACAGAGGCTGGCAACAGACATGTATGGTGGGAAAAATGTTGTAACGTTGACCCTAACACTTAATGACAGGCAAACGAGAGAATCGTGATTAACAGATGAATACAAATCGGCCTACTTACTAAATTGGCAGCGTCTTCCCTTGAAGCCACTTGGACATTTGCACTTGAATGTTTTGCCAAACACTTGGCAAGATCCCCGTTTGCAAGGGTTTTTCTCACACGGACTTCTGCAGCGGCCTGATGAATAAATCAACACAAACATTCACAACTGGTAATGGTGTCTCCTAACAACAGTTTGTTAATGTTTTAGAAAGGTCATCGGTTTAAGATTACTGAATTATTTTATTTTTTTTAAATAAGTGTCATGTACTTTATTTGTTTTATTGTGTTTTTAATTTGATTTTATTCACCACTTTTTGGATGTTAAACTATTAATGTTTGACATTTTATTGAATTTTGTTTGAAAATAACCTTAATCTTAAAAATTTTACAAGTCAAGTAATAGACCAGACGGGAAGCTGGATGGTAAAAATTTAGTAAAGTTCGTGTTGAAAAAAAAAAAATTTACAATGTCGGGATTTGAACCAACGACCTCTGGATTAACGCTAGCTCTCTGTTAATTGTGTCCTTTATGATATACTACAAAGGAGGGGGCGTCCAGGGAATAAATCTGAAAGGGGTACGAATTGTGTTTCTTGTAATAAACCAGACGGGAAGGTTTTGTATATTTAAAGTGATTTGGGGCTGCGGAACAAAGACAAATTACAAGAGGGTGGGATTTGAGCCTCAAAATCTTTCGCCAGTGTGGAAAATATCGACTCCAGTGACGATAAAGCAAGTGGTTAATCATATTCATCATTGCTTGATAACACAATGCATACTGACGAAATTCTAATTGTATAAAAGTATAATAATTTGCCAACTCCGAGATCTATACTTTCTACCCTCCAAATTTTAAAATAAAATTAACGAACACCGTTTGCCCTCAACAGTATAGCGATGCCACTAGACCTATGGTTGGTCAAAATGGTGGTCAAAATTTAACGTGTTGTTGTTGCAGTTAAAGGAACACGTTGCCTTGGATCGGTCGAGTTGGTCTTTGAAAACTGTTCTGTAACCGTTTGTTATCAAATGGATGGTTAGAAAGATGTTGTAAAAGTAGAATACAATGATCTACACAAATATGCCTCGAAACTGCGTGATGTTCTTTTAACCTCGTCGACTAACACGGACGGCCATTTATGGGAGTAAAATTTTTGACTCCCATGTATGGCGGACCATGTTAGTTCGCAACGTAAAAGGAAAACAGTGCAATTTTGAGTGATACCTGTGTGGATCATTATATTATACTTTTAAAACCTCTTTCTAACTATATGCATTTCATAACAAACGATTTCAAACGCTTTTCATAGACCAACTCGTCCGATCCAAGGCAACGTGTTCCTTTAAGCTCAGTTGGTCAATTGGGAGGTCGTTTGTTCAAAGTCTGCTCTTGTGATTTGTCTTTGTACACCCCCTCCGAAGAACATGATTGCATTAAAAATGTTCATCCTTCATAATAAAATGTGTAGATTATAATATTAAAGGAACACGTGTCCTTGGATCGGACGAGTTGGTCTATCAAAAGCATTTGTAACCGTTTATTATAAAATGCATATGGTTGGAAAGGTGTTGTAACAGTAGAATACAATGATCCTCACAAACATGCCTCGAAATTGCACGGTTTACCTTTTACCTCGTCGAATAACACACGGTCGGCCATTTATGGGAGTCAAAATTTGGACTCCCATAAATGGCCGACCGTGTTAGTTTGCAAAGGAAAAGGAAAACCACGCAATTTCGAGGAAATTATGTGGATCGTTGTATTCTACTTAAAAAAAATCCTTCCAGCCACATACATTTTATAACAAACGGTTACAAACTCTTTTTTGTTTAGACCAACTCGTCCGATCAAAGGCAGCGTGTTCCTTTAAGATTTACAATAAATCCATTCTTAATTACCTATTCTTTCGTTACTGCCTGAGCCACTCCCTGAACCACGCCCTGAGCCACTCCCTGATTTACTCTCTGATTTACTCCCAGATCGATGTCTGGATGGAAAGCAGTACAGTGTTAAAAATAAAACATTTATAACAGAGACATTAAAGAAGAAAAAACACTAAACGTTCCCGTCGAGAACCTGTACATTTTGTTAAGCCACTTTTAGTATTACACTTAAATTTCAACTGGTACAGACATTTTAGAAATTGTTGACAGTCAAAATATTTATTCATTTTGGCGAAATATTGACCACTAGGCGAACTATAGGCTGTATGTTTTCACTTTGAAAAGGGATACCTTTTGTAACCACCTGAAGGACATGCATGATGTTAAAAATGGTGATGATTTGGTTGACTAAACTAACCTTTTCGGAGAGTGATCACCACTGCCGGATCTAATGATATTGGAAGAGATACGAAATGATGGCTTTCATTGGTTTGGTTTTTAAATCAAACAAAGCAGTCCAACGACAAACTTATTTTGTTATATATTATTGACGTTTCAAATTGTAAAGGGTGAGAAAAATCAGGAAAAAAAAAAAACAATTGACATGATGTCATGGCTGACTTATTGGGTGTCTGCTTTCAATAGGACTGTCGGACAAAAAAATAAACAACATCAAAGTTCCCCAACTAC
The DNA here is from genome assembly GCF_032118995.1 of Asterias amurensis. Classification (NCBI taxonomy): domain Eukaryota; kingdom Metazoa; phylum Echinodermata; class Asteroidea; order Forcipulatida; family Asteriidae; genus Asterias; species Asterias amurensis. The sequence continues at coordinate 20,626,848 of NC_092654.1, forward strand.
TTCTATGCGAATTAGTCAGTGACCAGCTCGCCCACCCGTTATTTTCATCGGAATTGCATAACAGTTATCGTAGCTTTTTGTTAGTAATCACGACTGGTTGTAATTAACTAGGTGATTTCCATGATGCCTTCATATTGCTGTATAGGGCCAAATTTCACCGAGCTGCTAAGCAAAACAATTTGCTTAGCATGAAATTTCTCCCTTGATCAAAATAGGATTACCAACCAAATTTCTATTTGTTGCTACTGCTTGTTACTGGTATTTAGCTGTTGTTTGCTTATCCTGAAAATCACTTAGAAATTTGGTTGGTAATCCTGTTTTTATCAAGGAAGACAATTAATGTATATTTGGTTTGCGGTAACACCATGTGTGTATCTACTTGCCAGGTGGAGTTGTTCTTAGGGAACTGCCTTGCTTTATTATACTGCCGCGGCGTAGATTGCCTAAACGGAGGTTCGGGAGACTTCTCAGTTCTGAAAAAAACTGTCCTGCTATTTAACTACTACCAGGGCGGATGGTATAGAAATTAGACTGGACGATTTTTTTAGCTTATAGGATCGTAATTAACTGTACTGCCGCGGAGTCAGTTCTGAACTGGTCTCAACGTTTCGACTAGCTTGCTCTAGTCATCGTCAGGAGACCGCAAACCAAATTTACATTAATACCTCACCATGCAATGCCTCAAATCCTATAAGACAATTAATGCTGAGCAAATTTTGTGTGCTTAGCAGCTCTATCAAACTGGACCATGTACACAAGTTGATAAGCAGTGCTCTGGGTGTTGAGTTGAATCAGTTGTTTTATTGAAATAAATGTATGTATTTTATTGATGGAAACCTGTGGAATACTGTGTTTTACAGAGAGGGCGCCCTGGTATACAAAGGTTAGAGTCACCAAATAGTTATCAGTAAATTAAAAAAGAACAAGTCTACTAATTATACATTTCAGGTTTTCGGTCACCTTGAAGCATCTTGAAAGTTTCATCACATCTTGGACAAAAAAAATACAGAACTACGACAGTTTTGGTCGCATGAATGAAACCTACTTGCTATTGCCATGGGAAGATGAGCCGCTTTCTTTACTTGATGACTTGGTTGGATGTTGGGTCTTTCCTGAAAGTTTAGTGGGAACAGAATAATTCAATAATGGCGTTATAATAGATGTTAAATTTGCATCGGGGATATAGAATCTTAACTTTGGTCTTTACCCTTACACCGATGTGTGTTAGCACTGAACACTCAGCACCCCCCCCCCCCCCCCCCAGTCCTGTGAAACAAATATCACATGCATGTCACTCGGGTGGGATTCGAACCCACGACCCACTGCAATTCTAGAGCAGTGTCTTACTTACTACACTACCGAGATTGCCCGGAAGCTAGAGGCAGTTCGAATCCTATGTTTTTGGCAGCGGGTTTAACGCAACAATAATGACGTTCATATTAACTTGGAATTAAAACAAAATACTAAAATCAAAGTACAACTTGGAGTAAACACAAGCTGAACTCATGGGTGAGAACCTTCCAGTGAATGTCATATTCAGTTAATCACATGAAAGTTAATGAGAATTATTAAGCAACTGCAATACTTCTCAGGAAAATTGTGCTCAACCGTTTTATTTGATGATCTAACGAAGATGTAAGCAGCAGCAGTAATTGTTACACTGGCATATTACACCAGTGCGTAATGGTCTGCTAAAGTGTTACTTGGTGTTGATAAAACCGATTTTCCAAAGTTTAGAAGTAACAACAATCAAAAAATTAAATCATTGATACCTATTTGGCATCTAGAACCCATGTACGCTGACGGGCATCTGCATCGGTAGCTGGATCCATAACGTGAACATGCTCCCCCATGCTCGCAAGGGTTATTCGCACATGGGTCTTGAACAGGTCCTATACATTGAAGTTAATGTAAGACAAAATTAAACAGAAATATCAATCAATGTCTAAAACCATCAATTCACATCACTCACATCTTAAACGTAGGTGTATATAAGACGGTTTGATATTTACAGGCTAACCATTTTCACAGCGTCTTGCTGAGTAGCCACTTGGGCAAACACACTCATAATTTATTCCTCTATTATGGCATACACCGCCATGCTGGCATGGATGACTATCGCAAGGCTGAGGATTTGGTGCTGAAAAACACAATGTGAAGCAGGTATTATTTCTTAGCTGTGGGATTTTACATCAGCGCTACTCCTTGTTGCATCTCGCCTGGGAATGAGTCAAACCTTCTGCCAACAATTCTACTGAGAAGAGGATACCGGTGCCTAGTTTGAAAAGAGGCTTGCCGTTGATATCAGCAACTTACGATCACTGATGCAGTGATTTCAAGAACTAATTCTTGAGATGAGCAACATATGTAAGATAATGCCCTAGAGATCGCATTGATTCACTTACCTGGCACTTCCTTGCTTCCAGAACTTGATTGTCTGTTAAGAAATATAAATTTTCGGATTACTCATCCACCATTCCTCAACTACTTTCACCTTTTGATAAACAAAGCTATAATAACAAATGAAAAATACATTAAGAATATGTGACGAGATGAAAATGCTGCAAAAGTAGCTCGAAAAAAATACCATTACTCAGAAGTATGTCTAACAACAATAGTTAACCTACAGGTTTTTCTAAACCTTTTCTATCCAAGTTCGTTATTTAAATAAAACTAAGGCTTAATGTATGCTGAAAAAAACAGGTATGGCCTACATTGATTTTATTTGATGTTGTACTATAAAATGAGTCAATAAAACTAAAACAAATGAGAGCTGCTTCATCCGTTTTCACGTAATCGGTAACAATGCACACCGAAACATTGACTTTAAGTTTCAGCACACTTTGAAGAAACAAAATATTAAAGATCTACAATATTAATTTGTGGTTACATGAATGAAACTTACGAGTTGGAATGGTGAGGGTTTGTATGACCGCCGCTGCCAGAGGAAGTGGAGCCGCTTCCCGAAGACCTCGTTGTTTTTTGTTTCTTTCCTAAAGATGTAGTGGACACAGAATAAATCAATAGTGACGTTTCATAGAACTTGGATTGTTAAAACAATTAAATTGCTTAAATCCTTTAAGGTATAACTTTTATTTTTTTTATTATTTTTTTTTAATCTTTAGACATACACAATAGTTACAAGTTGTACAGGGGCTGTCAAGGTTAAAACAAAAGTATAAAACTGTCATCAAAAGATGTGTAAAACCAGACCCCTGCCAACGATAAAAATATAATTATACAATATAAAAAGGTCATTGCACTGAAACATTTAAAAATCACACAAAAGAAAACAGTAAAACACAAGCAAAACCAGACTATTGAAAACACAAAAAAACTACACCCACAACAAAACACCGCAGCGATAAGAGGAAGGGACAACAATAAAAAATAAAAATAAATGGAATGGATTAAAAACCCTAAAAAAAAACAATTAAAAATAAAATTGGCACAGAGTGCACCCTCACAGACTCATGCCAAACCCACTAGGCCCGAGGACAACGATAGCAGAAAGCCTCCCCAAACACCACCTAAAAAAAGTACAAAGACCCCTTAGACAAATTAAAGAAAACAACAATTAAAACCACTAGCACTATTAACATACTAAAAATTCCCCCCTCAGCTTCATACGAAAGGACTAGTTTGTACCCCTCCAAAAAACTTGGAACAGACACGAGCTGAATTTGGTGATACGCATTCCAGGGAACGTCATATTAAGGTAATCACATGAAATGAACGAGTTAGTAATTAAATTGTATTTTTAAAAGGCAACTATACTTCTCTGGTCAATTGTGCTCAACCTTTTTCTCATTTGGGATAAACTAAGATGTGAAAAAAGTAGTATTTGTAATAGTGGCATGTTAAACCATTGCGTAATGGTCTGTTAAAGTGGTGTATGGTTTTGATTAAAACTTATTCATAAATACCTAGGACAGTTTATCCATTCTGATTGTTCGAGAGGGCATCACGAGGGGTTGTTTGAACGGATGATATAACACCAGTAACAAGTGTTGAAACATGGGCGTGACACGCGAGCTTGCACCTGTGCTTATAAAACAGTTTCTTCATTCCTATTGGTCGAGAGCAACGGCTGGAACTGTTGTGCCACAACACGCGATACGCACGACCCGCACAGCAATCTCCTTATAAGGAGTTGTTTACCCGAGGGTCTTACCGTAGCTGGAGGGGTGTTGCGTTGACGGAAATCATTGAACATTTATAATGGTTGCATTTATTTTATTTTTTAACCAAAAAGTGTTGATGTTTTTTGACCGAAAAAGTATTTATGAACGGGAATCTAAGTGTGTTGAAGAGGTTTTCATCTAGTGGTTTAAACCCACCGAGGCCTGGTTCATGAAAATTTACCTCGACTTCGTCTCGGTAAAAATAATTATCAAGAACCAGGCCTCGGCGGGCTTAAACCACTAGTTCAAAACCTCTTCACCACACATTGATTCCTTGATTGAAATAGGAAAAACAAAACGTAGAATTGTTTTTCCATAGTTCAGAAGTAAACACTCAAACAGGCATACATCATTCATACCGAATTGGCATCTAGAACCACTGTACGCTGACGGGCAACTGCATCGGTAGCTGGATCCATAAGGTGAACATGCTCCCCCATGCTCGCAAGGGTTATTCGCACATGGGTCTTGAACAGGTCCTATACATTGTAGTTAATGTAAGACAAAATTAAACAGAAATATCAATCGATATCTAAAACCATCATTTCACATCATTCACATCTTAAGCTTAGGTGTACATAAGACGGTTTGATATTTACTTGCTCATCATTTTCACAGCGTCTTCCTGAGCAGTCACTGGGGCAATCACACTCAAATGTTTTTCCTTTATTACGGCATAAACCGCCATGCTGGCATGGATGACTATCGCAAGGCTGAGGATTTGGCGCTGAAACCACAATTTAAGTACGGAATCAAAAAGATACCGTCACAGGGGGGGGGGGGGCTAAGGGGGGGGGGGGACTTTTTATGATGTTTGTTGATTCAGGTCCTAAGTTGCGACAACAAGTGTGAAACAGGTATTCTTTCTAGCTGTGGGATTTACATCAGCGCAACTCCTTGTTGCATCTCGCCTGGGAATGAGTCAAACCCTCTGCCAACAATTCTACTGAGAAGAGGATACAGCTGCCAAGTTTGAGAAGAGGCTTGCCGTTGATATCAGCAACTTACGATCACTGATGCAGTGATTTCAAGAACTAATTCTTGAGATGAGCAACATATGTAAGATAATGTCCTAGAGATCGCATTGATTCACTTACCTGGCACTTCCTTGCTTCCAGAACTTGATTTTCTGTTAAGAAATAAAAAAAAATCGGATTACTCATCCACCATTCCTTGACTACTTTCACCTTTTGATAAACAAAGCTATAATAACAAATGAAAAAATACATTAAGAATATGTGATGAGATGAAAATGCTGCAAAAGTAGCTCGAAAAAAATACCATTACTCAGAAGTATGTCTAACAACAATAGTTAACCTACAGGTTTTTCTAAACCTTTTCTATCCAAGTTCGTTATTTAAATAAAACTAAGGCTTAATGTATGCTGAAAAAAACAGGTATGGCCTACATTGATTTTATTTGATGTTGTACTATAAAATGAGTCAATAAAACTAAAACAAATGAGAGCTGCTTCATCCGTTTTCACGTAATCGGTAACAATGCACACCGAAACATTGACTTTAAGTTTCAGCACACTTTGAAGAAACAAAATATTAAAGATCTACAATATTAATTTGTGGTTACATGAATGAAACTTACGAGTTGGAATGGTGAGGGTTTGTATGACCGCCGCTGCCAGAGGAAGTGGAGCCGCTTCCCGAAGACCTCGTTGTTTTTTGTTTCTTTCCTAAAGATGTAGTGGACACAGAATAAATCAATAGTGACGTTTCATAGAACTTGGATTGTTAAAACAATTAAATTGCTTAAATCCTTTAAGGTATAACTTTTATTTTTTTTATTATTTTTTTTTAATCTTTAGACATACACAATAGTTACAAGTTGTACAGGGGCTGTCAAGGTTAAAACAAAAGTATAAAACTGTCATCAAAAGATGTGTAAAACCAGACCCCTGCCAACGATAAAAATATAATTATACAATATAAAAAGGTCATTGCACTGAAACATTTAAAAATCACACAAAAGAAAACATTAAAACACAAGCAAAACCAGACTATTGAAAACACAAAAAAACTACACCCACAACAAAACACCGCAGCGATAAGAGGAAGGGACAACAATAAAAAATAAAAATAAATGGAATGGATTAAAAACCCTAAAAAAAAACAATTAAAAATAAAATTGGCACAGAGTGCACCCTCACAGACTCATGCCAAACCCACTAGGCCCGAGGACAACGATAGCAGAAAGCCTCCCCAAACACCACCTAAAAAAAGTACAAAGACCCCTTAGACAAATTAAAGAAAACAACAATTAAAACCACTAGCACTATTAACATACTAAAAATTCCCCCCTCAGCTTCATACGAAAGGACTAGTTTGTACCCCTCCAAAAAACTTGGAACAGACACGAGCTGAATTTGGTGATACGCATTCCAGGGAACGTCATATTAAGGTAATCACATGAAATGCACGAGTTAGTAATTAAATTGTATTTTTAAAAGGCAACTATACTTCTCTGGTCAATTGTGCTCAACCTTTTTCTCATTTGGGATAAACTAAGATGTGAAAAAAGTAGTATTTGTAATAGTGGCATGTTAAACCATTGCGTAATGGTCTGTTAAAGTGGTGTATGGTTTTGATTAAAACTTATTCATAAATACCTAGGACAGTTTATCCATTCTGATTGTTCGAGAGGGCATCACGAGGGGTTGTTTGAACGGATGATATAACACCAGTAACAAGTGTTGAAACATGGGCGTGACACGCGAGCTTGCACCTGTGCTTATAAAACAGTTTCTTCATTCCTATTGGTCGAGAGCAACGGCTGGAACTGTTGTGCCACAACACGCGATACGCACGACCCGCACAGCAATCTCCTTATAAGGAGTTGTTTACCCGAGGGTCTTACCGTAGCTGGAGGGGTGTTGCGTTGACGGAAATCATTGAACATTTATAATGGTTGCATTTATTTTATTTTTTAACCAAAAAGTGTTGATGTTTTTTGACCGAAAAAGTATTTATGAACGGGAATCTAAGTGTGTTGAAGAGGTTTTCATCTAGTGGTTTAAACCCACCGAGGCCTGGTTCATGAAAATTTACCTCGACTTCGTCTCGGTAAAAATAATTATCAAGAACCAGGCCTCGGCGGGCTTAAACCACTAGTTCAAAACCTCTTCACCACACATTGATTCCTTGATTGAAATAGGAAAAACAAAACGTAGAATTGTTTTTCCATAGTTCAGAAGTAAACACTCAAACAGGCATACATCATTCATACCGAATTGGCATCTAGAACCACTGTACGCTGACGGGCAACTGCATCGGTAGCTGGATCCATAAGGTGAACATGCTCCCCCATGCTCGCAAGGGTTATTCGCACATGGGTCTTGAACAGGTCCTATACATTGTAGTTAATGTAAGACAAAATTAAACAGAAATATCAATCGATATCTAAAACCATCATTTCACATCATTCACATCTTAAGCTTAGGTGTACATAAGACGGTTTGATATTTACTTGCTCATCATTTTCACAGCGTCTTCCTGAGCAGTCACTGGGGCAATCACACTCAAATGTTTTTCCTTTATTACGGCATAAACCGCCATGCTGGCATGGATGACTATCGCAAGGCTGAGGATTTGGCGCTGAAACCACAATTTAAGTACGGAATCAAAAAGATACCGTCACAGGGGGGGGGGGGCTAAGGGGGGGGGACTTTTTATGATGTTTGTTGATTCAGGTCCTAAGTTGCGACAACAAGTGTGAAACAGGTATTCTTTCTAGCTGTGGGATTTACATCAGCGCAACTCCTTGTTGCATCTCGCCTGGGAATGAGTCAAACCCTCTGCCAACAATTCTACTGAGAAGAGGATACAGCTGCCAAGTTTGAGAAGAGGCTTGCCGTTGATTTCAGCAACTTACGATCACTGATGCAGTGATTTCAAGAACTAATTCTTGAGATGAGCAACATATGTAAGATAATGTCCTAGAGATCGCATTGATTCACTTACCTGGCACTTCCTTGCTTCCAGAACTTGATTTTCTGTTAAGAAATAAAAAAAAATCGGATTACTCATCCACCATTCCTTGACTACTTTCACCTTTTGATAAACAAAGCTATAATAACAAATGAAAAAATACATTAAGAATATGTGATGAGATGAAAATGCTGCAAAAGTAGCTCGAAAAAAATACCATTACTCAGAAGTATGTCTAACAACAATAGTTAACCTACAGGTTTTTCTAAACCTTTTCTATCCAAGTTCGTTATTTAAATAAAACTAAGGCTTAATGTATGCTGAAAAAACCAGGTATGGCCTACATTGATTTTATTTGATGTTGTACTATAAAATGAGTCAATAAAACTAAAACAAATGAGAGCTGCTTCATCCGTTTTCACGTAATCGGTAACAATGCACACCGAAACATTGACTTTAAGTTTCAGCACACTTTGAAGAAACAAAATATTAAAGATCTACAATATTAATTTGTGGTTACATGAATGAAACTTACGAGTTGGAATGGTGAGGGTTTGTATGACCGCCGCTGCCAGAGGAAGTGGAGCCGCTTCCCGAAGACCTCGTTGTTTTTTGTTTCTTTCCTAAAGATGTAGTGGACACAGAATAAATCAATAGTGACGTTTCATAGAACTTGGATTGTTAAAACAATTAAATTGCTTAAATCCTTTAAGGTATAACTTTTATTTTTTTTATTATTTTTTTTTAATCTTTAGACATACACAATAGTTACAAGTTGTACAGGGGCTGTCAAGGTTAAAACAAAAGTATAAAACTGTCATCAAAAGATGTGTAAAACCAGACCCCTGCCAACGATAAAAATATAATTATACAATATAAAAAGGTCATTGCACTGAAACATTTAAAAATCACACAAAAGAAAACATTAAAACACAAGCAAAACCAGACTATTGAAAACACAAAAAAACTACACCCACAACAAAACACCGCAGCGATAAGAGGAAGGGACAACAATAAAAAATAAAAATAAATGGAATGGATTAAAAACCCTAAAAAAAAACAATTAAAAATAAAATTGGCACAGAGTGCACCCTCACAGACTCATGCCAAACCCACTAGGCCCGAGGACAACGATAGCAGAAAGCCTCCCCAAACACCACCTAAAAAAAGTACAAAGACCCCTTAGACAAATTAAAGAAAACAACAATTAAAACCACTAGCACTATTAACATACTAAAAATTCCCCCCTCAGCTTCATACGAAAGGACTAGTTTGTACCCCTCCAAAAAACTTGGAACAGACACGAGCTGAATTTGGTGATACGCATTCCAGGGAACGTCATATTAAGGTAATCACATGAAATGAACGAGTTAGTAATTAAATTGTATTTTTAAAAGGCAACTATACTTCTCTGGTCAATTGTGCTCAACCTTTTTCTCATTTGGGATAAACTAAGATGTGAAAAAAAGTAGTATTTGTAATAGTGGCATGTTAAACCATTGCGTAATGGTCTGTTAAAGTGGTGTATGGTTTTGATTAAAACTTATTCATAAATACCTAGGACAGTTTATCCATTCTGATTGTTCGAGAGGGCATCACGAGGGGTTGTTTGAACGGATGATATAACACCAGTAACAAGTGTTGAAACATGGGCGTGACACGCGAGCTTGCACCTGTGCTTATAAAACAGTTTCTTCATTCCTATTGGTCGAGAGCAACGGCTGGAACTGTTGTGCCACAACACGCGATACGCACGACCCGCACAGCAATCTCCTTATAAGGAGTTGTTTACCCGAGGGTCTTACCGTAGCTGGAGGGGTGTTGCGTTGACGGAAATCATTGAACATTTATAATGGTTGCATTTATTTTATTTTTTAACCAAAAAGTGTTGATGTTTTTTGACCGAAAAAGTATTTATGAACGGGAATCTAAGTGTGTTGAAGAGGTTTTCATCTAGTGGTTTAAACCCACCGAGGCCTGGTTCATGAAAATTTACCTCGACTTCGTCTCGGTAAAAATAATTATCAAGAACCAGGCCTCGGCGGGCTTAAACCACTAGTTCAAAACCTCTTCACCACACATTGATTCCTTGATTGAAATAGGAAAAACAAAACGTAGAATTGTTTTTCCATAGTTCAGAAGTAAACACTCAAACAGGCATACATCATTCATACCGAATTGGCATCTAGAACCCATGTACGCTGACGGGCAACTGCATCGGTAGCTGGATCCATAAGGTGAACATGCTCCCCCATGCTCGCAAGGGTTATTCGCACATGGGTCTTGAACAGGTCCTATACATTGTAGTTAATGTAAGACAAAATTAAACAGAAATATCAATCGATATCTAAAACCATCATTTCTCATCATTCACATCTTAAGCTTAGGTGTACATAAGACGGTTTGATATTTACTTGCTCATCATTTTCACAGCGTCTTCCTGAGCAGTCACTGGGGCAATCACACTCAAATGTTTTTCCTTTATTACGGCATAAACCGCCATGCTGGCATGGATGACTATCGCAAGGCTGAGGATTTGGCGCTGAAACCACAATTTAAGTACGGAATCAAAAAGATACCGTCACAGGGGGGGGGGGCTAAGGGGGGGGGGACTTTTTATGATTTTTGTTGATTCAGGTCCTAAGATGCGACAACAAGTGTGAAACAGGTATTCTTTCTAGCTGTGGGATTTACATCAGCGCAACTCCTTGTTGCATCACGCCTGGGAATTAGTCAAACCCTCTGCCAACAATTCTACTGAGAAGAGGATACAGCTGCCAAGTTTGAGAAGAGGCTTGCCGTTGATATCAGCAACTTACGATCACTGATGCAGTGATTTCAAGAACTTATTCTTGAGATGACCAACATATGTAAGATAATGCCCTAGAGATCGCAATGATTCACTTACCTGGCACTTCCTTGCTTCCAGAACTTGATTTTCTGTTAAGAAATATACATTTTCGGATTACTCATCTACCATTCGTTAATTACCTATACCTTTTGAAAGACACAGATATTATAACAAATGAAAATGACATTTAACGTTTATGTAATCAGATGAACATTGTGCAAAATTAGCCCGAGAAACAATAGTACTTAGAAAAACGTCTTACAAAAATAGTTTACTTGCAGACTTTTCTTAACCTTTTCTATCCCAGTTCGTTGTTTTAATTAAACTTAAGCTTTAAGGACTGCTGAGAAAAACAGATATATGGTCTGCTGAGAAAAACAGATATGGTTTACATTTGATGTTTGTTTATGTTGTACTCTAAGTTGAATCAATAAAACTAAAACAGAGGAGAGCTGCTTCATACGTTTTCACGTAATTGATCACAATACACGCCGAAACAACATAGTTGGCTTTAAGTTGCAGCACATTTATAATAAAACAATTATAAAGATCTAGAATATTTGTGATTGCATGAATGAAACTTACGAGTTGGAATGGTGAGGGTTTGTATGACCGCCGCTGCCTGAGGAAGTTGAGCCGCTTCCTGAAGACCTGGTTGTTTTTTGTTTCTTTCCTAAAGATGTAGTGGAAACAGAATAATTCAATAATGACGTTTATACAACTTTGTTTTTTAAAACAATAAAATTGCTTGAATCCTTTAAGGTATAACTTTTTTTTTTTTTTTTTTTTTTTCCTTTTAATCTTTAGACATACACAATAGTTACAAGTTGTACAGGGGCTGTCAAGGTTAAAACAAAAAGTATAAAACTGTAAGGTACAACTCGGAATAGACACAAGCTGAATTTGGTGATACAAAGTCCAGGGATGTCATATTAAGGTAATCACATAAAAGTTAACTAGTTAGAAATTAAATATTATCTTTAAAAAGCAACAATACTTCTCTGTTAAATAATATTGTGTTCAACCTTTTTCTTTGGACATGAAAAACAGATGATGGTAAAGGAAGCAGTATACTGTAACAGTGGCATGATACTTCAGAGTAAATTGGTCTGTTACAAGTGCTGTTTGGTTTTGATAAAACTTATTGACAAATGCGATATAAAACATAGAGTTGTTTTTTTTCCATAGTTCAGAAGTAACTACACTCTAACAGGTATACATCATTAATACCTAATTGGCATCTAGAACCCATGTACGCTGACGGGCAACTACATCGGTAGCTGGATCCATAAGGTGAACATGCTCCCCCATGCTCGCAAGGGTTATTTGCACATGGGTCTCGAACCAATCCTATTTGTAGTAAATGTAAGACAAAATAAAACAGACATGTCAATCAATATATAAAACCATCAATTCACGTCACTCACATCTTAAACTTAGGTGTATATATGACGGTTTGATATTTACATGCTTACCATTTTCACAGCGTCTTCCTGAGCAGCCACTGGGGCAAACACACTCAAATAATTTTCCTTTATTTTGGCATACACCGCCATGTTGACAGGGATGACTATCGCAAGGCTGAGGATAAGGTGCTGAAAAACACACAATTAAAAATACTAATTAACAAAAGCTATCCTCAAAACAATACAAAAAGAGAGTGTTATTCGTAATTTAAAGAATAGTGCCTGTTTATTCTTGTATAAAGGTGAGTTAACAAGTGTTAGAACTACACTGATTGTTTTTACAAAAATTAGTTAAAAATAACTGGTTTCCGATAGGGCTCTGCATAATTTCATTGTTAAGAACAAACACATTATTTTATATTAGATTCAGTAGGCTTTTGGGCAAATGTTAGGCAAATGCAATGAATAAATAATTTCAGAATTTCTTAGCTTCCAATGATTTATCAAAGTGTAATGAATAAATTGCATATTTTTGGTAACATTTTTGATTAACAAACATCAAGATAAAAACTGGATTACAAACGACCACAAATCAAACGAAAACCATCTAAAACATTCCCAAATCTGGTTTTATTTCACTTAAACGTTCAAAACAGTGACCTCATGTTGACCTTTACTTCCGCTTCAACCGGAAGTATTACCACATTTCAAGACCTACACCACGATTTTTAAACCTCCTTGGGCATCAGCCTTCAATATCAGTGTCCCAATGCTGACATTTAGCTTCCGGCTCAACCGGAGGTGGGACCATATCTAAGAGAGTACATAGCCGATTTTCAAACGTTTGGCATTTGAGTTTAGCTGTGGTTAACGTGGCGCCATGTTGACCTTTACTTTCGGAAGTGGGACCATAATCTGAAGAGCTACAGAACTGAATTTGATTTATTTTTTAGTCAAAGACTGCCTGGGCATTGAATATCAGCATTGGGTAACCCCGTGACCCCATGATGACCTTTACTTCTGGGTCAACCGGAAGTGGGGTCATAATTTACGAACAACACACCGATTTCTAAGGTCCTTTCAATAATTATAAACCCCTGAGCATTAAAGGTTAGAAAAGGGTCAGAATTACCCCATGTTGACCGTTATGTTTGTTTCCAAATTGCATACAGAATTAATATCAGAAAGAAGACCAAGATCAATTTTGTTAGGCACACGTGTTAATGGAAAAAAGCTTGTCCAAGATCAAGAGTCTTCTATCTTGAAATAAGACCAACTAAGCTTCGAAGCACGAATAATTCAAGCAAAACGACACGGATATGTCTAGTAGTTAATTATGTGGGATTAGGATAAGTTGTGTTTTACCGTGATGGTCGTGAGAGCCTCCTTTTGAAGAACTCCTGAAACAAAAACAATACAAATCATTTATCAACTTCAGGGAGGCAGTACACGTTTTAAATAGGTTACATTAGCCACAAACAAATCAGATTGTTCCAAAGATTTTGAGCAGCTGCATTACAACCTTTGACGAAGAGTTTCTTGTTTGTGGTGTTGTGGGAATCCTTGTATCTGAGCTGGAAAGGGTTTTGCGATTTGGCTGGTAACGTGTAATGAATTCATTCAGAGAAAGGGGGGAGCAGTTTCGATCAGTTTAGACAGCTTTGGATTCGGATGAATGTAGCCTTTAATTAATCCAGGCGCACGCGGCGACGGCACCCACAGATATCACGGACGAAAAAAGACCAGTGCGAGCGGCGAAACCGCAAAGTGCCGCCCTTTAGCAACTCGTTTATCTACTTTTTAGTGCTCCATTAATGTGTGTGTGGGCCATGGGGCGTTCACGCAGCTTGTAATCTATGGTATTGCGCCTTCTTATTGGCCAACAACTCATCACGCTCATGCATTATGCATTACATTTCTCGCACCTCAAAAGAAAGGCCACAAAACGCTCGCTCTGGTCTTTTTTCGTGTGTGATATCTGGGGTTGTACTTTACATGTACACCTTGACTAAAAAGCCAGGGTGAACGCGGACCTCATTCACGTCGATCGCGGTTGTGGTTTTTCGCAGTGACCGTCAAACCATTGCTTTGGGGTCCTCGACGCAGAGCCCATTTTAAATCACGATGGTTTCTTTACACGGGACAACATGTCACAGTGAAGTTTCAACGGACGGAAATTGGGATAACATGGCTCAACTTAATCATTCAACTGCAATAAATATTATTTATAAATGAAAATAAATATTGCGCAATAAAGTACTGACTTTCGCAATCAACAGTGAATGCGTAAGTTGCGCCATTCTTTTGTTCCTTAACTTTTAGACTTGGGCGACTTTGAGACGTGGCGTAACTTTCGTTAAATCGCCGAACTTGACCGAAAATGTGTGGCGGCGCTGCCACTTAAGCCATGAACGTTGCGCAAGTGGACTTAAGCTCGGTTCATACTTCATGCGAATGCGAATGCGAAGCGAATGTTGACGTCACAAATTCGCAATGAATAATTCGCAGCAGTTGCCCAACGCAACTGCGTAAAGCCCGGTTCATACTTCATGCGAATGCGAATGCGAAGCGAGTTTGACGTGAATAGACGTCACACCCTCCTTTCCACAATATTCGCAAGTGAGTCGAGCGGAGGGCAACTCTCACACTTGGGCAAATATTCTTGCGAATATAAACATTTGAAATTCGCGGTGAGTTCGCCCGTCACGCCCCATCTCCTTACGAAGATCGGTCAATTTACAAACCGGTTTGTTAATTTCAGTGAATGTTGCGAAGACGGTCATTCGCCTCGACATTCGTTAGCATTGGTAAGCCATTGTTAACGTACGTAAAGCATGCGTAAGCGTTGGCAACGTTCGTAAAGGCACCTGTAAGGCGTTTGTAACCTTCGCGGGTCCCCTTTCTTACGAATGTGGTGTTTCTGTTTGTCAAACGATTAAGTGGCCAGAGCGAGATTCGCCCCGGTATTTATAGCAATCGCTGCCGCGTAATCCATTGTTCGATAATTAGTCAGAAAATGGCAAGACATTGGCAACGATGGTAAGACATTCGTAACATTCCTAAGTGCATTAGTAACGTTTGTAAGCCCTTTGGTAAACATTCACAAGCATTCGTAACATTCGCTAGCAATCGTTTCGTTAGTTTGAAATTGTTGGTAAGCTCAGTCGCGACGTGCGCAACGTTCGTTAGCTATTTGTAGGGCATTGGCTAGCATTGTCAAGCGTTGGTAGCATTCGTCACATATTATAAAGGAGAGGTCGAGGGTCTCACTCACCCGCTTCCTTTTGAATTAGATTCGCTTCCTTTTAAATTAGATCCAGCTCCATGGAAAGAAAAGTGACCGTCGACGCTGTAGATGGCTGTATTTAAAAGGAATTCATGACTATTGAATACAATCTCATGTTATGGTATGGTGTGTATTAATGACATTTTAACCAAAAACGGGTAACGGTGAGTTGCATGTCCTCAAGCAAAATAGGGTTTCACTTTTAAGGGATATTAAAGAACTGTTTTGCTATTAAAGTAGTTGCTGGCAGTGTAAAGACTTCAAGTATACCACAATAATATACAACTGGCAAACCTTCAGTAGTTTGAAATCGTTATGCTATCTTCCTTCAGTAGTTTGAAATCGTTAGGCTATCTTGTTCAGGAGAAAACAGTGAAAAACGGTTTACTTTGCCGGACGTTGATTCAGAAAGAAACAAAGAGGAAAGCGCTAACTGTGAGCGAAAGCAGGTTTGTTGCAGTTTTGTGCAATCGACATTGCAGGCAGAACTTATTTCAAGGGATTGTTTTCTTCTGCCGTATTCTGTGTAAGCTTGATGTTAATCTGTGATCTTGGACGAGTTTGTTTTACTCACCAATTCTGAAATGTTCCTTTGAGTTTAAATAATTGTCAAATTTGTATCATAGCTAGGATAAACCGCTCAATTTGCCAAACATTCCAACACATAGCTTTGACATAAGTTTGTTGTGAAACAACGTGTTGAATTATTTATTTACTTTGCCCGGTAATATTTTCGAGAAAAAAAACCTAACACAAACAAATGGCTGACCTTTATGCAAAATAAAGTCACTTACCGAGGAACAAAAATACCAGACTGCAGAAAGCAAAATCAAAGCAGAATCGCCCCATTTTGGCTCCTTCAGAAGTTTCAAGACTCCTGTGGTCTCTCAAACTAGGAAAAAGGCATTACAAAGCCTGCATTACACGTGGCGTTATTAGACAAGCATTTTCACTAGGGTGGAACAAGTAGGCCTACATTTCCAAAAGAATGGCAAAGTGGAATTATAAGGCATACATTTCCAATAGACCGATTGCAGTGCCATTGTTTACATGTGATCACTTGACCTATAGTGGGAATAGAAAAACACAGCTACACAGCTGTTTAAAGACCTGGGAAGACTCGTACCGATGGACCATATTGGCTTTATTTTCAATTAATAACGCTTTTAACTAAAAACGGAGCCCCTTCAATAAAAATGAACATTGTGACATTGATTTAAATCACACTTTGCTGTTGGATATCTCTAGTATTCTACTACTATAAAGAGGTTTCTTTTGAGAGCATGGTTAGACTGAGGATTCGGCGTGAAGTTGGGCTGTGATTGGGAGATCGCTAATTTGTTAGACTCTTAGCTGACATCACTACCCCTTCTAATCAAATAATTTGAGGGTGGGGATGAAAAAAATCAACATCTTATAGAGATTTTTATTGAAAATATTGGCAGCAAAATCATTACAAAAGATGAGGGCTATGTGAAACCAAACTTTCCGTGCACAAACACATCACATCGTGTGAATATTCTCGTGAAATTTCCTAGTAGGTGGAACTGTGTTTATTCATTACTGGCATTGTTCAGCCACCGGTGAGGTCTCATGTTACAAACTCCGGAACATTATTCAGTGATTTCGAGAATTTAGTCTTTTTTGAGCAAACAATGACAACAGTAATCATGTCTTTTTGACGCACGTTTTTATCATTTCCAACAAGGTGACAGTGATAGGCCAGCACTTCAAACAGGGTGGCAGTGATAGGCCAGCATTTCCAACAAGGTGGCAGTGATAGGCCAGTATTTCAAACAGGGTGGCATTATTAGACTGGAATCGTGATGGGGTGGCATTGTAAAGTAGGCATTCCCCTACACGGCTGCATTTTTGAATGTCAAGACCAGTGTTCTCACTCTAGATGTACTTCAACAAATAACCCCCATATCTGTGAATATTAGGCCCATTTGGTCATCAAAGTTGCAAGAAAATAAGAACCGTAAGCTTGTGTGCCACTATTTTTTAGTAATAACCAAAGGTGTCCAGTGTCTCTAATCGAAAGCAAAACAAACCGTTGTCAGTCCCCCCAGAAATATTTCGTCGTGTTGTTTGCAAATTAATAATCGAGGAAAGAAATACTCACAACGCTCGTCGATAGCTGACTGGCGCTCCGCTCCTGCAAGTGTAGATTGAGAGCTCAAGTATTGTGGTTTTACTGTTTACAGCAACCTTGTCCAGTTGTCTATTTTTATCGCTTTCATCTTATTTTTAGTACAACTTTTATAAAAATCAATTAGTTCTCAGTTGTTTTCCAATGAATAGGTAATTTTAAAGTCCAGCTGGAGTTGGCAGATGAAATCTTAACGGACCAAGGTTATACAGGATCAGCAGTGTTCCCATAATTACAGTTTTATGTTATGTAACTGTCTGTAGACGTAAACAAATGTATGTTGGGTTAAACATTAAATCGATACCTATATCTTTATATATTTTATTTCAATTAGGCTAATGCAATTAATTAGGTTAATATCCATCAATCAATTCACGATTGACTAGTATCTCTAGCCAACACTTGACTAGATATAACAAACAAAGAAACACATTTAAATCAATTTATCAAGCGACTTGTAAAATGAAGAAACTATAAATAAATAGTGCACATGCGAGTACACCCACGTGTACATCTCTGTAGGTGGGTGGCTCTAAATAATAGCCAGTGTGCTATGGACGTTTCGACCAGCACACTCTAGTGGTCTTCAGGCGAGAGCTCTTTTCCTTACAAGATGGGCATCTGCATCGGGGAATTCAATAAATAAATTGTTTGGAAAATGTAGATTATCATTTGCGTCGCTACTCATAATGACTTCAACCCAAAACAGTTGATATCTCGGCATGTGATACTTTGTTTACAGTGAATAAACACAAGCCGCAGCAAGTTAACTTTTCGATATCTTGAAAAAGAGGCAACAACAAAGTTTAATTGATTCAGCTAAAAAATGTGTTGTTCCGTCCTCGAGTCTAAATCTGCATACAATATTATCATGTGCAGCAGCTGTTTAGATACCCTTGCCTTTGACAGCTCAAATATTGATTGATTTATTGGCCGTTTGTTGATAACTTTAAAGGAACACGTTGCCTTGGATCGGTCGAGTTGGTCTTCGAAAAGCGTTTTGTGACCGTTTGTTATAAAATGCATATGGTTAGAAAGATGATTTAAAAGTAGAATACAATGATCTACGCAAATATGCCTCGAAATTGCGTGGTTTTCTTTTTACCTCGTCCAATAACACGGTCGGCCATTTATGGGAGTCAAAATTTTGACTCACATAAATGGCCGACCGTGATAGTTCGCGACGTAAAAAGAAAACCGTGCAATTTTGAGTGATACTTGTGTGGATCATTATATTCTACTTTTAAAACATCTTTCTAACCATATACATTTCATAACAAACGGTTTCAAACGCTTTTTATAGACCTAACTCGTCCGGTTCAAGGCAACGTGTTCCTTTAAGCTTTGAATAATGGTTTTATTGGCTTAACTTAAACTGTATAGTTATACTGACAGTGCCTTTGGACTTTTTATTAATCCATACCTGACAAATAATGTATCTAATGTCTGGTCTGGATGGTGGGTTAAAAGTATGTTTTGTCTTGTTATCCAATACTGTCTGAAACCGAAAGGTAAGCCATACATACATACATACATACATACAAACAAAACTGTTTTATATACCGCCATTTCATCAAGACCACAGCGGTTTGTGATGAAACAGAGAAACAAATAAACGAAGAGACAAAATGCAAGTTAAACCAAACAACAAAACAATCATTGTGGGAACAGGTGTGATTTCAGATGCTTCTTGAAAATATGAAGTGAATCAGCAGAGCGCAGAGATGGGGGGGGGGGGGACTATTCCAAAGTTTAGGAGCGGCAAAAGAGAAGGATTTGTCAACAGCTTTGAAAGTGACTTTCAGTCGCTGTTGGCTTTCCCTGCCAGGGTTCTTATATTTTGTTGTGTCTTAAATGTTTGGTGTGCCACCCCAACTGGAGGTTGTTTCATATACAGTTCTTGTATCTGCCCGCGGCCAGGCCAGGTTTCTCAGTAATTTGCTTATGTTTTCTAAACATTTTTGATGTTGTTTTTTTTTTGTTTTTTTGTGTTTCTTTATGAAATGAAAATGAAATGAAAATGAAATGAAACGAACTGTCAAGTTGCACAAAGAGAATACAACATTCACATTACGTTAATTAATATGTTAATATGGCAATTGAAATGTACTTTATATGTTTGCTGTTGTTGTGGATTTTTTTTTTTTTTTTTAAAGCGACTGAAAAACTTGACCGGGGTCATTAGGTGGAAGACGCGTGAAGACCAATACGCCAACACAACCACTATTGTAAATCGTTTATTAAAAAAGAAGTGATGAGTATTTCAAATTTAACAATTTCTCATTAACATGAATTGTTTGGCAAATGTTTAATCAACAATGACAACCCCATACATTTTCATATGATTGAATTTTTAACCACCATCTTGTTACTGAATTTGTTTCTACAAAATACGCATATATTTGAGTTGTCCAATGTATAGCGGTAAGCTCCCGCTTGATGAGCATTAAATAGACGCCTTGATTTATCGTCTAAACATTTTTCAGAATACTTAGTTTTAAGGTAGCTCATGTAAACGAAATCCGGTTAAAGCCATTATACACTTTCGGTAAACAGTATTGCCCAATACCCACACTTCGTGTATCACAACTTATGTATAAAATAACAAACCTGTGAAAATTTAGGCTCAATCGGTCATCGGAGTCGGGAGAAAATAACGGGAAAACCCACTCCTGTTTTCGCGCGTTTCGCCGTGTCATGACTTGTGTTTATAATAAATCCGTAATTCTCGCCATAGAGAATTGATAATTTTTTTAATGTTTTCTCAAAAAGTAAAGCATTTCATGGAACAATATTTCATGAAGTCTTTCACCATTACCTTCTGTAAACCCTGAAAACTATTTGTAAATCTGTGAACTTTTTTCTTTTTTTCTGTACCGAAAATGTATAATGGCTTTAAGGTATCAAAGAACAGAAAAGGTTTGCTGTTATACAAGCAGTGGCTTTTAAGTTAAACGTTGCAATCTGTGCAATAATTCAATTTTATTTTATTTTTTATATATACCTGGGTTTTTTTATGATTGATTTTCTTTAAAAATTATAACCTTCAGGAACGCCCACATAAATAGGTCACTTGCTGACATATGACTGGATTCCCTACGTGACGTCACATACGTTACATTATATATAATCATGAGTGAATTGGACAATAGAAGGAACACATGTTTGGCATTCCTTTTGGAATAACATCGTCACGTAGGGAATCCAACCATATGTCAGCAAGTGACCTGTTTATGTGGGCGTTCCTGAAGACTGTTATTTAAAAAAAAAAAAAATTATTATTTAAAAATACACAGGAATGTACAATATTATGTTTTCCAATCAGATTATTGTAAAAATATGACAAGGTTTAACTTAAAAACGTCATTACATTGTCAAACAGCAAACCTTTAAACTTAAGCCATTTGAAACTTTCGGTACAGACACAAAATTAAAAGTTCACAGATTTACAAATAACTTACAGGGTTTACAGAAGGTAATGGTGAAAGACTTCTCTTGAAAGATTATCCATGAAATGCATTACTTTTTCAGGGAATTGAAACAATATCAATTCTCGATATCGAGAATTTCGGATTCATTTTAAACTCATGTCATGACGCGGCGAAACGTGCAGAAACAAGGGTTGGTTTTCCCGTTACTTTTTCCCGATTCTGATGACCGATTGAGCCTACCTTTCCACAGGTGTGTTATTTTGTATAAAAGTTGTGATACACGAAGTGTGGGCCCTGGACAATACTGTTTACCGAAAGTGTCCAATAGCTTTAATATAAATGTTCTGGGTTATTTCTTGCTACTGTACGCCAAACTACAAGCTGCCATGATGTATTAGATTGGATTTACACTAACGGAAACTGTTAAAAGAATTGCTTAAAGGCACTCGACACTATTGGTCAATAAACTGAGTCGTCAGTAAGAGGTGGTTTGTGTTTTACTATAGATAGTTCCCACATGACGTAAATCGGCCATATTTACGGGCAATTTGGAACACATAGCCATGTTTTTTGCGCGAGAACGGCGTGCAGCACGCGCAGGATTCACAAAACTCATTGCCTGATTGGTTAGTAAATAGCGTGGTTGCGTTAATAAACTGAGCGCTTGACGCGCCTGCAAGCTTAAATGCAATTTGCCCGTAAAGATGGCGTCTATTGCAACTTATCTATCGAGTATCACCCAATAATACAGTTCAATATACACATTAATTACTCATGTTTGGACGAGAAAACAAAGTATCGAGACGGAGGGATTTATTTTTACCTTCCATCTCAGCTATTTCGTTGAAGTTGCATTCGGGGTATTTATCCATTAAATCATGTAGAAATAGACAGCAAGGATGATACGTGTACAATATCAGTACACAAAATGAGTACAAAATCACAGCCATTTGTTTTTAGTCCATGTTCGGTGTTTCACTGTGAGCAGATCTTGAAGTCGTTTGCCAAGCAGGGAACTACATGACCCTGCTGTATGCAATGACGACCTAAGCCAGCTGTACATTGAGGAATGGCAAATTACAATAACAATACACAAGCTATAAAGACACAATAGTGGTCAACTTAGCGGTATGTCAGTTATGTTTGTGCTCTTTTCTCTCTGAATAATAAGCAAGCTTTCGTCAGCTCTGAAATTGGTGTCCGGTGTGTTTGGACGTCTTTTACTATCTATAATAATATTGTTTACAGGGA
This sequence comes from Asterias amurensis, assembly GCF_032118995.1. Classification (NCBI taxonomy): domain Eukaryota; kingdom Metazoa; phylum Echinodermata; class Asteroidea; order Forcipulatida; family Asteriidae; genus Asterias; species Asterias amurensis. The sequence continues at coordinate 20,649,347 of NC_092654.1, forward strand.
GTTGTTTTGGTGTCGTTATTTCAAAATCCATTGGTCTTTACATTCCTAAAGTTCCTGTTGGTTCTTGTTTGTGTGTTTTTTTTTTTTTTTTATTCAGTGTATTCTAAATTAGACTCAGCACAGACTCAACTATGCATTGCAATGTGTTGTATTTTGTAATGGCATTTATGGGAGTTTCTTTATACATGGTTTATGAACCAAGAAGAACGATGTTTAAAAGACAGAGAAAAAGCTGAGGGAAAATAAAATTTTATCGTTTCCATTTGGTGACCAAACACAAAAACATTTCTCTTTTCAAAACGACAACGGTGCTGGGAAACAAGGCCGGTTCAAAGTCAAGTACTTTAGCATATTATGCTTGCTTTCGTTATAAGAGAACCCGTCTAAAATAACAATTTCAAAATCATCAATGATGCTCAGCACAAAATCAGCCCAGAACAATACAAGTGTGACAGCTGGATTGAACTACACGCCTGAAATAGCATTGCATCAGTATTGATTTAAGATAGTATGTTTCCGCCATTCAATTCGCATTCTCTCCAAATCAACAGTTTAAAATGTACTATTTACTTGTTTACGCCTTTGAGTGGTTATTGACTGCATTTTTCAAGCTTTTCGGGCTAATTTATTCTCAATGTTTTGGCAAAGCCTGAATCCTGTTTAAAAAGAAATCACGCTAGAATGTAATGCAACAGCGGGCAAAGATGTTTCTAACTATCTCGGCCCATTTTTATAGCTCTGCTTACCATAAGCACAGAATCTACGCTTACTGGAAAAATGTTTTTATTTACGAGCGTTAAAGACACTTGACACTATTATTATTGGTAATTGTCAAAAGTTACCCTTTCAGCTACTGCTGCTGTTCGTTTTGTTTGTACAAACCAATTAATAAAAACAAATTAAACATATTAATAATAATCTTTCTTGCCCTTAAATCATACACATGTTGACTATTGCTTTTTTTCCAATGCTTGATTATTTATTCTTGTTTACTCTACCAACCACGTCTTACAATATTCCTACGAAACACAACAACTACAAATCCTTTAACAACTTGAATCCAATCGTAATATTTACCCCAAAACGATGTATAATTTTTCCCAGTTTCTACTACTGTATTAAATAAATACGATATAGATCTCGGTGTGCATTTTAAGGATCACCAGAGATTTCCGTCTTGATTTTAGAGCATCTTAGAACAATTACGTTCACATTTTTCAGAAATATTGTTATATTTTACTCAAGTTCAAAAGCTCAAAGTTTAACATGCCCATTGGTTTAACTCAAAACTCGTCCAGGTTGTAAAAAAAAAAAAAAAAAAAAAAGAACGCCGGTAAACAAGGACAACTCGTCTGAAATGTTTTTTCACTTTTTTTTTTTAAGGTAACATCAGTTTGACCTTAAAAAATTGAAATTAAAAATGTGAAAGTTTTTTTTTCCAACTGGAGATTCAGAGTCCGTTAGGGGAGTATATACGCCATGTCGGTTGGGCCTCTATGAGGATAGAACTTTGATTGTTTCACCTGCTTTTGCAACAACAAAAAAAAGAGTTATTAACTAAAGTAGGTGTTCAGTATTTTCATATGAATCCTGCCATGTTCAAATTCATTAAAGGAACACGTTGCCTTGGATCGGTCGAGTTGGTCTTTGAAAAGCGTTTTGTGACCGTTTGTTATAAAATGCATATGGTTAGAAAGATGATGTAAAAGTAGAATACAATGATCTACACAAATATGCCTCGAAATTGCGTGGTTTTCTTTTTACCTCGTCCAATAACACGGTCGGCCATTTATGGGAGTCAAAATTTTGACTCCCATAAATGGCCGACCGTGATAGTTCACGACGTAAAAAGAAAACCGTGCAATGTTGAGTGATACTTGTGTGGATCATTATATTCTACTTTTAAAACATCCATATACATTTCATAACAAACGGTTTCAAACGCTTTTTACAGACCAACTCGTCCGATCCAAGGCAACGTGTTCCTTTAAATGAATTTTATTTGCAATTTATCTTATATGAGGGGTCTGACATTTTACTGATTCCAAAGTACAACATCAAAAACAATTTACAATGGCATGAAAATGGCTAATAATTGATTTGTATTTGTTTTGCTGGAGTGGCGTTCTTTCTTTTATCATTATAACTATGATGATTATGTTTTATTATTCGGTGCATGCCAGTGAAGGGATTTTATATAATGCTGTAATCGGTTTCTCTTCTTTTGGTTTTCTTTCAAATTATGGATTAGTTTTAGTTTGGTTTGTTTACATGAATGTGTCATCACCTTTAGCCAAATCTCATTTTGTTTGTAATTATAAATTAAAATAATTGTAAAGAAGAATAAACGATATGCTGCTTACAAGCTGTTGGGTAACTCCCGGTGGTAAAAGGAATGATTTGTTTTAGTTGCTGTGTGTTTCATTCTACTTTGATTTGGTCATAATTTGATTTGGTTTGAGTTTATCATAATTAAAATCAGTACGGGCACAAGCGAATGACATCCTACAAATATCATTGTATTTATTGTGGTCTTAGATAATAGTCTTTGTTTGATAACGAAAACATTTTTTTTTTTTTTTTTTTTTAACACCGGTTACACTGCTGTTGGGATATTATGCGGTCTGCGCCCCTCCCAAAATGCTATCGAAAATAAATTATTCGCAATCCCCAGGGTCTTAAGTAAACACTCTACGCATCCCCAGTGACATCAGTCTAGTTTTTAAAGCATTTCAAAATGGTAGTATGGATTAAATTACAAAAGTATGGATAATAATGCACATGCCCTTTTGACGGTGTAAACTTCTGAATCCATATACCTGTATGTTTTTTAATTGTATGTTTGAAATAACGTTTTGTTTACTCGACCTCCAAAAAATTGAAGATAAACACGCCCCAAAAATATTTGATAAATAATAGTTTTAACAAAATAAGACAAATAACAATTGAACAAAATCCATCCTTACGTAAAAGTGATTTGCTAATTCTTAGGTACTGTTGAAAACAGTACAATGGCACAATTAAGCGATGTTATTTATTGATGATACGACAGGTTTAATCAATCTAAACTATAATATCATTATCAAATTGAAGATTAAGTTTGATTATCTGTTTAAAGTTGAACTGAAATTCATTAAATTAGTCAAAAAAAAAATGCTTCGCCCTACTTCGAAGCCTCACCAATAACTCCTCTAAGTTATAATGATTGTCAAGTAATAATATACCCTTCCCTTTAAAACACCATACATCTATTATTAAAACAATTTAATCCGTCGTCGTTGAAAGGTCCGCTTCTGGTCCGCTATGCAGCTGGCTACAAAGAAACATAACACGTCGAAGTATTAAAAGTTTGCTTCATTTACTATAGAACAGACATTCGGGAGGCAGTTTGGCTTGTCTATTACCAAAACATTATAATATAAGTGTGCGTATGCTCGTTTATTCGCAGAATTGGATTGCAAGTTTAAAATAACACCACTGAAAGTTACAACAAAAGCAGACTTGAAAACAAAAACTGTGCTATTACTCGTTTACTCGTTTACTCGTTTTAAAGGGTTGACTGTTGCAAATTAAATTAATCAAATTTTGGGGTAATGAATGATTACACCGTTACCATTTATTTCATCCACATTGCGCTGTTTTTAAGGGTTGCACTGTTATCATTAAATTCATCCAAATTGTGGTGTTTTGAAGGGCTAAAATTTCACCATTAAGTTCATCCACATTGTGGTGTTTTAAAGGGTTGCACTGTTACCACTAAGTTCATCCACGTTGTGGTGTTTTGAAGGGTTGCACTTCTACAATTAAATTCATCCACATTGTGGTGTTTTGAAGGCCTACAATTTCAACATTAAGTTCATCCACATTGTGGTGTTTTGAAGGGTTGCACTTTCACCATTAAGTTCATCCACATTGTGGTGTTTTGAGGGGTTTCAAGTTCATCCACAACTCATATATAGTGTTGCATGTATTTTACATTGTACACGGCGGTGTGACTGTTATGAATATGTTGCAGTTCGGACGGTTCACTTTCGTGCTTTGTTTTATTTTCGGTCCGCCTGTTATAAATGGTCAGTAAGGGGCAATACTTAAGTTGTTGTAACACTTAGAAAAGTAGTGGCACTTATATAAATAAAATTGTAGGCTGGCTGGTAAAATTAAACTCCGAACTCGTTTGGCTTGAAAACATGATCATTTAGGATATGTATGGCAGTTAAAAGATGTCCGAGCACAGAAAGGTATAGTAGTAGGAAAAGCTAGAAGAACACTTAATCGGGCCACAGTGCAAGATTTCGCTGTGGGCTAACCAGGAGGGTCTGTCAAAGAGAGCAGACTAGAGAAGAATGACTGAGTATGGGAAAATGTGATGTTTATACATTTTGGTAAATATTGTCACATGGTCAATGAGGGTGGCCAGAAGGTCATTAAATACAAAACACAAACATTTGTCGAGTCCCTGACAGCAAGTCTGCACATAGATTCGAAAGTCCCTTTAACGGGCGAGGTCCCAAACAAAAGTTACGCGCCATCAGACAAATAAGACATGTGCGCCCCCCCCCCCTCCCCACACACAATTCAAGCTTACATTGTTTGTAACACATACGAACCTATTTCGCGGTCGACCAGCTAACCGCCTGTAATGATCCGAGTGAAAATACGTCGTAAGATTCGTTGATGTCATGACTTAAGATTTCATTGTCAGCCACTATCAATTTATATTTCCCTCCTGAGATCACTACTGCAACTTTCTGTGAAGTTCCATCCAGACTGCAGGATGATGTTCTTGGGGCTTGGCATGTCCTGAGTTTATCGTCTTCGCATTGTTTAATACTGCATTTTTGTCCCACTACATCAAACTCTGTTAAAAGAAATAAGCATCATTTAGAAGTATCCAATTAATTAGTTTCGCCTTCGTATCTAAGGTTGGTTCATGATTATTTAAAAAGTGTTTGCACCGTCTTAATCTCTCAGTCTTCAAGATATTAAGTTTTATTGAAGCTTTACCTACAAGCAGCATAATAGCTTAACAGACACTGGCCACTATTGGTAAATGTCAAAGACCAGTCTTCTCACATGGTGTATTTCAAAATATGCATACAATAACAAACCTGTGAACATTTGAGCTTTATTTGTCGTCGAAGTTGCGAGATAAAAATGAAAGAAAAAAAAAAAAAACCTTGTCAAACGAAGTTGTGTGCTTTTAGATTGTTTATTTCGAGACCTCAAATTAAAAAATATGAAGTCTCGAAATCAAATTCGTGAAAACTACTTCTTTCTCGAAAGCTATGTCACTTCAGAGGGAGCCGTTTCTTACAGTTTTGTATACTATCAAACTCTCCCCATTACTCGTCACCAAGTAAGGTTTTATGCTAATAATGATTTTTAGTAGGTTGAGTGTCCATTGCCTTTATAAGCTGCAAAGAAATATCACATCAGACTTCTTCCTAATATTTGTACTTACCAGCCGCAAGAACGTGATTCGTGGTAGCTGATCGAAGAGAAATGTAACATTTGTCGTCTGCTCCTGAAATTGTGTAAGCTTTTTGGACGTTCTCCCCTGGATAATCTTTTATATCAATCCATGTCGGATCTAGAAGAAATTAAATGCAGTGTTAGGGCGCAGACCTAGAAACTACTACATTTTCGGCACAACATTTGCAATGCTGATTAATTTAACAAAGTAGGATAACAAATTAATGTGACACACACAAGTGAAAAGGAATAAGATAAAACCCCCTGATTTATTCTCAATTGATAAGGTTCAATGAAATATTTTGCGTTTGAAATTGGCAGATTGAAACTGCTGTTTTATAGATAGGCGTGTGCAAAATTATTATAGTGTACCTGACAAAAAGATTCTAGACAGGCTTAAAGGCAAAAAAACACTATATTGGTAGTTCTTCCAAAAAAAAACAGTTAGCATAAAACCTTACTTGGTAACGAGTAATGGGGAGCTGTTGATAACATAAAACATTGTGAGAAACGGCTCCCTCTGAAGTAACGTAGTTTTCGAAAAAGGAGAAATTTTCAAAGAATTTGATTTCGATACCTCAGAATAATATTTTGAGGTCTCGAAATGAAGCATCTGAAAGCATACAACTTCGTGTGACAAGAGTGTTTGTTCTTTCATTATAATCTCGCAACTTCGACGACCAAAATAATGAGCTCAAACTTTCACAGGTTTGATATTTGTGTTGCATGTGTTGAGATACACCAAGTGAGAAGACTAGTCTTTAACAATTACTAATAGTGTCTTTAAAAAAAAGTCATGAATAAAAATAGCATCTCGAGTGAAAAAAGGGGCATTTAACAACTTACACCGATATGATACACTCTCCTCAATTTCAGTTTTGATTACTTCTGTTATAAGAAAAACAAATATAAAATTGCTTAAGTAAGGGCAAAGTTACACAAAAACATGCATATATAAATAATTAAGGGCCTCAGACAGCTCAGCAACACTGTTCATTACAATAAATGTGCCACTGATCCCACTCAATCTTTCTTCGAAGAAATGTTTTTTTTATGCCATCCGATTGAAATACACCGCTCTTTAGAACGTCTTAACAGTCCTCCACATACATCCAAGCGTTAAAATGTACACATTCCAAAAGAACCAAACATTAAAAACCAATGTGTAAGTGTTGAAATGTAACTGGTTGATCTTGTTGTGTGTGGTGGTGGCAGAATTATACTTCGACAGGGACACTAATAACACTCAGTTTTGCCAACACACATTCACTGGTGTTATTTTTACACGTTATGTTATTTTTAATTTTCTGCCTGCCAAATCTACATGTGACAGTATCCCTGATCTACATTGGAACACTGCCAGTTTTTCAGAGTTCTGGTGCAGTCACCGGCTTGTGTGGGTTCAAATCCCGGTCGCGACACTGCCGTCGATTTCACAAAACTCTTCCTAACAAAAGACTAATCTTAGGACGAATCTCAACCCTGCACTGTAGCATGCAGACCTTAAGATTAATCTTAAGTTAGGAAATTACTCGTCCTAATTCGAGATAAGACGAGTCCTAACTCTTTGTGAAATCGACGGCCTGGTGTCCTTGAGCAAAATACTTTACTATAACTGCTTCTCTTTACCAATGGGTATAAATATTGTGAATGAAAGAGCCTTTGGAGCGATATAAACTGTTGTCCAGGTTGTTTACTCCCAAGGGAGCTGAGAAACATTAAAAGGGATGTTATTGGCCCTATGACCAGGGCACTAATGTAAAGTGCTTTGATACGGTAATTGTGAAATGCGCTATATAAGAATTGGTTGTTATTATTATTTTTACTTAATAATTACTATTATAACCGGATTATTATTAAAACATACCTGCGAAAAATGTCATTGTTTGGATCATTGATACAAAAAAGTGTAATCTGATTTACTTTGGCAAGAGAAGACTATTGGTTTCGGCTTGGTTTGAAACGCAAGGCCGTTAATGTTTTGTTATTAATGTTATAATTATTATCTGTTATTTTTGTAATGCTTATTCATTAGAAGATGATGTACATTTATGTAATTAGAGAAAATACATACCCTTCGTTTTGTATACTGTTGACCCCTTATTCGGGATTCCTGTGGGGAAAAAAAACCGACATGGTGACTAGTTTTTAATTTACAAAACTTTCAAAAATCACTTCTTAATATCCCTAATTAACGTGTTCTGGAAAATATATTATGAAACTCGTAAATTATTGTATGAAAGTAAACATACGTGTGGAATTCATAACATTATTTAGCCACAATTGTAAATGGAATCGTTTAAATTACGACTAGGGCCCAAGGTCATAGTGCTACTTCTTCAAAACAGAGAGCTTAGCACAACAAAGCTGTATCAGAAGAAGGTGACAGGCCAGAACACCATTACTATGTTTGAGAGTAAGATGTTTTATAAAGCTTTACTGGGATTTAGATTCAAGGATTTCATTCTTTGTCGTCAGTGGGCAAATTTGATCATTTTATTAAAATGTTGATAACGAGAAAACTAAATCCAAAAGTTCGACAAGAGTATGACCACACGGTACAACCGTTTAAAATGCTGAAAAGCGAGAGAATACGAATTGGAAAATTGATGACTGATAAATTGTCAACTCAACTCAATCTCAAAGGCTGCTCAGACAAAAGTGATCAAGCCAGCACAGACCGGCTATCAAGGAATGCAAGGCACTGTCCAAGGGGGTCAATTGGACGAAAGGCGAGGCAATAAACCAAATGCCCGGGCCAGACCGGTGACAGATTGAGCACACAGGTCCCGCGACAAGCCCGCCTGACTGTCTAGCGGTAATAAAATATTTGAAGCACAAAGTTTTGGCCTCAAATTGACTAAAACAATTATTATTATTAATATGTTTTTTTTTTTTTTTTTTTTACCAAAACAAACAAAACGCAATTACAAAGGAGTAAATACAAGAAGACGAAAAAAAGAAGTAAAACAGACAAAAGCAAAAAAGGTAAGCTTTAGAAAATGAACAAATAAGGCCATAGAACACATTAACCAGTATTAAATATATAAAGCAAGTAAACAAGTGAACGTACAACAAAGTTTAACATAACAAAAAGAAGAAAATAGACTTAGCTTTTGCAAACTGCTTACCAACCTCATTAAGCCTTCGAGAAAGACTATAGTGTCGAACTCGAAACGTCAGGACATAAACTATTTTTTGCATAAATTCAAGAATTAAAAATACAAAATAAATATTTATATTTACCTGTGCTTGTATGGCTTATTGATTTACACTTTGCTTCGCGTTGAAGATCAATGAGTGGAGATTCTTCGCCGGTAATAAAGACCTTATAACCACCTTCAAAACACTGGACAGAGAAGTCCAATTTGTTTCGTCTCACTTTACTGCTGATGTCTTTCTCTTCGATTACTCTACTGCCAGATTTGACGATCAATGTTTTAGAGGTGAAAACTTTGTTTTGAAAAAAGAAACAAACGACAAAAACAGTTAAATACAATAATTTACATATTTGTTTTCCTTTACGCACTGGTTTGGGTAATTGGGCCTACTTAAACAATAGCATCAAATGTTACTTGGTAACGATCAATGGAGAGTTGTTGACAATATAAAACAATATTGTGAGAAGAAACGTGCATCTTAAAGAAGAGGTAATTCCTCACTAAAATATTCAAAGACTTCCGCAAAACCATTTATTATTTATATCGTAAACCTTACAAACCTGTGCAACAAGGGTGTTTTTGTTCTTTCATTATTTTCTTGCAACTTCGATTACAGATTCAGCCCGAATTTTCACAGGTTTGTTATTTAATGCAAATGTCGTGATAAACCGAGTGAATAGAATGGTCTTTGAGAATCAGCAAACATGTGTAGTGAATTTAAGTGTAAGAACAGAGAAATGTTACGGAGTTACTGCCAATTTAGCTGCGTTTGTTTATGTGTGGGCTCGAGCTTATTGCTGTTGAAGGGTCTTCTGGACGCCCCCACAACCCCCCCCCCCCCTTTTCTCAATCTCTTTTACAAAGGAAATTAATTACCAAGATAGATTGTGCCATCGGAAAATGTTAGACTAAATACATCCTCCACGTCGTCACTGAAGTTGATGATTTCTTCTTTCGTCTTGACTCCTATTAGTAGGTAGAGAACAAACAATAAATGATGAATAAATGGCAAGGGGTGGGAAACCAATATTTCGCTTAGATGAGAACAAATTGTTGCACAGTTCTATATGTAATATTTACCCACGATATGATAGTTTATAATCATGGGTTATTATAATCCGCTTATTATCTTCTTTTTTCCTTACGAACTGATTCTTAAATCCCCCCCATTTTTTTACGAATTTGTTCCCTTAAGGGAATTTAGTGTGTAGTTGTGTGTATAAACATGAATCGAGCGTACTCAATGCGCCGTATTGTTAACTGCGCGGGCCGCTCAAAAAACATGTTTTGTATCACTTCCGGGGTAAATTCATTCATACACAACACAGATATCATATCCATCATGGAAAATAAGACCTTCAAAGGAGCCGTTTCAACCCACCTCTTGCGCAACTTAAGTGACAGAACGCCAAACAAAACTGCGCAGGACGAATCGCGTACCCAGCCAATATACCACAAAGTCTGTGGTGTAGCTCATTTTGGCTAACAAAAGGCAAACCTCTTGAGGTTAAGGTACCTCTGACTGGGAGTTTGTGAACGCCCGCCTAGTACAATTTGTAAATGATTTTTAATGTTTGCCATATTTAGAAGAATGCTTATATGGTTCCTTCAGATATTGTAACAACGGTTTGATCTCTAGCTAAAAAAAAAAACGTATGTTTTAGCGAACTTTACCAGCATGACATGTTTTTAAATTGGAGGAGGTACAAAAGCTTTTGTACGAAAAATATTGATTTAACCTTAATTTCGCCCAGGTTTAATTTGGCTCCTGTAATGACTTTGCTGTTAAAAGAAATCATAAGTCCTGTCAAATCAGAAGGTGAACAGGTAACAAACAGCTATCGTGACCACACTAGACGTCACGGAAGCCAGACATATAGTTGTGTTTTGAAAAATAAATTTGTGTTTTATCCCTTCTGATTGATCGAGAGGGCATCACGTGGGGTGTTTAAACGGATGATTTAACACCAGTAAAAAGTGTTTAAACATGGCGTGACAAGCGAGCTTGTACCTGTGCTTATAAGACAGTTTCTTCACTCCTATTGGTCGAGAGCGACGGTTGTGCCACGTCACGCGATATGCGCGACGCGCACACCAATCTCCTTATAAGGAGTTGTTTACCAAAGGGCCTCACATTTTCATAGCTGAAGGGGTGTTTTGTTGAAAGAAATAATTGAACAATTATAATTTCTGTTTTTTGGGGGTTTTTTTACCAAAAAGTTGTGATGTTTTTTGACCGAAAAGGTACTTATGAATGGGAATACAAATGTGCTTTGCTGGTATTAAACACTCTGTTAAAAACCGGCCAAGCACATATTTTTTCCCTTATTAACGTCTGAAGTTCATTTGTTTTATTCAGATGTAAAATACATCTAGCAATACTAAATTGGCTTTTGAAAAAAAAACATCATGGCATTTCCGAACAGAACCAAAAAAAAAAAGTTTTGCTAACATCTATTTGATTTTGCATTGTTTAAACAAGTGTAAGATGCCTATTTGAACCACTTACAATTAAAGAATCTTGATAAAAAAAAAAAACAATGAAAAAACTTACCTTGTCTTATTTTGGTACTTATCTCTGTCTTCTCTTGTACAGTTGCTATAAAGAAAACAATTAAATCAGTTTAAACAATAAGGTGAAAGGCCACATTGTTAACAACTTTCACCAAGCACGACCGAATCAAGCCCACTCACTTTAAAGGAATGTTCATCATTATTAGAAGAATATTATTATTGTAATGATATTTTATCTTTGGAAATTGAAAAACAACAAAGTTGACATTTTGCTAACATCTGTTGGATCTCGCATTGTTTAAAAACTTGCACCGTACAATTAAATACTTTTGATGACAATTAGGATCTTACCTTGTTTTCGTCTTCTAGTACTTTCAGGTTTCTTCTCACGCACCGTATCTATACACAAAGTCAATAATTCAGTCCAAAAAAGAAGATAACAGGGTAGCAAGCACACGGCAATCTTTAAAAATGTAAACCTAGCAATACTGAATAATTTCCACTCACTTCAATTGAACGTTTATCAATGATAGAAGGAAAGAAGGTATGATTTGTTCAAACTTAATATCTTGACTATTAAGACAAACAATACATGGAATTTAGCGATTCCGTTAAAATTGAAGGTTTAAAGGCAACAAACGGCTAACTTTATTATATTTTTCTCTACGGAACCATGAACGGATAAATGTTTCTTTCAAAATCACAATTAAACGACTTACCTCCAGCAGGTAAGATGTTATCCTTTTCCCCTGCAACAAGAAAGAAGAATACCGTGATAGAACAAAAGCAAATCAACATCTGTGGTTTAAGATTTTGTCCCATCGTGAACTAGAAGGCATTCCTGAATTAATTGAGTTCTTTCTATCAAGTCTACATGTGTAATTGTTAGGTGAGATATTGCAATATTGGAACTACAATTATGAACACATTGGAAACCTTAAACTCTTTGCAACACGAACCCAATTATTAAGGAACCTACCTGAGCCTGATCCACTGCCACGTCCACCACGTCCACCACCTAAACAGATTTGTTTATCAGTATTAAAAGGATAACTTAACTCAATATGATTTGTCCAGATATTGTTACGTTGTTTTATCTTTTGGCTATGAAAAAAAAAGACATTGACTTATAACATTTCCGAAGTACAAACAAAAGATGTTTTGCTTACATCTATTTTGTCCACTGCTTGTTACAAAAGTAAAATTCAGTGATGCGTTCCAAAATGATGCGACTATTGACGCATGTTTAACTATAACTATGTTTAATAATTCTAGGAACGATCTGACTAGGGAAAATTCTTTTAATTATGACTACTTTGGGAGGTCATTATGAACAATTGGAATTGCTGCAATCATTAAGGGACGGAACCCCATTTGGTAGAAACATACCTGAATTCGATCCCTTCTTATTGCCACTTCCACTGCCACTGCCACGGCTACGTTCCCTCACTGCAAAGTAATGTTATATAATTATTAAAAGGATGCTAACATTTGTGACTCTTTAAGCTGGTGTGATGACATTACTATTTTGGCTATCAAGAACAACACAGTGACATACACAATTTCCGAATCATAAACACAATGATGTTTTGCTTCCATCTGTTTGACCACTGCTTGTTACAAAATGAAATATCTAGTCAAGAGTTATAGAATTGTATCACTTTTAACATCACGTATAAAGGTAAAAACTTCTAGGAACGATCCCAATCTTGCTTGACCATTTTATCAATTACGACAGATTGAAAATATTGCAACAATTTTGACGTGGCAACTACTTTAACTATATACTTGCTTTGTTCGTTTTCACTGTATCTCTTTACCTTAAAACTTCCACTCTCTGCGAACATGGTTAACGTTTTGAAACCTCCAAATAAATAGCCAGAAACTTATATTGTGGTTTGATTTTTTTAATTATATTGTTTTTGGGGCTTTGAAATACAACAAAATCACACATTCAATTTAAAAAATAACACCCAAAGGACATTGGTTAAATTTAATTGAGCTTGCATTTTTCAAACCTTTGTCCTTACTGTACGCTAATTGCAAGACGTACAAAAAAAAAAACGTTTGATGAGAGCAATGGTCTTACCTGTCGTTCGTTTTCGAGGTTCCGGAATCTTCTTTTGCACGTCCGTTTCTTTATAAAAAAAAAAAAAAAAAAAAATAGTCCGTCACAATCGAAGGTTTAAACGAAACAAACGGCTATCGTTATCACATTTGACTCCACGGAACGATGAACGGATAAATCTTTCTTTCTACAACACAACTAAACGACTTACCTCCAGCAGATAAGATGTTATCCTTTTTCCCTGCAAAAAGAAAGAAAAATACCGTGATAGAAAAAAAGTAAATTAACATCTGTGGTTGAAGGATTTTGTCCCATCGTGAACTACACAGAGCAATACTAACTAAAACACAGTCACTTGAAGGCATTCCTGAATGAATTGAGTTTTTTCTATCAAGTCTAGATGTGAAATTGTTAGGTGAGATATTGCAATATTGGAACTACAATTATGAACGATTGGAAACCTTACACTCTTTGCAACAAATAACCAAAATATTAAGGAACCTACCTGAGCCTGATCCACTGCCACGTCCACGGCGTCCACCACCTAAAAAGATTTGTTCATCATTATTAAAAGGACAACTTAACTCAATATGATTTGTCCAGTTATTGTTACGATGTTTTCTCTTTTGGCGATGAAAAAAAAAAGACATTGACTTATAACATTTCCGAAGTACAAACAAAAGATGTTTTGCTAACATCTATTTTGTCCACTGCTTGTTACAAAAGTAGAATTCAGTGATGCGTTCCAAAATGATGCGACTATTGACACATGTTTAACTATAAACTATGTTTAATAATTCTAGGAACGATCTGACTATGGAAAATTCTTTTAATTATGACTACTTTGGGATGTCATTATGAACAATTGGAATTGCTGCAATCATTAAGGGACGGAACCCCATTTGGTAGAAACATACCTGAATTCGATCCCTTCTTATTGCCACTTCCACTGCCACTTCCACGGCTACGTTCCCTCACTGCAAAGTAATGTTATATCATTATTAAAAGGATGCTAATATTTGTGACTCTTTAAGCTGGTGTGATGACATTTACTATTTTGGCTATCAAGAACAACACAGTGACATACACAATTTCCGAATCATAAACACAATGATGTTTTGCTTCCATCTGTTTGACCACTGCTTGTTACAAAATGAAATATCTAGTCATGCGTTATAGATTTATATGACTTTCAACATCACGTACAAAGGTAAAAACTTCTAGGAACGATCCCAATCTTGCTTGACCATTCTATCAATTACGACAGATTAGAAACATTGCAATAATTTTGACGTGGCAACTACTTTAACTATACTTGCTCTGTTCGTTTTCACTGTATCTCTTTACCTTAAAACGTCCACTCGCTGCGAACATGGTTAACGTTTTGAAACCTCCAAGTAAATAGCCAGAAACTTATATTGTGGTTTGATTTTTTTAATTATATTGTTTTGGGGCTTTGAAATACAACAAAATGACACATTAAATTTTAAAAATAACACCCAAAGGACATTGGTTAAATTTAGTTGAGCTTGCATTTTTCAAACCTTTGTCCTTACTGTAGGCCAATTGCAAGACGTAAAAAAAAGACGTTTGATGAGAGCAATGGTCTTACCTGTCGTTCGTGTTCGAGGTTCCGGAATCTTCTTTTGCACGTCCGTTTCTTTATAAAATAAAATAAAAACATCAAATAGTCCGTCAAAATCGAAAGTTTAAACGAAACAAACGGCTATCGTTATCACATTTGACTACACGGATCCATAAACGGATGAATCTTTCTTTCTACAACACAACTAAACGACTTACCTCCAGCAGATAAGATGTTATCCTTTTTCCCTGCAAGAAAAAAAGAAGAATACCGTGATAGAAAAAAAGTAAATTAACATCTGTGGTTGAAGGATTTTGTTCCATCGTGAACTACACAGAGCAATACTTACTAAAACACAGTCACTTGAAGGCATTCCTGAATGAATTGAGTTTTTTCTATCAAGTCTAGATGTGAAATTGTTAGGTGAGATATTGCAATATTGGAACTACAATTATGAACGATTGGAAACCTTACACTCTTTGCAACAAAGAACCCAATATTAAGGAACCTACCTGAGCCTGATCCACTGCCACGTCCACGGCGTCCACCACCTAAAAAGATTTGTTCATCATTATTAAAAGGATAACTTAACTCAATATGATTTGTCCAGATATTGTTACGATGTTTTATCTTTTGGCTATGAAAAAAAAAGACATTGACTTATAACATTTCCGAAGTACAAACAAAAGGTGTTTTGCTAACATATATTGTTTTGTCCACTGCTTGTTACAAAAGTATAATTCAGTGATGCGTTCCAAAATGATGCGACTATTGACGCATGTTTAACTATAAACTATGTTTAATAATTCTAGGAACGATCTGACTATGGAAAATTCTTTTAATTATGTCTACTTTGGGATGTCATTATGAACAATTGGAATTGCTGCAATCATTAAGGGACGGAACCCCATTTGGTAGAAACATACCTGAATTCGATCCCTTCTTATTGCCACTTCCACTGCCACTTCCACGGCTACGTTCCCTCACTGCAAAGTAATGTTATATCATTATTAAAAGGATGCTAATATTTGTGACTCTTTAAGCTGGTGTGATGACATTACTATTTTGGCTATCAAGAACAACACAGTGACATACACAATTTCCGAATCATAAACACAATGATGTTTTGCTTCCATCTGTTTGACCACTGCTTGTTACAAAATGAAATATCTAGTCATGCGTTATAGAATTGTATGACTTTTAACATCACGTATAAAGGTAAAAACTTCTAGGAACGATCCCAATCTTGCTTGACCATTTTATCAATTACGACAGATTGAAAATATTGCAACAATTTTGACGTGGCAACTACTTTAACTATATACTTGCTTTGTTCGTTTTCACTGTATCTCTTTACCTTAAAACTTCCACTCTCTGCGAACATGGTTAACGTTTTGAAACCTCCAAATAAATAGCCAGAAACTGATATTGTGGTTTTGATTTTTTTAATTATATTGTTTTTGGGGCTTTGAAATACAACAAAATCACACATTCAATTTAAAAAATAACACCCAAAGGACATTGGTTAAATTTAATTGAGCTTGCATTTTTCAAACCTTTGTCCTTACTGTACGCTAATTGCAAGACGTACAAAAAAAAAGACGTTTGATGAGAGCAATGGTCTTACCTGTCGTTCGTTTTCGAGGTTCCGGAATCTTCTTTTGCACGTCCGTTTCTTTATAAAAAAAAAAAAAAAAAAAAATAGTCCGTCACAATCGAAGGTTTAAACGAAACAAACGGCTATCGTTATCACATTTGACTCCACGGAACGATGAACGGATAAATCTTTCTTTCTACAACACAACTAAACGACTTACCTCCAGCAGATAAGATGTTATCCTTTTTCCCTGCAAAAAGAAAGAAAAATACCGTGATAGAAAAAAAGTAAATTAACATCTGTGGTTGAAGGATTTTGTCCCATCGTGAACTACACAGAGCAATACTAACTAAAACACAGTCACTTGAAGGCATTCCTGAATGAATTGAGTTTTTTCTATCAAGTCTAGATGTGAAATTGTTAGGTGAGATATTGCAATATTGGAACTACAATTATGAACGATTGGAAACCTTACACTCTTTGCAACAAATAACCCAAATATTAAGGAACCTACCTGAGCCTGATCCACTGCCACGTCCACGGCGTCCACCACCTAAAAAGATTTGTTCATCATTATTAAAAGGACAACTTAACTCAATATGATTTGTCCAGTTATTGTTACGATGTTTTCTCTTTTGGCGATGAAAAAAAAAAGACATTGACTTATAACATTTCCGAAGTACAAACAAAAGATGTTTTGCTAACATCTATTTTGTCCACTGCTTGTTACAAAAGTAGAATTCAGTGATGCGTTCCAAAATGATGCGACTATTGACACATGTTTAACTATAAACTATGTTTAATAATTCTAGGAACGATCTGACTATGGAAAATTCTTTTAATTATGACTACTTTGGGATGTCATTATGAACAATTGGAATTGCTGCAATCATTAAGGGACGGAACCCCATTTGGTAGAAACATACCTGAATTCGATCCCTTCTTATTGCCACTTCCACTGCCACTTCCACGGCTACGTTCCCTCACTGCAAAGTAATGTTATATCATTATTAAAAGGATGCTAATATTTGTGACTCTTTAAGCTGGTGTGATGACATTTACTATTTTGGCTATCAAGAACAACACAGTGACATACACAATTTCCGAATCATAAACACAATGATGTTTTGCTTCCATCTGTTTGACCACTGCTTGTTACAAAATGAAATATCTAGTCATGCGTTATAGATTTATATGACTTTCAACATCACGTACAAAGGTAAAAACTTCTAGGAACGATCCCAATCTTGCTTGACCATTCTATCAATTACGACAGATTAGAAACATTGCAATAATTTTGACGTGGCAACTACTTTAACTATACTTGCTTGGTTCGTATTCACTGTATCTCTTTACCTTAAAACGTCCACTCGCTGCGAACATGGTTAACGTTTTGAAACCTCCAAATAAATAGCCAGAAAGTTATATTGTGGTTTGATTTTTTTAATTATATTGTTTTTGGGGCTTTGAAATACAACAAAATCACACATTCAATTTTAAAAATAACACCCAAAGGACATTGGTTAAATTTAATTGAGCTTGCATTTTTGAAACCTTTGTCCTTAGGTTTAAACGAAACAAACGGCTATCGTTATCACACTGGACTCCACGGAACCATAAACGGATAAATCTTTCTTTCTACAAAACAATTAAACGACTTACCTCCAGCAGATAAGATGTTATCCTTTTTCCCTGCAAGAAAGAAAGAAGAATACCGTGATAGAAAAAAAGTAAATTAACATCTGTGGTTGAAGGATTTTGTCCCATCGTAAACTACGCAGAGCAATACTAAATAAAACACAGTCACTTGAAGGCATTCCTGAATGAATTGAGTTTTTTCTATCAAGTCTAGATGTGAAATTGTTAGGTGAGATATTGCAATATTGGAACTACAATTATGAACGATTGGAAACCTTACACTCTTTACAACAAAGAACCCAAATATTAAGGAACCTACCTGAGCCTGATCCACTGCCACGTCCACGGCGTCCACCACCTGAAAAGATTTGTTAATCATTATTATTAGGATAACTTAACTCAACATGATTTGTCCAGATATTGTAACAATGTTTTATCTTTTGGTCATGAAAAAAAAAGACATTAACTTATACATTTCCGAAGTACAAACAAAAGGTGTTTTGCTAACATCTATTTTGTCCAATACTTGTTACAAAAGTATAATTCAGTGATGCGTTCCAAAATGATGCGACTATTGACACAATGTTTAACTATAACTATGTTTAATAAGTCTAGGAACGATCTGACTATGGAAAATTCTTTTAATTATGACTACTTTGGGATTTCATTATGAACAATTGGAATTGCTGCAATCATTAAGGGACGGAACCCCATTTGGTAGAAACATACCTGAATTCGATCCCTTCTTATTGCCACTTCCACTGCCACTTCCACGGCTACGTTCCCTCACTGCAAAGTAATGTTATATCATTGTTAAAAGGATGCTAATATTTGTGACTCTTTAAGCTGGTGTAATGACATTTACTATTTTGGCTATCAAGAACAACACAGTGACATACACAATGTCCGAATCATAAACACAATGATGTTTTGCTTCCATCTGTTTGACCACTGCTTGTTACAAAATGAAATATCTAGTCATGCTTTATAGAATAATAGGACTTTTAACATCAAGTTTAAAGGTAAAAACTTCTAGGAACGATCCCAATCTTGCTTGACCATTCCATCACTTACGACAGATTAGAAACATTGCAATAATGTTGACGTGGCAACTACTTTAACTATACTTGCTTTGTTCGTTTTCACTGTATCTCTTTACCTTAAAACGTCCACTCGCTGCGAACATGGTTAACGTTTTGAAACCTCCAAATAAATAGCCAGAAACTTATATTGTGGTTTGATTTTTTTAATTATCATTTTTTGGGCTTTAAATTAAAACAAAATCACACATTCAATTTTAAAAATAACACCCAAAGGACATTGGTTAAATTTAATTGAGCTTTCTTTTTTCAAACCTTTGTCCTTAGGTTTAAACGAAACAAACGGCTATCGTTATCACATTTGACTCCACGGAACCATGAACGGATAAATCTTTCTTTCTACAACACAACTAAACGACTTACCTCCAGCAGATAAGATGTTATCCTTTTTCCCTGCAAAAAGAAAGAAAAATACCGTGATAGAAAAAAAGTAAATTAACATCTGTGGTTGAAGGATTTTGTCCCATCGTGAACTACACAGAGCAATACTAAATAAAACACAGTCACTTGAAGGCATTCCTGAATGAATTGAGTTTTTTCTATCAAGTCTAGATGTGAAATTGTTAGGTGAGATATTGCAATATTGGAACTACAATTATGAACGATTGGAAACCTTACACTCTTTGCAACAAATAACCCAAATATTAAGGAACCTACCTGAGCCTGATCCACTGCCACGTCCACGGCGTCCACCACCTAAAAAGATTTGTTCATCATTATTAAAAGGACAACTTAACTCAATATGATTTGTCCAGTTATTGTTACGATGTTTTATCTTTTGGCGATGAAAAAAAAAGACATTGACTTATAACATTTCCGAAGTACAAACAAAAGATGTTTTGCTAACATCTATTTTGTCCACTGCTTGTTACAAAAGTAGAATTCAGTGATGCGTTCCAAAATTATGCGACTATTGACACATGTTTAACTATAAACTATGTTTAATAATTCTAGGAACGATCTGACTATGGAAAATTCTGTTAATTATGACTACTTTGGGATGTCATTATGAACAATTGGAATTGCTGCAATCATTAAGGGACGGAACCCCATTTGGTAGAAACATACCTGAATTCGATCCCTTCTTATTGCCACTTCCACTGCCACTTCCACGGCTACGTTCCCTCACTGCAAAGTAATGTTATATCATTATTAAAAGGATGCTAATATTTGTGACTCTTTAAGCTGCTGTAATGACATTTACTATTTTGGCTATCAAGAACAACACAGTGACATACACAATTTCCGAATCATAAACACAATGATGTTTTGCTTCCATCTGTTTGACCACTGCTTGTTACAAAATGAAATATCTAGTCATGCGTTATAGATTTATATGACTTTCAACATCACGTACAAAGGTAAAAACTTCTAGGAACGATCCCAATCTTGCTTGACCATTCTATCAATTACGACAGATTGGAAATATTGCAATAATTTTGACGTGGCAACTACTTTAACTATACTTGCTTGGTTCGTTTTCACTGTATCTCTTTACCTTAAAACGTCCACTCGCTGCGAACATGGTTAACGTTTGGAAACCTCCAAATAAATAGCCAGAAACTTATATTGTGGTTTGATTTTTTTAATTATATTGTTTTTTGGGCTTTGAAATATAACAAAATCACACATTCAATTTTAAAAATAACACCCAAAGGACATTATTTTGGTTAAATTTAGTTGAGCTTGCATTTTTCAAACCTTTGTCCTTACTGTACGCTAATTGCAAGACGTAAAAAAAAAGACGTTTGATGAGAGCAATGGTCTTACCTGTCGTTCGTGTTCGAGGTTCCGGAATCTTCTTTTGCACGTCCGTTTCTTTATTAAATAAAAAAAACATCAAATAGTCCGTCACAATCGAAGGTTTAAACGAAACAAACGGCTATCGTTATCACATTTGACTCCACGGAACCATGAACGGATAAATCTTTCTTTCTACAATACAACTAAACGACTTACCTCCAGCAGATAAGATGTTATCCTTTTTCCCTGCAAAAAGAAAGAATAATACCGTGATAGAAAAAAAGTAAATTAACATCTGTGGTTGAAGGATTTTGTCCCATCGTGAACTACACAGAGCAATACTAACTAAAACACGGTCACTTGAAGGCATTCCTGAATGAATTGAGTTTTTTCTATCAAGTCTAGATGTGAAATTGTTAGGTGAGATATTGCAATATTGGAACTACAATTATGAACGATTGGAAACCTTACACTCTTTACAACAAAGAACCCAAATATTAAGGAACCTACCTGAGCCTGATCCACTGCCACGTCCACGGCGTCCACCACCTGAAAAGATTTGTTAATCATTATTATTAGGATAACTTAACTCAACATGATTTGTCCAGATATTGTAACAATGTTTTATCTTTTGGTCATGAAAAAAAAAGACATTAACTTATACATTTCCGAAGTACAAACAAAAGGTGTTTTGCTAACATCTATTTTGTCCAATACTTGTTACAAAAGTATAATTCAGTGATGCGTTCCAAAATGATGCGACTATTGACACAATGTTTAACTATAACTATGTTTAATAAGTCTAGGAACGATCTGACTATGGAAAATTCTTTTAATTATGACTACTTTGGGATTTCATTATGAACAATTGGAATTGCTGCAATCATTAAGGGACGGAACCCCGTTTGGTAGAAACATACCTGAATTCGATCCCTTCTTATTGCCACTTCCACTGCCACTTCCACGGCTACGTTCCCTCACTGCAAAGTAATGTTATATCATTGTTAAAAGGATGCTAATATTTGTGACTCTTTAAGCTGGTGTAATGACATTTACTATTTTGGCTATCAAGAACAACACAGTGACATACACAATGTCCGAATCATAAACACAATGATGTTTTGCTTCCATCTGTTTGACCACTGCTTGTTACAAAATGAAATATCTAGTCATGCTTTATAGAATAATAGGACTTTTAACATCAAGTTTAAAGGTAAAAACTTCTAGGAACGATCCCAATCTTGCTTGACCATTCCATCACTTACGACAGATTAGAAACATTGCAATAATGTTGACGTGGCAACTACTTTAACTATACTTGCTTTGTTCGTTTTCACTGTATCTCTTTACCTTAAAACGTCCACTCGCTGCGAACATGGTTAACGTTTTGAAACCTCCAAGTAAATAGCCAGAAACTTATATTGTGGTTTGATTTTTTTAATTATCATTTTTGGGGCTTTAAATTAAAACAAAATCACACATTCAATTTTAAAAATAACACCCAAAGGACATTGGTTAAATTTAATTGAGCTTTCTTTTTTCAAACCTTTGTCCTTAGGTTTAAACGAAACAAACGGCTATCGTTATCACATTTGACTCCACGGAACCATGAACGGATAAATCTTTCTTTCTACAACACAACTAAACGACTTACCTCCAGCAGATAAGATGTTATCCTTTTTCCCTGCAAAAAGAAAGAAAAATACCGTGATAGAAAAAAAGTAAATTAACATCTGTGGTTGAAGGATTTTGTCCCATCGTGAACTACACAGAGCAATACTAACTAAAACACAGTCACTTGAAGGCATTCCTGAATGAATTGAGTTTTTTCTATCAAGTCTAGATGTGAAATTGTTAGGTGAGATATTGCAATATTGGAACTACAATTATGAACGATTGGAAACCTTACACTCTTTGCAACAAATAACCCAAATATTAAGGAACCTACCTGAGCCTGATCCACTGCCACGTCCACGGCGTCCACCACCTAAAAAGATTTGTTCATCATTATTAAAAGGACAACTTAACTCAATATGATTTGTCCAGTTATTGTTACGATGTTTTATCTTTTGGCGATGAAAAAAAAAGACATTGACTTATAACATTTCCGAAGTACAAACAAAAGATGTTTTGCTAACATCTATTTTGTCCACTGCTTGTTACAAAAGTAGAATTCAGTGATGCGTTCCAAAATGATGCGACTATTGACACATGTTTAACTATAAACTATGTTTAATAATTCTAGGAACGATCTGACTATGGAAAATTCTGTTAATTATGACTACTTTGGGATGTCATTATGAACAATTGGAATTGCTGCAATCATTAAGGGACGGAACCCCATTTGGTAGAAACATACCTGAATTCGATCCCTTCTTATTGCCACTTCCACTGCCACTTCCACGGCTACGTTCCCTCACTGCAAAGTAATGTTATATCATTATTAAAAGGATGCTAATATTTGTGACTCTTTAAGCTGCTGTAATGACATTTACTATTTTGGCTATCAAGAACAACACAGTGACATACACAATTTCCGAATCATAAACACAATGATGTTTTGCTTCCATCTGTTTGACCACTGCTTGTTACAAAATGAAATATCTAGTCATGCGTTATAGATTTATATGACTTTCAACATCACGTACAAAGGTAAAAACTTCTAGGAACGATCCCAATCTTGCTTGACCATTCTATCAATTACGACAGATTAGAAACATTGCAATATATTTGACGTGGCAACTACTTTAACTATACTTGCTTTGTTCGTTTTCACTGTATCTCTTTACCTTAAAACGTCCACTCGCTGCGAACATGGTTAACGTTTTGAAACCTCCAAGTAAATAGCCAGAAACTTATATTGTGGTTTGATTTTTTTAATTATATTGTTTTGGGGCTTTGAAATACAACAAAATGACACATTAAATTTTAAAAATAACACCCAAAGGACATTGGTTAAATTTAGTTGAGCTTGCATTTTTCAAACCTTTGTCCTTACTGTAGGCCAATTGCAAGACGTAAAAAAAAAGACATTTGATGAGAGCAATGGTCTTACCTGTCGTTCGTGTTCGAGGTTCCGGAATCTTCTTTTGCACGTCCGTTTCTTTATAAAATAAAATAAAAACATCAAATAGTCCGTCAAAATCGAAAGTTTAAACGAAACAAACGGCTATCGTTATCACATTTGACTACACGGATCCATAAACGGATGAATCTTTCTTTCTACAACACAACTAAACGACTTACCTCCAGCAGATAAGATGTTATCCTTTTTCCCTGCAAGAAAAAAAGAAGAATACCGTGATAGAAAAAAAGTAAATTAACAACTGTGGTTGAAGGATTTTGTTCCATCGTGAACTACACAGAGCAATACTTACTAAAACACAGTCACTTGAAGGCATTCCTGAATGAATTGAGTTTTTTCTATCAAGTCTAGATGTGAAATTGTTAGGTGAGATATTGCAAAATTGGAACTACAATTATGAACGATTGGAAACCTTACACTCTTTGCAACAAAGAACCCAATATTAAGGAACCTACCTGAGTCTGATCCACTGCCACGTCCACGGCGTCCACCACCTAAAAAGATTTGTTTATCATTATTAAAAGGATAACTTAACTCAATATGATTTGTCCAGATATTGTTACGATGTTTTATCTTTTGGCTATGAAAAAAAAGACATTGACTTATAACATTTCCGAAGTACAAACAAAAGGTGTTTTGCTAACATATATTGTTTTGTCCACTGCTTGTTACAAAAGTATAATTCAGTGATGCGTTCCAAAATGATGCGACTATTGACGCATGTTTAACTATAAACTATGTTTAATAATTCTAGGAACGATCTGACTATGGAAAATTCTTTTAATTGTGTCTACTTTGGGATGTCATTATGAACAATTGGAATTGCTGCAATCATGAAGGGACGGAACCCCATTTGGTAGAAACATACCTGAATTCGATCCCTTCTTATTGCCACTTCCACTGCCACTTCCACGGCTACGTTCCCTCACTGCAAAGTAATGTTATACCATTATTAAAAGGATGCTAATATTTGTGACTCTTTAAGCTGGTGTGATGACATTACTATTTTGGCTATCAAGAACAACACAGTGACATACACAATGTCCGAATCATAAACACAATGATGTTTTGCTTCCATCTGTTTGACCACTGCTTGTTACAAAATGAAATATCTAGTCATGCGTTATAGAATTGTATGACTTTTAACATCACGTATAAAGGTAAAAACTTCTAGGAACGATCCCAATCTTGCTTGACCATTCTATCAATTACGACAGATTGGAAATATTGCAATAATTTTGACGTGGCAACTACTTTAACTATACTTGCTTGGTTCGTATTCACTGTATCTCTTTACCTTAAAACGTCCACTCGCTGCGAACATGGTTAACGTTTTGAAACCTCCAAATAAATAGCCAGAAACTTATATTGTGGTTTGATTTTTTTTAATTATATTGCTTTTTGGGCTTTGAAATACAACAAAATCACACATTCAATTTTAAAAATAACACCCAAAGGACATTGGTTAAATTTAATTGAGCTTGCATTTTTGAAACCTTTGTCCTTAGGTTTAAACGAAACAAACGGCTATCGTTATCACACTGGACTCCACGGAACCATGAACGGATAAATCTTTCTTTCTACAAAACAATTAAACGACTTACCTCCAGCAGATAAGATGTTATCCTTTTTCCCTGCAAGAAAGAAAGAAGAATACCGTGATAGAAAAAAAGTAAATTAACATCTGTTGTTGAAGGATTTTGTCCCAGCGTGAACTACGCAGAGCAATACTAAATAAAACACAGTCACTTGAAGGCATTCCTGAATGAATTGAGTTTTTTCTATCAAGTCTAGATGTGAAATTGTTAGGTGAGATATTGCAATATTGGAACTACAAATATGAACGATTGGAAACCTTACACTCTTTGCAACAAAGAACCCAATATTAAGGAACCTACCTGAGCCTGATCCACTGCCACGTCCACGGCGTCCACCACCTAAAAAGATTTGTTCATCATTATTAAAAGGACAACTTAACTCAAAATGATTTGTCCAGATATTGTTATGATGTTTTTTTTTTGGGCTATGAAAAAAAATACATTGACTTATAACATTTCTGAAGTACAAACAAAAGGTGTTTTGCTAACATATATTTTGTCCACTGCTTGTTACAAAAGTATAATTCAGTGATGCGTTCCAAAATGATGCGACTATTGACGCATGTTTAACTATAAACTATGTTTAATAATTCTAGGAACGATCTGACTATGGAAAATTCTTTTAATTATGTCTACTTTGGGAGGTCATTATGAACAATTGGAATTGCTGCAGTCATTAAGGGACGGAACCCCATTTGGTAGAAACATACCTGAATTCGATCCCTTCTTATTGCCACTTCCACTGCCACTTCCACGGCTACGTTCCCTCACTGCAAAGTAATGTTATATCATTATTAAAAGGATGCTAATGTTTGTGACTCTTTAAACTGGTGTGATGACATTACTATTTTGGCTATCAAGAACAACACAGTGACATACACAATTTCCGAATCATAAACACAATGATGTTTTGCTTCCATCTGTTTGACCACTGCTTGTTACAAAATGAAATATCTAGTCATGCGTTATAGAATTGTATGACTTTTAACATCACGTATAAAGGTAAAAACTTCTAGGAACGATCCCAATCTTGCTTGACCATTTTATCAATTACGACAGATTGAAAATATTGCAATAATTTTGACGTGGCAACTACTTTAACTATACTTGCTTTGTTCGTTTTCACTGTATCTCTTTACCTTAAAACGTCCACTCTCTGCGAACATGGTTAACGTTTTGAAACCTCCAAATAAATAGCCAGAAACTTATATTGTGGTTTGATTTTTTTAATTATATTGTTTTTTGGGCTTTGAAATACAACAAAATCACACATTCAATTTTAAAAATAACACCCAAAGGACATTATTTTGGTTAAATTTAGTTGAGCTTGCATTTTTCAAACCTTTGTCCTTACTGTACGCTAATTGCAAGACGTACAAAAAAAAAAACGTTTGATGAGAGCAATGGTCTTACCTGTCGTTCGTGTTCGAGGTTCCGGAATCTTCTTTTGCACGTCCGTTTCTTTATTAAATTAAAAAAACATCAAATAGTCCGTCAAAATCGAAGGTTTAAACGAAACAAACGGCTATCGTTATCACATTTGACTCCACGGAACCATGAACGGATAAATCTTTCTTTCTACAACACAACTAAACGACTTACCTCCAGCAGATAAGATGTTATCCTTTTTCCCTGCAAAAAGAAAGAATAATACCGTGATAGAAAAAAAGTAAATTAACATCTGTGGTTGAAGGATTTTGTCCCATCGTGAACTACACAGAGCAATACTAACTAAAACACGGTCACTTGAACGCATTCCAGAATGAATTGAGTTTTTTCTATCAAGTCTAGATGTGAAATTGTTAGGTGAGATATTGCAATATTGGAACTACAATTATGAACGATTGGAAACCTTTCACTCTTTACAACAAAGAACCCAAATATTAAGGAACCTACCTGAGCCTGATCCACTGCCACGTCCACGGCGTCCACCACCTGAAAAGATTTGTTAATCATTATTATTAGGATAACTTAACTCAATATGATTTGTCCAGATATTGTAACAATGTTTTATCTTTTGGTCATGAAAAAAAAAGACATTAACTTATACATTTCCGAAGTACAAACAAAAGGTGTTTTGCTAACATCTATTTTGTCCACTACTTGTTACAAAAGTATAATTCAGTGATGCGTTCCAAAATGATACGACTATTGACACATGTTTAACTATAACTATGTTTAATAAGTCTAGGAACGATCTGACTATGGAAAATTCTTTTAATTATGACTACTTTGGGATTTCATTATGAACAATTGGAATTGCTGCAATCATTAAGGGACGGAACCCCATTTGGTAGAAACATACCTGAATTCGATCCCTTCTTATTGCCACTTCCACTGCCACTTCCACGGCTACGTTCCCTCACTGCAAAGTAATGTTATATCATTGTTAAAAGGATGCTAATATTTGTGCCTCTTTAAGCTGGTGTAATGACATTTACTATTCTGGCTATCAAGAACAACACAGTGACATACACAATGTCCGAATCATAAACACAATGATGTTTTGCTTCCATCTGTTTGACCACTGCTTGTTACAAAATGAAATATCTAGTCATGCTTTATAGAATAATAGGACTTTTAACATCACGTTTAAAGGTAAAAACTTCTAGGAACGATCCCAATCTTGCTTGACCATTCTATCACTTACGACAGATTAGTAACATTGCAATAATGTTGACGTGGCAACTACTTTAACTATACTTGCTTTGTTCGTTTTCACTGTATCTCTTTACCTTAAAACGTCCACTCGCTGCGAACATGGTTAACGTTTTGAAACCTCCAAATAAATAGCCAGAAACTGATATTGTGGTTTGATTATTTTAATTATATTGTTTTTGGGGCTTTGAAATACAACAAAGTCACACATTCAATTTTAAAAATAACACCCAAAGGACATTGGTTAAATTTAATTGAGCTTGCATTTTTCAAACCTTTGTCCTTAGGTTTAAACGAAACAAACGGCTATCGTTATCACATTTGACTCCACGGAACCATGAACGGATAAATCTTTCTTTCTACAAAACAATTAAACGACTTACCTCCAGCAGATAAGATTTTATCCTTTTTCCCTGCAAAAAGAAAGAAGAGTACCGTGATAGAAAAAAAGTAAATTAACATCTGTGGTTGAAGGATTTTGTTCCATCGTGAACTACACAGAGCAATACTAAATAAAACACAGTCACTTGAAGGCATTCCTGAATGAATTGAGTTTTTTCTATCAAGTCTAGATGTGAAATTGTTAGGTGAGATATTGCAATATTGGAACTACAATTATGAACGATTTGAAACCTTACACTCTTTGCAACAAAGAACCCAAATATTAAGGAACCTACCTGAGCCTGATCCACTGCCACGTCCACGGCGTCCACCACCTAAAAAGATTTGTTTATCATCGTTAAAAGGATAACTTAACTCAATATGATTTGTCCAGATATTGTAACGATTTTCATCTTTTGGCTATGAAAACAAAAAAACATTGACTTATAACATTTCCGAAGTACAAACAAAAGGTGTTTTGCTAACATATACTATTTTGTCCACTGCTTGTTACAAAAGTATAATTCAGTGATGCGTTCCAAAATGATGCGACTATTGACGCATGTTTAACTATAAACTATGTTTAATAATTCTAGGAACGATCTGACTATGGAAAATTCTTTTAATTATGTCTACTTTGGGAGGTCATTATGAACAATTGGAACTGCTGCAGTCATTAAGGGACGGAACCCCATTTGGTAGAAACATACCTGAATTCGATCCCTTCTTATTGCCACTTCCACTGCCACTTCCACGGCTACGTTCCCTCACTGCAAAGTAATGTTATATCATTATTAAAAGGATGCTAATGTTTGTGACTCTTTAAACTGGTGTGATGACATTACTATTTTGGCTATCAAGAACAACACAGTGACATACACAATTTCCGAATCATAAACACAATGATGTTTTGCTTCCATCTGTTTGACCACTGCTTGTTACAAAATGAAATATCTAGTCATGCGTTATAGAATTGTATGACTTTTAACATCACGTATAAAGGTAAAAACTTCTAGGAACGATCCCAATCTTGCTTGACCATTTTATCAATTACGACAGATTGAAAATATTGCAATAATTTTGACGTGGCAACTACTTTAACTATACTTGCTTTGTTCGTTTTCACTGTATCTCTTTACCTTAAAACGTCCACTCGCTGCGAACATGGTTAACGTTTTGAAACCTCCAAATAAATAGCCAGAAACTTATATTGTGGTTTGATTTTTTTAATTATATTGTTTTTTGGGCTTTGAAATACAACAAAATCACACATTCAATTTTAAAAATAACACCCAAAGGACATTATTTTGGTTAAATTTAGTTGAGCTTGCATTTTTCAAACCTTTGTCCTTACTGTACGCTAATTGCAAGACGTACAAAAAAAAAACGTTTGATGAGAGCAATGGTCTTACCTGTCGTTCGTGTTCGAGGTTCCGGAATCTTCTTTTGCACGTCCGTTTCTTTATTAAATAAAAAAAACATCAAATAGTCCGTCAAAATCGAAGGTTGAAACGAAACAAACGGCTATCGTTATCACATTTGACTCCACGGAACCATGAACGGATAAATCTTTCTTTCTACAACACAACTAAACGACTTACCTCCAGCAGATAAGATGTTATCCTTTTTCCCTGCAAAAAGAAAGAATAATACCGTGATAGAAAAAAAGTAAATTAACATCTGTGGTTGAAGGATTTTGTCCCATCGTGAACTACACAGAGCAATACTAACTAAAACACGGTCACTTGAACGCATTCCAGAATGAATTGAGTTTTTTCTATCAAGTCTAGATGTGAAATTGTTAGGTGAGATATTGCAATATTGGAACTACAATTATGAACGATTGGAAACCTTTCACTCTTTACAACAAAGAACCCAAATATTAAGGAACCTACCTGAGCCTGATCCACTGCCACGTCCACGGCGTCCACCACCTGAAAAGATTTGTTAATCATTATTATTAGGATAACTTAACTCAATATGATTTGTCCAGATATTGTAACAATGTTTTATCTTTTGGTCATGAAAAAAAAAGACATTAACTTATACATTTCCGAAGTACAAACAAAAGGTGTTTTGCTAACATCTATTTTGTCCACTACTTGTTACAAAAGTATAATTCAGTGATGCGTTCCAAAATGATACGACTATTGACACAATGTTTAACTATAACTATGTTTAATAAGTCTAGGAACGATCTGACTATGGAAAATTCTTTTAATTATGACTACTTTGGGATTTCATTATGAACAATTGGAATTGCTGCAATCATTAAGGGACGGAACCCCATTTGGTAGAAACATACCTGAATTCGATCCCTTCTTATTGCCACTTCCACTGCCACTTCCACGGCTACGTTCCCTCACTGCAAAGTAATGTTATATCATTGTTAAAAGGATGCTAATATTTGTGCCTCTTTAAGCTGGTGTAATGACATTTACTATTTTGGCTATCAAGAACAACACAGTGACATACACAATGTCCGAATCATAAACACAATGATGTTTTGCTTCCATCTGTTTGACCACTGCTTGTTACAAAATGAAATATCTAGTCATGCTTTATAGAATAATAGGACTTTTAACATCACGTTTAAAGGTAAAAACTTCTAGGAACGATCCCAATCTTGCTTGACCATTCTATCACTTACGACAGATTAGTAACATTGCAATAATGTTGACGTGGCAACTACTTTAACTATACTTGCTTTGTTCGTTTTCACTGTATCTCTTTACCTTAAAACGTCCACTCGCTGCGAACATGGTTAACGTTTTGAAACCTCCAAATAAATAGCCAGAAACTGATATTGTGGTTTGATTTTTTTAATTATATTGTTTTTGGGGCTTTGAAATACAACAAAGTCACACATTCAATTTTAAAAATAACACCCAAAGGACATTGGTTAAATTTAATTGAGCTTGCATTTTTCAAACCTTTGTCCTTAGGTTTAAACGAAACAAACGGCTATCGTTATCACATTTGACTCCACGGAACCATGAACGGATAAATCTTTCTTTCTACAAAACAATTAAACGACTTACCTCCAGCAGATAAGATTTTATCCTTTTTCCCTGCAAAAAGAAAGAAGAGTACCGTGATAGAAAAAAAGTAAATTAACATCTGTGGTTGAAGGATTTTGTTCCATCGTGAACTACACAGAGCAATACTAAATAAAACACAGTCACTTGAAGGCATTCCTGAATGAATTGAGTTTTTTCTATCAAGTCTAGATGTGAAATTGTTAGGTGAGATATTGCAATATTGGAACTACAATTATGAACGATTTGAAACCTTACACTCTTTGCAACAAAGAACCCAAATATTAAGGAACCTACCTGAGCCTGATCCACTGCCACGTCCACGGCGTCCACCACCTAAAAAGATTTGTTTATCATCGTTAAAAGGATAACTTAACTCAATATGATTTGTCCAGATATTGTAACGATTTTCATCTTTTGGCTATGAAAACAAAAAAACATTGACTTATAACATTTCCGAAGTACAAACAAAAGGTGTTGCTAACATATACTATTTTGTCCACTGCTTGTTACAAAAGTATAATTCAGTGATGCGTTCCAAAATGATGCGACTATTGACGCATGTTTAACTATAAACTATGTTTAATAATTCTAGGAACGATCTGACTATGGAAAATTCTTTTAATTATGTCTACTTTGGGAGGTCATTATGAACAATTGGAATTGCTGCAGTCATTAAGGGACGGAACCCCATTTGGTAGAAACATACCTGAATTCGATCCCTTCTTATTGCCACTTCCACTGCCACTTCCACGGCTACGTTCCCTCACTGCAAAGTAATGTTATATCATTATTAAAAGGATGCTAATGTTTGTGACTCTTTAAACTGGTGTGATGACATTACTATTTTGGCTATCAAGAACAACACAGTGACATACACAATTTCCGAATCATAAACACAATGATGTTTTGCTTCCATCTGTTTGACCACTGCTTGTTACAAAATGAAATATCTAGTCATGCGTTATAGAATTGTATGACTTTTAACATCACGTATAAAGGTAAAAACTTCTAGGAACGATCCCAATCTTGCTTGACCATTTTATCAATTACGACAGATTGAAAATATTGCAATAATTTTGACGTGGCAACTACTTTAACTATACTTGCTTTGTTCGTTTTCACTGTATCTCTTTACCTTAAAACGTCCACTCGCTGCGAACATGGTTAACGTTTTGAAACCTCCAAATAAATAGCCAGAAACTTATATTGTGGTTTGATTTTTTTAATTATATTGTTTTTTGGGCTTTGAAATACAACAAAATCACACATTCAATTTTAAAAATAACACCCAAAGGACATTATTTTGGTTAAATTTAGTTGAGCTTGCATTTTTCAAACCTTTGTCCTTACTGTACGCTAATTGCAAGACGTACAAAAAAAACATGTTTGATGAGAGCAATGGTCTTACCTGTCGTTCGTGTTCGAGGTTCCGGAATCTTCTTTTGCACGTCCGTTTCTTTATTAAATAAAAAAAACATCAAATAGTCCGTCAAAATCGAAGGTTTAAACGAAACAAACGGCTATCGTTATCACATTTGACTCCACGGAACCATGAACGGATAAATCTTTCTTTCTACAACACAACTAAACGACTTACCTCCAGCAGATAAGATGTTATCCTTTTTCCCTGCAAAAAGAAAGAATAATACCGTGATAGAAAAAAAGTAA
The DNA here is from genome assembly GCF_032118995.1 of Asterias amurensis. Taxonomy (NCBI): domain Eukaryota; kingdom Metazoa; phylum Echinodermata; class Asteroidea; order Forcipulatida; family Asteriidae; genus Asterias; species Asterias amurensis. Next base: position 20,682,656 of record NC_092654.1, read on the forward strand.
ATTAACATCTGTGGTTGAAGGATTTTGTCCCATCGTGAACTACACAGAGCAATACTAACTAAAACACGGTCACTTGAACGCATTCCAGAATGAATTGAGTTTTTTCTATCAAGTCTAGATGTGAAATTGTTAGGTGAGATATTGCAATATTGGAACTACAATTATGAACGATTGGAAACCTTTCACTCTTTACAACAAAGAACCCAAATATTAAGGAACCTACCTGAGCCTGATCCACTGCCACGTCCACGGCGTCCACCACCTGAAAAGATTTGTTAATCATTATTATTAGGATAACTTAACTCAATATGATTTGTCCAGATATTGTAACAATGTTTTATCTTTTGGTCATGAAAAAAAAAGACATTAACTTATACATTTCCGAAGTACAAACAAAAGGTGTTTTGCTAACATCTATTTTGTCCACTACTTGTTACAAAAGTATAATTCAGTGATGCGTTCCAAAATGATACGACTATTGACACAATGTTTAACTATAACTATGTTTAATAAGTCTAGGAACGATCTGACTATGGAAAATTCTTTTAATTATGACTACTTTGGGATTTCATTATGAACAATTGGAATTGCTGCAATCATTAAGGGACGGAACCCCATTTGGTAGAAACATACCTGAATTCGATCCCTTCTTATTGCCACTTCCACTGCCACTTCCACGGCTACGTTCCCTCACTGCAAAGTAATGTTATATCATTGTTAAAAGGATGCTAATATTTGTGCCTCTTTAAGCTGGTGTAATGACATTTACTATTTTGGCTATCAAGAACAACACAGTGACATACACAATGTCCGAATCATAAACACAATGATGTTTTGCTTCCATCTGTTTGACCACTGCTTGTTACAAAATGAAATATCTAGTCATGCTTTATAGAATAATAGGACTTTTAACATCAAAAGTTAAAACGTCCACTCGCTGCGAACATGGTTAACGTTTTGAAACCTCCAAATAAATAGCCAGAAACTTATATTGTGGTTTGATTTTTTTAATTATATTGCTTTTTGGGCTTTAAAATACAACAAAATCACACATTCAATTTTAAAAATAACACCCAAAGGACATTGGTTAAATTAAATTGAGCTTGCATTTTTCAAACCTTTGTCCTTAGGTTTAAACGAAACAAACGGCTATCGTTATCACATTTGACTCCACGGAACCATGAACGGATAAATCTTTCTTTCTACAAAACAATTAAACGACTTACCTCCAGCAGATAAGATTTTATCCTTTTTCCCTGCAAAAAGAAAGAAGAGTACCGTGATAGAAAAAAAGTAAATTAACATCTGTGGTTGAAGGATTTTGTTCCATCGTGAACTACACAGAGCAATACTAAATAAAACACAGTCACTTGAAGGCATTCCTGAATGAATTGAGTTTTTTCTATCAAGTCTAGATGTGAAATTGTTAGGTGAGATATTGCAATATTGGAACTACAATTATGAACGATTTGAAACCTTACACTCTTTGCAACAAAGAACCCAAATATTAAGGAACCTACCTGAGCCTGATCCACTGCCACGTCCACGGCGTCCACCACCTAAAAAGATTTGTTTATCATCGTTAAAAGGATAACTTAACTCAATATGATTTGTCCAGATATTGTAACGATGTTTTATCTTTTGGCTATGAAAAAAAAAGACATTGACTTATAACATTTCCGAAGTACAAACAAAAGGTGTTTTGCTAACATATTTTATTTTGTCCACTGCTTGTTACAAAAGTATAATTCAGTGATGCGTTCCAAAATGATGCGACTTTTGACGCATGTTTAACTATAAACTATGTTTAATAATTCTAGGAACGATCTGACTATGGAAAATTCTTTTAATTATGTCTACTTTGGGAGGTCATTATGAACAATTGGAATTGCTGCAGTCATTAAGGGACGGAACCCCATTTGGTAGAAACATACCTGAATTCGATCCCTTCTTATTGCCACTTCCACTGCCACTTCCACGGCTACGTTCCCTCACTGCAAAGTAATGTTATATCATTATTAAAAGGATGCTAATGTTTGTGACTCTTTAAACTGGTGTGATGACATTACTATTTTGGCTATCAAGAACAACACAGTGACATACACAATTTCCGAATCATAAACACAATGATGTTTTGCTTCCATCTGTTTGACCACTGCTTGTTACAAAATGAAATATCTAGTCATGCGTTATAGAATTGTATGACTTTTAACATCACGTATAAAGGTAAAAACTTCTAGGAACGATCCCAATCTTGCTTGACCATTTTATCAATTACGACAGATTGAAAATATTGCAATAATTTTGACGTGGCAACTACTTTAACTATACTTGCTTTGTTCGTTTTCACTGTATCTCTTTACCTTAAAACGTCCACTCGCTGCGAACATGGTTAACGTTTTGAAACCTCCAAATAAATAGCCAGAAACTTATATTGTGGTTTGATTTTTTTAATTATATTGTTTTTTGGGCTTTGAAATACAACAAAATCACACATTCAATTTTAAAAATAACACCCAAAGGACATTATTTTGGTTAAATTTAGTTGAGCTTGCATTTTTCAAACCTTTGTCCTTACTGTACGCTAATTGCAAGACGTACAAAAAAAAAAACGTTTGATGAGAGCAATGGTCTTACCTGTCGTTCGTGTTCGAGGTTCCGGAATCTTCTTTTGCACGTCCGTTTCTTTATTAAATAAAAAAAACATCAAATAGTCCGTCAAAATCGAAGGTTTAAACGAAACAAACGGCTATCGTTATCACATTTGACTCCACGGAACCATGAACGGATAAATCTTTCTTTCTACAACACAACTAAACGACTTACCTCCAGCAGATAAGATGTTATCCTTTTTCCCTGCAAAAAGAAAGAATAATACCGTGATAGAAAAAAAGTAAATTAACATCTGTGGTTGAAGGATTTTGTCCCATCGTGAACTACACAGAGCAATACTAACTAAAACACGGTCACTTGAACGCATTCCAGAATGAATTGAGTTTTTTCTATCAAGTCTAGATGTGAAATTGTTAGGTGAGATATTGCAATATTGGAACTACAATTATGAACGATTGGAAACCTTTCACTCTTTACAACAAAGAACCCAAATATTAAGGAACCTACCTGAGCCTGATCCACTGCCACGTCCACGGCGTCCACCACCTGAAAAGATTTGTTAATCATTATTATTAGGATAACTTAACTCAATATGATTTGTCCAGATATTGTAACAATGTTTTATCTTTTGGTCATGAAAAAAAAAGACATTAACTTATACATTTCCGAAGTACAAACAAAAGGTGTTTTGCTAACATCTATTTTGTCCACTACTTGTTACAAAAGTATAATTCAGTGATGCGTTCCAAAATGATACGACTATTGACACAATGTTTAACTATAACTATGTTTAATAAGTCTAGGAACGATCTGACTAGGGAAAATTCTTTTAATTATGACTACTTTGGGATTTCATTATGAACAATTGGAATTGCTGCAATCATTAAGGGACGGAACCCCATTTGGTAGAAACATACCTGAATTCGATCCCTTCTTATTGCCACTTCCACTGCCACTTCCACGGCTACGTTCCCTCACTGCAAAGTAATGTTATATCATTGTTAAAAGGATGCTAATATTTGTGCCTCTTTAAGCTGGTGTAATGACATTTACTATTTTGGCTATCAAGAACAACACAGTGACATACACAATGTCCGAATCATAAACACAATGATGTTTTGCTTCCATCTGTTTGACCACTGCTTGTTACAAAATGAAATATCTAGTCATGCTTTATAGAATAATAGGACTTTTAACATCAAAAGTTAAAACGTCCACTCGCTGCGAACATGGTTAACGTTTTGAAACCTCCAAATAAATAGCCAGAAACTTATATTGTGGTTTGATTTTTTTAATTATATTGCTTTTTGGGCTTTAAAATACAACAAAATCACACATTCAATTTTAAAAATAACACCCAAAGGACATTGGTTAAATTAAATTGAGCTTGCATTTTTCAAACCTTTGTCCTTAGGTTTAAACGAAACAAACGGCTATCGTTATCACATTTGACTCCACGGAACCATGAACGGATAAATCTTTCTTTCTACAAAACAATTAAACGACTTACCTCCAGCAGATAAGATTTTATCCTTTTTCCCTGCAAAAAGAAAGAAGAGTACCGTGATAGAAAAAAAGTAAATTAACATCTGTGGTTGAAGGATTTTGTTCCATCGTGAACTACACAGAGCAATACTAAATAAAACACAGTCACTTGAAGGCATTCCTGAATGAATTGAGTTTTTTCTATCAAGTCTAGATGTGAAATTGTTAGGTGAGATATTGCAATATTGGAACTACAATTATGAACGATTTGAAACCTTACACTCTTTGCAACAAAGAACCCAAATATTAAGGAACCTACCTGAGCCTGATCCACTGCCACGTCCACGGCGTCCACCACCTAAAAAGATTTGTTTATCATCGTTAAAAGGATAACTTAACTCAATATGATTTGTCCAGATATTGTAACGATGTTTTATCTTTTGGCTATGAAAAAAAAAGACATTGACTTATAACATTTCCGAAGTACAAACAAAAGGTGTTTTGCTAACATATTTTATTTTGTCCACTGCTTGTTACAAAAGTATAATTCAGTGATGCGTTCCAAAATGATGCGACTTTTGACGCATGTTTAACTATAAACTATGTTTAATAATTCTAGGAACGATCTGACTATGGAAAATTCTTTTAATTATGTCTACTTTGGGAGGTCATTATGAACAATTGGAATTGCTGCAATCATTAAGAGACGGAACCCCATTTGGTAGAAACATACCTGAATTCGATCCCTTCTTATTGCCACTTCCACTGCCACTTCCACGGCTACGTTCCCTCACTGCAAAGTAATGTTATATCATTGTTAAAAGGATGCTAATATTTGTGCCTCTTTAAGCTGGTGTAATGACATTTACTATTCTGGCTATCAAGAACAACACAGTGACATACACAATGTCCGAATCATAAACACAATGATGTTTTGCTTCCATCTGTTTGACCACTGCTTGTTACAAAATGAAATATCTAGTCATGCTTTATAGAATAATAGGACTTTTAACATCACGTTTAAAGGTAAAAACTTCTAGGAACGATCCCAATCTTGCTTGACCATTCTATCACTTACGACAGATTAGTAACATTGCAATAATGTTGACGTGGCAACTACTTTAACTATACTTGCTTTGTTCGTTTTCACTGTATCTCTTTACCTTAAAACGTCCACTCGCTGCGAACATGGTTAACGTTTTGAAACCTCCAAATAAATAGCCAGAAACTGATATTGTGGTTTGATTTTTTTAATTATATTGTTTTTGGGGCTTTGAAATACAACAAAGTCACACATTCAATTTTAAAAATAACACCCAAAGGACATTGGTTAAATTTAATTGAGCTTGCATTTTTCAAACCTTTGTCCTTAGGTTTAAACGAAACAAACGGCTATCGTTATCACATTTGACTCCACGGAACCATGAACGGATAAATCTTTCTTTCTACAAAACAATTAAACGACTTACCTCCAGCAGATAAGATTTTATCCTTTTTCCCTGCAAAAAGAAAGAAGAGTACCGTGATAGAAAAAAAGTAAATTAACATCTGTGGTTGAAGGATTTTGTTCCATCGTGAACTACACAGAGCAATACTAAATAAAACACAGTCACTTGAAGGCATTCCTGAATGAATTGAGTTTTTTCTATCAAGTCTAGATGTGAAATTGTTAGGTGAGATATTGCAATATTGGAACTACAATTATGAACGATTGGAAACCTTACACTCTTTGCAACAAAGAACCCAATATTGAGGAACCTACCTGAGCCTGATCCACTGCCACGTCCACGGCGTCCACCACCTAAACAGATTTGTTTATCATTGATAAAAGGATAACTTATCTCAATATGATTTGTCCAGATATTGTTACGATGTTTTATCTTTTGGCTATGAAAAAAAAAGACATTGACTTATAACATTTCCGAAGTACAAACAAAAGGTGTCTTGCTAACATATATTATTTTGTCCACTGCTTGTTACAAAAGTATAATTCAGTGATGCGTTCCAAAATGATGCGACTATTGACGCATGTTTAACTATAACTATGTTTAATAATTCTAGGAACGATCTGACTAGGGAAAATTCTTTTAATTATGACTACTTTGGGATGTCATTATGAACAATTGGAATTGCTGCAATCATTAAGGGACGGAACCCCATTTGGTAGAAACATACCTGAATTCGATCCCTTCTTGTTGCCACTTCCACTACCACTTCCACGGCTACGTTCCCTCACTGCAAAGTAATGTTATATCATTATTAAAAGGATGCTAATATTTGTGACTCTTTAAGCTGGTGTAATGACATTTACTATTTTGGCTATCAAGAACAACACAGTGACATACACAATTTCCGAATCATAAAAACAATGATGTTTTGCTTCCATCTGTTTGACCACTGCCTGTTACAAAATGAAATATCTAGTCATGCTTTATAGAATTATACGACTTTTAACATCACGTATTAAGGTAAAAACTTCTAGGTACGATCCCAATCTAGCTTGACCATTCTATCAATTACGGCAGATTAGAAACATTGCAATAATTTTGGCGTGGCAACTACTTTAACTATACTTGCTTTGTTCGTTTTCACTGTATCTCTTTACCTTTAAACGTCCACTCGCTGCGAACGTGGTTAACGTTTTGAAACCTCCAAATAAATAGCCAGAAACTTATATTGTGGTTTGATTTTTTTAAATATATTGTTTTTTGGGCTTTGAATTACAACAAAATGACACTTTAAGTTTTAAAAATAACACCCAAAGGACATTGGTTAAATTTAGTTGAGCTTGCATTTTTCAAACCTTTGTCCTTACTGAACGCTAATTGCAAGACGTACAAAAAAAAGACGTTTGATGAGAGCAATGGTCCTACCTGTCGTTCGTCTTCGAGGTTTCGGAATCTTCTTTTGCACGTCCGTTTCTTTATTAAATAAAAAAAACATCAAATAGTCTTTCAAAATCGAAGGTTTAAACGAAACAAACGGCTATCGTTATCACAATTGACTCCACGGAACCATGAACGGATAAATCTTTCTTTCTACAACACAACTAAACGACTTACCTCCAGCAGATAAGATGTTATCCTTTTTCCCTGCAAAAAGAAAGAAGGGTACCGTGATAGAAAAAAAGTAAATTAACATCTGTGGTTGAAGGATTTTGTTCCATCGTGAACTACACAGAGCAATACTAAATAAAACACAGTCACTTGACGGCATTCCTGAATGAATTGAGTTTTTTCTATCAAGTGTAGATGTGAAATTGTTAGGTGAGATATTGCAATATTGGAACTACAATTATGAACGATTGGAAACCTTAGACTCTTTGCAACAAAGAACCCAATATTAAGGAACCTACCTGAGCCTGATCCACTGCCACGTCCACGGCGTCCACCACCTAACAAGATTTGTTTATCATTATTAAAAGGATAACTTAACTCAATATGATTTGTCCAGATATTGTTACGATGTTTTATCTTTTGGCTATGAAAAAAAAGACATTGACTTATAACATTTCCGAAGTACAAACAAAAGGTGTTTTGCTAACATCTATTGTGTCCACTGCTTGTTACAAAAGTATAGTTCAGTGATGCGTTCCAAAACGATGCGACTATTGACGCATGTGTAACTATAAACTATGTTTAATAATTCTAGGAACGATCTGACTATGGAAAATTCTTTTAATTATGACTACTTTGGGATGTCATTATGAATAATTGGAATTGCTGCAATCATTAAGGGACGGAACCCCATTTGGTAGAAACATACCTGAATTCGATCCCTTCTTATTGCCACTTCCACTGCCACTGCCACGGCTACGTTCCCTCACTGCAAAGTAATGTTAGATCATTATTAAAAAGATGCTAATATTTGTGACTCTTTAAGCTGGTGTGATGACATTACGATTTTGCCTATCAAGAACAACACAGTGACATACACAATTTCCGAATCATAAAAACAATGATGTTTTGCTTCCATCTGTTTGACCACTGCTTGTTACAAAATGAAATATCTAGTCATGCATTATAGAATTAAATGACTTTTAACATCACGTATAAAGGTAAAAACTTCTAGGAACGATCCCAATCTTGCTTGACCATTCTATCAATTACGACAGATAGAAACATTGCAAATTTGGGAAATATACGGAGCTTTTTTTTTTTTTTTTTTCGCGGGGTTTTCCTTTGCACAACTCTTGAACTCAGTTCTAATCGTCAGGATTTTCCCAATACTTTACGGGACATTCTCTACTTCTTCTTTTGTGGAAACTTGAGAATTGTGAGGCTGTTCTCGATTTACTATGACTTCTGATTTGCTCAGATATTGTGTTATGAAACACTGTTTTGTTATAGGCACTGACAAACAAAACATTGACAAATATTTAAGAATAACACCAAAATGGTATATTTTTCGGTAAAATCCATTTGATCTCGCATTGCTTAAAAACTTGTACCTTACTTTAATTGCAAACTAATGGTAACAAATAAAAGGTTGAAACGAAACAAATGGCTATAGACTTCACAGAACCATACGAAGATAAATGTATTTACCACCAACAAAAACACCCCAAAACGACAGATAGGTTGGTTTATAACATCCACAACAACAAATCACACATTCAACTCAGGATAATCAAGGGGGTGTCTTAGATGAACAACCTTTTAGTTTGTCACCTTTTTTTGGTTGGTCGACTTTACATGTATAAACCATGTATTATTGTCAATGGAACCCCTTTACGCTTACTCCTACGTCCTCTGACGTCACTTCAGTTTGCATAGAGTATATTTGTGTTAGTTAATCGTATCTGTCACTATTGGTTAATGTTCACAATAGTCCATTGTGTTTTTGTTTTCCCGGGCATGCCCACCACAAGCTTTTTGGCTCCGACTATATCCGCATTTCTCATTCTCCTTAATACTGTTTTACGTTATTTTTATTTCGATTAACAGTTGCATTTGAAAAAAAAATGAAATTCTTGAAATGAATGATATGAAATGAAAACAAAATTATGAGAGGTTCTTCACCAGACCCATATAAAGTTAACATGTTTTTGTCCCGTCCCGCCTACTTTGTTACTTTTGACAGCTTAAAAAATGAATGTCACAAAGAAATGACTTCAAACAGAACTCTTCTAGATAAAGCATATTTGAACAAGGGAACATGGGGATTAGTAGCAGATAGACACTTAAAGGAACTATAAAGGAGCAAAACACATTTAGTTTACCTCCCGTCTTGACTCTACTCGTATTTGACGGTCTGTTTCTCCCTACAAGAAAAAGACAGAGTTAAAAAAATGATAATAATTAAACAGAAAACAATATGTTGAAAAACGACTGACCACAGCCACAGTAAAACCCCAAACCCAACCTCAACACAACCACAACCACAACCACAACCACAACCACAACCACAACCACAACCACAACCACCAGAACAACAACAACCACAACCACAACCACAACCACAACCACAACCACAACCAAAACCAAAACCAAAACCACCACATGATAAGATAAGATAAGAACTTTATTATCCCACACTGGGGAAATTAAAACACAACCACAACCACAACCACAACCACAACCACAATCACAACCACAACCACAACCACAACCACAACCACAACCACAACCACAATCACAACCACAACCACAACAGCAACCACAATCACAACCACAACCACATTCAGAACTACATTCACAACCACAACCACATTCACAACCACAATCACAACCACCACCACAACCCAAACCCTATCCACAACCACAATCACAACCACAACCACAACAGCAACAGCAACCACAACCACAACCACAACCACAACCACATCCACAACCAGAACCACATCCACAACCACAACCACAACCACAACCACAACCACAACCACAACCACAACCACAACCACAACCAAAACCAAAACCAAAACCACACAAAACAACCACAACCACCACCACAACCACAACCACAACCACAACCACAACAGCAACCACAACCACAACCACAGCCACAAAAAACAACCACAACCCAGCCGCACCCACAAACACAGACAACCACAATCAGAACTGTAATCACAACGATCACAACCACAATAATAACCGCAATCATCACATTTCCAGGCATTTCAATTATCACATTTTGAGTTAATTCTGTGTGATTTTACGGATTTTATTTTCTCTCCGAAGGGAATGGATTGCTTAGATTCAACAATGAATCAAACTTTCCGTTTACATCGGTTGACCCCAGACGTGAAGCTTAAACAACAAACACAAACAAGTTTAACATCACACGAACTGTAGAATATACTTACTATTGTAGCTCCTCCATCTGGTTTGACCTAAAAGAAATCGTAAAGTTTTAAGGCAAACAAGTTTTAATGAAAACATATTTTAATGAAAACAATTTAGCCAAGGCCAACCATCATTTAATCTGATATTATATATGAACAAGTTGATCTAAAAAGTATATACACTTATTTATACTTAATGGGTGTTGTGTTTAAAGGGAGTGGACTGGTCTCAAAATATACCATCTAAACACACACAACTTCGTGTGACAAGGGTGTTTTTTCTTTCATTTTTAAATCACAACTTCAACGACCAATTGAGCTCAAACTTTCACAGGTTTGTTATTTATACATACATTGAGATACACCAAGTGAGAAGACTGGTCTTTGACAATTACCAATAGTGTCCACTGTCTTTAACACAGCTTTCAGAATCGTTAAGTTGGGGACATTATCTTATGATAGGCAATAGGTAAACCATACATCCCCAACCCGAACCTGTCCAGTCCGTGCTCTGGACATGTTTGCCCCCTACTTTTATTGCCACTTTGGGTAGAGAAGGAAAAATTACACTTACTGATCTTGGTGTATTTAATCTGACAACCTCGCTGACGACGCTTATCCACGTTCTTAACGGTGAAAGCCTTGCAGTTCAATTCCTTACCATCCTCCCTTCCAGGAGGCGAGTATTCGATAAGGGTAGTGAAGTCTTGGTCCAAGATGTAGCTAATTATGAAAGCTGACTCGGTAATTTCAATTGAGAACTTAAGACGACCTGAAGTATCAGGCGTGGTCTGCGAATCCACCTCTTCGCCTTTGCCATTTTTAAGTGAAAAGGTTTCACTATTGACATCTGATAAATAAACAACAAAGTACAATGAAACAAACTTTTTTTGTTATAACTTGTCATACAGATCCTTGTCATTTGATTGGTGGAACTTACTTCACGTGACATTCACTATTACTCCCATCTGCAGCGGCGATCACAAAGACATATTCGCCTTTAAGGATTAGCATTTCCCATTCAACAATTTAGGATCATCCTTGTTCCCAATGTTTTTGAGCAGTAAAGCGCCGCCGCGCCGCTGCTAAAACAAACGAGCACCTGTGCAAAAGGTTGTGATCCGGTTGCTATTAAGTTTGTGCATTGTTGCCGCTACGCGACGCTATATGATTTGCTCCGAGCCAGTAATTTGTGTGATTTTTCATAATGTTGTACTTTTAAAATACATCAAAAGGCAAGGATCTATAATGTCTGTTATATAAAACAAATATTGAGTGGCTTTAATTTGTGGAATGGAAGGATATTATCGCTCGGTCAAATTTTGAATGTTCCATTTCACTCGGCTTCGACTCGTGAAATGGAACAGTCCACACAATGTCTACAGATTTACACTAAAGTTGCACAGTTTGAAGATAATGATAGAGGAAAGCTTCCCTGAAAATATTACTTGCTGAGGTGCTATAGTTTATTGGGAAATGAGTAAAACAGTGTCAAGAAAATCATTTTCGTATCAGAAAGTTATTTTAGCATTTAAAAACGTAATTTTATGACATTGTTTTACTCATTTCTCAAAAAATACAGAACCTCAGCAACTAATATTTTAAGGTACGCTTTCCACGATCATTATCTTCAAACGTTGTAAGTTTAATGTAATTCTGTGGACATAGTGTTTTGTGTTACAAAAAGTACCCAAATCCTTTAAGATAACCCAGGGCATGAAATGCTAATAGAAGGGGTTCGCCCCGGTGTTCCTGGTGCTGCATAATTGGGTCTCAGAATTCATTACATCATTAACTTCTGTAAATAAAATACGTATATTAAGCGCATTGAGTTCCTTGTCTGTAAATCCCTGCGCTATATAAGACTTTGATAATATTCTTCTATACTTTGTATTTTGACTACACTGAAATCAGTCGTTAAATGAATTTGATCATAGTTACGTTATCATTATCACTTAAAAGGCACTGGACATTTTTGGTACTTACTCAAAATATTTGTTAGTAACAGAACTTTGGTAATTATAAAATAATGTGAGAAACGGCCCCTGTGAAGAAACGTAGTTTTTGAGAATGAATTTACCTCAGCTGAGGTCTCGAATTCAAGCATCTGAAAGCACACGTGATGGTAAAGCAACAAGGGACGTGTTTTCTTACATTACTCCCTTGCAAATTCGATGACAAACTTAGCCTTGCTCAGAGCAGTTGAATTGTTCACTCCGAAAAAGACCGCCGCTGTAAAAACCTACCCGTATACACTGTGCGTAGTGTGTGTAACCACATCGCATGACACGACGCTCCCCGTACACTAGCCGCATGCGGAGGCCGTTCCGAAGTGGTACGAATGCGGATGACTTGTTCACAGTAGTTGCACACACACTACGCACAGTGTACACGGTTGGGTTCACAGCGGCGTCTTTCCGGAGTGACTAATTAATGCGACTGCCTTCAGCAAGGCTATGACAAACTGAGTTTTGTTATTTTATGCATAATGTTGAGATACACCAAGTGAAGCTACTGGTCTTTATCAATAACCAAAGGTGTCCAGTGCCTTGAAATGACGTTGCAATTTAAAAACCTCACCCAGTTTAAAATCGCCGACTTCACAACCGATTTGGAACTCCTTTGATACCTTATCGTCGAATGGAGATATTTCGAATACACTGATTACTTTCTTATCCAAAGTCCTCTTGATCTCCTGTGAAGAATCTCCTGAAGTTGTAAAAGTCTCCCCTTCATCTTCATCTAAATAAGATACCAAATGAAATCGAATTTAACAAATCGAATTGAATAAACAAAAACAAATCTAATCAAACCCCCCAACAAAACTGAATATTCCTTTATAATGGCGTTTTAAATTTTTGAAGTAAAACACGAAGTCTTGAATACATGCAAAATTCAAGCTTCATCTTGCATATGTTTCGTGTCAATATATACCATTTGAAATTGCACCTTTAAGGTGACCGCACATGATGTTCGTGAAGTCACGGTGACATTAATTAATACGTACGTGGGCTTTAACATCTAAATATAGGTTTTCTCGGTCAATTTCGGAAAATGAGCAGCCAGTTTAACCACCAGCCTATTCTATTTCGCATGAAATCGAATGCTACTGAAAAGGGTCAATCGATTTCATGTTATGATTAGTCAAAAGTTATGTTGCGTCATTCGATTTAACAAAATAATCATAAGTCAAACGAAAAGAAAAATTGTAACAATAACAATGGGTGTTCGGCTAATGCCCCTACACCTCAATAAAAAAGATTAAAATTTCCAATCGAAATGCAATAAATTTTGAACAAAGAAAAAGCGAGGTCGACATTCATTGTACAAATACAAGTTAATGTTGAATGACCAATATCGACGTCTAAAATGCATGTGCACTTCACCTTAGCAATTTAATTACCAAACAAAGTTAGAATCTATGTCTAGTGTTTTTGTCATAAAAAAAATCGAAGTCGATAAATAAAACAACTATTTTGTAGTTTTGTTTGCTACCCACTGCTCTTGATTAACCTTGAAAAACGTGTACCGCAATAATAGTGTCAACGAGGTACAATACAACGTTGGTAATAAATACAGAGAGCTAACCTTGGTTTCCTCTAGGAACAGACGGATCATCTGACGAAGGTTGAACATCAGTTTCTACAAAAGGAGATAATTAATCAATTCAGTCAAAATAAATTGTTTAAAGGTCAAAAAAGTCTTTTAAAACAACAGTTGACTTAATGAGTTAAAAAACATTAATGTGATTTATCATTGTCTTACCTCCTACTGATATCTCTGGATCCTCTTTAGAAGATTCCCCTGCAACATAACAATATCATTTGATAAAACAACATGACTTTACTAAAGTAACTGCCTGATGCGAAAAAAAAAACATTACGAACTTTTAGCAGAGAGTGATAAAACAGAAAAGAAGGTTAAACGGTGTTTTTTCTGATTTTCTCAAAGTATTTGTCAAGACACATGTTTCACTTTAATTATTCAAAAACAAATGCAGTCACTCTCACCTTTCTTTGGCTTGTTGTTGTTGTTGTTAGGACGGTCTGTTTGGAGAGAGAGATTTAACAAACTTGAGATAATGACGAAGGCTTTTTAGCAAAATACAGAACAAGTTTCACACTTAACGTTTTACTTCATTATGTTCTACCAAAATAATTGTTTACAAGACGTAAATGAAAAGCTCGGTTTGTTTTGTTGATGCAAAGTGGTAAGGCAGATCATATTTATTCATGTTTCCATTTCACCAAAACAATTATCTTACCTTTTCTTGGCCTTGGAGTGTCGGGTTTATCTGACGGCGGTTGAACATCAGTTTCTACAAAAGGAGATAAATAATTAAGTCAAAATAGAAGGCGAAAGGATGACAAATGTATATTGAGATAACAGTTGATGTCATGAGTTAAAACACATTAATGTGATTCATCATGGTCTTACCTCCTACTGATATCTCTGGATCCTCTTCAGAAGATTCCCCTGCAACAAGACAGTATGATTTGATGAAACAAAATAACTTTACTAAAGTTAATTGCCTGATGCAAAATAAACATTACAAAACTTTTCGAAATTGTTCATGTACATTTATTTGAAAAGCAAGACGCTTAAAAGGCGAGAATTTAATTATTCTTGTCGCACTGTTTGTCAAAAATATCAAATTCTGACACAAATAAAACAATTGTTTCAACAGTTAAATTACACTATGGTTTGTTTATATTCTTTAGGGTGAAACGTCCTTGCCCATCACGTACTCTATTTTAGTTTATCTTATTTCATTGTACACGATAATTATTCATAAACAAGGCCAGTCATTCTCACCTCTCCTCGGGTTCTCTTTCTTGCCCTTGGAACCACCTGTTCGAAGAAAGAAAAAGCTACACGTTTGTCGAAACCGTCTTATCAATCTCAACATTTTTATCTCGACGCATTTACCTCAAACAGTAAACCATACGTACATGAAACCAGAGTCTGTTTTTATAAGTGATAGTGCATTTGTTAACAGTTTTAGTGTGTCTGTTACCTTTTCGCTTGCATTCACACATGTCACATCCGTCCTCATCAGTGGCCCAACCAAAGGGACAATACCTTCTACAACGCACTTGAGAACAGCCTAAAGAAGAACAAAAATAATGTTCAGGTTTCAACCAAGAACAAAATATATCGCATGATGTAGGATCTTGATACATTGCGTGGTACAATTATGTAGAGGTTTACAACTGTGTTGACTAAACAAGGTATTCATTAGTTACACAAACAAAACAATCAAAGGGGAGAAAAACAGCGTGCATGGAAACAAATGTCTTAACTAATCGATCACAATATAGGAAGGTTCAAAATGTTCCGCTGTTCATGGTGGTCATTTATAAGCAATTTATACAAAAATGTGTTCATCTTGTATAATGTTTTCTGTCTTTTTTTTTAGCTATCATTAAATCTACAGTGACTATCATTCCTCTCATATGACTCCTATACATAACCCAGCAACGGATTAATTTACCCTTTTTACACACGTGACCACAGCCATTAGAGCAACACAGCTGACCATCGTCACACTTCTTATCGGCTCCACACTCCTCCGAACAGATTCCGAAAACACCTTCAGGGACTTTGGGACACACGGCTGAAGAGTGAAACAAACAAGAAATCAAAAACACAGAAAGCAAAATAGACAGCTTCTTACAACGCTTGAAGCTTTTAAGGGTGAAGGATACACATACTGGGATAGATGCAAAACACTGCAAAACTAGCGTCGCATTTATGGAGGAGGTTCAATAAAACAATGATCTCACCCAGATTTCCACTTAGAGTATCGGTTTCATCTGACGGCGGCTGAACATCAGTTTCTACAAAAGGAGATCATTAATTCAGTCAAAATAGAAGATGAAAAGATGACAAACATCTAAATTATTGTGATTAAACAGAATGATATCAATATAAACCACAAGGGAAACTGACTCGGTAAATTTTGAAATGATTTTTGGGGTTGAACAAAGAATTGACTAGAGTGGGATTCGAACCAACGACCTCCGGATTAACGTGCGGGTATGATAATACACAAAGTATTGTTGAACACTGTTAAGTTGATAACTGTGGACGCGTTCAACTAAAAAACAAAACTTTTAAAAGGGTTGATTTCAATTTCTGGTTGCTCTGTTGCCGATAATATGCAGTCTGTAAAAAAAATCGAACAAATTAAATCAATGGTTTTGTTAATCTCTGGTTTTCTGATTTTTTTTTTTTTTTGTGAGAAACACTTTTACCAACTTGTCTAGTATTTGTCAAGACACAATTTTCACTGTAATTATTCAAAAACAAATACACTCATTCTCACCTTTCTTCGGCTTGTTGTTGTTAGGACGGTCTGTTTAGAGAGAGAGATTTAACAAACTTGAGATAATGACGAAGGCCTTTTAGCAAAATATAGCACAAGTTTCACACTTAAAGTTTTACCTCATTATGTTATACCACAGTAATTATTTACAAGACGTAAATGAAAAGCTCGGCTTGTTTTGTTGATGCAAAGTGGTAAGGCAGATCATATTTATCCATGTTTCCATTTCGCCAAAACAATTATCTTACCTTTTCTTGGCCTTGGAGTGTCGGGTTTATCTGACGGCGGTTGAACATCAGTTTCTACAAAAGGAGATAAAAAATTCAGTCAAAATAGAAGGCGAAAAGGTGACAAATGTATATTGTGATAACAGTTGATGTCATGAGTTAAAACACATTAATGTGATTCATCATTGTCTTACCTCCCACTGATATCTCTGGATCCTCTTCAGAAGATTCCCCTGCAACAAGACAATATGATTTGATGAAACAAAATAACTTTACTAAAGTAATTGCCTGATGCAAAATAAACATCACAAAACTTTTCGAAATTGTTCATGTACATTTATTTGAAAAGCAAGACGCTTAAAAGGCAAGAATTTAATTATTCTTGTTGCACTGTTTGTCAGAAATATCAAATTCTGACACAAATAAAACAAATTTTTCAACAGTTAAATTACACTATGGTTTATTTATATTCTTTAGGGTGAAACGCCCTTGCCCATCATGTACTATATTTGAGTTTATCTTATTTCACTGTCCACTATAATTATTCATAAACAAGGCCAGTCATTCTCACCTCTCCTCGGGTTCTCTTTCTTGCCCTTGGAACCACCTGTTCGAAGAAAGAAAAAGGTACACGTTTGTCGAAACCGTCTTATCAATCTCAACATTTTTATCTCGATGCATTTACCTCAAACAGTAAACCATACGTACATGAAACCAGAGGCTGTTTTTATAAGTAATAGTGCATTTGTTAACAGTTTTAGTGTGTTTGTTACCTTTTCGCTTGCATTTACACATGTCACATCCGTCCTCATCAGTGGCCCAACCAAAGGGACAATACCTTCTACAACGCACTGGAGAACAGCCTAAAGAAGAACAAAAATAATATTCAGGTTTCAACCAAGAACAAAATATATCGCATGATGTAGGATCTTGAGACATTGTGTGGTACAATTCTGTAGAGGTTTACAACTGTGTTGACTAAACAAGGTATTCATTAGTTACACAAACAAAACAATCAAAGGGGAGAAAAACAGCGTGCATGGAAACAAATGTCTTAACTAATCGATCACATTAAAGGAAGGTTCGAAATGTTCCGCTGTTCATGGTGGCCAACTATAAGCAATTTATACAAACATTTGTTCATCTTGAATATTATGTTTTCTTTTTTTTGCTCAGCTATCATTAAGTCTCCAGTGACTATCATTCCTCTCATATGACTCCTATACATAACCCAGCAACGGATTAATTTACCCTTTTTACACACGTGACCACAGCCATTAGAGCAACACAGCTGACCATCGTCACACTTCTTATCGGCTCCACACTCCTCCGAACAGATTCCGAAAACACCTTCAGGGACTTCGGGACACACGGCTGGAGAGTGAAACAAACAAGAAATCAAAAACACAGAAAGCAAAATAGACAGCTTCTTACAACGCTTGAAGCTTTTAAGGGTGAAGGATACACATACTGGGATAGATGCAAAACACTGCAAAACTAGCGTCGCACTTATGGAGGAGGTTCAATAAAACAATGATCTCACCCTGATTTCCACTTGGAGTATCGGTTTCATCTGACGGCGGCTGAACATCAGTTTCTACAAAAGGAGATCATTAATTCAGTCAAAATAGAAGATGAAAAGATGACAAAAATCTAAATTATTGTGATTAAACAGAATGATATCAATATAAACCACAAGGGAAACTGACTCGGTAAATTTTGAAATGATTTTTGGGGTTGAACAAAGAATTGACTAGAGTGGGATTCGAACCAACGACCTCCGGATTAACATGCGGGTATGATAAAACACAAAGTATTGTTGAACAGTGTTAAGTTGATAACTGTGGACGCGTTCAACTAAAAAACAAAACTTTTAAAAGGGTTGATTTCAATTTCTGGTTGCTCTGTTGCCGATAATATGCAGTCTGTAATAAAAATCGAACAAATTAAATCAATGGTTTTGTTAATCTCTGGTTTTCTGGGGGGTTTTTTTGCGAGAAACACTTTTACCAACTTGTCTAGTATTTGTCAAGACACAATTTTCACTGTAATTATTCAAAAACAAATGCAGTCACTCTCACCTTTCTTTGGCTTGTTGTTGTTGTTGTTAGGACGGTCTGTTTAGAGAGAGAGATTTAACAAACTTGAGATAATGACGAAGGCCTTTTAGCAAAATATAGAACAAGTTTCACACTTAAAGTTTTACCTCATTATGTTATACCACAGTAATTATTTACAAGACGTAAATGAAAAGCTCGGTTTGTTTTGTTGATGCAAAGTGGTAAGGCAGATCATATTTATCCATGTTTCCATTTCACCAAAACAATTATCTTACCTTTTCTTGGCCTTGGAGTGTCGGGTTTATCTGACGGCGGTTGAACATCAGTTTCTACAAAAGGAGATAAAAAATTCAGTCAAAATAGAAGGCGAAAAGGTGACAAATGTATATTGTGATAACAGTTGATGTCATGAGTTAAAACACATTAATGTGATTCATCATTGTCTTACCTCCCACTGATATCTCTGGATCCTCTTCAGAAGATTCCCCTGAAACAAGACAATATGATTTGATGAAACAAAATAACTTTACTAAAGTAATTGCCTGATGCAAAATAAACATCACAAAACTTTTCGAAATTGTTCATGTACATTTATTTGAAAAGCAAGACGCTTAAAAGGCAAGAATTTAATTATTCTTGTTGCACTGTTTGTCAGAAATATCAAATTCTGACACAAATAAAACAAATGTTTCAACAGTTAAATTACACTATGGTTTATTTATATTCTTTAGGGTGAAACGCCCTTGCCCATCATGTACTATATTTTAGTTTATCTTATTTCACTGTCCACTATAATTATTCATAAACAAGGCCAGTCATTCTCACCTCTCCTCGGGTTCTCTTTCTTGCCCTTGGAACCACCTGTTCGAAGAAAGAAAAAGGTACACGTTTGTCGAAACCGTCTTATCAATCTCAACATTTTTATCTCCACGCATTTACCTCAAACAGTAAACCATACGTACATGAAACCAGAGGCTGTTTTTATAAGCAATAGTGCATTTGTTAACAGTTTTAGTGTGTTTGTTACCTTTTCGCTTGCATTCACACATGTCACATCCGTCCTCATCAGTGGCCCAACCAAAGGGACAATACCTTCTACAACGCACTGGAGAACAGCCTAAAGAAGAACAAAAATAATGTTCAGGTTTCAACCAAGAACAAAATATATCGCATGATGTAGGATCTTGATACATTGCGTGGTACAATTATGTAGAGGTTTACAACTGTGTTGACTAAACAAGGTATTCATTAGTTACACAAACAAAACAATCAAAGGGGAGAAAAACAGCGTGCATGGAAACAAATGTCTTAACTAATCGATCACAATATAGGAAGGTTCAAAATGTTCCGCTGTTCATGGTGGTCATTTATAAGCAATTTATACAAAAATGTGTTCATCTTGTATAATGTTTTCTGTCTTTTTTTTTAGCTATCATTAAATCTACAGTGACTATCATTCCTCTCATATGACTCCTATACATAACCCAGCAACGGATTAATTTACCCTTTTTACACACGTGACCACAGCCATTAGAGCAACACAGCTGACCATCGTCACACTTCTTATCGGCTCCACACTCCTCCGAACAGATTCCGAAAACACCTTCAGGGACTTTGGGACACACGGCTGGAGAGTGAAACAAACAAGAAATCAAAAACACAGAAAGCAAAATAGACAGCTTCTTACAACGCTTGAAGCTTTTAAGGGTGAAGGATACACATACTGGGATAGATGCAAAACACTGCAAAACTAGCGTCGCACTTATGGAGGAGGTTCAATAAAACAATGATCTCACCCTGATTTCCACTTGGAGTATCGGTTTCATCTGACGGCGGCTGAACATCAGTTTCTACAAAAGGAGATCATTAATTCAGTCAAAATAGAAGATGAAAAGATGACAAACATCTAAATTCTTGTGATTAAACAGAATGATATCAATATAAACCACAAGGGAAACTGACTCGGTAAATTTTGAAATGATTTTTGGGGTTGAACAAAGAATTGACTAGAGTGGGATTCGAACCAACGACCTCCGGATTAACATGCGGGTATGATAATACACAAAGTATTGTTGAACAGTGTTAAGTTGATAACTGTGGACGCGTTCAACTAAAAAACAAAACTTTTAAAAGGGTTGATTTCAATTTCTGGTTGCTCTGTTGCCGATAATATGCAGTCTTTAATAACAATCGAACAAATTAAATCAATGGTTTTGTTAATCTCTGGTTTTCTGGGTTTTTTTTGCGAGAAACACTTTTACCAACTTGTCTAGTATTTGTCAAGACACAATTTTCACTGTAATTATTCAAAAACAAATGCAGTCACTCTCACCTTTCTTTGGCTTGTTGTTGTTGTTGTTAGGACGGTCTGTTTAGAGAGAGAGATTTAACAAACTTGAGATAATGACGAAGGCCTTTTAGCAAAATATAGAACAAGTTTCACACTT
Organism: Asterias amurensis; assembly: GCF_032118995.1. Classification (NCBI taxonomy): domain Eukaryota; kingdom Metazoa; phylum Echinodermata; class Asteroidea; order Forcipulatida; family Asteriidae; genus Asterias; species Asterias amurensis. The sequence continues at coordinate 20,704,099 of NC_092654.1, forward strand.
AAAGCTTTACCTCATTATGTTATACCACAGTAATTATTTACAAGACGTAAATGAAAAGCTCGGTTTGTTTTGTTGATGCAAAGTGGTAAGGCAGATCATATTTATCCATGTTTCCATTTCACCAAAACAATTATCTTACCTTTTCTTGGCTTTGGAGTGTCGGGTTTATCTGACGGCGGTGGAACATCAGTTTCTACAAAAGGAGGTAAAAAATTCAGTCAAAATAGAAGGCGAAAAGGTGACAAATGTATATTGTGATAACAGTTGATGTCATGAGTTAAAACACATTAATGTGATTCATCATTGTCTTACCTCCCACTGATATCTCTGGATCCTCTTCAGAAGATTCCCCTGAAACAAGACAATATGATTTGATGAAACAAAATAACTTTACTAAAGTAATTGCCTGATGCAAAATAAACATCACAAAACTTTTCGAAATTGTTCATGTACATTTATTTGAAAAGCAAGACGCTTAAAAGGCAAGAATTTAATTATTCTTGTTGCACTGTTTGTCAGAAATATCAAATTCTGACACAAATAAAACAAATGTTTCAACAGTTAAATTACACTATGGTTTATTTATATTCTTTAGGGTGAAACGCCCTTGCCCATCATGTACTATATTTTAGTTTATCTTATTTCACTGTCCACTATAGTTATTCATAAACAAGGCCAGTCATTCTCACCTCTCCTCGGGTTCTCTTTCTTGCCCTTGGAACCACCTGTTCGAAGAAAGAAAAAGGTACACGTTTGTCGAAACCGTCTTATCAATCTCAACATTTTTATCTCGACGCATTTACCTCAAACAGTAAACCATACGTACATGAAACCAGAGGCTGTTTTTATAAGCAATAGTGCATTTGTTAACAGTTTTAGTGTGTTTGTTACCTTTTCGCTTGCATTTACACATGTCACATCCGTCCTCATCAGTGGCCCAACCAAAGGGACAATACCTTCTACAACGCACTGGAGAACAGCCTAAAGAAGAACAAAAATAATATTCAGGTTTCAACCAAGAACAAAATATATCGCATGATGTAGGATCTTGAGACATTGTGTGGTACAATTCTGTAGAGGTTTACAACTGTGTTGACTAAACAAGGTATTCATTAGTTACACAAACAAAACAATCAAAGGGGAGAAAAACAGCGTGCATGGAAACAAATGTCTTAACTAATCGATCACAATATAGGAAGGTTCAAAATGTTCCGCTGTTCATGGTGGTCATTTATAAGCAATTTATACAAAAATGTGTTCATCTTGTATTATGTTTTCTGTCTTTTTTCTCAGCTATCATTAAATCTACAGTGACTATCATTCCTCTCATATGACTCCTATACATAACCCAGCAACGGATTAATTTACCCTTTTTACACACGTGACCACAGCCATTAGAGCAACACAGCTGACCATCGTCACACTTCTTATCGGCTCCACACTCCTCCGAACAGATTCCGAAAACACCTTCAGGGACTTTGGGACACACGGCTGAAGAGTGAAACAAAAAAGATATCAAAAACACAGAAAGCAAAATAGACAGCTTCTTACAACGCTTGAAGCTTTTAAGGGTGATTGATACACAGACTGATAGATGCAAAACACTGCAAAACTAGCGTCGCACTTATGGAGGAGGTTCAATAAAACAATGATCTCACCCTGATTTCCACTTGGAGTATCGGTTTTATCTGACGGCGGCTGAACATCAGTTTCTACAAAAGGAGATCATTAATTCGGTCAAAATAGAAGATGAAAATATGACAAACGTCTACATTATTGTGATTAAACAAAGTGATAACAATGTAAGGTTCAACAATGCAGGTTGATATTACTGTGGACGCCATGACTGAAAAGCAAGGACTTCAGGAATAATTCGCATTTTCTTGTTGCTCTTTTGTTAAAAAAATGAAATTCTGTAAGAAACAAAAACAAACTGTCTCCACACTTTTGAAAATCTCTGGTTTTCCTATTCTTTTGTTTGAGAACACTTTTACCAACTTGTCTTTGTCTGGACACACCTTTCACTTTAAGTATTCAAAACCAAAAGCAGTCATTCTCACCTGTCTTCGGCTTGTCGTTGTTGTTGTTGGGACGGTCTGTTTGGAGAGAGAAATAAACAACTTAAGATACTGACGAAGCCTTTTAGCAAAAAACAAACAAATTTACACAATAAAGTTTTAGATGTTATACCTTAGTAATTGTTTACAAGACGTAAATGAAAAGCTCGGTTTGTTTTGTTGATGCAAAGTGGTAAGGCAGATCATATTTATCCATGTTTCCATTTCACCAAAACAATTATCTTACCTTTTCTTGGCCTTGGAGTGGCGGGTTTATCTGACGGCGGTTGAACATCAGTTTCTACAAAAGGAGATAAAAAATTCAGTCAAAATAGAAGGCGAAAAGGTGACAAATGTATATTGTGATAACAGTTGATGTCATGAGTTAAAACACATTAATGTGATACATCATTGTCTTACCTCCTACTGATATCTCTGGATCCTCTTCAGAAGACTCCCCTGCAACAAGACAATATGATTTGATGAAACAAAATAACTTTACTAAAGTAATTGCCTGATGCAAAATAAACATTACAAAACTTTTCGAAATTGTTCATGTACATTTATTTGAAAAGCAAGATGCTTAAAAGGCAAGAATTTAATTATTCTTGATGCACTGTTTGTCAGAAATATCAATAATGATAATGATAATGATAATGATAATGATAATGATAATGATAATGATAATGATAATGACAATGACAATGACAATGACAATGACAATGACAATGACAATGACAATGACAATGACAATGACAATGACAATGACAATGACTATGATTATGATAATGATAATGATAATGATAATGATAATGATAATGATAATGATAATGATAATGATAATGATAATGATAATGATAATGATAATGATAATGATAATGATAATGATAATAATAACAAAAATAATAAAAATAACACTAATAATAATAATAATATAGGTTTTCTCGGTCAAATTCGGAACTTAGCAGTCAATTTCATTTCCATGCGTTCGATTTAAAGCTGTTTTGCCTCTCCGGTTGTTACTGCGTTTCAAATTCAGAATGTGGCCATTCAATTTCGTTTTGAGTCAAGACAAATTCCTTTAGCACTCTGCTCAATTTAGCGTATCACTATTCTTTTTCGTGTCACACACACCTCAAGAAGCGTCTGCGAATTTGAATGCTGCTTTGATGAATTGCTAAATTGAATGATTATTTTGTTAAATCGAATGACGCAACATTACATTTGACTGATCATAAACCAAATTGAATGACCTTTTTCAGTAGCATTCGATTTCGAGCGAAATAGATTAGCTTGATGGTTAAATTGGCTGCTCATTTTCCGAAATTGACCGAGAAAACCTATAAGAATAACCCGTTTTTATACAGCGCTTTTCACACCCGGAGGGCGTCCCGAAGCGCTTCACATTGTTACCCTGGTCACTGGGCCTTAAATCATTCCTTAAACCATCTCAGCTCCCCGAGTATGCAGCCTGTGCAACATTATTATGCGCTACTCGGCTAAATCAATCACAGAAACCATCACTGCCCTCACAGGTACCCATTTACCCCTGGGTGGAGAGAAGCAATTATAGTTAAGTGTCTTGCTCAGGGACCGGGATTCGAACCCACACTCTGCTGAACAGAAGCATCAGAGCTTGAGTAAGCAAGTTTCACCACTCATGCATCATTCAATAAATAATGTTTATACTATAAAATCGTGGAGTCTCGATTACAATATAGAATTCTGCTTGATGTTTCGTTTGTTATTCGTTGTATAGATGCAAAACAGTGCAAAACGTGCTTTTCGCACTTAGACCTTATGCACATGACGTCATGTCAAAAGTAGGTTGTTCACTGTTGGCCTATCCTCTGCGCCGCGCGTACAAACCTATGCGTTTCGATTGTGATCGTCACCGTGTCACCTCTAAGATGGCGGCGGGATGACGTCACCGCATAAGGTCTGGAGGAGTCTCAATAAAAACCTTTTCGTAACGACTGGATTTGGATTTTGATTTGGCTCAGGCTAGGTTGTCGTTTTGACAAAATTGCGCGTGCTTTATTTTTTATTTTTTTATTGTACTGCTTTGCGTATACGCGCCCAGGGTTTCAGACGAGAGAATGAAGCCTCAAGCCGAATCCACGGCCGAAGCCGTCGTTTCGAAAAGGGCATATATGTCAAGAAATAAAAAGATCTAACCTTGATTTTCACTTGGAGTATCGGTTTCATCTGACGGCGGCTGAACATCAGTTTCTACAAAAGTAGATCATTAATTCAGTCAAAACAGAAGATGGACAGATAACAAACGGCTACATTATTGTGATTAAACAGAGCGATAACAACGTAAGGTTCAACAATGCAGGTTGATATTACTGTGGACGCCATAACTGAAAAGCAAGGACTTCAGGAATAATTCGCATTTTCTTGTTGCTCTTTTGTTAAAAAAATGAATTTCTGTAAGAAACAAACCAAACTGTTTTAACACTTTTGAAAATCTCTGGTTTTCTTATTCTTTTGTTTGAGAACACTTTTACAAACTTGTCTTTGTCTGGACACACCTTTCACTTTAATTATTCAAAACCAAAAGCAGTCATTCTCACCTGTCTTTGGCTTGTCGTTGTTGTTGTTGGGACGGTCTGTTTGGAGAGAGAAATAAACAACTTAAGATACTGACGAAGCCTTTTAGCAAACAAAACAAATTTACACAATGAAGTTTTAGATGTTATACCTTAGTAATTGTTTACAAGACGTAAATGAAAAGCTCGGTTTGTTTTGTTGATGCAAAGTGGTAAGGCAGATCATATTGATCCATGCTTCCATTTCACCAAAACAATTATCTTACCTTTTCTTGGCCTTGGAGTGTCGGGTTTATCTGACGGCGGTTGAACATCAGTTTCTACAAGGGGAGTCAAAATAGAAAGTGAAAAGGTGGTAAACATCTAGTGTGATTAAAGTTGACTTCATGAGTTAAAACACATCAATGTGATTCATCGTTGTCTTACCTCCTACTGATATCTCTGGATCCTCTTCAGAAGATTCCCCTGCAACAAGACAATATGATTTGATGAAACAAAATATCTTTACTAAAGTAATTGCCTGATGCGAAATAAACATTACAAACTTTTCGAAATTGTTCATGTACATTTGTTTGAAAAGCAAGGACTCTTAAAGGGCATGAATTTAATTATTCTTGTTGCACTGTTTGTCAGAAATATCTAATTCTGACACAAATAAATAATTGTTTCAACAGTAAAATTACATTATGGTGTGTTAATATTCTTTAGGGTGAAACGCCCTTGGCCATCATGTACTCTATTTTAGTTTATCTTATGTCCACTATAATTATTCATAAACAAGGCCATTCATTCTCACCTTTCCTCGGATTCTTATTCTTGCCACCTGTTCGAAGAAAGAAAAAGATACACGTTTGTCGAAACCATCTTATCGCATTTACCTCAAACAGTAAACCATACGTACATGAAACCAGATGCTGTTTTTATAAGTAATAGTGCATTTGTTAACAGTTTTAGTGTGTCTGTTACTTTTTCGCTTGCATTTACACATATCACATTCGTTCTCATCAGTGGCCCAACCAAAAGGACAATACCTTCTACAACGCACTGGAGAACAGCCTAAAGAAGAAAATAACTAATATTCAGGTTTCAACCAAGAACAAAATATATCACATGATGTAGGATCTTGAGACATTGTGTGGTACAATTCTGTAGAGGTTTACAACTATGCAGATCAAACAAGGTTGAAGTGAGTTACACGTATATTTTTTCATACACCTGACCCACTTACGGATTAATTTTACTTTTAAATAAAAACATCCTTCTAAGTAAGGGCTCATTGCACACGGGGAGGTATCACTTGTACTATACGATACTTAATGGCAAGAGGTACATTAAATCAGACGCTGTTATTGTATAACTATTTATGTTGGTATTAAAGGCAGTGGACACTATTGGTAACTACTCAAAATAATTATTGGCATAAAACCTTTCTTGGTGACGAGTAATGGGGAGAGGTTGATGGTATAAAACATTGTGAGACACGGTTCCCTCTGAAGTGCCATAGTTTTCGAGAAAGAAGTAATTTTCCACGAATTTGATTTCGAGACCACATATTTAGAACTTGAGGTCTCGAAATCAACCATCTAAACGCACACAGCTTCGTGTGACAAGGGTGTTTTTTTCTTTCATTATTATCTCGCAACTTCGATGACCGATTGAGCTCAAATTTTCACAAGTTTGTTATTTTATGCATATTGTTGAGATACACGAACTGTGAAGGCTAGTCTTTGACAATTACCAATAGTGTCCACTGCCTTTAAAACAGCTTGAATGTGTTCATTACCGTTTCGGTTGCATTTACATTTCTCGCATCCGTTCTTATCAGTGGCCCGACCGAAAGGACACAATTTTTTACAACGCACTGGAGCACAGCCTAAAGAAGAAAATAAATAATATTCAGGTTTCAGCCAAGAACAAAATATCACATTATGTAGGATCTTGAGACAATAATGTAAAGACCAAGAAACAAGGTTTTCATTAAATGTACAGATTTTCTTTCTCTTCAAAAAGAAGCATTTATTATAAAACAAGCGGCTTTAAGAATCGGGCATACTCAAATCACCCAAATAGCAACAAAACGTGAGTACCAGACTTTGGAATGTGTTATAAATGTTGTATACATTCACGCAACAAAGAAACCAAAAGGGAGGAAAACATCATTGAGAATTGTTTTCTTACTGATCGATCATATTGGAATGTTTAAGATGTTCCGTTGTTCAATGTTCCCTTTTGGTCACTTATAAACAATAGCAAGTATTTGTTAATCTGGGAAATACCTTTATTTTTCTTAGCGGTCATTAAATGTCCCGTGATCATCATTACTCTCCAACATACTCCTACACATAACCCAGCAACGGATTAATTTACCTTTTTTGCACACGTGACCACATCCATTAGAGCAACACAGCTGACCATCGTCACACTTCTGCTCGGGCCCACACTCCTCAACACAAATACCACCAGCATCTTTAGGGACTACGGGACACACTGCCGAAGAGAGAAACAAACAAGAAATCAAAAACACAGAAAGTAGGCAGCTTCTACAAAGACCAAATTTAAGTGCTGCGCGAAGCTCTTAATGGTGGAAAGATTTAGAAAAGTACCGACTACTGATAGCTACTTGTAGGTACAACTTTGTGTAAATCTCTTTGAGAAAGACTACTGGTAGTGAAGAAAGTGGCCGTTGGTATTAGACGATGTGACCTTTGACGTCAAACGAAAACCATGATATGATTCGCGCGCATACCGCCGGGCAAAACCTTTGTGTTTTGACAGCCAGCTAGAAAGTGTACGCAATCTTACTATGACTACGCAACTCATCAGTGCCCGGCGAAACATGACGTATATAGTGTTTTGTCAACAGAGGGCGGTTTGAATGTAAACATAGGTCACATCGTCTATAGTATCCTTATTGAACAATAAGTATGATTCTTGTACTTATACTGCTTAAATCATACTAAGGAATATTAATTACATTACACGCATGCTGCACTTTCATTTCATGAATAATAATAAATGTATAATAATAAATGTATAATGTCGTGCATTAATTTTAGAGACTGAGTTTTACCTCCCATGCATCATTTAAAGGCACTGGACAATATTGGTAAATACTCAAAATAATTATTAGCATAAAACCTTACTTGGTAACGAGTAATCGGGAGCTGTCTATAGTATAAAACGATGTGAGAAACGGCTCCCTCTGAAGTAACGTAGTTTTCGAGAAAGAAAAATAAATTCACGACTTTGATTTCGAGCCCTCAGAATAAGATTTTGAGGTCTCGAAATCAAGCACCTGAGAGCACACAACTTCGTGTGACAAGGGTGTTTTTTTCTTTCATTATTATCTTGCAGCTTCCGACCAATTGAGCTCAACTTTTCACAGATTTTTCAGTTTATGCATATAGGTTGAGATACACCAAGTGTGAAGACTGGCCGTTGACAATTACCAATAGTGCCCAGTGTCTTTAAATAAGGGAATCAATGTTATGTGTGGTGAAGAGGTTTTCAACTAGTAGTGGTTTAAACCCGCCGTGGCCTGGTTCTTGATAATTTACCTCGACGAAATTATCAAGAACGAGGCCACGACGGGTTTAAACCACTATTTGAAAACCGATTCACCACACTTTGATTCCCATTCATAAATACCTAAGATAGTTTCGCGTCGCGTGGGGGTGTTTAAACCTTTGATAATGACCAGTAAAAAGTGTTGAAACATGGACGTGACACGCGAGCTTGCACCTGTGCTTATAAGACAGTTTCTTCATTCCTATTGGTCGAGAGCAACGGCCGGGACAGTTGTGCCACATCACGCGATACGCGCGACGCGCACATCAATCTCTTCATAAGGAGTTGTTTACCCGAGGGCCTTCCCATTTCATAGCTGGAGGGGTGCTGTGTTGAAAGAAATTATTGAACAATGGGAGACTTTGAGGCGCTAGGTGGCAGCAGACTTACCAGGAAATGTCCATTGTTTACGTAGCTCTGAGCGTTCGCACATGACCGAGAACAATGGATTTTACCTGGTAAGTCTGCTGCCACCAAGCGTCCCAAAATTATCCCATTATAATATTTGCATTTATTTTACTTTTTGACACAAAGTGTTGATGTTTTTTGATTGAAAAGGTTGTTGTGAATGACCACGTTTTGTTTGCCACCGCCATTTGTTTTATACAAAACACTGCAAAACTGGCTTCGCACTTTATGGAGGAGGTTCAATAAAACACTGCTAACAAATACAATGATATCTCCCTGACTTCCACTTGGGTTATTGGTTTCATCTAACGGCGGCTGAACATCAGTTTCTACAAAAGGAGATCATTAAATCAGTCAAAATAAAAAGTGAATAGGTATCAAAAAGCAATAATTGTGATAACACTTCACTTCATGAATATCGAACATTTTAATATTATTCGTCGTTGCCTTACCTGCAGCGAGTAAATCTGGAACCACTATGGAAGTTTCTCCTGCAACAAGAAAGAGGAGTTGATGAAACAAAATATATTTTTAATAGTGAAACGTTTGTCTGATGCATATCAAAATTAACTGCTTTAAAATTGCTCTAAAATTGCAAAGGTCGTGGGTTCGGATCCCATCCCAAATAAATATATTTGTTTTACGAGCTCGGGAAACTACAACATTACTAAGACACGTGGGTGTATATGGGTAAAACTGAAATTGATGATATTCTCCCCAAAATAAAGAGTGTTTCTTACTTTCAAAAAAACATACCGAAAAACAAAAATCTCAAATTGATAGGAGTCTTATGGATCGACCCAACCTAAATCACACGAATAAGGGCAGTCACCAGTCTCTCGCATTTCAATACAGTGTTCATCACTTGATTTTCCCAGGGTCACTGTTACTGTATTTTGATGTTAGGGCTGCACGAGTCTAACTTGGCCGTTAAGTGACGTCATGTAGCACGCCCTGCGCCCCGGGCGCTAATTTGTTTTTCTCCAAACGACATCTATACTATTAAAAGCGTAACCTGCGCCATCTTGGATTGAAAATTAGAAGGTCCAGTGGTATGGCATCCTTGTGGAATCCAACACGGTTGTTTGTGTGGAATTCAATACGTTTGTGTGGTTTCAGACGTCGGGTTGCAAGTCTGCAAAACCCGGATCCAAACTCGCACTTACAAGTCATGTGATTGGAGGAAGTTTGGGCGGCGACCGTGCGTCAACCACTGGTCGATGTTGTTACCAGACTTCCTAGAAATCTTTCTGACAGGCGACTCATTGGACAGTGTTTCGCAAATGGTGCTCCGGATTGGTTCATTCATTGCCCCTTGCCCGCCCACCCGCCATTCGATCCGCCCTTTTTGGTCAGGTTACTTTCGTGTTGTACTAAGCATGGTTCTCCGGATTGGTTCATTCATTGCCGCGCAGGGTCGAAAGGGTCAAAGAGGCTGGGTGCCAGGACAAAACCGAAACCAATCTCACGAATTTGACCGAATTTGCATTGAATGGATGAAGTACCGTGGATTGATGTTTCGCAGGCGACCATGTGTCAACCACTGGTCGACGTTGTTATCAGACTTCCTAGAAATCCTTCTGCGGGTGACTCATTTGTTGAAAAGATTAAATGGAGAATATTTATAAAAAAGCATTCTCTTCCAAACGGCATGAGAATTATCATGATGAACAAGGATGGGATCAAACGGAAGCTTAATAATTTGGAAACATTGGGTAGGGCCGGCTATAGGTTGGAAGGTGTCTAAGGGAACTTTACAATTAATAACATTTTGGGGGTGGGGGGCCTTACACAAAGAGCCATTCTGGTCAGTATATTGTGAGTGGTGTGTTGTCTGGTTTGAGACAGGCCACCTGTTGCTTGGTGAAGAAGGTCGCCGTGGGACCACTTTAGGTTGACAGTGGGTGGCAACCTTGGACCTTTTGCCAGTAAACTCAAATGGGTACATGAATACCGTTTTAGAATACGGTCTGTTCATGGAGGTATAATGTTGCAGTTTCAAAGTTTAACCATGGAGGTAGAATTGTGAAACCATTCCTTACTCTTTGGTGAAACTTATACACGTACGTCAAAGGCTGTTTTGAAGCTGTACAAAAAGAACTTTGCTTTGCATTTGGTCAAAGTTGTTAAGCAAAACGACATTAAGTTTCCTTTTGAATAAGTCCATTCACAAAATTGGTTAGAGCAGTGTGTCGGTCAGGTCTCAGAATGTACATTTTGCCAAATCCATTTTGAAGCCTAATTTAGCCATCGGCCCGTCGAGTTGGTTACTGATGGAGATAATATTAACAAAAGAGACCTCGTGCGGCTGAATGGGGTACATTTGTAGGAGTTTGTCTATTGATCCAAACTGGACGTAACAAACCCTAAACATGACTTGACATGCTTTCTGAAAGTGAAATAAGTTAGAGAAAATTAAGGAGTGGGGACGAGTTTATCGTTTTTATTTAGTTTGTACGATATAGGGTTCCAGAGATATGGGATACATGAAGGTTTGTTCCTAGAGCAGCGTGAACATGAACGCGGTCAGAAATTGTGTCGTTTGTCGTTAAATTTCGCGAGATGCAATAAGCCCAAAGTGACAATAAAAAAAAAACAGACCTGCCAAGTCTCACGCATTAGGCGTGAGACTCACGCATTTGGGCTCTGTCTCACGCTCACACGCACATCAACCATTATTGGGGCGAGATCGGGAAAAAAAAATAAACGACATTTTTTGTACAAAATTTGTACAAACAGAGCGCAAATTTGCAGATTGGGCACGCTTTTGCTCATCCAGTAGGTTCAGCTCAAATTCGGCAGAGCGCAAAACGCTTATTGCGCACAAGTTTGTTCCGATTCTTTTAGCAAATTCGTTGAAATGCGCTCCACTAGCGAAGACACAACAGGCAGAAGAAGTGAGCGATTGATTTTGGACATCATTTTTAGTCTATTTTTTTCAAGTTTGGAAGGATATAATCTGACACAATCGAACCTCCACATTAACCATCAACATCTCCTGTGTACCTCAAGTGAGTTTTAATTATTCTGAGGAGGTTTTTGATGCATTTTGAAACACTTTTTGTCCACAATTAAATTTCACATTGTTTTATTTTATGTAAAACAAAAAAACAAAAAAAAGGTTGGGCGGCGATTTAAAAAGGCCTTCTTAAACTGGCAATTTTTTTCCGGGGGGATGGGGGTTGAGCTTTGAAAAATCTCACACATAGCTAGCCTCTGGACTTGGCATCTCTGCCTGCAAACCACTTTTTTGACGTTCACGTTAAGTGCTCCCGTTATACATGCAGCCTATTGACCAGAAAGTTTACAAGACCAATTCAGATGAGAATAAACTAAAAAGAGGCCTACGCTCTAACCGCCCCCGCCCCCCCCCCGGAAAAAAAAAAACAGTAGATAAATTAGATTTGTGGCACACAGCATGTTCCAAAAACACGCTTTACTTATAGTGCTGTAGCAACGCTATGTATCGTGGGACGTAAAAATGTCATTTTTGACGATGCTTTTTAAAAAGGAAATGCAAGCATTATGAATGTATATTGAGTGTGTGGAGAAAGTTTTGGTAGTGTAGTACAAAAGAAACTTTAGTTATTGCTGGCTAACGGTCAGTTTCACCTATCAACGCTGATTTGAAAAACGTGTAACGTTAGGGAGGCCCAACATAATAGACCCCTATAAGGATCACGGGGAGCCTTATAGTTTCTAGATGCATAAGGTACGTCGTCTAACCCAAAACGAGGTGGGTACAGCCACTGCAAGTAGTGGTGGACGTGCGAAATATCTTCATTTTGGGTTAGAATTATGACGCCATGCATAAATATTGAGAGAGGCGTATAACACCCTCACCCACATTTCGAAATATTTGTGTAAAGGATTTTTATATCCTAGCGGGGTGCCGCGCGAAGCGCGGCATCCCGCTAGTTGCAATGATTTGATAAATGAGATGGCCAATTTCATAATACCTCCCATGCATCATTTAAAGGCACTGGACAATATTGGTAATTAATACTCAAAAGAAATTATTGGCAAAAAAACCTTACTTGGTAAAGAGTAATCGGGAGCGGTTGATAGTAAAACACAGTGTGAGAAACGGTTCCCTCTGAAGTAACGTAGTTTTCGAGAAAGAAAACACATTCCACGAATTTGATTTCGAGACCTCAGAATAAGATGTTGAGGTCTCGAAATCAAGCACATGAGAGCAAACAACTTCGTGTGACAAGGGTATTCTTTGATTATTTTCTTGCAACTTTCGACCAATTATAAAGCTAAAATTTTCACAGATTTTCAGTATATGGATACGTTGAGATACACAAAGTGAGAAGACTGGTCGTTGACAATTACCAAAGGTGTCCAGTGTCTTTAAATTATAATTAAAGAAAGCCTAGGTTGCATTTACAAATTACAATTCTGTACCACGTTTTGTTTGCTCGCGCCGTTTGTTTTATACAAAACACTGCAAAACTGGCTTCGCACTTAAATGGAGGAGGTTCATAAAACACTGTTAACAAATACAATGATCTCACCCTGACTTTCACGTCGGGTATCAGTTTCATCTAACGGCGGCTGAACATCAGTTTCTACAAAAAGAGATCATTAAATCAGTCAACATAAAAAGTGAACAGGTATCAAAAAGCTATAATTGTGATAACACTTCACTTCATGAAAATCAAACAATCTTTATATGATTCGTCATTGCCTTACCTGCATCGGGTAACACTAGATCCACTACAGGAACTACCCCTGCAACAAGAGAGAGTAGTGGATGAAACAAAATACATTATTAATACTGAAACATCTGTCTGATGCATATCAATAACTGCTCTAGAGTTGCTCTAAAATTCCAAAGGTCATGGCTTCAGAGTACAGAACCAATACAAAAGGATTTCGTGAGTAATGCCGTAAAATTATATTTGAAAGAATTGGTGACATTTTACCTTATCAATTCAATGTATAGTTAAAGTGAAACTTTATTCTCCCAAAAAAAACTTCCGGTCTGAACAGGAAGTCAATGTCAAATGATGGCACACTCTATGTAGTGTTTTATTTACATTAAAAATATGATGGATTAGAGTTTGTTTAAATACTTGTTTGATCGGGATTTATAATTTGTCAAATAAAAACGTCATCTTCCGGTTTTAAACGGATGTCAAGGTCAAAGAGGGTCAAGTTCAATGTGTGACTGTCATCCTGCTCATTTCTGCCTAGCACAAAACTGTTAATGAATATTTTCTGCTTAAGCAGCTCTATCGAGGTTGGGCTGATGTGTGGATTCAACGTGTGGTTCGTTAGTTATGAGTTGGTACAAGTTTTTAAATTGTAGTTACTGTCATGCCAAACCTGATGACGTCATCTTTACATCATCAACTTCGTGTCGTCTTGATTTTGAGGTTCAATTGACTGAGAAGTGTCAAGTTCACGTGTAATCTTGAATGATGCCCCTCCAAACATACCAAGGCAACTTTTGACCTTCCAGTACGACCGGAAGTAAAGGTCGTATGATTATGTCTTTAACATTTAAAGTGGGGGAGACAAAGTATGTAATTCTTTAACACAATTTTATAATGGTTAATGAAGGATGAGTATGATTCATCAAAATTTACACCTACCTGTTTCCTCCGTCAATTGAGTACCTATCGATGATAAAATAAGGAAGAGTGTTTTAGTTACATTTTAGTGGCATTTCGTTACTTGTTTGAAGTACTTAGTTGTTGAAGTTTTTGTTTTAGATTGCTTTTATTTTGGTGACAAAACAATTGCTGATGAGCGGCTGCTCTATTGAGTGATTCTAAAGTAACATTTCAACATTAAGTGATGTTTGTTAACCTAATACGAGTATTGACTAGACAGGAAGACCTATCAATGATGTGACCTCTGACGTCACTCGAAAACCATAACATGATTCGCGCGAGTACCGCCGGACAAAACCTTTGTGTTTTAGCAGCCAGCTAGAAAGTGTATTCACTCTTACCATGACTACGCGTCTTTTTGCCCGGCGAAACATGATGTACATAGAGTGTTGTGTCAACAGAGGGCGGTTTGAATGTAAACATGAGTCACATCGTCTATACTGGAAGCTAAGTTGGCAGAGTGATAACACAAGAATCCGGAGGTCAATAGTTTAAAATTCGCTCTTTTGAATTGTTCTTTTGAACTTGTCTTACCTGTCTCTAGAATGAGTTCTGCAAAGTAAAAAAATATACAAAGCATCCATTAAAAGTATTTAATAACACATTGTCAAACAACAGCAATTTCAACATTGAAGTTGATTGAGATGGATCACAAATCATGCTATCATTAAATTCAAAATTAATGAAATTGACAAAAACGCAGCAATAATGTATGCTTAAACATACTTAACTAGACTTGAGTATTATATTGTGAAGTCTTACCAAAAACGTTATTTGTTGAGGTGTTGGCTTGTTTTGATTTAATTCTGTTTTCTTCTCTTTTTTGTCTAGATACTTATATAAAAAAAAAATTATTTCGTCGTTTCTTTTTCTCCATTGTATTATTGTATTGAGGTAGCTTTCTTTTATGCAAATTGCAAAGATAGTAGGGTATTTCACTCATTTACCCCGAAGTTACATAAATCTGGATTGTATAAAGATAGTATAGATCACTAGTTTCACTCATTTACATTTGAGTAAGGGAGTACGTACCAATTTAACCGCCCGAGAGCTAGGCCGAATCTGGCCGAATCTAGGGGTTCGCCCCTATCAAGGCTTTCACAAAAGAAATGACGGGTGTCTACTAAGTGGACCGTAAAATAGTTGCCTAATTCACTCATTTACGTTTAAGTAGCATTACTTGATCGTTCAAAAGCACTGCCAACTTTGTTACCCCCGATCACTGGGCCTTAAAACATTCCTTAAACCATCTCAGCTCCATGATGGGAATAAACAGTTAGAAAACAAAAACTGCAAATATTCTTACTTGGAATAATATCAACGGGCCATCTCCATTCGACACAGTAATCATACCCTCCGGCGAATCCGATGTATCGATAGTTGATGGGAATGCCTACAGAGTCCGTGAAGTCCATCAGTATCTTGGGGTCTCCCAGGCGGGTGATTTGGATGTGAGGTCCTGAAGCCTCGATACAGTAGGACACGAATTCATCACAGTTTAGGGTGTCCTTTGCCTCGACGACCTCGATCTCTTCTCCGTGCATATGGCGGCGGAGTACGATCATGCTATTTTCGTCATATCCAAATACTATTAAAAAGAAAAAGAAAAAAAAACCGTATTTATACCGAGTGTATGGTTATGTGCAGTCATAACGGATGTTGGTACTTTCAAAGATACAAACAATATACATACATTTACAGACACTGTTTGCAGATAAGTAGAAAGCTTCCCTTAAAATGCTCAGGTGCCGTAGCTTTGTGTAGTAAGTAAAGCAAGTCGTGTTAATGTTACGGTAAAAACATGAGGTTACCTGCTGGAATCCTGTTTGTGGGGGGGGGGGGCAATCGGCGGGATGGTGCATTTAGTTTGCCTGACCCTTCAAAAACACATTACCTTAATTAAAAATGTATTTTAATTGTGTTTACCCATACACCGATGTGTGTTAGCACTGTATACTCAGTACTTTCCCGAGTCCTTATGGTATTAGGGAGATTGTTCCAAAACATTGGACCAGCTATGACTGAAAGCTTTTTGACCAAGAACTTCATTTGTTCGGGGTTAGTGGCTCTTTGCAGGAAATGATATAACCATAGCAGTCATTCCATGTATCGGACGGTCAAGCAGGAGAATACCGATTTGTGGTGTACCTTGTGGTACAGTGTATAATTGACATATAAAAGACATACAAGGCTGGCAATTTATAAATAAAGCCCATCTCCACATAAAGGAATGTGACAAATCAGCAGCTGCCAAACACTCTAGTGAATAATGTCATAATTTGGGATCAGGCTTGAATCGTATCTCTTGGGTTTTTGGATGAAATGTTTTTACTCTGTGCTCTTTTGGTTTGGTGCATAATTGAGAATGAACGCACACAGGCCGGGCTATCAAATTACACAAAATTGCAATATAACATGCTGTGCAACGGCAAGGCGAGCAC
The DNA here is from genome assembly GCF_032118995.1 of Asterias amurensis. Classification (NCBI taxonomy): domain Eukaryota; kingdom Metazoa; phylum Echinodermata; class Asteroidea; order Forcipulatida; family Asteriidae; genus Asterias; species Asterias amurensis. The sequence continues at coordinate 20,720,751 of NC_092654.1, forward strand.
TAGATGAAAGCTGTCACATACGGAATAATAGATTTTATCAAATAATTTGAAACAAACATTTTTACTTGCCACGGTACAGTTTTGGTGCACTTAACCTTGCTCATTTCTCCCATATTTTGTTTTTGCAATTTGTTGCTATTATACGTGCTTAAACACATTATTCATCAACACCCATAACATCGGTTTACAAAACAACAGTGCAAATAGAGGCATCAGTGGAGGATCTGCCACTAAATATTCATGTAATGTTTGGCCAATCACAGTTTGTGTTGGGCAGCCAATCAGGTGCGTGGTTTTATTGGCTTGTTTGTGGCAGTGTTTTCTGTCGACATAGCTAGTCAACCAATCAGTGAGGCAACATTGGTGCGGTTGAGAATGTGTCACTCAGTAACAGTTTTTATAACAAGCTGGTATCTGGCGAGAAACCGTATTATAAAATACTGTGGAAAACAACAACTACAAGGTGTCTATTGTTCTTTTATTCGTATCCGAGTATAAAGTGATATTGCCTTATTAAACGAACGTTATACAAAGCAGTCAATACTCACGTAATTTTCGTGTAAGGTTTCGACTAGTATCACAAGTCATCCTCACAACTAGGCACCACCGATGGGTTGGTGGCGCTGTTTCCTGCAACGGCCACTGCTACGGATACTAGTCGAAACGTAAACGAAAATTACGTGGGTATCGGCTATGTTTTGTAGAAAATTCATTTAATAAGTTGATATTTTACCAGCCTTATGAAGTTCTATCGTGATCTTACCTATTTCATAGAGAGACTGCCCAGCTTTTGGTTCCCTCATTGGAGATAAGGCAATAGCAGCCACTCCTTCTGTGCGTGCCTGGAAGCATATCCTCTCGCCGAGGGGCATTGGATTCAATCTCCAGTCGTAGCAGAATCCTTTGCAAGTGTTAAACTCTTGCTCGAAAAACGTTGCTATCGGTTTTAATAGAATACAAGAATACAGTGAAACTCTAGTTAGTATACACATATTGACTGGCAATGAGGTAACTAGTGTACGTCTATTCCCCCGAGGGACTTTGAATGACCAAAAAAGGGACCGAGAGGCCTCTCTTCTGGTCACTCATAGGCCCGAGTGGGAATAGACATACACTAGTTACCGAATTATATATTTGTTTTATAACACAGCTCGGTCCTAATTGTCAAATAAGAACAGAAATCTGGAAAAGAAAGGAAGTGTTGTAGTCGCTGAACGTCACAGGTAAAGGACTTGGTAACGTGCAACGGAGTGCTGTAGATAGTGTAACACATTGTACAAAAAACGGCTCTCTGTGAAGAAGCGTAATTTTACTTACAAACGGGTAATTTCTCAATCAAAATTTTTTAATTTTGAAAACAGACTTAAGGCCTGAAGCCTTTTGAAAGCATACGCATTAATTGTGTGACAAGGACGTTTTTCTTAACTATTATGTTGATTTCGATGACCAAATAGAGTGAAAGAATCACAGATATGTCATTCTATGCAGAGGCGAAAATTATTTTAGCATGTAAAAACGAATTTTCATGACATGTTTTACTCATTTTCTCAAAAACTACAGCACCTAATATTTTAATGTACGCTTTCTACTATCATTATCTTCAAACGGTGTTAAGTTTAACGGAAATCTGTGGACATCTGTTTTGTGTTTTTAAAAAAGTACCCAAATCCTTTAAGTAAGATTTGAAACTTTGCTTGGTGGGCATACGATATATAAAGGTTTGCGGTAACACCACGAATGATAATCTCTAAATGAGTTGTGGTGGTTTTGAAAAGATCTAATGATTTGAACTCGACGTTTCGATGCTCAGTAAACTGCGCCAATAAAGTATCTAAATACTTACAAATGGTCAGATTTATCGGAACCTGAAATCGTATTCAAAAAAATAATTATTCATTTCTATTCACCGTTAACTTCTGCACATTTTGACACATCTTTAATTGCGCTACGATGTTGTTGGGTGGATTTATGGGCACTTGAGTGGCTTAAGGTCGAATTTCAAAAGTTGCAAACCCCCTATTCACCCCAGTTCCAGAAGGGAACTCGCACAAGCACCACACACAGACAAAATCAAGACAAAAGACACAAGTTTACTTGACCATGAAATTTATTGACCGTGTCTATAACTCTAAAACTGCTGATATCCTATCCTCAGTTCTTAGTGTGTCCTCCATCACTGTCCTGAACGCCAAGGAGTCGTCTTCTCATACTCCCAATGAGACCTCTGATCTGTTTCTGGTCAATCCCCTGCCATTTCCTGATCAGGAAGCGTCGCAATCCATCGAGAGTGGTGTAAGGCTTTATGGACTTGTTCACTTTCTTCTGCTGCAGAAGTCACCCTCGGACGGCCACTCCTTGACAGATCGTCCCCATTTCCCTGAGCTTGGTAGTCATTTTATCATTTACTGACTGTCGCTGGTGACGTTGTAACCATGAGCTGCAGCTCGCATCGACATACCGGCTTCTATCAAACCAACGATCCGTCCTCTTTCCTGTTTGATCATTTGAGCCATCTTTCATGTTGTCTTGAACCACCTTTCCCTATCTCATCATAATCAGGGATTCTGGCTCTTAACCCATATTGTTGTATGCCTCCCATCTTTGACCCCTTTGCTTGGTTACTGACAATTATTGCTGATGTTCATCACAACCGATTTATCAAACAAGCGACAAAAAAAAATCGTTTATAAAAGGTGGGCAAAAGAAACGCTGATCTTACTCGTCACAATACAACGATTTAGCTTGAATAGGGCCTTTTACAACTTTTGAAATTCGACCTTAAGCCACTCAAGTGTCCATAAATCCAATCCACTAAACAACATCGTAGCGCAACACAAGATGTGTCAAAATGTGCAGAAATTAACGGTGACTCGAAATGAATAATTATTTTTTGGCTTACTATTTCAGGTTCCGATATATCTGACAATTTGTAAGTGTTTAGATACTTTATTGGCGCAGTTTAATTGTTTAACCTTACTCTGATTTCCACGAGTATTGCTCAAAACAAGCTATTGGACCTAGCACAACAATAGTTATTTGTTAAACATTTTTCAAACAGTGTAGTTGTTTTGTGTGTCCTGCTGTTAATGGTACTTACGTGCCGTCTTTCCGAATGGATCAAATGAAAACAGCCCAACACTGGCCGAACTAGTACTGAAACCCAATCTAGTCGGTACATAACTCTCAGAGTGATAGAGTGTCACGATTGGTGAAGTCTGACCAACTCTACCCAGTTTCACAGAACTAAAAACAAATAGACATTTCTAAAAGTTATAATAACAAAATCATGTTTGTATTTTTAATGGTGCGAAGAAAGACAATTGTTTTTACATGCAAAGCTGGGAAACTTTTTGTTTTTCTTTTTTTCTTTTTATACATTGTTTTTTTTTAAGATTTTTTCATTTTTTTTTATAAAGAAACTATTTAAGTATCGCGGCGATGTGGTTCATCCGATCTGACTAATTAAAGATTCAGTGATGTTGGAGATTGATCTACATCATATTGTGTGAGCAAGACACTAAATCTGTTTTGTTCTTGTCGTCGTTGCCGTCGTCGTCCTCATCGTCGCCGTCGCTGTAGTAATGTTGTTGTATTTGTTAATTTGTAATGTTGTTGTAATGTTAATATTGTTGTATTTGTATCTGATTGGCAGCCCTGTCATTTCATTTATTCCTCTCACCGTTTAAGTTTCTAAACAATAGGTTAACTCATGTTAAGCTTTAACGAGAGCGTCCTCTACCCCTGTTTAGCTTTATTAGCCCCTGACTTTGACGATGAAAACCGCTTTCTCCTTGTTTGTTCCATTTCCAGCGGATAACATTTGGCGTCTATGCAACGCACACAAACGGCATTCATCATCAACAATCGAAGAGTCGAAAAAGCTCTTGATATTCCGTTAGTCATTATGTTTATTATACATGTTTTCATGAATGAAAACCGAAAAAAATAATATTACCACATTATTCAAATTTGCTACTGACTATAGCTATGAGGCTTTGACTCTGTGCTGGAAGTTCCACACCGAAAGTGCAGATTTTTGAACCAACAAACGGGTAGACTTGACTCAAGTCCAAAGAGAGTCCGTGAGAGTCCTTTTATTTTCAGTCCCATCGCCTAAAATCAGAAAACTCCCCCGACCTGTGCCTATCCGCAGGATAGGGACCACAATAGCTACATTTTGACGGCGGATATATAGGGACCTCCCGCACGAGAACGAAACTTGAATCAAGTCTAACCAATGGGGCCCAAGCAATCCCAAACCAGGGTCTTGATTTTGAAAATGGACACGGGAGTCAACTGTCTGTTGCATCAATTGAACGATATAAGCCCTAATTCGATCAATAAAACAAAATCTGTTGACATTTTTGGTCGGAGAATTCGTACAGATTGGCTGTGAACTGTAAGTAATAGTACGAAAAGGAGTAGAGTTTTCATAACGGCGTAGATTCAAGGGACACGTTGCATTGTATCGGGCGAGTTCGTCTATGAAAAGCATTTGAAACCGTTTGTTTTAAATGCATATGGTTAGAAAGATGTTTTAAATGTAGAATATAATGATCCACACAAATATGACTCGAAATCGCATTGTTTTCCTTATACGTAGTGAACTAACACGGCACGACATTTTGTTGAGTAGAGTTTGTTTTTGACACCATAAAATGGCCGACCATGTGAGTTCTCAATTAAAGGCAGTGGACACTATTGGTAATTGTCAAAGACTAGCCGTCACTGTTGGTGTATCTCAACATGTGCATAAAATTAGAAACCTGAGAAAATTTGAGCTAAATCGGTCGTCAAAGTTGCGAGATAATAATGAAAGAAGAAAAAAACCTGGTCACACGAAGTTGTGTGCGTTTATATGGTTGATTTCGAGACCTCAAGTTCTAAACTTGAGGTCTTGAAATCAAATTCGTGGGAAATTACTTCTTTCTCGAAAACTATGGCGCTTTAGAGGGAGCCGTTTCTCACAATGTTTGATACCATCAACCTCTCCCCATTACACGTCACCAAGCAAGGTTTTATGCTAATAATTATTTTGAGTAATTACCAATAGTGTCCACTGCCTTTAAAACAAAACCACGCAATTTCGAGGCATGTTACGTTTAAACCATCTGTCTAACTATAATATTGATCTCATAACAACAATCCAAGGCAACGTGTCCCTTTCAATTCTAAATCACGAGTTAGCATCTGTAGGATGCACAATGTTCTTGTCTATGCAGTTTCTGATAAAAACGACAATTTCCTTCCAACAAATCACTGATTAATTACATCTACAAACCTCGGAGTATATAGCAGCCAAAACTCGCTGAATGTGTCACATTTGATTATCCCAGGCGTCTCTTCGGAAGTTTGGCTGGAACTTCCAGTGATGACAGTTTTGGAGTTTTGAAACACACCGATTTCTGTTAATTGAAAATTAAATCCATTATAACTTCGTTTCGGTGCTTAGTTTCAACAACTATAAGGTCACCAAAACAATCCATTTCAAGAGCGCCGAGGGCGGAACTTAGACAACCGCTGGCTTACTGGATGGCTGGCTGGCTCGTTCGTCTAGTCGGCCAATCTTGGTTCCGGTTTTGTTCATGTTTAGAGGGAAGGGGATGGTTAAGTAAGTGGAGCCGTTATAACTTACGATTGGGACTTTCACTGATCGCTTTAAGGTTACAAGTAGGGTAGGGAAAACGGTCGGTGTCCCCCCCCCCCCCCGAGTTATGAAAGGGGTTAACAGAGTTGGTTGTAAACAATTTCAATAAATACACAGGCTAACTTCGTATCAGGATGGGTATGCTGCTCTTACTCTGCGGCGAATATTCTTGCGAATAATATGAGTATTTGAAATTCGCGGTGAATTCGAACCAAAATTGCGATTGGATAGTGAATAATTATCGGTCATACTCGGTCATCCCTCGACCTGTCCGTAATCCGATCAACGCTTGCCAATGCATGCCAATGCCTTACAATAGCTTACGAACGATGCAAACGCTTACACACGCTTTACAAACGCTTACGAAAATCGTGGAAATAAAATTTGTGGAAATATTTGACAAAAGCTCAAACTTCGCCCATCCGCCGTGTCTTCGTAAGCGTTAGTAACTAATTCGGAACATTACACAAGTTAATCTCCACCTCCGTACGAAGATCGGTCTAAAATTGTCAAAGACCAGTCTTCTCACTTGGTGTATCTAAACATATGCACAATAAACCAAACCTGTGAAAATGCTCAATTGGTCGACGAAGTTGCGAGATAATAATGAAAAGAAAAAAACCGTGCCACCAAGTTGCTTGTCACACGAAGTTGTGTGCGTTTAGATCGTTGATTTCGAAACCTCAAATTTCAAATCTGAGGTCTCGAAATCAAATTCGTGGAAAATTACTTCTATCTCGAAAACTATGTCACTTCAGAGGGAGCCGTTTCTCACATTGTTTATACCATCAACCTCTCCCCATTAGTCGTCACCAAGCAAGGTTTTATGCTAATTAGTATTTTGAGTAGTTACTGATTGTGGTTAAAAATGGCTTACGAATACTTCACCAATATTTTAGAGAATTGTTGCGAACAATTGTCAACGTTTACGAACGCTTCCCAATGGACCGCCAATGCATACGAACGGTTACCAATGCTTACGAACGTAAGTTATATTCAAAGTTCCGTTGAGAATGTGTTGCAAATGTCTTGCAAATATTTAGACACAATTTGCAAATATAAATGGCATTCGGCACAGGCAGGTGTCCAGAGAGTATAAAAGGCCAAACTTTCAATTAAATTTCATCTTTTCACTGTGGCACTCCGAGTAAGATTGGTGGTTGTTGTGAACTTCCAGTTCCTGAATATACTTCGATGAGACATTGTATTAATACTAATTAGTTAATTAACTACAACAATGTAACTTGTTAATTGTAAGGTTAACTTTCATGTTTGTAAATAAAATGTTCCCAAAACTAGAAATAAAAAACGAGGAAAAAAAGGGTCAGTTGAAAACGAAGAAATAAACAAACAATTTCCAAGAATTGTGACTTTAAAACAGAAAGAAATATATAGTAAAAGGCTCCCGGGTCTCGGAATCTGTCTCAGAGGGTCTTGATCCCCGGCACCGGCCACGGCCACGGCCTCCTTCTCTCACACGTTTGGGTTTTCCCAATGTATGCATAATAGTGAAAATTGAATTTTTTCGTAAGCTCATTCGCAACATTCGCATCGCTCGTTGGCTTTTCGTTAGGCAACGGCAATCAGAGGCAAGCGTTGGTAACTATTTGTAATAGTCGTACGATATTGGTAAGGAGAAGTCGAGTGACGACCAAGGGCTGACCGAGGTGAAAATATTTATTCACTATCCAATCGCAATTTTTTGGCGAATTCACCGACGATTACGAAGACACGGCGGATATTGAGAAGTTTAAGCGACTGTCAAATATGTCTCTTCGTAAGCAAATTCGCCAGCAGATTCGCCACAGTGTGAGAGCAGCACTATCACAGTTTATTGTCTGTTACGCACGATTTTGTCCGACGTTGACGATTAAGTCGGACATTTGTTTAACCGTTGTGTGCGCCCCATTATTGTGTCCTACAAACCATTGTGTTCGCCCCAATGCGTCCTACAAACCATTGTGTCCGCCCCATTGTGACCTACAAAACCACTGTGTCCGCCCCACTGCGTCTTACAAACCATTATGTCCGCCCAAATGTGTCCATTCAACCATAATCAGTCCTCAAACAAATTATGACAAACTGAATAAAACACGCCTTAAATTAAAAGTTTACACATGGGGACATGAATTTTTGTTTTCAAACTCGCGACATCTACACGTCTTTTCTTACGCCCCCCCCCCCAAATTACCTTTAAAGTTTACGCATTTGGACAATCATGCACATGACATATTTATTTTTAAGCTTAGGTTACCGTTTCTTTAACAACCAGCCGAAGTTCATACACTTAATTATCAGTTATTCTTTAATATGAAGTCATTGGATTGGTTTGGTGTAATAAATGGCAGCTTGCATATGTCACACATGTGCTTCACAATAACTTTAAATCGCAATTTGATGGGTGTTACCTGAATATTGTTATTTTTATTAAAGTGACAGTTGACAGTAACAATAACACTAACACTGATTTATTGATGTGATCTGATGATGTCATCGCAACTTTACTGTCGTCACGTGGTCACTGTGTAACACATCACCCCCTTGCACTATGATCCGATCATCAACAGTGCACATTGTTATGCGTAGCAGGTATTCAGGTGTGCTAACTGCCCAGTTTGTCCTGTCTATAGCGGGACCCGCAGTACAGGAATTTGCACAAAACAAAAAACATTGCAAAAACGCGTACAAGTGCGCGAACGGGGGGATAATGAACGGGACGGGACAAAATTAATTCGACTGACAAATAATACAAAATGGAAAAAAAAGACATGGACGAGTAAATAATGATCCGGACGGGAAAAAATGCACGGGGGTAGGGAAATAATACGGAAATGAAAACAGAAAGGGGACTATAAATGATACGGGACAGGAAAAAAATAAACTGAACGGGAAAAAAATAAGGACAAGGTAACTGGTATTGTGACATTACTCTTTGCTTAGCAATTAAAATTGATACAAAGTTAAGATCAGTCGTAGTGCTTTGTGAAATCGAACAGCGCGGGAATCTAGCGGGACCCGCGCGTAGCGCAGGTTTCCCGCTAGTGCTGCTTTGTCACCATTTTAGACTGAAATTTCAAACATCGGACTATCAAACACGGCGGTGATATGTACAGATATACAAAGATATACAAAGTGGTCTTACCAATAGACAACCTTGCGTAAAGACCATCACCAAGGTAGATGAAAACATCCCCTAGCGCCAACACCCTTACAAAAACAAAAACTTATGTTTAAAATCAGAGATGAAAGAGCCGATTGAGTGAACAGATAGATAATTAGCATCAGCAATTTTACATCATACACAGGAAGTTCTGATAATATGGTTTTCAGAAAGTGCTGACTCAGCTAATTCGGCACTCTAAAGGAGTGCTAACCTATCACACAAAAAAGTGTTTTGCAAGCATGTGCTACACATGGTTAAAAAAAAGTTGTGTTTGGTAAACACAAATGCACCACAAGCCGTTCCACTTTTTAGGTGGCGCAAAAACAACACTCTCTTGATGTAAAATAGTAAAACTGTCACTCTCTTGTCCGAGTGGTAGCGGTTTCACTCTTTTGAGATTGTAAGTCATTCTGTGAAACTCTGTTTGAGTGAAAATGGAATAAACTTAACTCTAAATCGAGTTGAACGTACCCGTCTTTCACTCTAAAAAGAGTTGTCCGCAATAATCTACCATATTATGGCTCGATGTCGGGTTGTTCTAAAACCCCCTCGACCCCCTCGACCCCCACGACCCACGACCTCGACTTTTGTGCGATCTTTTTTTCTGTACACCGAAATTGCCACAGTTCACAACCTCAGCCAATCACGCACACAATTTTGTATGCTGACGTGGACTACCTTGCCTCGCACATCACAACACAGCGTACGAGACATACCATACACACGTAGTATGCACGAAGCAAACTTCGCGTGATTGGCTGCTGAGATCTGGCCTGTCGCAATAGGGATGTACAAATAATAAAATACGCGGTATTTCCACGTGTATCTCTTGGCCGATCCGAGATTATTATCCCAACTGGAAATATGTGTGTACTGCCCGAATACGATTACGGCCAACTCATTACGTGATGATCAGGCAAACCCATTTCCGGCCGATCGCTCCCGTCCTCCATGGCTACTAGTTGCTCTAAGCGGAGCTCAAGGTTGTAGACCCGACCGACCAAATGGCCACACGGGCGTGTTTGGGGTCCCCAGTCGGTGTGCACGTGACGTGCGAAAGCGGAGAGTAAATACTCCAAATTCCGTGTGGCTGATGCAGATATATAACCGCAGTCTCAGACTTGAAATCAAGTCTAGTCGTGGAGGGAAGTTGCGTCGCGGATCACACACTGTGAATTCTAAATCGGGGACTTAATTCTTACTCGGCCGTAAAGCGACATTTTATGAATTCGGAATTGGGACATTCTTCGAACACGGGGCGAACGTCGAGGGGTCGTGGGTCGTGGGCCGTGGGGGTCGAGGGGTTTTTAGAACAACCCCTCGATGGCGGACAAAACGAGTGGTTTTCAGTCTTTTACATTAAGAGAGTAGGATTCTGGATTATAATAATAATATCGAAGACTTATATAGCGCACGTATCTACCAAACAAGGTACTCTTCAAGGCGCTGAGTATACACACACTTTCATGAAGATAGGTTATTAGCACCTTATAAGGGTTTACAAAGTGATTTTATTTTATTAATTATAAAAACATCTTAATATTCATGTTTGTGATTAATTCAATTTTGTAAAAAGTGGACTCGTGCTTATCTAAGCGTTATTACGACACATTTTCCTTGTCATACGGTTCATAACGCTCAAGAAGAGTTAAAAATGATGATGCGCCTCAATTTTGACCTTTGAACTCTTACCTGAAAGTAATCTCGAATCGCTTTGCTGGAAGAGTCTCGGGGAGCCACTCAATGTTGCTGTTCCTCTCCGTTTGATACAATTGACACAATTGAGACGCAACTATAGGTCAAATATGTTTCAATTAATATCACATCAAGAAAGACTACATTAAAGGGTCTATGTACTTTTTGTAGGACAAAAAAACACAATGTCCACAGGATTACACTTAACTTACACAGTTTGAAGACAGTGATAGTAGAAAGCTTCCCTGAAAATATTACTGGCTGAGGTGCTGTGGGTTTTGAGAAATGAGTAAAACAATGTCATGAAAATAATTTTCGTCTCAGTGATCATGAGACGAAAATTATTTTAGCATGTAAAATGTATTTTCATGACGTTGTGTTTCTCATTTCTCAAAAACTATAGCATCCCACCAACTAACATTTGAAGGTATGCTTTCTACTATCATTATCTTCAAACAGTGTAAGTTTAATGGAAGCTTTGGACATTGTGTTTTGTGTGTTACAAAAAAATACCAAAATCGCGTGGAGCAATTCAACCAATCTACTGCCTGCAGTTTTACCGTTCCCGTTAACGGGGCCTGTGTCACCGGGCCTTTAGTCTTCAAAATACAACAAATGATGTATTGTGTGGAAAACAATATTGATGGTGTTTTGCAAAGGACAAACTAGACTTCGCTCTTTGGGTTCTCATGACGTCCTTTTGGGTTGTCCTATTTTTTGCCCAATTGTTTATTCAGCTGTTGCATTTTATGGTAATACAAATAACGATTATGATGCATTTTTGTAAAAGCGTTCACAGAGAAGTGTTGATACACTTTAATATGAAAACAACAAGGAATTATATAAGAAAAGAGGAGAGGTCTTTAAGGTACAGTTGTACACAGTTCAATTAACTCACCGGCGGGTATGGTCACAAAGATGGCAACCACGATGGCACACACAAATGTTCTGGCCATCTTTACTGCTTGCCTCTGCCCCTTTGGTGCAGTCTAAAACTGAAAAGGGTGAGAAACAAAATATGGTTATTAGTTATTGGTTGTTTACACTCGATTATGTCATATCAATTGTGTCATTTTGACACAGCAACTAAAACATTTAACTTTGTTCGGTATTTTATATTTATGTAATTGCGTAATACTGTACCTCTTTGATTCAACACGGGATGTTTGATTATAAGTGTCTTGCTTAAGGACACCAAGTGTCAACGCTGGGGATTCGAGCCCATGCACACTCTGCTGATCAGAAACACCAGGTTTTAAATTTGGTGCTCTTAACCACTCGGCTACGACACTTCTGTTACTTGGTAACAAGCAACGGATAGCTGCTGATAATATAAAACCATTGTGAGAAACGGCTTCCTCTGACGTAACGCAGTTTTCGCTTATGTTGAGTTACACCAAGACAGAAGACTGGTCTTTGACAATAATTTCCCAAAGTGTCCAGGGGTGGATTTCACAAAGAGTTAGGACTAGTCTTATCTCGAGTTAGGACGAGTTACTAGTCCTAACTTAGGACTAGCTGTACGTTTTTGATATCTCTTAGGACTAGTCCTAAGTTAGGACTGGTCCTAACTGTTTGTGAAATCGACCCCTCTGTCTTTAAAACAACAAAGATAAGCGAAGCTGCCGATCCCCCGATAGACAATTTGATGACTAACAGAAAAACCAACCTATGGCTTCGGACATTCACAAATTTTACCCCTGCCTGTACTTGCTTAAAATTACAAGTGATAGAGGGGATAATGATGGGTGAGTGCGAACGAGGAAGGGGAACGAATAGGCATGTGTGTTGGGGGTTAAAATCGTTGGTTGGGGGGGGGGGGCAATGGGGCGATTGGCCCGATATTTAACATTTTTTAAGTTATCAAAAGTTCCACTTTTCAAACATCCATATAATAATACCCTTTTTAATTGAGTGTGTTGTTTAAAGGGAAGGTACACGTTTGATAATTGTCAAAGACCAGTTTTCTCACTTGGTGTATCCAAAAATGCACACATTTCAGCTGAATTGTTCATGGAAGTTGCGAAAAATAATGAGAACAAAAAACACGCTTGTTGGACGAATTTGTGTGCTTTCAGATATAAATAAAAGACTTCTGCCTAAGAAGTCTTTTATTATTTTAGTGAGAAACTACCTCTTTCTCAAAATCTATACTACTTCAGAAGGAGCCGTTTCTCACAATGTTTTATACTATCAACAGCTCTCCAATGCTCGTTACCAAGTCAGTTTGTAGATTATAGTTTGTTCTGAGTAATTACCAAACGTGTACCTTCCCTTTAAGTTCATTTATTATTAGAAGTTTGTATCTTTTTTTGTATTAATATTCGTTTATTGTGTCATAATTGATACAAGTCAAGCTTAGTCAATACATAGGAGCTATGTTCATTTCGGGGTTTAAAAACTGTTATAATCATGAACTTTATTACTTAAAAAAAGGTATACATTTCAAGTTGATACACAGTTGCAATTTGGGGTTGTGGACATAACATTTATCTTTTATTTTAGTCCATGAAAAACATCAACTGTCATACTAATGAGTTTAATCTATTATTTTAATTTGTTTTATTAAAGTCGATTTTTTTTTTGTATTGAAGTCGATAAATAATGGCAAAAAAGAGTTACGGTCATTCAAGCTTTTATTGTTTCATGAGTTGCATAATGTGATGCAAGTTTTATGACAATACATAATTGGAATAAGGGGTTATGGAAATTTAAGATGTCTATTGTTTCAGTCAAATCAACTGAAAATTGTATAAACTTTAAGAGTCTTGTAAAAGAACAATGTGTCTCATTGGCAACCGTTTGAATACATTTCAAAGCACTACGTCAATGCAACGAAGAGTAATGGACAATCAAGTTTGCTCTTTGTTTAACTCACTCATCTGCATATGGGTGATTCCATGTCAGACCAACGCACTTTTACCTCATCAAAAATTGCCGTGTTTGTTGGTCCTAATGAGCGCAATGAATTTTTAGCCCAATCCGACATACCATGTTGCCAGGGCAACATTTTTGTAAAAATACGTCATAATCAAATAATTTGTCAAAAAAAACAAAAGCAACGAAATAGAAATTACTTGATAGAGCATTTCTTCCAGTAAGAAGTAAATTAGACTCAATTGATCAACCCAGTTGCAAGAGAATCATGTAAGAAAAACGCCATCGTTGCACAAATTTGGTGTGCTTTCAGATGCATCATAAAAAATAAAAGGCTTCAGCTGAAATCCTCTAGTATTTGAGTGAGGAGTAACCTCTTTCTCAAAATTATTAGAGAAATTATTGTTTATCAACAGCTCTCCGCTGCTCGTTACCAAGTACGTTTATGCTAAAAATTACTGACTAATTACCAACAGTGTCAAATGCCTTTTAAAATTGAGTTTAGAGTCATACAGTTGGCTATCACTGTATACTGATCTTATTTAGGCAGTTTAGATTCCATAAAACAACTCAACACTAAAAAGTTGAGGTGTCGTAACAATTCTCCCTGAATGCGGACATCCGGACAGCCAGACAGACAGGTGGACGGACAATAGCAGCTCGCAACAAATGACAGGCTTGTTACTCGGGTAGGATTCGAACCCAGAACCTTTGCCAATCTAATAAACCACCGAGACTACCCTGTAGCTAGAGGCAGTTCGAATCATATAATTTTAGCGGCAGCGGATATCGCAAAGATTTAATAGATGTTAAATTTGCAAAAGGGATAACGGATATTATTTTGTTCTTACCCTTACACCGATGTGGGTTCGACTCCCACCGAGTAATATGCATTTTATATTTAAAAAAATCACAGTAATCCGGAAAGTACCGAGTATTCAGTGCTTACACATATCGGTGTAAGGGTAAAATCACTACTAACTCTACCGTTAAATTTTAATCTAAACAATATTTTCAGTATACAATAATGTGTTCATCACTGACAAATAACCACTATCTGACAGCCCCGAAAATATCAATGCATCAAGTGTCTTGGGTAAGGGTACATCAGTCGTACAATCGATGTGAACGATTGTTGTTATGCTAAACAGTGAAAGTTAAAACATTGCAACTGTGTTTCATCAAATTATGAATGTTATTCTATTATTCTTACTATTCTTATTATTTTAATCATTAGATACAAAAAATACTAGCTGGACAGGGGCTTTCATATTTATACAAAACTACAAAAACTGTCGTCTTGAGATGTGTAAAACCAGACCCCTGCCAATGATAAAAATATAATTATATAATATAAAAAGGAGATTGCATTCAAACGCTGCTAAAACCACACATTAGAAGACATTAAAACAAAGCAAATCCATAATATTGCAAAAACAGCACTCACACAACATCATAACAAGAAGAGAAAAGGACAACCATTTAAAGTCTAGCCAAACACGAATGGACTTAAAACCCTCTAAAGCCAAAATAGAACTGGTATCAAGAACAAGTTCAAAACAATGAAGCATGAGCTAAAAAGTGAATGTTTAAATTGTTACCCTCCAGACGTAAAATTGATGTTATCCGTCCCACTAGCTCAGGATGTGTTCGTACTAAAAACCACCGATGTAAAATTGATGTTCACCTTCCAACAGCTTTCACAGGTATAAATAATTGAAGTACAATTGGTACTAGCAACTGAGAAAGAAAATCACGTTTACATTGTCTTTGCCAGGCATGCGCAAGTCGTTTTTGTGGGCGTGTTTTTTTGTTGTTTAGAACAATAGATAACTGAAAGAAGATAAAATCGATCGACGCAGATTGCTGTTTGCTGTTGACAAATGGTGTGTTAAAATGTATGTGTTAATTAAATACACCTTGAAGGGACCTAGGTTCATGGTTGCATATTGTTTTTAAGTAACCGGGGGGAAAATGTCTGCATTTGTGGTTAATGTTTCTTTTTTAGTTGTTTGGTTATTTCATTATTCGGGTGTTATAAAGATTAGATTTTTGAGCGAGACTTTTTACAAAATCCATACAAAAGGTCTCACATCTGATAATCCTTTACGTAGCTGTCAAACTCAACAAAAGGTAATTGATTATATTAAATATTTAATTGATTTGTTCTTTTAGATTTTTTTCCCACAGAAATGATTGCCCATATGGCTGATAATTTGATCCCTTCGTTAATAACACATTACTTATATTGTTTTAGTTAAAGGAACGTTACCTAACTGGAAGGAAAACAAAATTGTAAAGATCACAGGTATACATCAAACTTACACGGTCTAATGATGATGATAGTAGAAAGCATCCCTTAAAATATTTCTGCATGAAAAGCCATACTTGATGAGGAATAAATAATTTAACTTGGAGTTTATCGCTCAGTGAGCGTTTTATTCATTTATGTCATGCAAAATGTGTAAATCACTTCTTTTTTTTTTTACTATTTTCTCGTAACTGAGATGGCTGATCGATCTCAAACTTGTCAGTTTATGTATGTCAGTTTATGTATATGTTGGATTACATAAAGTGCTTACACTACCAGCAGCTGTTTCGTTAGCAATGTTTCTTTAAACAGAAAAACGTTAGAATATAACAAACAAAAACACTTGACTTTGTGGATTTTTTTTTTTTAATACATGTGTTAATATTTGCTAAATAATAATGCAATCATTTTATATTGACTCATGAACGACTCATGAAGACAAAAATAGCCTGTTCTGTATCGTTCTGCCGGCTTCTCTTTAAGCATATCGCGACACTTTGACAAAATTATTTGTGTTTCTTTTGTTAGCATGGTAAACTCAACTTCATTATGTTTGTCTTTGGAAGTTTTCTTTGTCTTTTGTTTATTTTTGTCATTTTCTGTTTATCTTTTGATTAATAAATCATCAGTTTTGCTGAGTTTTTCCGTGCAAGTTGAAATCTCATGCCGTTCAA
Organism: Asterias amurensis; assembly: GCF_032118995.1. Taxonomy (NCBI): domain Eukaryota; kingdom Metazoa; phylum Echinodermata; class Asteroidea; order Forcipulatida; family Asteriidae; genus Asterias; species Asterias amurensis. The sequence continues at coordinate 20,737,118 of NC_092654.1, forward strand.
GGTAAGTAAATAGAACATCCTGTTGGTTCGATCGAGATTCCAGATTGACGCGCCTATTGTGTCGGTATTCCTATTGTGTTCTCTTTAAACAAATGATCTTTTGTGTTTCAGGCGACAATCTCTTACACCGCACCGGGCTTAGGGACGTCATTCAGGTGTTAATAACAGGTGTTTGTATTTGTTAAACGTGGTAGAGATCGTCCTTGCCACTCAGTTATTGCCAGACTTTTTGCAAAAAATATTGAAACTTAACCGCTTTGAATACATAGAACTGATTTGATGTGTACTGAATTTGATATTAAAAAATAATAACACAAACCAGCCCTTTCTGTAAAAAGTGTTCAAGAAAAAGGTTCAAAGGTTTATGTGATATATCCTAAACTCAATCAACTTTTGCAGAGTCTTTTAGAGACATAATAACATTCGAATTCAATAGCAAAGACAACGGCGCTCCCACCCATATACAAGTTTTGGTTGTTCTTGCAGTGAATTTGCAAGCGGAAAGTGTTCATAAAAAACAGTCACAGATTCAGTCGATACTACTAAAACAAGAGGAAAGTCTAACTAGCACTTGTTAGCGTGTACAAATAAATAAAAAAATCCACAAAATTTATTGAGAAACTTTCACTTCTTAAATCTGAGACACAAAATCCCACATTACTTTAACATTCAGTCCAAATTCGTACGTACTAAACTAAAACTCATACGAGAGCTTCCAAAGAGCCTTTTTAAGGCGTTCCTGCCCATGGTTGCCAATGCACGGTCAGTTTGTACCTTAATGACACTGGACACTATTGGTAATTGTCATAGACAAGTCTTCTCACTTGGTGTATCTCAACATATATGCATTAAATAACAAACATGTTAAAATTTGAGCTCAATTGGTCGTCGAAGTTGCGAAATAATAATGACAGAAACAAAACAAAAATGGCGCACGAAGTTGTGTGCGTTTAGATGGTTGATTCCGAAACCTCAAATTCTTAATCTGAGGTCTCAAAATTAAATTCGTGGAAATTACTTCTTTCTCGAAAACTATGTCACTTCAGAGGGAGCCGTTTCTCACGATGTTTCATACCATCAACCTCTTATCATTACTCGTAACCAAGTAAGGTTTTATGCTAATAATTGTTTTGAGTAATTATAAATAGTGTCCACTGCTTTAAGTTCATGTCGAAAGCTCCTTTAACACAACCCTTAAATCTCACTTAACGTGGGGTTATTTTGCGTCTAGCGAAACAAACTGAGGGTTGGTCAAGGATTAGTCAACTATTCAATGAACACTGTTCAATTTCGATGGAGCTCTATGCAGCTCTATGGCCGTATCCGAATTGGCGGCTACGGCTACAGCTACGGCCGGATCGCTGCGTCGTCATGCGTTGAAGTATAGGACGCCCTTAGCAACACCCCTTGCAACGGTCGTAGCCGCAGCCGTAGTCACCAATTCGGACACGGCCTATAATCCGGTTGCACAAAGCACTGATAAAAAATAAATGCTGATTTCGAACGGCTGAAAAGAAAGCAGTGTAGCCTATTGATGTTTTAATCCTAATAACATGTAAATTTACATAGTATTTGCATGTCCAGTATTTGATTGCATGAACATGCATTATTCATAGCTTGTATTCCAAGTGTTGAACGAATAACCCAATCTAAAGCAGAACCTCCCTTGCTAGGGTCATTCGTTTAGAAAAGGTTGAGTTAGTATAAACGGGAAATACGAAAAAAATATATATCAATTTATAACGTGGAAGTGGGTTCATGGTGGAATATGCTTGAAAAAGACGTTTATGAATAATACTTCGTCATAATCTGGGGAAAAAACGAAAACGCTTATAAAAACGAATCTGAGATGAAGGATAATTGTTGGTTTTCCAGGCAATGTGCATAATTTGCAATTTTAAGGGTAGTGAAATCGAGATTTGTTAAAGAAAAACATACAACGCGGGAACATGTATTTCCCTAAAATGACAAGTCTTGTCTTATTGACATCAGGACCCAATTTCATAGAGCTGCTTAAGCACAAAATTTTGCTTAAGCAAAAAAATCCTTGCTTAGTAAAATCAGATTACCGGCGAAGACTCCACTCAATTGTTATGCTAAGTAACATCAGCAAAATACCAGTCACAAGCAATGTATATGGCATGAAATTTGGGCCAGTAACATGTGTAAAATAAGCGAGCTATTTTCGTGCTTAAGCAATTTTTTTGCTTAAGCAGCTCTATGAAATTGGCCCCTGGTGTTTAAATACTTGAACAAATAATGTGAAGCTCACGAAATGGGGACAGTTCGAGTACAAAGTAAAGGAATTTTTATAACAAGTTCAAAGATACTTTAAAATACTGAATTTGAAGTTCAAAAGGGATAGGTTTAAAGGTATACAACAATTGTGAGTTACCTATGGGCTTTAAAATCTATGTAACACCGCAAACAATGCCATTTTGGCTTCGCCACCCTAAGCGTGGTATCCCTTTCCAGTCGCAAGATAGCGGCTTTAAGAATCTGTTCAAGCCATAACGCCTTGACAAAAGCCTAATGTCACTAGGGAATAGGACTAAACGTAATAATTGTAATAGGTTATATACTCTTAGTCTTCTGTTTGGGACACAGATGTAACCTTAAACTTTGGTTTGGGCACTAGTCTGGTGACCAGTTGATTTGTTGTTTTGCTGTATGTTTTCAAAGCATAATATACTGTCTAAATCATGCATCGCTCTCATTGTGATGTTTTTTGTGGTACATTTAATATTTGAAATGTGTAAGTTCCTTCATTTTCCAGTCAGGACAAGATTTCGAAATAAAAGTCACGCAAAAATGAATTAGTATAAAAGCTAATGTCAGGGCACCATTAACGAAAGCAATGACGTGACATGAATCGTAGAGTACGTGTCCGTATTACAAACTTGAAAAGGAATTATTATTATCAACGCCTGACGTGCGCCCTCAAACTGGATTTACCGGTAATATGTGACCCTGCGCGTTTCGATATACTTTGATAAAAGTAAACTGTATGTTGAAGGAAAGGATTAATTTAAGCTAACAACAAAAAGAAGTGTCATTTCAAACAAGTCAAGGAAGTAATTTGTGATGTTATGATTTTGATGAAAATTGTGTATCGTTTTATCATTTGTTTTATGTTTTCATTATATTATATGAAAAAGCGTCCCCACGTGTGCATTAGCCTGAACATCTGACGTCACACTTCAATGCTCCTGGATTACGCCACAGAGTGGCATGGAGCCTGCGTCAAGATCATGACGGTCACGTGGCACGGATGTATCGTTGATCTCGCATTAATTTCGTCATCAAACTGTACGTACACGTTTACATATAAAACATCATTATATGGATGTACAAGAAGTGTTATACAAGCATGTTCTGTCCAATGATATCGCTGATTCTGTAAAGCCAATACCTGTTCTTCGGGGGACCAGTCTATCGGTTCGATTTCTTCATTTGTGCCCAAAACAGTATACATTAGAAAATGTTGCGAAAATTCACTAAATCATTGAAAGCTAGTACGATAAATGTTATCGTTTTATGAGCTTCGGCGTGAAGTCTCTGGTGTGTGTGTGTGTGTGTGTTCTTGATCGGGCCTACAAGTTTGTTTTGGGAGATTAGCCAACACTTATAACTATATTTTTCCAGCGGCAGATGTGAAACCGTAATAACGTATTCAAGCTGATCCTTATCAACATAGAACAGAAACAATAAGTGATGAACTGTTCGTCAATGAAAAATAAATTATGTTTTATAATAAATAGGCCCTATTAAGAGACTAATTAACTTTAGGTAGGTATTGTTCCACGGTTATACAATTTTTTAGTAGAAACAATTAAATGTGTTGCAGTAAGTTTATGCACAAGACCTTTTTAACCTTCAGCCAATCAATCAATTTTCGGACCTCTGTTTCTCCCTCTGTCCCTTTCTCTCTATCACACTTTGGATCATTTGCATATGCCCTTCATATGGATCTGTTAGTAGACTGACTGTATTGCAGAGGGAGCATTTCGCCAGGGGGATTGTGTGTTAAACGTCAACAGATTCGTTTAAATTGATGTATGTAAGTACTGAACACTTTAATTGTCAAACGAATTTTGAATACACGATCTATGTTTTTTGTATTAACCAAATAACATAGATTGTATGTTCCATCTATTTTGAGAAAATACTTATCGTAATATTTTTAGATCAGACTAATAACTAAAATATCAAGCCGAGTTCTACTGTCTTTCTGAAAATGTTTTAATGATGAACTATTCCAGTCATGCTTAACGTGTATCTCGCATAATTGTTTAGGTATATTTGTATGAACTTCCTTCGCTGTAGTAATATTTAGTAATACATTTTCGTTACAAACAAATGTTGTACATGCATTTTTTAAGTGTGTCATTTTAATGCTAATTTACATACTTATTTATAAAGAAAAGGTAACATGTCAAAGTTTAAACAACCTACACAGTAAAAACAAGTGTTTAGGTTTTAAACACTATTTAAATAGATTTCGAACGCGTCAAATGGTTTTGGTTAAACACTTATAGGGACCATGAGTTGTGTTGTAAAGCAGTAGTTTTTGCAAATTTTCTTAGTAAAGTCACAATCCCCTTAAATATCAAACTTAAACACTGATGTTTAGAACCTTTCATGTACTGAACACTATTTAAACGCTTCCTAAACACATTCTAACCCAATGTAAACGGCTGATGCGTCAAACTAAACGCGTCAACCGTTGACAGTTTTTACTATAGCCGTTTGTTTGCGTGCGTTTACACAACGCACGGGACCAATGGCTTTACAGCCCAGCCGAAGGATGAATAAATCATGGTTAAGTGTCTACGACAAGGACTCGAACCCACACTAAATAGAAGGTAACAATTAGAATATGTAGTCACAATTTCAAGAGAAACATAAACCCTCTCTTTTTTTAGGGTTTATGTATCCAGATTGTATCTATTTAGTCCGAACCGGACGGACACCATATTCGAGTAAGCACAACAAGGTAGCACACACGATTCGCTGTGTTATTACGTAAAGTCGTTCAATACAAATATATATTACAATTATGATCGTACTTTTTTAGGTAGCTGTGTGAACAGATTGGCGATAGGCCTACTTGTTCTCCCGTTTGGTATTACCAATTAATAATATGTAAAAACAATATATAGTTATCATATAGTGCATTTCACAATAACGTATCAATGTGCGCCACAAAGTGCCCTGCCGCCGATTTCACCAAACTCATCCTAACTTCGGATTTATCTTAGGACTTAGGACGAATTAAGTTCCCAATCCAAAGACGTAGGACGCATTAAACCAACCCTAAGTTAGGGCGGGTTAATCGTCCTAGCTCGAAATAGGATTAATCCAAGCGTTTCGTGAAATCGGTAGCAGGTAATTTGGGGCTAATACTATTCCTACAATCTTTCTGAGCTCCATGGGGTACAAAACAATGGCGCTATTGCGCATACACGATATCAACCCCTTCCCTCGCAGGTACCAATTTCAACTCCTTGGTGAGAGGAGCAATTATAGTAAAGCATCATGCTCAAAAACAAGTGACATGACCGTGATTCGAACCAACAATCAAATGACTTAATAACCATAACTTGAATTCGAAGCTCTTGAATACTCGGCCATGACACAATGTATCTATGGAAACGTCACTTTTCAAAGTTTAATCATGTTTTCTATCAGTGACGTTCACACCCTTCTCTTTATATAGATATTTATGTTAACTTTGTTTTGTATCTAATAACTGCTTCTTTTTTTCGATGTACCGTGTTTTTACAGTAGGTCTTTTGTGACCTTTGTGCAATTAATATATATTTAAATTTGTAACATATTTATTGTAATGATTGTGATTAAAATACAATTCAGTGTGTTGCTGTGACTTTTAAAATATGTTTACCAAAACCATAGCAAAAAGTACGTGAGTTTAGTTAATGACGTAATCTTTCATTAAGACTTAACATTCTTAAACGTTGGCAGGTGATAATTTGTTCCGAAACAGGTGGTTGTTTGTTTGTTTGAGTGTGTGTTTGTTTGTTTATTTGATTGTTTTTCTGTTTCAGCACGGCGTTAAGGTATTTACAAATACAAACGTAGTTTTAAACAAAATACTTTTAAAAGATCAATACAGTTCATGCTCATACAAAAGATAATATCATACAAGGTTAATTAAAATCAATTATTAGCTGTAATGTGTTTTGTATGACATTGTAATAAATTGTTTGTGTAAATTCCCACGGTATTGGGAAAATTGATTTTGTATTAGTTTGCATATTACTAATCGAATTCCAACTCAGATGCATATATCTCTCTACTGTATTAAACCGGATTTTTCTTCGAATGAATCAAAGTATCAGTGCAATGATGTAGGTCAAAACTTTCAGCTGTAGATAACAGCAAATAAAACTGAAATACTGCCTCACTCGAATCATATTTCCGTGACGTTTCTCAAACAAAAAGACACTGAATCACAACTTTCCCCCTTTTGTAGGTTCATAAATTGAAATTTCAAAAAGTCTTTTAATAGCAAATACAATTGTCTTTATCTGCTCTATAACATTGGATGACCGTTCGATGACATTTTGTTTTATCCCATTTCCAGATTGACACAAGAAAGACAAACTTCTAAACTCTTGATTGACGGGGGGAAACTGCCGTTTGAGATCGGGTACGTCCACTATGAACTTCCTATTATTTACTTCGTTTGCTGATACTTAACTGATTTTTTTTTTTTTTTTTTTTTTGACGTTTATCTTTTAAACCAAACCTTATTGTTCTGACTTTTGATTTATCATTTGAAAATCATGTTTATGATAAATCATTTTTAATGGTATCAAAAGCATCATTTGAAATTTTACGTAACTTTAAACCACAAAATAAATTGACAACGGTTCCTAAATTTAACATCTTGTTGTTACAAACCATGGTAAATAATCAAGCAAACGTTTTGTAATCTAGTGAGCTCACGATTCTGTTGGTTTAGAGACTAATAAGGATAGGTTTTTCAGCCAGTTTAAGATAAAATAAAATGAAAATATGAAAATAAATTTTCAATTAAACACCTCGCTCTTAAAATCTTGTTCGAAATTGAATGCTCGGCTGCAGCAATATTCTAAAATAAATTGAAAAACTCAAAATGATTTCTGAAGTTGCTTATAATTTTTATGTAGAGGCATTATTTATACGTTTGTTCTGTGAAAAAGATGGTTGCCCGAAGTTAAACATGCCGCGACTTGCCTTGCACGGCGTCAGATCACTTAATGTTATCACTAAAAGCACTGTGGGGACACACCTCTTTTGGGTATTCGCCACCAACGTTGAAAACATTCTCAATTGACTATCAAGCTGAGCCTCGTAGTTTTACTTTAAATCTTCGGGCTTAACGGCATCCAGCTAATAATGTGAACGATCTGTGCCTAACATTATTATAAATAACAGTGTTGCAAATAATAATGTGGGTGGGGTTAAAGATAATGGAGGGAGCACTCAGGGACATTTTGAGGAATTGGTTTGGTAAACGGCATTTCAAAACGGAACGCAATGTTGTTTTGACGTTTAAAAACATTTTCAGTATGCAAAAGGTTTTGAGATAGGCCCTGTTCTTATTTTATATTTGTGTGCTTAAGTTCTTTTGTTTATAGATTTGTTTTCTTAATTTAGTTTAGTTTAGGTTTTTTTTTAGTCAATGAGCAAGTTATTTTCAATTTGTCACAAATAAAGGCAGACCAAAAGACAGGCCGGACCCGTATTAAAGAGGGCATGAGATCTTGAAAAAAAAATTGTATCCCTTTTTAGCCGCATTTTAATTCAATGTCAGTAGTTTTTTAAGGAGCGATACACTGAAACTATCTGCACTTTGGTTCTTCACGAAACATTTTCCCACGGTTGACTGAACACCTCGTTCAGACAGGCATTCCAGGGCTGCGTCGAACCAATAGAGTAGGAGTGACTCAAGGTCAACCTATACAAATATTGGTTTCCGACACGCGAACGTTATGTATTGTTAAATTACCGTGACAAAATGGAGTTATACTATATGCATGCTTCAAAGTCATTTTTCCGACCGACTGCAACAGTCAATATTTCGACTTCCAGCGCGTCCAGTTACTCTAAACCCGTTTCAGACGTCAACATTTTCGGGTACTAAATCATTCAGTTTTTTTTTTTTTTTTCGGCTCGGCTTTACAGTACTTTTCTGAACTGGGTGTTAATGCCATTCACAAGAATGTATATACTATTAGATTCGTAACCTGCGCAATCTTGGTTTACAAGTGCGCCATCGTAAAAACTTTTGGACTAGAAAGTCCGCTATCTCGGTTTTTGGTGTGGCGACTTCCGTGCTTTCTACGGTGCGGTCCCTTGATAAGCATGGTGCCAGGTTTTGTGGACGGCCAACCGAACTGCCGTATTGTGAGTTGTCTGGTTGGCTGGTTGAAACGGGCCTCCTGGCTGGTCAGAGGCGGGGCAGACGCGGAGACCCTCGTTCCCATGCGGTGATCAATCTCACCGCGATATTTTTGTAGCATGCCCCATGAACTTACTCCGTAATCGTGGGGTCAAAGAGAGTGTCAGACAAACGCTTGCAAAGTTCCGTTCGGTAGATCCTTCCGATTGATATATTCTTCCAATTGCTAGATTTTTTTTCAGGGCGCCCCTTAGTCGGGTGCCAAATTCTTCTAAAGGGTACACTGATCGATAGGTAAAAACACTCACCGAATTCTTTTTTTTTTTAATTCTGTGGCTTTCTCTCACGGACCTTCTGAGTTTAACTTTTTGCACTTTCGACACGGAAAATAAAGGGTGAAATTAGCTGCTACAAATTGAACGAATCGAACAAAATAATCAAATAACACGGTGCTTATGAATCTGTTTGCCTTGTCGGCTATTCAAAAGCGTGAACAAAGTTCAATAGTTTTTCCAGTAAACAATTGTAAATTTGTCTCAAGCCAGTGTATTTATTTAGTGATGCGGTGTACTGTTATTTCCTCCAACCAATTAAGGCTATATTTTTATACATAGTTTTTATTTTATTTAGTCAGTGATGTGATACTGAAGGATGCCATACACACGCTCAATGAAACGAATAACGAACACTAAGCATAATCTATTGTACATGTGCTGAAGGTCAGTGTATGTGGCCAACCCAAACCCACTGTGTAAAGTTCGATTAATAGCTCAAACACGTGTTAAAAAACTTACACGAGAGTGTTCGATTAGCCATAATGCGATGGTCGTGTCTACCCAGGTGTCACCTACCACAGTCCCAGATCACGAGCCGGTCTGTTGTTAGACTTGATTCAAGTCCACTTCTCGTGCGAGAGATTCCTATATCCGCCGCCAAAATGTAGCTATTGTGATCCCGCGGCGCAGCACAGGTTGAAGAATCATATAGGGACTTGAATCAAGCCTTGTCTATTGTGAATATGCACAGGTGCAATGACGTAGTTGCCGGCTGCAGACGTATCATAACAAAATGGCACTTGTGAAAAGTTTATTCGACGTGAGAACAAAATGCAATTCCTGAAAAACAAACAAACTGTTGTGCAAATTAATGAACTATTACTAGACGACAGAGCTGTATGTGTACACGCCGATACGCAAGAACCTTGTACCTAATTTTCCCAGAGTGGCAATCAAAAAGGCCACGAGTGTAAACCACCAGTACACAAGGGAAAGACGTTGCTTTGTGGGCATAGTCTTTTTCACTAAAGTATGGTCTTTGCATGCTTAAAATGCTATAAGACAAAACAATTATAAGCGGGCCCTATTAACCATTTTAAAATCCTTCACCCAATCCAAATGTTGACAATTATTTGCATATAACTGTGATGACCTCTATTTCTTAGTAAACTAAAGTTAAAGGAACACGTTGCCTTGGATCGGACGAGTTGGTCTACTATAAAAAGGCGTTTGAAACCGTTTGTCATGAAATGTATATGGTTGGAAAGATGTTTTAAAAGTAGAATATAATGATCCACACAAGTATCACTCAAAATTGGCACGGTTTTCATTTTACATCGCAAATTAACACGATCGGCCATTTATGGGAGTCAACTTTTTGACTCCCATACTTGGCCGACCGTGTTAGTCGACGAGGTAAAACGAAAACCACGCAATTGTGAGGCATATTTGTGTAGATCATTGTATTCTACTTTTACAACATCTTTCTAACCATATCAATTTTATAACAAACGGTTACAAACGATTTTCAAAGACCAACTCGACCGATCCAAGGCAATGTGTTCCTTTAAATGATATAATTTTAGTAAAACAGAACTTTTGTCTCGAGCGAGTAATTCATTTTCATTCGCAACTCAGTTAAACAGGCTCAAGTGTTTGGTACGCCCTACATCTACCCTACTCCTTATTTTGGATATTCACTTATTCATAGGCACTGGAGTAGTGTTAAAGCAGAACATAGCATTTTAAATACTTAAAACTGTTGTTATTACTAATACAAGTAGCGCAACCAAACATACAAATTGAAAGCAAAGGACCGCACCGAAGATAGCGGTTCAGGGAAGTCGCCACACCAACAAATACCCGAGCTCGGGCTACGTTTAGGTGCCGCACAGACGTCCTTTAGAGAGTACTAACTTGTGAATGTTGCAACTGAATATGTATTGTCTATTATTAAGAATAAGGAAGGATGAATCTATCCACTTCTAGCGAGGTTTATAGCAGATAGCAAACACATCTCCGTCACGAAAAATCAAATATCGCGTTTAGGCTATTTTGTAGGATTCAAATGTGTCAAAACTTAGTGTAATCAAAGGGCCATTTCAAGCGAAATTATTACAAAGAACGGATACTACCATCAAGGAGGCTTAGGTTGGATGTGAAATAAAACAACTGCTGCCATTACCAAAGCAATACCCTTTTTTTTAAGGCAGTGTACACTATTGGTAATTACTCAAAATAATTACAAGCAAAAGAAATTACTTGGTTACAAGCAATGGAGAGTTGTTGATGGTATAAAACATTGTAATAGAAACGGCTCCATCTTAAGTATCGTAGTTTTCAAGAGAGAAGTAATTTTCCACGAATTGATTACGAATTGATTACGAATTGAGACCTCAGAATTATGTTTTGAGGTTCCTAAATCAAGCACATGAAAGCACTTAACTTCGTGTGACATGGGTGTTTTTCTTCCATTATTATCTCACATCAAATTTGCACAGTTTGTTACTTGCGCATATCTTGAGATACACCAAGTGAGAAGACTGGACTTTGCAGTTACCAAAGGTGTCAAGTGTCTTTAAAAGTGTTGTTACATATAGACAAATCTGATCACGAATGTTTTCTGCACAATAAGTTCGATATATTAACTGCCGAGCCGATTGGAACAACTGCAAATATCCACGTTGGTGGTGAACTTTATCGTTCCTACGTTCAAAATGACCATCGATATTGTTTTTAGTAAATAAAACGTGTCTCAGTTATCATTTGAATTCTCTACCGTGTTGTATTTATTTTATTTTATATGTACTTAGTGTGTTCATTTTGTTTATCAGTGCCGTTGGGGTGCCATTGTGAGCTATCAAGATGTTTCAACTTCTCCTACTTATCATGGTCACTGTAACCGCGTCGTCATTGGTGCAAAGTGGTGAGACTTGTAATTCATTATTTCATCTATTTGTTTTGCTATTTCTTTTATTTTGTTTTCTGTTGATGTGGAGTTATACTACACTCCGTTTGATCAACAACTACATTAGCAACCACATACATCAATAAAACAAGCTCAACAAAATACTTCTATCACTGAGCTGCAGATTTTTATTTTATTTTTATTTTTATTTTTTATTTTATTTTTTTGGGGGGCGGGGGTGGGTATTGATATCTTTTCGACCGCAAATTTATTCACGTTGTCTTGAAAAAATAATAAATACCCAACAATTTTAACAGGGTATCATTTCGTGTTAACAAAAGGTATGATCTTCGTTTATTTTTTATTTTAGACGTTGCTGATATGACTTGCGGCGTTATAAGGGAAACGGGACACAGTGAGGAATTTATGTGGGATCTTCCCCAACTTCATAACGACCCAGTTGTAGTTGAATTTTCTGTCTACGCAAAGAGTGAAGTTTACCTTGCCTTAACAGACGAACCGGGCCCTAATTTGCCAGCTAAGGCAACTGTATATTACATTGGTAAGTATCGACTTATACTTACTGCATGTTTTCAGTGTGGGGAGATTGGTATCAGATACAACATTTTTAATGTTTTTTTCTTTCTTTTTTATATACTTATACTCGGGACTCGAATTCTTTATGAAGTGCACTAGTTTCCTCTGTAACAAGAATAAAGTCCATAATTGTATAATAAAAGGGCGTACACTGTATTAAACCTTATACCCTTCAGAGCAAAAGTTACTAATATCTAAAACGTAACTATCCTCAACTTACTAACTTTTATGGAGGACTATTGAACACTAGGTGGCAGCAGACTTACCAGGTCAATTTCCATTGTTTACGTAGTTCTGAGCGTGCGCACATGACCGAAAACAATGGATTTTACCTAGTAAGTCTGCTGCCACCAAGCGTCCCAAAAGTCTCCCATTGGAAAATGGGAAAGTGAGTCCACCACAAACAAGTTTTTTTACCTTGGAGAACTTCTTGAATGCCCAACCCTGAAACACTTTTAATCACAGCATATCGAGAAGTGGGTCAATGATCAGGTCCATGAACAGAATAGTTAGCAGAAAGGGGAAAATGCTTACCATTTTTAGTCGAGTATAACTACATATATGTTAACAAGTTTGTATAATCGAACAGAAAGGTAAAGGACCCACAACCCCAGGTAAAGCTTAGCCAGCAATTGAAGATTATTTTGCATTTCACATTATGTTTACATTGATCAACGATTCAACCACCGGGCTAAAAACGAAGTTTGTTCATGCCTATTCATATGTACATTATATTACCTACATGTTTACAGAGCGACAATAATGATTCTTCTTGTCAGAGTTACACCACATCAATAATGAGAGACGAAGTTGTTATATGTTCATGGTTTATTTATTAAAATACTGCAACGCAGCGGCTAAAAGCCGAAATGTAGAGTTTACAAAACAGTCATTAAAACATTACTATATGTTAAAGTACAGCGGGATACTGACCATCTTGCTCACCCCATCCCCCACCCCGTTAAAGCTCCCCATCTACACTCACAACCTTTTAACGGGCTATATGTCTAAAAACACAATACGGTGAAGGTCATTAAGACACTAGACACCTTGGGTAATTGTATATGCATAAAACAACACATCTGTGAACAATTGGGCTCAATTGGTTATTAAAGGTGCAAGATAATAACGAAAGACCTTTTGTTGCACAACTTTGTGTCCTTTTAGATTCATAATAAAAATCATCAGCTGAGGCTTTTTCATTTTTTGGGTGAGAAATTACCTCGGAAGGAACCGTTTCTCACAATGTTTTATATTATTACAGCTCTCTTGTTACTTTTGAGTATAGTTTTCAGTGCTTTAAAGAAAGATGGGGTTTTAACATACCAGTTGTTGTTCCATCCACAATGCAGCATCCTGGGCAGTCCAATACAGCAAAGTTTATGCACACCATGACCTTTGTGCAGATATATGACAAATAATAAGAGATGAATTTATGTTTTGAAACAGTGATTGGTGGGGATGGGAACACTGCTTCTTACATCTCACGGTGTAGGGGCTGTCAACCACTGACTCCAGCATCGACTGAAGTACTACAGTGCGACCGTCTTAACAACTACTGGCTCCATTTCGAAGACGGCTTCATCAAGCTTGGCTTACGAGGAAAGCTTGAACCAATCACAACATACGAGGTTCCTGAAAAAGACTTCCAGCCCCGGTATTTGGGATACTCCTCCAACATGCTGAGCCAGGGGATGTTCACTTTCTCCTTCGATAAATTTGGATGTAAGTACAACTCGACACAGACTAGTACTTTTTAAGAAAACCCACGGGGAAAAGGAATTCAATAATCTGAGTATTTGTTCAAAAGTAGTCATTACGTAATAGGCACATACGGTGCCAGATGGGGCTTGTAAGAATCTCACAGGAAGTCGTATTCATGCCCCATACAAAAGGTTTTAATGCTTTCTGTCAAAGCTGGTACGACCCGTGAAACCATGGTTTACAAACACAACTGTGTACAACAAAATGCACAATTCCTTTGAGATTTGTGTGTGCCTCTCGTTGAAAAAGAATGTATCATTTATTACAAAGAGTGTCTACTGTACTAGATGCATTGTCAGTCATCACGGCGACACATGTCTCCTTAAAGGAACACGTTGCCTTGTATCGGTCGAGTTGGTCTTTGAAAAGCGTTTGTGACTGTTTGTTATAAAATGCATAGGATTAGAAAGATGTTTTAAAAGTAGAATACAATGATCCACACAAATTTGCCTCGAAAATTCATGGTTTTCCTTTTACTTTGCGAACTAACACGGTCGGCCATTTATGGGAATCAACAAATTGACTCCCATAAACGGCCGACCGTGTTAGTCGACGAGGTAAAATGAAAACCACGCAATTTCGAGTGATACTTGTGTGGATCATTATATTTTACTTTTAAAATATCTTTCTAATCATATGCATTTTATAACAAAAGGTTACAAACGCTTTTCAAAGACCAAATCGTTCCTTTAAATTCCTTTTTTTTTTCTTTTCTTTTGTTTCAACATTAATGTTTGAAGGGTACAAGTTCAATGTACATTTTTAGACTTTGTATTTTGTGTCCTACAACAAGTACCCAACACTTTAACACCTTTACATATTTGATGATTAAATTGTCTTTAATTCTGCAGATCATACCTACAGTGAGCACGTGTACTATACAGGCGAAGCTTTCTGCCTCGACTGGTTCTTGAAAGAAATCCCAGTAGGGGTTAAACAGTTTTGTTTCCAAGCCCAGGTAGAGCAAGGACCGATTTACGTTGTTTTGAGCCCTCAGCGATTCAGAAATCCTGGTGAAATAGCTTACGAAATAGGTAAATGATTTTTGTTTTTGTTTGTGTTGTTAATGATCGTTAAAGGAACATTACAGATTTGGTTTCGCAAGCAAAAAGGTAACTAGCAGTGTAAGCACTTTATGTAATCCACCATATATCGATCGGCTATATGCATGGGTCACGAGAGAATGGTGAAAATTCAATTACAAATTTTGCATTGCATCGATGTTAAAACAAAAATGAATAAAACGCTCACTGTACGTTCCTTTAAATGATGATTGATTTTGAAGGGGAAACTTACTAACGGGAAGGGGAAACTTACTAACGGGATGTAGGCCTACGTGAAAAAAATACACCACAATTCTCACTTCCTTTCTTCGTCCTCCTTTTCCTTTCATCAATGACATTTTCCATTTTGCATGTCATTGAAAAATTGAGTAAACAAAATAATTCACGCAATGCTATTTACAATTTTGTTTTATCAGTGATTGGAGAAGAAGAAAATAGCAAGACTTTCGTCTTCGACAAAGTTCGTTCCGGGGAGCAAGCAATCAAGGAAGTTGACACCCCTTCAGTTTTAAATCCAAACAGTTTCGTAGAGTACTGTTTTACTTTCAATGAGAAGATGATTACCTTTGGCCCCGCGAGTAGAAGAGATTTGGTGGTTTGGGTGAGAGATGAGTCTATTCAAATCAAACATGTCGGATTTGCCGGAAGTAAGAAACCGGCCCAGTTCTTGTTTCCCGTGGACTTCATTCCTTCATGTAAGTAGACCGATTGCGGATATTGATAGTTCGGAAGACTTTTGTATTTGCCTCCTTAACACAGTTACATTTGTTACTTTTATAACTCCATTATGGCAGAAATCTTATTCGCAGAGTCTCCAATAATAAATATTGCAACGATTATTAACACTAGCCCTGTATACTTTCCCGAGTCTTGTGAGAACAAAATCACAGGCATATTAAGGTCGTGGGTTCGAATCCAACCAGAGTTAAACGTCTAATTGACTTTCAATTAGGCTACAGCACAATATCGTTCAAATAAATTCACCAGTAAAGTAAACAATCAACATGTTAGTCCCGTGCGATCTAAACAATATCTGAGTCAATATGAATCAGAATCTGTGAAGAAAAACAGAAAAAACGGCTTAAAAAGCAAGGCAAATTTAAAACAACATTATTCAACCAATTTCCGCGCTATTGTGTTACTGTTCTTTTTTTTATACTGTGTTCTTTTTAATTGATCTTGCAGATTACCAAGGCGTTATCGACTTACCGCCAGAATCACCCGCCGGGTCAGGTACTTTTGTTTTCTTCTAACAATTCTTTCTTTCCCATGTGACTAAGTTACCTGCCGCCGTTTGTTTAATTTGATGTCTTAATAAAGGAATAGAGGGGGGTTTTAACTTTGTTGAGTAAAAATATGTTGTGATACAATGTCTGAATGTTACGCTTTAAGTAATTCTTCTTTCAGATAAATGCTTGGAGAAACCGTGTGCAGAAAACGGTCAATGTTATGTTGACCATTCGTTCAGCCACGGTTACAGATGCGAATGTTCTAATGGGTACACCGGGAAAAACTGCGATAGTAAGTTTTAAGATTGATTTCCTACCATTTGTACATTCAAAATTATTTAATTTCTACTAATAATCGTAACAAACGTAATTTCAATTAAACTTATTCCAATTGTATTGACATATAGAAGAAGGTACTTTAACATTATATCAACGAAAACCGCAGTTAGTGTAACTTTAATAGTGTTACTAACACTTGATTTGGCGCTTGTTTGTTTCTTACAGTACTTCCACCGGAAACTGGTAAATATTCTTCATTATTCTCCATAAGCTAGTTTGTACCAATAATGAATATTGTCAACGATTATTGACACCAATGTTGTTTAGTACTTTCCCAAGTCTTGTTGGAACAAATCACAGGCATATTACTCGGGTGGGATTCAAAACCAAAATTAAAATTATTTATCTCCGATGCAAATTTAAAATATATTAAACCATTCGTGAACCCGTTGCTAAAACATAGGAGTCGAACATGCCATAGCTACTGGGCAATCTCGGTGGTCTAGTTGGTGTGACAGTGCTATAAAATTGGAAAGGTCATGGGTTTGAATGCAACCAGAGTGATATGTCTGTGATTTTTCACAGAGCTCGGGAAAGTACTGAGTATGAAGAGCTAACACCAATATCGGTGTATTGTGGGTAAAACCAAAATCAATATTCGTTATTATTTAGATAAACATCTATAAAACCAAAATAATCTATGAAATTATCGACAGACTATAATTATTGCAAGCGGAATTATTGCTAACGTGTAGATATTGGTACACTATCTTGCTGCATGGTGACACGGGATTAGCAGATGTATTTCCCGGACTATAAACTCAAATTTGTCCGTACTTTCAATTTACTAGAATTAAAAAAAGAACATGGAAATGGGTCGGGGTGTATGTTGTTCCTGTTAGAAGTAAAACAATAATTTCACGTTGCAACTATTTTGTTGATACGTTGATACGATAGTTAGCCAACAATTTTAGCCAAAACTAGGAAATCTTGTACCATCTTTAGGAATTAAAACATATGAACTACATCATCAATTCATTGAAATATGGACTGTTGCAATGATTATCATTTTAAACAGCGTCAGAACAAAACAAGATTTGCGGAATACCAACTACTTTTTTCATTAATCCTTCGTTGCATGCCCCGCCCCGTAGTCAGACTTGCACGAATGTCGTCATAAATGCCTTCCCCAGCCAATAAACGACCGGGAAACGTGAATGACTCGTGTTCGGTTTCATATTCTTTTGCAAAAGCTAGTATTCTTTCCAGAAGAGACAGTTAAACAAAAGAAAATGTAAACGGGTTAGTTTTCAATTGTTTGAATGCTAATTAGTATTTATTTATTTGTACATTTTTTATTTATTTTTTTCATTGTAAAACCGCATTTTTTTGTCGGGCATGTCTGAGGATGGAACTAAAACGGTTTCACCTGTGTTTTTTTTTTAATAATCGAAACAATGTAGGGCAAAGTAGAGGAATTGGTTGATTAATACAAACATCGTTATATAACATTTGTTGTATAATTTCTCCGTTATAGTACCGGCGGTCGGGGAGTCAGGTAAGTGAATGTTATTAGATATGGTCTCTTTAATATTGGCAATGAATTACATTTTAAAAAAGAACCAACGCTTGATACAGATATTTGAACATGTGTTTTCGTAACTATCTTCTTTTAATGTATATTTGGTTTGCGGTAACACCATGTGTGTATCTACTTGCCAGGTAGAGTTTGTTCTTAGAGAACTGTCTTGCTTTATTCTACTGCCGCGCAGTAGATAATCGGAGGTTCGGGAGACTTCTCAGTTCTGAAAAGAACTGTCCTGCTTTTTAACTATTACCATGGCGGATGGTATAGAAAGTAGACTGGACGACTACTTTAGCTTATAGGATCGTATTTAACTGTACTGCCGCAGAGTCAGTTCTGAATTTGTCTCAACGTTTCGACTAGCTTGCTCTAGTCATCGCCAGTCTGACGATGACTAGAGCAAGCTAGTAATACCATCCACCCTGGTAATAGTTACAAAGCAGGACAGTTCTTCAAGAACAAACTCTACCTGGCAAGTAGATACACACATGTTGTTACCGCAAACCAAATATACATTGATACCTCACCATGCAATGCCTCAGATCCTATATATCTTCTTTTAACTTATAAATGCAATTCTCTAGTAAGGAATAATAACATGTATTGACCCATTTCACCTGACGTCATCATCAGAATAATCTTGGATGCGCCATTTTGGTGGTCAAAGTCAACGTGTGTTATTCAGTGAAGTGCGCATTTTTAGGTGACGCGGCGTTTACGCGTAAGCCTATACGCCTCTCTTAATACTTATGCATGACGTCATAGTTCTTACCCAAAATGAGGCTATGGGCGCACTTCCCCATCACTTGCAGTGGCTGCGCCCATCGCCTCGTTTTGAGTTAGCATTGTGACGTACCTCATGAATAAATATTAAGAGAAGCGTATTGACCCATAGACATAGAATATTTATTTGTATATCTATGTATTGACCACCAACATGGTGAGCGTGGCATCAGTCGCCGCGTGTGACGCGCGTGAAAGGGGTCAATAGCTTAGTTTACCATAATAAATCTTAAAAACGAACGTGTCTTATGATCTAAATAATGCAATTATATGTTGTTTTATATCGTTTTATATTAACTGTCTTTCTTCTAAAGTTTACGTTGAAACATAATGTAAAACCTTTAACCGTCATTTCCTTACACAGCTATCAAATCGACTAAGGCTCCTGAAAAAAGGCCTACACCTAAGCCCGGTAAGCACGATCTAAATTGCCTTTACATCGATAAAAAGCCTCGTAAACAGAGAATCTCTCCCCTGGTTAACTCACAAAACAACATTACCCGTACATTTAAAGACACTGGACACTATTGGTAGCTATCAGAGACCAGTCTTCTCACTTGGTGCATTTCAACATATGCATAAATATCAAACCGGTGAAAATTTGAGCTCCATTCGTCTTCGAAGTTGCGAGATAACAATGAAAGAAAAAACACCATTAGTCGCCTCGAAATAAAATTCGTGGAAAACTACTTCTTTTTCGAAAACTTCCTTACTTCAGAGAGAGCCGTTTCTCACAATGTTTTACTATCAACCTCTCTCCATTACTCAAGTAAGGTTTTTAAATAGTTATTTTGGGTAAGGTTAATAGCAATAGTGTCCACTGCTTGTAAAACGTAATGCAAATACGTTTGTAGTTTATAGGCTCCGCCATCATGGTAAACCTACGCAACTGCAGAAAACTTCAACTGCTACGATGTAATTTACTTACATCATCTCGTACTTATTCATTCAAACTATGAATTTAATTTAAGCTTCACCTAGTGGTAAACAAAGACAGACTTTGAGTAGAAATACCTCCGCCATGGTTTATACACTTATGAATCTAAAAAAATCTCAACTGTTTTTGTTTTTTTTCTTTCTAAAATCTTCTTTAAAAAATCTTACTTAAATTAAACAATTCAAATGATTTGTACAAGAAAAGAAACAAACTCCGTCAAAAAAATCAGCATATCAATTACCAGTATATTATACTTCAAACATATAAGAAAATCGATGCCTCGGTTTTATACGATAACAAGCAACAACTGCGAACATATGCATACTGAGCAAGACAATAACATGAATTTGATTAAAGCATCACTAATTAGGGGGTTAAAAATCACAGCAGAGCGAAATATTTTTTCATCGCACTTGTATTGTTTCAACAAAGAATCAAATCGTTTTACATGCCGGGCAAGCTGTCGCCGGTAAAAACGAAGACAAACTGCTGTCACCGTTACGTAAGCGATAAATTCCCATCGGATACAGGGCGAGATGTCACCGCTCAATACGGGGTAATAGGGAGCTTTCGATATTGAGACAGTAGGCACACACAACGGTATACAATTGTAAGCGTAATTTTTTCCCAGGGAGAAGAGGCCACTAGCATCAAGTGGTGTGTTTTACCTGCTTTCACTCACGTTGTGCAAATCCAACCAAGCTTATACACTCATTGGTGGTGTAAACAAAGACGGAAACAGATTGTAGGCTATGCTCCGCATGATGTTCTTGTATGCAATCTACAATATAGGGTACTTTAGAAACGCTTTTGTGTGCGTTGTATGGCACTGCACTGAACCAAGTAGACTTGATTCAAGCCCCGTTCTCGTGCGAGAGGTTCCTAAAAACACCCAACGTCAAAATTTAGCTATTGTGGTCACGAAAATTGGCCAGGCAAAGGTTGGTGGATGCCAGCCTTGCAAAAGTTCTATGATTTTTAGGCGATGGGACTGAAACAAGACTTGAGTGAATTCTATGTCACCGGGCGGCCCGGAACATACAGAACTGGAGCACTAGAGCGTGAGCATCCGGACCAGCGTGTTATGCTACCTTCCGTCGTGTGTGCCTATCGTTGCTTTTACGAAAGCTTCCTAAGAAGGAGGACTCAAAATAGAGCGCTAAAAAAAAATTGTACACAGCTTGCCATACGTGACAGATATAAAAAGAAATAGTAGGATAGTGCACAGCAGGGTCACTGTGTCAGTGTTCTGGAATTGACTGTTTGTGACCATGTTTGGACATCACCTGGTATTGGATGGTCGTACATTCACTTAAATCATACAGGCACAATACTACAGTCCACAAGACTCATCAGGTACTGACTTAAAGATAAGTCTTTACTTTATGGTATAAAAATGGGTAGATTGTTGAGCGTTGGTTACCCTGTATTAATTTGTGGTGACTAATGATTCTGAATTTTGAATTTCACTGAAAATTACAAGCTATGTGACCTGAATGTCCATAATTGCTAGAATCACTTCTTTACAAGAAAAATCCTAACTTTACAGTACACAAAAAGAGAAAAACACAGCTATAGAGAGAGAAAGAAAATATGAACTGTAATGGTAGCTTGGTGCTAAAGGAAGAAAGTTTGGAAGAGTATCCTATGCTTAACATGAGACACGATAGTGGATGGAATGAAACACGTTGTATGCCTACAATATCTGCCGCGATAATGGTGATTTAATGTAGCTTGTTGTGCAGTACTTACATCGAGTACAGACATGCTGGTTGTAAATGCACAGGTTCATGTATTTGCAAACATAAATACATGCACATGTACATACATAATTTTCAGATGTCCTTACCGTCAACCACAGAAGTAAACATGCTATGTAGTCATATCTTTTGTTTATTACGGAATCCATTGCAAGCAGCTCCCCTGTTGGTTCTGCCGCAACTAAGCTGGAGAAAAAAGCAACACAATCCATAACGTGCAAATGAAGCATACAAAATAAAGCTGCGTTTAGGTATGGTTACTTTCATTTATATTTTGTTGTAATCTGATTTTTACTGTTTCACGGACATTCAGATAAAACACCGCCGACTATCGATTGCAATGTTGAGCTCGGGGACAACTATGTGACATCAGCAGATTCAAAGACGATGCAAGTTCCGTTTAGTTTTCCACGGGCCGAAGATAATTCGGACAAAAACCCATACGTCGTGTGTGTTCCCTCCTCTAACAGTGAATTCCCCCTTGGTACTTCTACGGTGAAGTGTACAGCTACTGACGAATCTGGAAACAGAGCGACATGCGACTTTGAAGTCGAAGTGAAGAGTAAGTGTGATTTGTCTGGGTTTTACTATTGGTTATTGGGTTGTTACTTTATTATGACTCGGGACGCAATTTTGTTTTTACCACATGCTGGCTACGGCGTCAACAGTGAAGGGATCCGGGAAAGCGACCATACATTACTCGTGTCTGCCATTGCCACCGTGTTGTACGGAAACAAAACTGCACTCGAGACACAATGCCGAAATGACAATCATGTAATAGATCCCTGAAATACCACACACACACAATTTTGTAAATATAAAGTGTTTTCAAAACCTGACTGCCACCCTCCACCCTGACCCCTACCAACTGACTTAAGGGACACGTTGTCTTGGATCGGGCGATTTGGTATTTGAAAACGTTTGAAACCGTTTGTTATAAAATGCTTACGGTATTAGATAGATAATAAGTATAATATAATGATCAAACATGCCTCGAAATTGCACGGTTTTCATTTACGACACGAACTTTCAATCCATAACAAAATATTGATTGTAGCGTATAAGAGAATGACTTTTGAGCCCTGTTTTTGAGGTTGCAATCTGGGCCCAATTTCATAGAGCTGCTAAGAACAAAAACTTGCTGAGCACGACATTTTTTTGCCTTGATAAAAACAGGATTACCAACCAAATTTCCACGTGATTTTCAGGATAAGCTATCAACAGCTGAATACCTGTAACAAGCAATATGAAACAAATGGAAATTTGGTTGGTAATCCTGTTTTTACCGCTGGAAGAAATTTCACGCTAAGCAGATTTTTGTGCTAAGCAGCTCTATGAAATTGGGCCCTGTTCGCAACCTTTTAAACTACGTGTGCAGACGTCTACATAATTATTTGAAACGCATAAAGTGTTACTCAATTTACGCGTTGACATTCTCATGTAGATTCCTGTGCAAACAATCCTTGTGGACCTCACGGTACTTGCGTAGTTAAAGTGTTTAAACCTTCACAATTCAACTGTGCATGCAACGTTGGTTACAAAGGAATATTTATGCCAAGGTAAGCTCTTACAAAAGGTATTTTCATCTGGTTTGCTTAATATAAAGGTGTTTATGATTTTTATAAGATGACTAATGAATTCATTTTGTTTCTTTATACAACATCCAACAGCGCAAGCGATAATTACCAGGACTGATACAAATATTAATATTAAACATTATAAAAAACATTTGAATTCATTTGAAGATTGGCATATACAACATTTAAACACAAGAAGCAGACTTGTGTTGCAATGACTTCAAAGGATTCGGGTACTTTTAAAAATTTCCACATATTTACATAAACCTTACAGGGTTTGAAGGTAACGATAGTGGAAAGCTTCCCTTCAAATATTACTAACTAAGGTTGTGTAGTTTTTGAGAAATGAGTAAACAAGTCACAAAATAATTTGGTCTCCTGAGACCAAACATTATTTTAGCATGTAAAATCCCCTTAACCACTTATGATATTATACCAAAACCGTAGCATAACTGGTTAATACGTTTTTACATGCTAAAACTGAGACGAAAATTATTACTTTTACTCATTTCCCAAAAACTACAGCACCTCAGTAAGTAATATTTGAGAGGGAAGCTTTCTACTATCATAATCTTCAAACTGTGTAAGTTTAATGTAAATCTGTGGACATTGTGGAAAAAGTACATATATACCATTTATTGCATAAACATTACTATTTTCTGAAAAAAAACTTCCTCATGTCAGATTAAAGCACACATAATTTATTTCCCCCTTTGTTTTTTTTTCCGCAGAGGCACCACAGGTTGATGAGGGTAAGTTACGATTAATTATTATCGAAAAAAAAAAACATGTATTATTTATTTTAACAAAGACGTACTTCAAAAAGATGTATATTTATATGCACGCCTGAACAACCATGAACGAGCATTACTTCTAACAGACCTTAGTATTGTGATATCAAATTATGGGTAAGATGTACAGTGGTTGGAAACATTTCGCTGTAAAAATGTAGCTAACGATTGGATTCATAATATCAATAAATTACTAACAACTGTATGCATCTTTATTAAATTATTTTCAGAGGAAGAATTTACAGAGGAAGAATTTGGAGAGGAAGGTATGTTTACTCTCTTAATCTTCAAGATATTGTTTCGTTGACCGTAAATCTCAAAAAGAAGGGGACTAACAACTGTATGCATCTTTATTAAATTATTTTCAGAGGAAGAATTTACAGAGGAAGAATTTGGAGAGGAAGGTATGTTTACTCTCTTAATCTTCAAGATATTGTTTCGTTGACCGTAAATCTCAAAAAGAAGGGGACTGTTTCCTTTAATACAACGCGAAATACCAATAGATCGGTCAGTCAGAAGGTAGCCTTCATTCAACAGACAGCACTTACGGACAGATAGAACAAAAGATCGACAAAAACTTGACCTGTATAAACTTAGGATTTAAGAGGGACCGTGGTTTTCGGTGTCCCTAAAAGGATTACATTCCTTTTGATTGTGCCTTTATTCGCCAACTACTTTCTTTAAAGGCACTGGACACTATTGGTAATAATCAAAGACTAGCCTTCACAGTTGGTGTATCTCAAAATATGCATAAAATATTCAAACCTGTGAAAATTTGAGCTCAATCGGTCGTCGAACTTAGGCGATAATAATGAAAGAAAAAACACCCTTGTTGTGTGCTTTCAGATGCTTGACACGAGACCTAAAAATCTAAATCTTAGGTCACGAAATCAATTCTTGGAAAATTACTTCATTCTCGAAAACTACATCACTTCGGAGGGAGCCGTTTCTCACAATGTATTTTACTATCAACCTCTCCCCATTACTCGTTATAATTATTTTGAGTAATTACCGATAGTGTCCCCTGCCTTTAAAACATAAGGAGTGCTCAGCTCGTCTCTTTAATATGGTGAAGTAGTTTTTGCTTCGAAAGCTCGTGATTATTTGTTACAGTAATTAGTTAGTCTTAAAGTGCACTACCGTTCTAAAGTTTTATCTAAAAGACTAACAGGGCTACCTGATTATCTGTTCTCTCAAATGCCTCGAATTTAAATTACAACACTTATTTCAATGCATCAAAAAGCAGAGTTAAATTATGTTTTTGTTTTTTTAAATACACAAAATAGTCTCACTACAATGGTGATCCAGTAAATAATAAAAATGACGAACAATATTTATAAACAAGTCGCCATTTCCCAGTAACAAACATTGATACAGGAAGCCAACCGAGAAACATGGAAGGAATCCAGAATGATGCCAGAAGTTCTCTCTACCGACTGATGTACGGTTTCCTTGTTCTATGGTGATATCCTAGCAACGATCATGTCATAGAAAATAATAGACTCGAGGGCAATTCTGTGAGCTTCACAAATGTTTGACCACTACTGTTACAGTCTTGTGGGGCATGGGGAACAGTTTGTCTCGTTAACGGATGTTGGGGCAATTAAATATCTATGATGAATTCACTTGCCATGATTGGCAGACGAAGTTGCACCTAAAGTAACTTGCCCAGTAGATATGTCAGAACAAATAGACGGTGGAATAAATTGAAAGCGACTGATATTATTAGTATTATTATTCATTCGACCAATACAAACAAACCAAAGTTTGAATATCACAAGACAAAACATTTTAACGGAAAAACAGTTATAAAAAAAACAAGAAATAAGGAAAAAAATACCTAACTAAATAAACATGGGATATCTCTGCCATCGATGACGTCGATAGAGACGTCGGTGATGTCAAATGCAAACCGAGATCGGGCTCGCGGGTTAAAATTGGCACAAAAGAAGGCCAATGCTATGCCGTTGATGGCGCTGGAAATAGATGGGAGTGTACATTCGAGGTCAAAGTTGAAGGTTATAGTCCCTGTGCTGTGGTGGTTGGAGAATTTGCGACTATTCCAAAAACACGGAAAAGCATATACATTTAGAATATGCACAACTGACAGAAGGCGCTGTTAAAAGCATTTATAAACCACTTATGCAGGACCTAAACGTGCTTCTCAAAAACACACACAAAGAGACAGATAGAGATAGAAAACTATTATTAATTATTATCTTAATTGGTTGATCTTTCCTATCATTCAGATACCACACCGCCCACTATCGATTGCAATGTTGAGCTCGATGACAACTATGTGGTATCAGCAGATTCACAGATGATGCAAGTTCCATTTAGTTATCCAGAAGCCACAGATAACTCGGGCATTAACCCAAGCGTCGTTTGTGTGCCAACTTATAATAGCGAATTCGCTGTTGGTTCCTCTACGGTGAAGTGTACCGCTACCGACGAATCTGGAAATGGAGCGACATGCGACTTGGTAGTCGTGGTGAAAAGTAAGTGTAGAGTTGAAATAAGTTTGACTAAGGCTGCGGAAGGATTGAGGAACTGGGTTGTTTTTTCTAACGACTCGGAATACATCAAGGTGCAAGCTGGGCCCATTTGCATAGAGTTGCTAAGCACAAAAGTTTGCTTAGCATGAAATTTCTTCCTTGATAAAATTAGGATTAACAACCAAATTTCAATTTATTGCTTATTGCTTGTTGATGGTATTCGGCTGTTGTTTGGAAATTTGGTTGGTAATCCTGTTTTTATCAAGGAACAAATATCATGCTGGGCAAATGTTAATGCTTAGCAGCTCTATGAAATTGGGCCCAGGTGAAGTGGAGAATGATGCATTGGGGTAAAGAGTTTTGTACACTCTTTTGAACCCACCCCCCCCCCCCCCCTCCCAATTGATTAAGCAAAAGAGGCAATTAACTAAAATCAACATAGCGGAATCTTCAGGCACTGTATAAAAAAAAAGAATAAATAAAAAAACAGTTGACGACGTACAGATCCAGCTTCATGCTATTCCCTTTTGTGTCATTGTTGTCGAGTTTAAAACCATTTCTCATAAAACCAAACAGAAGACACAATCTTAAGCTTGAATTGATCCCCACGGACAGTGAATTTTCCTTTATACAATTGCCCATTACACTCTTTTAGAAGTTTGGATAGTTCAGTGAGCTTATTAATACTAACCGCTTCAATAACTTCATACTTGACGGGAAACGGGTCTGCAAGACAAGCCGGGAGGGATGAAAACACAAGGTGGCGGTGAATACCAGGTTGGCTTATCGGGGCCGTTATTTTACAGTGGAAGAAAATAAAATCTCATGCCTTTTTAGTCATGCTTGAAAGCATTATTTGTTGTGTAATTTTGCAATCTCTGAGCTACCTTTGAACTATGATTGTAGTACATTTTCATAAAATGTGGTTAGAAATGCATCAAGTTGAACTGAATATACACGTTGACATTTTCATGTAGATTCTTGTGAACACGATCTTTGTGGACTACACGGAACTTGCGTAGTTGATGTGATTGAACCTTCAAAATTCAACTGTGTATGCACCGATGATTACGAAGGGGAACTTTGCACAAGTAAGTTCTTACAAAGAGGGTATTTTGTTGTATCTAGATTACTTAAAGAGGTACTTTTATATTATTTTTCCTATATATAAACAGCTTCAAAATTTAACAAATAGCATGCATGAAATAAAACAAACAACCAGACAGCGATGTAGATTAGCATCAACACTATTATGTCATGTCAAATTTCCTGACACCAGACAAGTTAAAGCAACACACAATTTGTTTCTTTCTTCTGCAGCCGCACCAGTCGAGGTAGATGATGGTAAGTTATAAATAAATTATATCAAATTGAATCAAAAATCAAACTTAATATTTTCTAAACTAGCATATTTTTTTTAACAAAGGCGTACTTCCACGAAACAAATTGCACATTTATTGGGCACGCCTAATTAACCGAAACCAAACCCTATTTCTGACTGACCGTGATGATTTGACACTCACATATTGAGAGTTATTTTTTTAATTGGTAATAAGCAATTCACGTCATAAGGTAGATAGCGACTGGATCCGTAATATCAGGTTCTTGCCTAAACTGACAAATCAAATTGCGTGTAAACGAAGAATTGCACCAGAACGAAAAAATCATGCAGATTACTTATACCTCTGTTGGCGAACAGAGTTTATTTTGGCAGGTGCAACTTCCGAACTACAGACACAAATCGAAGGCGTACTTTCTTGGTAATAACTCAAAATGATTGTTAGGATAACAGCTTACTTGGTACCGAGCAATGGAAAGCGGTTGATGGTATAAAACATTGTGAGAAAATGCTCCCTTTAAAGATACGTATTATTTGAGAAAGAAGTTATTTCTAACTAAAATTTATGTTTTGAATTCACCTCAGCAGAGGTCTCGAATTCAAGCATCTGAAAGCACATAACTTGTGTTTTTTTCTTCCTTTATTATTTCGCAACCTCGACTACCAATTGAGTTCAAATTTTTATGTAGAGATATACCAAACGAAAAGACTGGTCTTTGACAATTACCAAAGTGTTCACTGCCTTAAACGAGTTCAAACTGCGACAAATAGGAATATTATAAACAGAATCACACAATGAAAATATTTGTTGGACATAAAACAACTTTATAATTTAAAAACAATTGTAAGTTGATTTTATCAAGTTTTCTTTTTCACTATTTGTTTTGTAAAACTTTCTGTTACAGAGCCGGCAATAGAGTTAAGTGGTAAGTAAATTTAGTTGTTAATAGGTTTCCTTTTAGTCAGGCAGCTTAGCGAATGGATGTGGACGTTCCGGACAAAAGCACCAAATTTTGTCCACGTGGTCCTTATTACCTAAGCTTTGCATTTTTGATAGGAACCACCTCACCAAGACGTATTATGGCGGCCATCTTGGATTTCCAAGATGGCCGCCATTTAAAAACCTGTTTTTGCCAGTATCTCACCTCCTGAGTCACCTAGGATCACAATTATGGTGTCTAGATATACATTTCCATGGTCAAGGAATACATCTTCACCACTTAGAAAAGCAACAGTGCTTTATTTCCTTTGTTTGGCGGCCATCTTGGATTTTTAAGATGGTAACCATTTGAAGAACCCATATTTGCCGGTATCTCGCCTCCAAAGTCACATAGAATCACAAATAGTGTGTCCAAATATATATTTCCATGGTCAATGGATCCAACTGTACCACTCAGAAGAGCAGCAGTGCCTTCTTTCTTTTATATAGAGCCATCTTGGGTTTTCAAGATGGCCGCCATATGAAGAAAACACATATTTTATCAATGTCTCACCTTCTAAATCACCTATAACCACAATTATGGTGACCAAATATACATTATCATGGTCAAGGAATCTAATTGTACCACTCAGAAGAGCAGCAGTACCTTCTTTGTTATATATAGTGGCTATCTTGGGTTTTCAACATCTACATGTAACCTATAAGTCACGTCAAATACATACATTTGCATGGCTAATGCATACAAATAGAACAGCAGCAATGTTTTCTTTTTTATGGTGGCCATCTGGGAGTTTTAAGGTTTAATGAAGGCCTTGAAAGCACCAGGTAAAAAAGTCCACACAGGAACCAATAATTGGCTGTCATCATCGAGACTCACTCACTCACTCACTCACTCAGTCGACCCAAGTTGTCGCGTTGCAGCATGTTTGAGTCAGGCTCTATGTCTGACACGCCACACAACTCTATCCTGCATACAGCTGATTAGCTCCTCCTTGTTGATTACTCCTGCGTCTTCAAGCAGGGTCTTTAGCATAGTCTTGGTGGGTCTTCTGGGGCCGCACCTGCCGTGAGTGGGCTCCCACACGATGACTTTATTGGCTGGTAGCTCTGGGTGCCGTAGACAGTGACCAGCTCAAGGTTGGTGATGTGATCCCTCCAGGAGACATTCTGTGCCATCTGTAGCATCCTGGTGTAGCATCCTGGTGTAGCAACCACTGATAGATTTGGTCATCGCCTTGTTGAGAGTCCAAGACTCACACACATACAGCAGGATGGTTTCTATTACCGCATGAAAGAATCTCAGCTTTAAACCATTTGGGAGCTGAGATGTCCAGATCTTCTTCATGTCATGGAGGACTTTCCATGCAAGCGCCTTGTGGACTTTGATGTTTTTCTCTGTGCTCTGCATCGTGGAGCCGAGGTACTTGAAGTCGTCCACCTCCTTTAGTGATGAACCTCCTAAGGTCTTTTAGCGGAGCATGATCCCCAATGTTGTATACCATATACTCCGTCTTCTTGGCATTGAGATGAAGACCAACCTTCTCACACTCCGACTCAACTCTGCTGAGTAGCTCTTGCGCCTCTATGATGTTGTCAGACAGTAGGGCTATATCATCTGCGAAGTCTAGGTCGGAGAGGGTCACTGGGCCGATTCTTCTAAACTTTCTTGGGGTGATGGTGAAGCCTAGATCCTCGTGTTCTTTGAGGGCTCGTCTCAGGGCGTAGTCAAGTGCAATGAAATGGAGCCAGCGTGTCGCCTTGCAGAACTCCAGCCAATATTTCGAACGAGAGTCCATCCTCAGTCACTGGAATGTGTGGGTTTTTTCACTCTGCTGTCACTCCAATCTTTTAGGCAACTCGTGTTGCATGCTGCAACAACTTATAATCTGGGGATCTCCATTGCCTCTCTTCTGGCTCAACCCCTCTTTTGTTTCATTTACATGTTTAAGGTCACTAGACGTATCATACTGTACAATAAGTAGTTTAAGAGTAAGGAGAGTCTTGGCATGGAAGGCACTTCATGGCATGAGGCGAGTGAGGTCTCCACGGTGACATCAACAGTTGCCACAGTTGAGTATGTACTTCTGTAAGGAGCCGAGACATGGACTCTCGACAGCCAATCAAGAATGCGCACTAGATGCTCACCTGGTGTAACCAGACCTGTCTCAGATCTAACAACATCTCACCTTGTGTTGCCAGACCTAGCTCAGATCTAACATCATACCCTGGCCCAGATCTACTATTATCTGGCCAAGACAATGCCATCAAATCACCTGCCACGTCTGGACCAGATCTGGGCCAGACATACATATGGTTGCTGGGAAGAGAGAATACTGGTCTTTGACAATTACCAATGTGTCCAGTGTCTTTAACAGCCCCAGCTGGCACAAGGGTAGAGTTGTCTGACAACTGGTGATTTTTCGTTTAAAACACAGCCAGTTTCATTTCATTTTGCTGTTCTCTCAAGTAATTTGAAACATGCAGATTCCAGTGTGCTATGAAATTTAACCTTTTGCAGTTGTACTAGGTGGGGTATGACCCAAGTTGTCAAATAGCAAATTCGTGCACCAGATCAACGAACGAAGGAGGTGAGATATTGAATGGGTTTATACTTGGCAGCAAGATTGAAAGTGATCGAAGGCCTGCTTTTCCAAGTGGTACAGTTGCACTCCTTGACCATAACAATATATATTAAGAAGCCATTATTGTGACTCTGAATGACTTAAAGGTGATATATTGGCAAATACGTTTTTGTCTTCTTATGACGGCCATCTTGAAAACCCAAGATGGCCACTACATAAAAGAAAGAAAGCACTGCTCTTCTAAATGGTACAGTTGGATTCCTTGACCATGAAAATGTATATTATTTGGTCACCATAATTGTAATTGTGATTATAAGTGATTTAGGTGTGATATTGATAAAAAATATAGGTTTTCTTCACATGACGTTAATCTTGAAAACCAAAGATGGCCGCCATCCAAAACAAAGAAGGCACTGCTGCTCTTCTGAGTGGTACAGTTAGATTCCTTGACCATGAAAATGTATATTTGGTCACCATAATTGTGATTATAAGGATTTAGAAGGTGAGATATTGATAAAATATATGTTTTCTTCATATGGCGGCCATCTTGAAAACCCAAGATGGCCGCTATATAAAAGAAAGAAGGCACTGCTGCTCTTCTGAGTGGTACAGTTGGATCCATTGACCATGAAAATATATATTTGGACACACTATTTGTGATTCTATGTGACTTTGGGGGCGAGATACCGGCAAATATGGGTTTTTCATATGGTTACCATCTTAAAAATCCAAGATGGCCGCCATACAAAGGAAATAATGCACTGTTGCTTTTCTAAGTGGTGAAGATGTATTCCTTGACCATGGAAATGTATATCTAGACACCATAATTGTGATCCTAGGTGACTCAGGAGGTGAGATACTGGCAAAAACAGGTTTTTAAATGGCGGCCATCTTGGAAATCCGAGATGGCCGCCATAATACGTCTTGGTGAGGTGGTTCCTATCAAAAATGCAAAGCTTAGGTAGTAAGGAACACTTGGACAAAATGTGGTGCTTTTGTCCGGAACGTCCACATCCATCTCAAATATGGTCATAAGCTGCCTGACTATTTATTCTTATTCGAATTTAACAAAATTTCATAATTTAAATTTGATATATTACTACATTTTTAACAAAGACGTGTATGTACACAAAACTATGTACATTTATATAGGCACAATTGAATAACCATTGCGCGAACCTTATATCCTACAGACGGTATGTATTTGATATTAAAATATTGGGAATTCATTTCACACAAGACATTTCGCTGTAAAAGGTAGATGATGGTTGGATTAAAAACAGCGGTCAGGTACTTAAACTGTATGTAATTTTTAATAATTTGTTCCATTTTAAAGGAAGTTATGTGACTCTTATCAACTTTCATTTTACGATGACGCATCGTTGACCAAAAATATCAAACATCTATAATGAAGAAAAATACCGCTATTTCAAAACATGCCGTCTTCAACAGACAAGTCTGTGATCAAGACTTTGCGAGAAAAAATAATAATAATAATAATAACTGCACAATACAAATTGCTTGTATTTCTGCACAGAATCACAAACAGGTTTATGCAGCTTATGAACAACTACATACAAAATTAGTGTTGCAAGTTGATATGACAAAAACAAATATCTTGTTAAACTATTTGTATTGTATAACTTTCCGTTATAGAGCCGGTGGTAGAGGAGTCTGGTAAGTTAAATCCATTCAGTTGTTAAACAACCGCCGCTCAGAACAGATTCTTTAATACTTTTACTTTATCCCAAACCGATTTGAACTAATAAACACCCTTTTCTGTGTGGAAAAACTAAGTTTTTAGCTAATTTTACTGTATCTTAAAAACGAACGTTTAGTATTATCAAAATGATCTAAATGGTGCCGTCTAAATGTTTATCTGTTATGTCCTTATATTCATTGTTATATCCATAATCTACGTTGAAACAATAAACTTATTACCTCTTAGACAATCTTTTACTATTTGTATCTTTACACAGATGTCAAATCATCCACCAACGCTCCTGGACGGAGTTCATCAACCCCTAAACCAGGTAAGCACAAATTCGATTGCATTTACATTGATAAATTCGTATCGCAAGTAGGTTGGTTAGTTTATAGTACTACCTCTGCCATAATAGTCATACGCTACTTAACTACACAATACTTCAACATCTTACCATTTATATCACTAACATACCGTACGGACTCATTCAAACAGATGAACCTGGTTGTGGTTCCCACTGGGACCCTCCCGATTGAAATATCCCGCCGGGAATCCTTGAGTGTTTGTTGTGGCCTATATATGGGGTATGACCTAATAGCGATCACGTTAGCGAAATCATTGTTTAAGAATTGTATAGGTAAAAAGTGGTTCATGGATATTGTGCATGTAATAACATTCTTTTCATGATTTATGAATGATTCGTCTTTATCTAACAACGTTTAAGATAACCCTGCAAATCAGGTCCGTTGGTGGATACAGGCTTCTAAACAGTTTGGAAATAATGGGGGGTTTTCAAAGTAAATCTGTCTTTGACAAGGCAGTTTATAAGTCGTCAATACCCTGCAATACCCATCAAGTCAGGTCACATGCTTCTGAACAGTTTGGACAATTGTTTTGTTTTTCATGTAAGTTTGCTTCTGAAAAGGCAGTTTATAAGCCGTCTGTGCGGAACTTAAATGAAGCCCGAGCCCTAAATGTAGCCTGACCTAAATGTAGCCCCAAACATGTACCTAAATGTAGCCCGGACCTAAATGGGGCTCGGGCTACATTTAGGTGCCGCACAGCGGTCAATAAAAAAAAAATAAACTTGGCTTGAGTTATTCCAAGAAACTGCTAAAACCACTTTCCATCATTTGTTTTGATTGACAGACACAGTTGCACCTAAAGTAACTTGCCCAGTAGATATGTCAGAGCAAATAGACGATGGAAGTAGTAGAAAGCGACTGGCGTGGGATGTCTCTGCAATCGATGACGTCGATGGAGACGTCGATGTCAAATGCAACCCGAGATCGGGATCGAGGTTCAAAATTGGCACAAAAGAAGTCCAATGCTATGCCGTTGATGGCGCTGGAAATAGAGGGGAGTGTACATTCGAGGTCAAAGTTGAAGGTAATAATCCTTATTCGTTTAACGTGGGTGGAGCAATATGATCCTTCACATATAAATTCAATTCAAAAACCTTTTTTTTAAGTAGACACGTATCACGACCAGCATATAATATGCCTCCTGGAATCCACAGATTTGACTTCCTCGTGCAACTCATAAACCATTTTCTTTACTTTACTTTGTTTATAGCTTCGAAAAGTATTACCTCCAATGCTTTCAAATCTCAGCAAGTCTTTCCTTTTGAGCAAAATTTGTTTAAAGACCATACAATACGAAAATGTGATGCTCATTTTGTTGATCTTTCCTGACATTCAGATACAACACCGCCTACCATCGATTGCAATGTTGAGCTCGAAGACAACTATGTTGTATCAGCAGATTCACAGACGATGCAAGTTCCGTTTACTCTTCCAGAAGCCAAAGATAATTCGCGCGGAAAGCCAAACGTTGTCTGTTTTCCCTCGCCTAACAGTGAATTCTCCGTTGGAACTTCTACGGTGAAGTGTACAGCTACTGACAAATCTGGAAACGAAGCCACATGCGACTTAATAGTCGAGGTGAAAAGTAAGTGCGGTTTGAATACGTTTTAGTTAAAAGCTTTGGATTCATTGTGTGACTGCGTTGCTGCTTTATTAAGGCTCGGAATACATCGTGGTGCAGGGTGCTGACTTCATTAAGGCTTGTGGCACATTTGGGTAGACAGTTTCGAACAGGTTGTGAATGCGAACCCGGACATATATAATGTGTTGTCAATCTATACATCACCACAAACAGTTGTACAAAGAAACGGAGCTTTTATGCAAAGGTATGAGCCCATCCCTTTTCAAAAACCTGACTGCCGATCTTCCCCATGACCCCCTCCCAACTGACTAAGGAACGAAGCTCCTACGTGAAGCTTCGTGGGTGTGTTTAATCTCGTATACTTATCTAAGAAAATCTTGGCCGGTCTTTAAGGTTGCAATCTCTTTGATTTTTGAGGTACTGCTACAGACCGAAATTCTTACAAATGCATTAAGTTTAACTGAGCTTACACTTTGACATCATCATGTAGATTCCTGTGAAAACAATCCATGTGGACTACACGGAACTTGCGTAGTTGATGTGCTTGAACCTTCAGAATTCAACTGTGTATGCATCGATGATTACGAAGGGGATCTATGCACAAGTAAGTTCATAAAAATAGAAAGTAAAATGTGCATCTGATAGACTTACTAAACGGCTTTTGATTTTTATTCTTCAAATGAGTGTAAAAGTGTTCTAGATATAACTAGCAATAACATTATTCTGCTGTGTAGAATTTCCACATATCAGACATACTTTAAGCCCAATAATATTCTGTATTTTTTTTACTCTGCAGAGGCACCAGTGGGTGAGGGTAAGTTATACAAAATATTTGTATTTGAATTGAACAAAATTTTATAATTTAAGTTTAATATATTTATTACAATTTTTACAAAGACGTGCATCTACACAAAACTGTGTACATTCATAGGCACAATTGAATAACCATGAGTGAACCTAATTTCCTACAGACGGTCTGATTTAATATTAAAATATTGGGAGTTTATTTCACATAAAACATTTCGCTGTAAAAGGTAGATGACGGTGGGATTAAAAATAGAGGTCAGGTACTTAAACTGTATGTAGTTTGTAATGATTTGTTCAATGTTAGTGACTCTTATCAACTTTCATTGTCACACGTAACGTTGACCAAAAATATCAATTATCTATAATAACGAAAATACTGCTACTTCAAAACATGCTGTCTTCAACAGACAACTCTGTGATTTAGATAAACAATTTTTTCCCATCCTTTGTTTGTCTTGATAAGTACTAGATAATTTTCAATTATGAATCATGACACAAAGATACTTTTGCAAACGTAAGACGTTGCGAGAAAAAAAACAGTTGCACAATACAGATTGCTTGTATTTCTGCTGGTTAGCAGAATTTATATTGGCATGTGCATTTCCGAACTATACAGAAGAGTTTATTGGATTTAAACTACATAAAATAATTGTTGCAAGTTGACAGGAGAAGAAAAAATACATTGTTAAACTATTTGTATTGTATAACTTTCCGTTACAGAACCGGTGGTAGAGGAGTCTGGTAAGTTCCATTGTTAATATTATGTTCCATTTACATTTGTTGGATGAATTCAATTAATAAAAACAACCGCCGCTCGATGTTGATGTTTTGATATGTATTCTTTATAACAAACTTATTTGAACTAATAAACACCCTTCTCAAGTGTGGAAACATAAAGTACAGCTAATATCTTAAATACGAACATTTAGAATTGTCATCAAATCTAAGTGTTGCCGCTGAAATTATTATTTCTTTATAATTATTTTGTTATACCCATAATCTACGTTGAAACAATCAACTGAGTACCTCGTGGACAATCGTTTACTATTTTCTTCTCGACAGATGTCAAGTCATCAACAAATGCTCCTAGACGGAGCTCGACTACCCCAAAGCCCCCTAAGCCAGGTAAGCAGACATTTGATTGTCTTTACATTGATAGAACGTATCGCAAATTGGTCAGTAAATTCATATTGTATTGAATAGGATTCAAACTGCCTATAGCTACACGGCAATCTCGGTGGTCTAGTTGGTAAGACACTGCTCTAGAATTATAAGGGTCGTGGGTTAGAATCCCCCCCGAGTAATATGCCTGGGATATTTGTTCATAGGACTCGGGAAATTATTGAGTTTACAGTGCTAACACACAATAGTATATGGGTAAAAACCACAATTAGTAAGTTCATATCATTACCTCTGCCATGGTCATACGCTACCTAACTGCAGAAAAGTTCAACAGCATAAATTACTAACATCTCCGGCGAATCATTCAATATATGCATTTGCGTTTGGGTTCCAAATGGGATCCCGAATGTGAAATATCCCGCCGGGAATCCTTTTTTTTTATTTTTTATTTTTTTTTTTTTTTTTTTGGGGGGGGGGGTTTCTATTAGCGATTATGTCAGCGACAATATTGTTTGTTAAGAATTGTTCGTGGATTTTCTTTGTTTGTAAAAACAATTGTTTTCAAGTTGAATACAATCTTGCAGAATCAGGTCACTTGATCGATACAGGCTTCATAAAAGTTTTGAAAAAAAAAATCGTTTTGTGTGTGTGTTTTTTTTTATGTAAATTTTCTTCCAGTTTAAAGCCATTATACACTTTCGGTAAACAGTATTGTCCAAGTCTCACACTTCGTGTATAACAAGTTATATATAAAATAACAAACCTGTGAAAATTTAGGCTCAATCGGTCATCGGAGTCGGGAGAAAATAACGGGAAAGCCCACTCTTCTCGCTATCGAGAATTGATATCGTTTTAATGTTTTCTCAAAAGGTAAAGCAATTCATGGAACAATATTTCAAGAGAAGTATTTCACCATTACCTTCTGTAAGCCCTGTGAACTTTTTTGGGGGGTGGTTCTGTCCCGAAAGTGTATAATGGCTGTAATACCTGTTAATATCAAACACACTTGGTTTGAGTTAATCTTAGAAACTGCTACAAACCACTTTCCATAATTTGTTTCGATTGACAGACACAGTTGCACCTAAAGTAACTTGCCCAGTAGATATGTCAGAGCAAATAGACGATGAAAGTAGTAGAAAGCGACTGGCGTGGGATGTCTCTGCCATCGATGACGTCGATGGAGACGTCGATGTCAAATGCAACCCGAGATCGGGTTCGAGGTTTAGAATTGGCACAAAAGATGTCCAATGCTATGCCGTTGATGGCGCTGGAAATAGAGGGGAGTGTGCGTTCGAGGTCAAAGTTGAAGGTAATACTCCTTATTCGTTTAACGTAAACATCGGTGGAGCTATATGATCGTTCACATTTAAAAGTAGACACGTATCATGACCAGCAAAACTGAACTAAATGCAGTGCACTTCAATTTTGACTTTCTTGTGACATTGAAGCCCTAAACCGTTTCTTCACTTTTGTTGTATTAAGTATCAACAAATATTCACTGCGATGCTTGCAAACATCACCTCGTCAGGTTTTAATTTTTATATTTTATTTTTTAATCACTTTTTTGTTGAAAGCCGTACAAAAATATGAAAAATTGCATTTATCAAAGAAGAGCATACAATGATATCAAGATAATAAAATAATCGGATTGGTCCAGAAACAACACTTTTTTACATAAGAAACGGGACGAGAGATGTAATAAAAAAAGATCCTCGACACAGGCCAGAAAACTTCGCAGAGAACTTCGTTAGGTTTGAGCACTTAGCACCATTCCTAATGCACTGGGGTAACATCTGCAATGAATAAGGCACAACTACAATGATTTATCTGTGTACATAAAGCGGCGCTTTTCGGAAGAGTAAGGACCCAGCATTAGACCCTTGGGAGTGCAGGCTACTGGACATAGCCATAAATAGTATTGATATAACAACTTATGCAGAGCCTAAAAGATCATGTATCAGCACTTCATAGTAGAGTCCGAACACTAACAGTTTTGTTCTCATTTGATTTGTTCTGACCCTCAGATACAACACCGCCGACCATCGATTGCAGTGTTGACATGGAAGACAACTATGTGACATCAGTAGATTCACAGACGATGCAAGTACCTTTTAGTCTTCCACGGGCCAAAGACAATTCGCGCGGAAACCCAAGCGTTGCGTGTTTTCCATCTTCTAACAGCGAATTCCCCCTTGGTACTTCCACGGTGAAGTGTACAGCTACTGACGAATCTGGAAACGAAGCGACATGCGACTTGGTAGTCGAGGTGAAAAGTAAGTGTCGTTTGAATACTTTCTACTTTAAAGCTCTTGATGGGTTGCAGAACTAGTTTGACAATGAAAGGCAAAACAAAAGCAAAATACTTTGTTTGCGCTTTTTGCTCGAAAATTGGGAGAGACGGTCGATCGTTTTTGATGTTGTTAAACAGAAAACAAAGTTTACATATACACAACATTGATTGCAGTGCCCTTTTTCCAACAGCCGTCGGTGTTAAGTAAAACAGTGAGATGTTTACTTAAACGCCCGATTGTATGTTCATCAGGCCTTATTGTTTGCACTTTTTACCTGTTCGGATAAGCAACGAAAACTTCACTCAAAAGGTCCGCAAAGGTTCACAATTACAGAACGCACACAGTCACATCGTTTCTTTTTCAGTCTACTAGTATACACATATTGACTGGCAACGAGGTAACTAATACGTCTGTTCCCACGAGGGACTTTAAGTGACCAGACGAGCGACCTATTTCCCGATCACTCACAGGCTCGAGGGGGAATAGACGTACACTAGTTACCGAATTATGCCTGTCAATATGTGTTTTATAACAAAGATCGGTTTTAAATGTCAAATAAGAACAGAAAAAAGGAGTTTTGTAGTTGTTGTTCACGGTTCAAGTCAAGAGAGGGTGCTATTACCGCGGGCACTATTTGCAAAGACTAGTGCCCGCTCTGGTACTATTCCCGCAAAACACGCGCGCGCGATCACTTGCCTATATTATTTCATCCCACGTGACCGTATTTCAGCCAACCAGAATACAGAACAAGCAAGAGGTGTGTTATAATATTTGTTAGTTCGTTACTTTCGTT
Source organism: Asterias amurensis (assembly GCF_032118995.1). Classification (NCBI taxonomy): domain Eukaryota; kingdom Metazoa; phylum Echinodermata; class Asteroidea; order Forcipulatida; family Asteriidae; genus Asterias; species Asterias amurensis. The sequence continues at coordinate 20,777,098 of NC_092654.1, forward strand.
CTATAATGAAGGCATGAACCATTGGAACATGAGGGACTTTTCAGAACAATACGCTAGAAAGATATTATATATGCCCGCCGTTAGCAAAACATCACAATGCCCTACGCAATAGATGCAATTATAACACACCTCTTGCCTGTTCTTTATTCTGGTTGGCTGAAACACGGTCACGTGGGATAAAGCCAAAGCTAGTAAAGACAAGGCATGCATGACCACTTATTAATTTACGCTTTGACATTCTCATGTAGATTCCTGTGAAAACAATCCTTGTGGACTACACGGAACTTGCGTAGTTGATGTGTTTGAACCTTCAGAATTCAACTGTGTATGCGTCGATGATTACGAAGGGGAATTATGCACAAGTAAGTTTCTACAAAGAGTCTGCGTTTCATCCTGTTTGCTTATAAAAGTGCATTCGGCTTTTTTAAAAGAAAGTATAAGTTTCCTGAGCAGTTGAAATATGAATGAAATTAATACACAAGAATCGAACATGCAATTCAGACCATCATAAACATTAAAGCCATTGGACCCTTTCGGTACAGAAAAAAAAAAAAAAAAAAAAAAGCTCACAGATTTACAAATAACTTACAGGGTTTACAGAAGGTAATGGTGAAAGACTTCTCTTGAAATATTAGTCCATGAAATGCTTTTTTGAGAAAACGGTAAAACAATATAAATTCTCGTTAGCGCGAACTACGGATTTATTTTAAACACATGTCATGACACGGCGAAACGCGCGGAAACAAGAGTGAGTTTTCCCGTTATTTTCTCCCGACTCCGATGACCGATTGAGCCTAAATTTTCACAGGTTTGTTGTTTTATATATAAGTTGTGATACACGAAGTGTGGGACTTGGACAATACTGTTTACCGAAAGTGTATAATGGCTTTAATACAGACCTATCTAAAGTTTCCTTATACTTGACAAACTAAAGCAAAACAATGTTTATACTTTGCAGAGGCACCAAAGGTTGATGAGGGTAAGTTGAACATCAATGATTATCAATTTAAAAATGTTTTTATAAATTGTGTACAAAGACGTATGTGCGGCACCATAATGTAGCCCGTACATTTAGGCCCGGGCTACATTTAGGTACATGTTTGGGGCTACATTTAGGTCAGGCTACATTAAGGGCTCGGGCTACATTATGGTGCCGCACAGACGTACTTTTAAAAAAGTATGTAAATTTCTAGGCACACCTGAATTAACCATCAACGAACACCACAGCTGTCAGATAGAGACCATTTGATTAACATATGAATATATTTTGGGGTTCTTTTACAGTGGTTAGAAATGTTTCGCTTTAGAAAGTTTATCACGATTGGATTTAAAATATCAGCAATTTCTTAATTAATTTGTTTTACTTATATAATTGTTCTATTTTGCAGAGGAATATTTTTTTGAGGAAGGTATGTTTTTGAGCAAATATTGCTCTGAATAACTGCAAGATCTTATGTCTTTTTAAGATATCGATTCCGAATAAAAACAATTCTCCCCTAACCTTACAAATTGCCCAAAGTGTTTTTGGATTTGACCGTAATTTCGGGGTATTGAGGGACTTTTGTATTGTGCATGGGTGGACATGTTGATAATGTTTGCAAAAAAAATACTATTATTACTCTTCGTCTACGCTTTTGTTATAACTTTGACTTGATGGCAGAAATTCTGCTCTGGTATGGACTCCCAGATTAAGATCTGGCTTCGTGAACAAAACACTGATGCTCGCTCCGTTTATTGCTTGCTTCGTTCTTACAATATTACACAAGAACTAATGAAACTGCATTGGCTTCCAGTTAAGTTTCGGGAAGTTTTTAAAATTATTTTGCTTACTTTTCAAATAATTTCAAATTGTATTATTTGACCTTGCTCAACATAACCCCCCCCCCCCCCCCGCCCATTTGGACTTAACTTTTAACAGTTTTTCTTGCTCGCAAAATTTTTAAAGAGGTTCCTCCTTTTTGTTATGGTCAAAGATCATTTTCTTACGCTCCATATTTATTTTGAATAGTTTTCCTTTGCATATTCGCCAGAATAGCTCTTGACACTGTTTAAAGTCCCTGTAAAAACTAATTTGTTCGAAGCTGCTTACTAGCAATCTGCCTACTTGTAATTGTGACGTTCACAAATTCGGTATTGATTTTTCTCTTTAAATGCGCTTAGAGGCTTTCATAATAGGCGCTTTACATATTTACCTAAAAGCAAGTTTTCACCCTGGAAGCAAATACAATTGGCCCAATGGCACCAATGGCAATAAAACAATTTATTCACTTAAACAGTGCGGAAAAAACCTTCATTCAAAACATACTGACTTCAATCAAATCCAATACGAAATGGCTGACCAAATAATTCATCAGTAAACAGATGTTTATGCAAATTTGTTTGTATTTATAATGCAGAATAACTTTGTACCATCATTTAAACTGGCAAATGTATTATCAAGACAAAAATATAATATTTAACCATTTGTATTTTGTAAATCTTTCGTTCTAGAACCGGTGGTCGAGGAATCAGGTAAGTGATTAACAATGTGTTTTCCTTAATGTTGGCTCAATGAATTCAAACAACAACTGCTGGATACAACATTCTTAACCAAGTTTTCTTATATACTAACTCCTCTTAGCTAAATATATTTCTCCGGTATGAATAAGTAAACTTGTATTCTGTTCTACCGTATCTTTAAAACGAACTTGAATTTGTCTTTTGATAGTATTTTATATTTATTATTTGATATGTAAAGTGTAAGTTGAAATATACAAGTTTTTACCTCGTGGACAATCTGTTACTTTTTTGTTCTCTTACATAGATGTCAAATCATCCACCGAAGCTCCTGGACGGAGCTCGACTACCCCTAAGCCCCCTAAGCCAGGTAAGCATGCACAAATTCAATTGTCTTTCCAGTGATAAAACTGATCGCAAATAGGTTATTAAGTTTATAGTATGGTCATTCGGTATTTCATAATAATGATAATAATAACAATAATAATAAAAATAATAATAGTTATAATAATAATAAGACTTGTAATGCACACGTATCCCCCCTTATGGGTGTTCAAGGTGCAGAATAAAATAATTTAAAAAAAAGGACAAAATTAGTCTTTGAAAATCTGAAACATAAGAAAAGTTTTGAGAAGAGATTTGAATGTTGTGGTACAAAGACCTATGATTAAGTGGTAGAGAGTTCCAGATGCCTGGCGCAGCTGAAGAAAAAGACATGTCTCCCCATGAGTGTCGAGACTTGGGTTCAATGAGAAGAAGCATGGAACTTGATCGAAGATTTCTTGATGGAAATATAGTGGGGAGCTCAGAAATATAGTGGGGAGCCTTGCCATTAAGTGCTTTGTGGACAATGAGCACTAGCTTGAAGATAATTCGTTGATAAAGATTTGTCACATGAACGTCAACAAAATTGTGTTGTTTATAACGTGACCACTTTGGGCATATTGCATGTAGCATGATGACGTCATCAAGCTTAAAGCGACGTGTTAACATTCAACAATGCGTGATCAAGTTGATACATTAGTTGAAGCCGGGATGTGTATTCACATTCACAAGGTTCTGGTTTAGAGGGCTTGTCACGTGACGTGACGTCGCGTGGTGCATTCTAAAGGGTCTACAGGGGAAACGATTGAGCTATATCTCATGTAGATTGTTGTCCCTTTGTTTACTTCACTTACATGTTCTGCTTCATAGTTATAATTACATTGTTTAACCATGGTTAAACCTTTGTGTAGTTATCTACAGTTGTGGTATGTATTTATTTATTCGTCTATTTAGTGCTGTATTCCTGTTTTGTTCTGTAATCTTGTAACGGGCACATCCGCCACAAGCCTCGGCTTTTAGGATGATGCCTCCATGTGATGTGAATGTGGAAATAAATGTCTTATTGATTGATTGATTGATATATCTTATGTGTGCATGGCTGAATGTAAATCTTAAAAAAGGTCCTGTTTGACTAATGTCATAAAGTATCACAATGAGTCACCCCGATAAATCTGGAGTTTCTAAACGAGCCCGCACCTTTTCTTTTTACATTTGATGATGGTATAATTATGTGCACCTCTAGCTTTTATTGTTGTTGTTTTGATGTTGTTTATCCGCATAGCAGGCATTTGTATAGCGCTCTTTTATGGGGTACCAAAACACTTTACAAGAAACAGAACAACAAGCAAATAAATAATGGCACTAATAAAGGGAAAACCGTGCAAACGTAGCATAAAAACAAAGGCTGCGTTATTTTGCCATTTTGCTAGTCATTATACTAAAACTTGAACTGATCAAATACCAACGACGTCATGCATTACGTGGCGTCATCTTGCATGTGAACATTTTAAGGACTCAAGCCGGTAAATGTAACATACACAAATTCGAGGTCCTGTCGTAGTGAAGCCATCAAGGGTGTGACATGACTTTGCCTTAAAGGTGCACTTTTGTAAAAATCTATACATACAGAAAACCCGGCTAGATCGACCTGAAACCTTGCCTGTACTATGCATATGAAAGGTCGCAACACAAAATATCAAGTTCCTTCGTCGCCTTAAAGGAGCAGTTGAATATTATCTTCATTGACAGGGACAAAATCATGATGATGGTGAAACTTTGCATGTTTTCAAGACGGAATGAGCAACTTTCAAAATTGAAGTTGTCGTGTAAAAATGACAGTCGAAGTTTGAGAAGAGTGCATGCTCCTTTCTTACGGGTGCCAAACACTCAAACCCGTCTTTAACTTGATTTAATTCGATTGCATTTGATTTCATTTGAATTCTAATTTAGATGTTGATGAAGGGGAGACTTTTACAACTTCAGGAGATTCTTCACAGGAGATCAAGAGGACTTTGGATACGAAAGTAATCAGTGCCTTTGAAATATCTCCATTCGACGATAAGGTATCAAAAGAGTTCCAAATCGGTTGTGAAATCGGCGAGTTCAAACTTGGTAAGATTATTATATTGCAACGTTGTTTAGGTGACAAAAAACCGTAACTATGTCCAAATTCACTTCATCTGATTTCAATGTAAACCAAGTAACTTTGATAAGATCGAGGGCCAAAACGGAAGCTACGGAAGAAAGAAAGTATAGTATCAAAAGAGTTTGTTTCATTTATTAGTGTTGTTTTCTTGTATCTATTAGATGTCAATAGTGAAACCTTTTCACTCAAAAACGGCAAAGGCGAAGTGGTGGACTCTGAGACCACGCCTGATACTTCAGGTCGTCTCAAGTTCTCAATTGAAATTACCGAGTCAGCTTTCATAATTAGCTACATCTTGGACCAAGACTTCACTACCCTTATCGAATACTCGCCTCCTGGAAGGGAGGATGGCAAGGAATTGAACTGCAAGGCTTTCACCGTTAAGAACGTGGATAAGCGTCGTCAGCGAGGTTGTCAGATTAAATACACCAAGATCAGTAAGTGTCATTTTTTATTCTCAAACAAAACCCTAAACAAATATTAAAGTGTGTTTACTTATTGAATAAACCAGAGCATATCAGTGTAAATGATGGTTGTTCTTGACTAAATTGTTTAATCAAATCTTCTGCAATTTCTTTTAGCTCAACACAAATGGAGGAGCTACCATAGTAAGTATATTCTACAGTTCGTGTGATGTTAGCCTTTTTGTTGTAGTTTAAGCTTCACGCTTAGTGTAAACACTTTATTTTACATCATTGTTGTAGCTCAGTAACAATCCAATTTGTTCAGAGAAAAAAATAACCACACGGAACGAATTCAAAACAGTAAATTGACATGCCTGCAGCCGATTTCACGAAATTTTACGCAACTGCGTAAGTCCACTTGCGCAACGTTTATGGCGCGTGCGTTGCGTAAGTGGACATACGCAGTTGCGTAAAGTTTCGTGAAATCGGCCCCTGGACATGTAAGCGAATTTAAAATGTGTGACCAGTGGACACTACTCCAGCATCTTCACACCTTTCTTAGCTGGACTACAATTACTTTGTATTGTAAATAATTTAGTTTTAGTGAATTTATTTTTTTGTTTTGTATTATAATTATTTGTTTTTTAGTTTTGTAGTTAATTTTACGTGGGATAACTTATACTTCATGTACTTGTTGTGGCTGTGGTTGGTGTTGAGGTTATATCAAAACTATTGTTTTTGATGTGTTGTTGTCGTTCATGGCGAGGCTGTGGATGTTTCAACCACTTTCAAACACTTTCAATTTACTTTAGGGAAACCGAGACGAACAAGGACTCGAAACATCAAGAAGGGAGGTAACAACCGTGTTTTACTTGTTTTTTCTGGTTGTGGTTGCGGTTGCGGTTGCGGTCGTGGTTGTGGTTGTGGTTGTGGTTGTAGTTGTGGTTGTGGTTGTGGCTGTGGCTGTGGATGTGGTTATGGTATTTGAGTTCAACCGTTCTTCTTACAGATTTTGTATTTTTACTTTACAGAAACGTACGTTCGTAAAACCAGCGATGAAAAGACCAGGCAGAGACGACGTAATGCATTTGTAACAAATTTAGTATTTTTGTAGTGTATTCATTATTTTTGTAGTAGGCAAAATTAATTCACATTTATTGTAATAGGGGGTTTTTTTCAAAGAAAGTGACACTTGTCAGCAAGGGGGCGAGAAATACTATGTTGTGGTTGTGGCGAGTTTGCTTCGTGGTCGGATGTTGGTATACAATTAACTGCCTATTGGGTCTACCAGCCTTGTCAACTGAATTACGGCTTGTTTATATTTGGGGAATCCGACGTCCAAATTGCCAAATGCACTTCACGTTTGCTTGGGCAGTCTTCGTTTAACTTGTTTTCCTGTGCTTAGCAACAATGAATTATCCTAACTTAGTTTTCTCTATCGTTGTCTTTTAGCGAGAAAGGACCCAACAAAGACGCGGACAATCGAGAAGGGAGGTAAACTTCAGGCTTGTGTTCTTGTCGTTTAATTATCTTTCAACAGTTATACTCCATGATTTTAACAAAGCTGCAGTGGTATTCATGCAGTGTGGAAAGTAGCTAGAAATGAATGTGTAACTGTAACATTGGATTTTCGAAAAGTTATCAAGAAGTATTGGATGATAATCAATATCCCTTTGGTGAACAATACTATCAAATATAAGTTCAAACATTACATTTTAAAATGTTACTTAATTAGTGAAAAGAGTTTGTTTAAATACGATAAACATTTATTTGCAGTGAGTGAACGCAAGAAAAGTAGCAGTGGATCGAATTCAGGTAGGTTCCTAACGATTGCGGTTCAGTGTCAAAAGACTTGTATGATTTTAATAACATTCCAATGATAAAGGCTCGTGACCTGAATGGTTCTAATATCGACTGGTGAAATAAAATATCATCTAATTCTGGAATGCATTTAACGGGTCTAGAACACAAAACACAATGTGCACAGATTTACATTTAACTTACACAAACAAAGGATAACGATAATATAGAAAGCTTTCCCTCAAATATTAATTACTTCGGTGCTGTATTTTTTTAATTTTTTTTTAATAAACGAACACTATTTAAGCATTCTAAACGTGTTTTTGTAACATTGTTTTACTCAACTCTCAAAAACTACAGCAGCCCAGCAACTAATAATTTACGGTACGCTTTATACTATCATTACCTTCAAACGGTGTAAGTTCAATGTAAATCTGTAAATATTGGCCTTTTTTAAGTGTTGCACAAAGTACCCAAATAGTATTTAAAGTGAGTCTGATTTATTCAGTAGTTCGACCGAGTTGTATTTTACATTCGAGTGAGACCATTTAAAAACAGTTGTTAACTTAACGTTTTAAATCACTGAATCATCTTTTCTTGTGACAGGGTCAAGTTCTGAAGAGAATAAAGCCATATCTGTTGGAGGTAGGTCATTTATTTGTATTGTACAAAAAAAACAGTTATGAGTTTATTGATACAGTGTGACAAGTAGCTAAATTAACTACTGTTATATGCAACTTTAATAAAGACTTACTTGTAGACCAATCCTATGTTCCCTTTTTCTTATTTTGCATCTTTATTATTAGTATTACTTAAACGCTGCCTTGACAAAAACATTTGCTAAACTTCAGGCTTATGTTCTTTTCTTCTTTTTTCAACAATTATACTCCATGGTTTATACAATGCTGCAACCAATTTAATGTAGTTTGATAACTTAATTACCTTAAACTGTTTGCAACTTCATGAATGATTTGATTAGACCGATCTCAACTTCCCTTTTTCAAATTTGCGTCTGCATCTAAAAGGGCGTGTTTGAATCCCTTTTTATGGACTTTCGATAAAACGCTCTCTGGACAAAAACATCTACTGAAATAAGAAACGGTTCTGGTCAACATGTATAAGACAAAAATACTGGTCCATTCAAAATTTCCGTTTTATTATTTTGAAGCAAATGTGTGTTGTTTGAATTGGATTCTCGAAAAGAAGTATAAATTGTTGTTGTCTTCAAAATCCTTTTAAAAAGTCAAGTCGAAACGTTGACAAAATTGGAGCATGTACGTTGTCCTTTATAGTCAGAATTAAGCCAGTTAGTTTATCGTGCCAACCACGTTGTAACCCTAAACTATATACATGTGACCGGTAATACGAATAACTCCTACAATTAAAACTTATTTTCCAAACATTATTGAAACAAACGGGTGCTTAAAAAAATATCAAATATTTGTTTGCAAAGTTTTGCATTTAGTCGGTTGTATTTCTTTGCTATTGTTCATGGGGTTGGTGCTGCTGCTGCTGCTATTTCCCTAATACATGTAGTAAAGTTATTATGTTATTTTACATGTTATGTTATTTATATGTTGTTATATGTTATTTACGACGACGTAATGCATTTGTATCTTATATGATATTATATTGTCTGCATAGTTTATCGTTTGTTATTGGGATACAAAAATTACATGTTAGGGGTCGGGAGGGGGCGAGAAAGGCTATGTTGTGGCTGTGGCGAGTTGCCCGAGGCAGTGAGCCGAGTTTGCTTCGTGGTCGGATGTTGGTATACAGTTAACTGCCTATTGGGTCTACCTGCCTTGTCAATTGATTTACGGCTTGTTTATATTCGGGGATTCCGACGTATTGATGCAGTGTGACAATTATAGCTGTATCAAATATTAGTTTGCAAAGTTTCGCATTATGCCGGTACCAAAGCTTACTGTAGGTTGTGTTTCAATGTTAATTGTCCTTAAAGTAATATATGTTATTGTTTTACTTTACAGATACACAGGTTCTTCCAACCAACGGTCAAACGAGCGGCCAGAGACGACGACGTAATGCATTTGTATCTTATTTAGTTTTATTTTGTCTGCATAATTTATCGTTTTTATGGGAGAAGTATTTAACATGTCGGGTGAGGGGGTTCGAGAAAGGCTAGTTGTGGTTGTGGCGAGTTGCCCGGGGCCAGGGGCCGAGTTTCCTTCGTTGTCGGATGTTGGTACACTTAACTGCCCAGTGGTCTATTTGCCGTGTAAGTTGATGTACGCTTGTTTATTTGGGAAGCGGCATCCTTGGTTCGAGTCGACGTCTACAGTGCAAACAAAAAATACTTGAAAAGTCATTGTTTTCTTGTAACTAGATGGAAAACGAATTCTTCCAACCTATCGTTTTCTATATCTTTATCTTTTAGCGAGAACGGACCGAACAAAGACGCGGACAATCGAGAAGGGAGGTAAACTTCAGGCTTGTGTTCTTTTCGTTTAATTATCTTTCAACAATTATACTGCATGGTTTTTACAAAGCTGCAGTGGTTTTGATGCAGTGTGGAAAGTAGCTAGAAATGAATGTGTAACTGTAACATTGGATTTTCGAAAAGTTATCAATAAGTATTGGATGATAATCAACATCCCTTTGAATTACAATACTATCAAATATAAGTTCAAATATTACATTTCAAAATGTTACTTAATTAATGAAAAGAATTTGTTTAAATACGATAAACATTTATTTGCAGTGAGTGAACGCAAGAAAAGTAGCAGTGGATCGAGTTCAGGTAGGTTCCTAACGATTGCGGTTCCATGTCAAAAGACTAGTAAGATTTTAATAACATTCCAATGATAAAGGCTCGTGACCTGAATGGTTCTAATATCGACTGGTAAAATAAAAAATATCATCTAATTCTGGAATGCATTTACAGGGTCTAGGACACAAAACACAATGTCCACAGATTTACATTTAACTCACATAAATAAAAGATAACGATAATAGAAAGCTTTCCCTCAAATATTAATTACTTAGGTGCTGTATTTTTTTTTTTTTTTTTTATTTTTTATTTTTTATAAACGAAAACTATTTTAGCATTCTAAATGTAATTATGTAACATTGTTTTACTCAACTCTAAAACACTACAGCACCCCAGCAACTAATAATTTACGGTACGCTTTATACTATCAATACCTTCAAACGGTGTAGGTTCTATGTAAATCTGTGGATATTGGCCTTTTTTAAGTGTTGCACAAAGTACCCAAATAGTATTTAAAGTGAGTCTGAATTATTCAGTAGTTCGACCGAGTTGTATTTTACATTCGAATGAGACCATTTAAAAACAGTTGTTAACTTTACGTTTTAAATCACTGAATCATCTTTTCTTGTGACAGGGTCAAGTTCTGAAGAGAATAAAGCCATATCTGTTGGAGGTAGGTCATTTATTTGTATTGTACAAAAAAAAACAGTTATGAGTTTATTGATACAGTGTGACAAGTAGCTAAATTAACTACTGTTATATGCAACTTAAATAAAGACTTACTTGTAGACCAATCATATGTTCCCTTTTTCTTATTTTAAAATATAATAATTAACCATTTGTATTTTGTAAATCTTTCGTTCTAGAACCGGTGGTAGAGGAAACCGGTAAGTGATTAACAATGTGTTTTCCTTAATGTTGGCTCAATGAATTCAAACAACACCTGCTGGATACAACATTCTTAACCAAGTTTTCTTATATACTAACTCCTCTTAGCTAAATATATTTCTCCGGTATGAATAAGTAAACTTGTATTCTGTTCTACCGTATGTTTAAAACGAACTTGAATTTGTCTTTTGATAGTATTTTATATTTATTATTTGATATGTAAAGTTTTATATTTATTATTTGATATGTAAAGTGTAAGTTGAAATATACAAGTTTTTACCTTGTGGACAATCTGTTACTTTTTTGTTCTCTTACATAGATGTCAAATCATCCACCGAAGCTCCTGGACGGAGCTCGACTACCCCTAAGCCCCCTAAGCCAGGTAAGCATGCACAAATTCAATTGTCTTTCCAGTGATAAAACTGATCGCAAATAGGTTATTAAGTTTATAGTATGGTCATTCGGTATTTCATAATAATGATAATAATAATAACTAGACATTAAGCTGTTCCGTGGTATTTTGCTTGGATTATTTGCTAAAATGACCAAGGAGTATATAACTGCAAAACAAGTTGGACAAATGGGTGACGGACGCCCAGGGAGTCTGTAACTGAAAAAAAATTGAAAATCGGTTGTGTAGTTCTTGAGATATGGTCCCACAACCGGTTGACCCGGAAGTGGAGGTCAACTTGAGGTCACGTTTTTTCAAAATTAATCTCCAACCCCTAACGAGTCTATAACTACAGTTTAAAAATTGGCCGTGTAGTTCATGAGATATGATGCTGCAAAGATTTCCTAATTAAATATGCAAATGAGGGTCATGTGGTTAATTTAATAAATAATATTAATATTTTTTACAATTGACTCCTTGCACGCGCGTCCACGCGGCGATTGATGCCAAGCTACCCATATTGTTTCTAGCATGGTTGCCGCGCAAAGCGCTGCATCCCGCTAGTGTTTATTAGATATTGTAAGTTGTCAGTAGAGGGCGGTATATAAGATGAGTGGTCTACTCTACATACAAACAACATCTCCTTTTTACTAGTCAAACCTTCAGTTGAAATGTTTATCACAAGAAGTTCAATTAAAAAGTTAAATAAATGTAAACAACTAATATTTGACTCAGGATTTTGATTTGTTGGTTTCTTGAGTTCATGTCAGTATTTTTATAGTCCAAATTGTCAGGTGACAAACTACTTAAGGATAAAATCCTTGTATTTGGTCGGTGGTTAGATGTTTGATCTAGAACGAGTGGATTTCACTGAACTCTTTAACCACCAAACTCTGCGCTTACGATCACCATTTTTGGCTTACTGTGCAAGCGCGGAATACAAAGTGCGACCTTGGAAGCACACAAACAAAAGAAATCCCTGCTAATTAGTAGTCTATTTCGCTTGACGTAAGCGCAGAATTCACTGCTTCTGCTAAGCACTGAATCTTCGCTTCCAGAGCAGAGCATTGGGCCCATTCGCACAGGATTGTTCATTATGCAAGTTCCCATCATGATAGGCCTGGGTGACAAGTGAAATTATTATTATTATTATATTATTAATACTCGACTAGTCACACCTCAAACCCAACTACGAAGCTTGTCGAGATAAATTACGGATTCTCAAGATTTGTGCCGCAATGTGCTGCAAGCGCAACATTAATTATGTTGCGATTAGTAGTAAGCAACACAACTGTTTTACCAAACAGGTAGGCGGGACTAGTTTTTTAGTCAACGTGTGGGCACGATTATAATGGATCGTAGAGAAAAACAGTAGTCGCGACTCTAATAATAGAGAGGTTTCGCAAGTGTACAGATAAACATACAGATACTGATACGTCAACACTTTGTGTGTTCACGTGACGCGTATCCGTTGTATTTTTGTCCCAGATCAAAAATATTTCCCACGGAATAGCTTTCACATCGTGCTTGATATAGATAGAATTTGTTTAGTCATTTGCAAGCAAAAAGATGAGAAAATGTAGTGTATAAAACACAGGGGTCTCTAATCGGTCATGTATGTCAGAAAAACACTCATGATAAATGCGAGCGCACTCAAGTGAAACATACCTATACTTTGCGAAACAAAATTCAACACGTGGCTGATGTGAACGGTTACGGTTATCATATCCGTATCTGTATCTGTATCCACACGCTAATAATTTGTAGTCGCGACTTTAACACTTAAGCACACTAGTCGCCCCGGCCTACTTTTGCACAAGTAATTATAAAGCACGGTTGTCCTGTGAATGCAAATCAAATTTTTAAGTCACTGTTTTTGTAGTGACAGTTTCACAGGAATTGAGCACAATTAGTCAACTGTAGTAAATTTTTTGATGCGAATTGTGACACTCAAGAACACATTCCCTGCTAAGCTGTTAAATACGCTTAGCGTAAGCACAATTCCCTGATTACGTAAGCGCTAAGTTTCTTCCTTTAAAAAGTCATTGGCACAGGATCAGACCAAACTACATAGCTTTTAAAACACAAAAAGCAGCTAAACACAGCAAATACCATTTTTCATTTTGTACAAGTCGTGAATCCAGGTATTTTGCTTAATTTCTGCATTTTTATAAAGCAAAATGTTTTGCCTATTTATTGTAAGCAGTTCATAAAAATGACCCACTCAACCACAAGAGAAACGTCAGCATAATAAAATCGCTGCTTTTGTATTCCTGCCAAAGAGTTTTTGTATGTCATGGTATAATTTCCGAAAAGAAAGCGAAATACTTGAATTAGTTTAGGCAAATGGTCCCCGGCGCAAACAATGTGACTTCACCAGTAAATTATTCCAAATCCAAGGCGTTCTGTTTTCGTCGTCCACGCTCGTCGCCTGAAACAAACCCGGTCAACTCGGTCCCAAACCAACTCGGTCCCAGTCATACGTTGACAGTTTTTTCACTCATTTCTCAAAAACGAACCCGGTCAACTCGGTCCCAAACCAACTCGGTCCCAGTCATACGTTGACAATTTTTTCACTAATTTCTCAAAAACTACAACACCACAGCAGTTAATATTTTAAGGGAAGCTTTCAACTGTCATTATCTTCAAACTGTTTAAGTTTAGTGTAATTCTGTGGACACCATGGTATGCCGTCGTCGTCAAAAACCCCTATTTATATACGCACGTTCGTTAAACGAAAACCCTACACATTCGTGTGCAAAGTATATTGGTCCAGAACTCGGTTAGGAAACGAATAAAAAGAGTTTTCGCTGTGGTCCAGAACGTAAGTAGAAAAACAAGAAAAGGAGACTTGAGTAGACTCCTCTCAAGAAGTCACAGCTCACGATAGGTACATACTGAATTGCATTAACCATAGAGAATGTTTAACAATAACATGGAAGCGACTGCATCCAGTTATGTTCAAATGCGTAGACTCATCTCAAGAAGTCACAACTCATGATAGGTACATACTGTATGGCATTTACCAAAGAGAAAATTTAACAATAACATGAAGCGACTGCATCCAGTTATATTCAAATGAAGATTACGTGGTTAATTAATTAAACTTTTAATTTTTTTTTACATTTTGAGTAAAGCTTATGTTCTAAGCTACAATTTGGTATAATAAACTCACTCTTTCGTATTATGGTTTAGGAGATTAGGCTTAAAGAAAACACGTATACAAATGCAATGGGGTTTTGGCGAGAAACAAAGAATAATAATAATAAAAATAATAAAAATCTCGACGAAAACAATAGCTGTTCCGACTGGATCGGAACAGCTAATAATAAAAATAATAATAGTTATAATAATAATAAGACTTGTAATGCACACGTATCCCCCCTTATGGGTGTTCAAGGTGCAGTATAAAAAAAAATTAAAAAGGACAAAATTAGTCTTTGAAAATCTGAAACATAAGAAAAGCTTTGAGAAGAGATTTGAATGTTGTGGTACAAAGACCTATGATTAAGTGGTAGAGAGTTCCAGATGCGTGGCGCAGCTGAAGAAAAAGACATGTCTCCCCATGAGTGTCGAGACTTGGGTAAAATGAGAAGAAGCATGGAATTTGATCGAAGATTTCTTGATGGAGTGTAAACTTGAAAAAGCTCAGAAATATAGTGGGGAGCCTTGCCATTAAGTGCTTTGTGGACAATGAGCACTAGCTTGAAGATAATTCGTTGATAAAGATTTGTCACATGAACGTGAACGTCAACAAAATTGTGTTGTTTCTAACGTGACCACTTTGGGCATATTGCATGTAGCACGATGACGTCAACAAGCTTAAAGCGACGTGTTTACATTCAACAATGCGTGATCAAGTTGATACGTTAATTGAAGTCGGGATGTGTATTCACATTCACAAGGTTCTGCTTGAGAGGGCTTGTCAAACGTCACGTGACGTCGCGTGGTGCAATCGAAAGGGTCTAAAGGGGAAACGATTGAGCTATATCTCATGTACATATATCATATGTGTGCATGGCTGAATGTAAATTTTCAAAAAATTAAGGTCCTGTTTGACTAATGTCATCAAATATCACAATGAGTCACCCCGATAAATCTGGAGTTTCTAAACGAGCCCGCACCGTTTATTTTAAACTTGATAATAGTAATATAATTATGTGTACCTCTAGATTTTATTGTTGTAGTTTTTATGTTGTTTATCCGCATAGCAGGCATTTGTATAGCGCTCTTTTATGGGGTACCAAAACACAAGAAACAGAACAACATGCAAATAAATAATGGCACTAATAAAGGGAAAACCGTGCAAACGTAGCATAAAAACAAAGGCTGCGTTATTTTGCCATTTTGCTAGTCATTTTACTAAAACTTGAACTGATCAAATACCAACGACGTCATGCATTACGTGGCGTCATCTTGCAGGTGAACATTTTAAGGACTCAAGCCGGTAAATGTAACATCCACAAATTCGAGGTCCTGTCGTAGTGAAGCCATCAAGGGTGTGACATGACTTTGCCTTAAAGGTGCACTTTTGTAAAAATCTATACATACAGAAAACCCGGCTAGATCGACCTGAAACCTTGCCTGTACTATGCATATGAGAGGTCGCAACACAAAATATCAAGTTCCGTCGTCGCCTGAAAAAGCAGTTGAATATTATCTTCATTGACAGGGACAAAATCATGATGATGGTGGAACTTTGCATGTTTTCAAGACGGAATGTGCAACTTCCAAAATTGAAGTCGTCGTGTAAAAATTACAGTCGAAGTTTGAGAAGAGTGCATGCTCCTTTCTAACGGGTGCCAAACCCTCAAACCCGTCTTTAACTTGATTTAATTCGATTTCATTTGATTTCATTTGAATTCTAATTAAGATGTTGATGAAGGGGAGACTTTTACAACTTCAGGAGGTTCTTCACAGGAGATCAAGAGGACTTTGGATACGAAAGTAATCAGTGCCTTTGAAATATCTCCATTCGACGATAAGGTATCAAAGGAGTTCCAAATCGGTTGTGAAATCGGCGAGTTCAAACTTGGTAAGATTAATGAGTTGCAACGTTGTTTAGGTGACAAAAAAACCGTAACTATGTCCAAATTCACTTCATCTGATTTCAATGTAATCCAAGTAACTCTGATAAGATCGAGGGCCAAAACGGAAGCTACGGAAGAAAGAAAGTATCATTAGTGTTGTTTTCTTTTATCTATAAGATGTCAACAGTGAAACATTTACACTCAAAAACGGCAAAGGCGAAGTGGTGGACTCTGAGACCACGCCTGATACTTCAGGTCGTCTCAAGTTCTCAATTGAAGTTACCGAGTCAGCTTTCATAATTAGCTACATCTTGGACCAAGACTTCACTACCCTTATCGAATACTCGCCTCCTGGAAGGGAGGATGGCAAAGAATTAAACTGCAAGGCTTTCACCGTTAAGAACGTGGATAAGCGTCGTCAGCGAGGTTGTCAGATTAAATACACCAAGATCAGTAAGTGTCATTTTTCATTCTCAAACAAAACACTAAACAAATATAAAAGTGTGTTTACTTATTTAATCAACCAGAGCATATCAGTGTAAATGATGGTTGTTCTTGACTAAATTGTTTAATCAAACCTTCTGCAATTTCTTTTAGCTCAACACAAATGGAGGAGCTACCATAGTAAGTATATTCTACAGTTCGTGTGATGTTAGCCTTTTTGTTGTAGTTTAAGCTTCACGCTTAGTGTAAACACTTTATTTTACATCATTGTTGTAGCTCAGTAACAATCCAATTTATTCAGAGAAAAAAATAACCACACGGAACGAATTCAAAACAGTAAATTGACATGCCTGCAGCCGATTTCACGAAATTATACGCAACTGCGTAAGTCCACTTGCGCAACGTTTATGGCGCGTGCGTTGCGTAAGTGGACTTACGCAGTTGCGTAAAGTTTCGTGAAATCGGCCCCTGGACATGTAAGCGAATTTTAAATGTGTGACCAGTGGACACTACTCCAGCATCTTCACACCTTTCTTAGCTGGACTACAATTACTTTGTATTGTAAATAATTTAGTTTTAGTGAATTTATTTTTTTGTTTTGTATTATAATTATTTGTTTTCTAGTTTTGTAGTTAATTTTACGTGGGATAACTTATACTTCATGTACTTTTTTTGGCTGTGGTTGGTGTTGAGGTTATATCAAAACTATTGTTTTTGATGTGTTGTTGTCGTTCATGGCGAGGCTGTGGATGTTTTATTCGTTGTGGTCGTTATTGTGGTTTTGGATTGGTTATTTTGTGGTTGTGGCTCTGGATATCGGTCATTAAGTTTTAAACAAGTTGTTTATTTGTATTATAACAATAACACTTTCAATTTACTTTAGGGAAACCGAGACGAACAAGGACTCGAAACATCGAGAAGGGAGGTAACAACCGTGTTTTGCTTGTTTTTCTGGTTGTGGTTGCGGTTGCGGTTGCGGTCGTGGTTGTGGTTGTGGTTGTGGTTGTGGTTGTGGTTGTGGTTGTGGTTGTGGTTGTGGTTGTGGTGTGGTTGTAGTTCTGATTGTGGTTGTTGTTGTGGCTGTGGTTGTGGTTGTGGTTGTGGTTGTGGTTGTGGTTGTGGTTGTGGTTGTGGTTGTTGTGATTGTGGTTGTGGTTGTGGTTGTGGTTGTGGTTGTGGTTGTGGTTGTGGTTGTGGTTGTGGTTGTGGTTGTGGTTGTGGTTGTGGTTGTGGTTGTGGTTGTGGTTGTGGTTGTGGTTGTGGTTGTGGTTGTGGTTGTGGTTGTAGTTGTGGTTGCGGTTGCGGTCGCGGTCGTGGTTGTGGTTGTGGTTGTGGTTGTGGCTGTGGCTGTGGATGTGGTTATGGTATTTGAGTTCAACCGTTCTTCTTTCAGATTTTGTATTTTTACTTTACATGAACGTACGTTCGTAAAACCAGCGATGAAAAGACCAGGCAGAGACGACGTAATGCATTTGTAACAAATTTAGTATTTTTGTAGTGTATTCATTATTTTTGTAGTAGGCAAAATTAATTCACATTTATTGTAATAGGGGTTTTTTTTTCAAAGAAAGTGACACTTGTCAGCAAGGGGGCGAGACATACTGTGTTGTGGTTGTGGCGAGTTTGCTTCGTGGTCGGATGTTGGTATACAATTAACTGCCTATTGCGTCTACCTGCCTTGTCAACTGAATTACGGCTTGTTTATATTTGGGAATCACGTTTGCTTGGGCAATCTTCGTTTAACTTGTTTTCCTGTGCTTAGCGAAAGGAATTATCCTAACTTAGTTTTCCCTATCGTTGTCTTTTAGCGAGAAAGGACCCAACAAAGACGCGGACAATCGAGAAGGGAGGTAAACTTCAGGCTTGTGTTCTTTTCGTTTAATTATCTTTCAACAGTTATACTCCATGATTTTTACAAAGCTGCAGTGGTATTGATGCAGTGTGGAAAGTAGCTAGAAATGAATGTGTAACTGTAACATTGGATTTTCGAAAAGTTATCAATAAGTATTGGATGATAATCAACATCCCTTTGAATTACAATACTATCAAATATAAGTTCAAACATTACATTTTAAAATGTCACTTAATTAGTGAAAAGAGTTTGTTTAAATACGATAAACATTTATTTGCAGTGAGTGAACGCAAGAAAAGTAGCAGTGGATCGAATTCAGGTAGATTTTTAATGATTGCGGTTCCGTGTCAAAAGACTTGTATGATTTTAATAACATTCCAATGATGAAGGCTCGTGACCTGAATGGTTCTAATATCGACTGGTGAAATAAAATATCATCTAATTCTGGAATGCATTTAACGGGTCTAGAACACAAAACACAATGTGCACAGATTTACATTTAACTTACACAAACAAAGGATAACGATAATATAGAAAGCTTTCCCTCAAATATTAATTACTTAGGTGCTGTATTTTTTTTATTTTTTTTTAATAAACGTGTTTTTGTAACATTGTTTTACTCAACTCTAAAAAACTACAGCAGCCCAGCAACCAATAATTTACGGTACGCTTTATACTATCATTACCTTCAAACGGTGTAAGTTCAATGTAAATCTGTAAATATTGGCCTTTTTTAAGTGTTGCACAAAGTACCCAAATAATATTTAAAGTGAGTGAATGTGCTTTTAAAACAGTTGTTAAACTAACGTTTTAAATCACTGAATCATCTTTTCTTGTGCCAGGGTCAAGTTCTGAAGAGAATAAAGCCATATCTGTTGGAGGTTAGTCATTTATTTGTATTGTACACAAAATAAGTTATATGTTTGTTGATACAATGTGACAAGTAGCTAAATTAACTACTGTTATTTGCAACTTGAATAAAGACTTACTTGTAGACCAATCCTATGTTCCCCTTTTCTTAGAAGCATCTTTATTTTTAGTATTATTTAAACGCTGCCTGAGCAAAACATCTGCTAAACTTCAAGCTTGTGTACTTTTCTTCATTTTCAACAATTATACTCCATGGTTTATACAAAGCTGAAATTAAATTAATGCAGTTTGATAACTAAATTACCTAAAACTGTTTGCAACTTCATGAATGATTTGACCGATCTCAACTTCCCTTTTTCAAATTTGCGTCTGTATCGAGAAGGGCGTGTTTTTGAATCCCTTTTTATGGACTTTCGATTAAAACGCTCTCTGAACAAAAAACATCTACTGAAATAAGAAATGGTTCTGGTCTACATGTATAAGACAAAAATATTGGTCCATTCAAAATTTCCGTTTTATTATTTTGAAGCCAATGTGTGTTGTTTGAATTGGATTCTCGAAAAGAAGTATAAATTGTTGTTGTCTTCAAAATCCTTTTTAAAAAGTCAAGTCGAAACGTTGACAAAGTTGGAGCATGTACTTTGTCCTTTATAGTCAGAAATAAGCCAGTTAGTTTATCTTGCCAACCACGTAATAACCCTGAACTATAAACATGTAACAGGTAATACGAATCACTTCTACAATTAAATTTTATTTTCCATTGTTGAAACAAACGGGTGCATGAACAAAATATCAAATATTTGTTTGCAAAATTTTGCATTAAGTAGGTTGTATTTCTTTGCTATTGTTCATGAGGTTGGTGCTCCTGCTGCTGCTATTTCCCTAATACATGTAGTAAAATTATTATGTTATTTTATATGTTATGTTATTTATATGTTGTTATATGTTATTTACGACGACGTAATGCATTTGTGTCTTATATGATATTATATTGTCTGCATAGTTTATCGTTTGTTATTGGGATAAAAATATTACATGTTAGGGGTGGGGAGAGGCGAGAAAGGCTATGTTGTGGCGAGTTGCCCGAGGCAGTGAGCCGAGTTTGCTTCGTGGTCGGATGTTGATGTACAATTAACTGCCTATTGGGTCTACCTGCCTTGTCAATTGATTTACGGCTTGTTTATATTCGGGGAATCCGACGTATCCAGCAATGTGACAATAACAGTTGTATCGAATATTAGTTTGCAAAGTTTCGCATTATGCCGGTACCAAAGCTTAATGTAGGTTGTGTTTCAATGTTAATTTCCCTTAAAGTAATATTTGTTGTTTTATTTTACTTTACAGATACACAGGTTCTTCCAACCAACGGTCAAACGAGCGGCCAGAGACGACGACGTAATGCATTTGTATCTTATTTAGTTTTATTTTGTCTGCATAATTTATCGTTTTTATGGGAGAAGTATTTAACATGTTGGGTGAGGGGGTTCGAGAAAGGCTAGTTGTGGTTGTGGCGAGTTGCCCGGGGCCAGGGGCCGAGTTTCCTTCGTTGTCGCATGTTGGTACACTTAACTGCCCATTGGTCTATTTGCCGTGTAAGTTGATGTACGCTTGTTTATTTGGGAAGCGGCATCCTTGATTCGAGTCGACTTCTACAGTGCAAACAAAAAATACTTGAAAAGTCATTGTTTTCTTGTAACTAGATGGAAAACGAAATCTTCCAACCTATCGTTTTCTATATCTTTATCTTTTAGCAAGAACGGACCGAACAAAGACGCGGACAATCGAGAAGGGAGGTAAACTTCAGGCTTGTGTTCTTTTCGTTTAATTATCTTTCAACAATTATACTCCATGGTTTTTACAAAGCTGGAGTGGTATTGATGCAGTGTGGAAAGTAGCTAGAAATGAATGTGTAACTGCAACATTGGATTTTCAAAAAGTTTTCAATAAGTATTGGATGATAATCAACATCCCTTTGGTTAACAATACTATCAAATATAAGTTCAAACATTACATTTCAAAATGTTACTTAATTAGTGAAAAGAGTTTGTTTAAATACGATAAACATTTATTTGCAGTGAGTGAACGCAAGAAAAGTAGCAGTGGATCGAGTTCAGGTAGGTTCCTAACGATTGCGGTTCCGTGTCAAAAGACTTGTATGATTTTAATAACATTCCAATGATAAAGGCTCGTGACCTGAATGGTTCTAATATCGACTGGTGAAGTAAAATATCATCTAATTCTGGAATGCATTTAAAGGGTCTAGGACACAAAACACAATGTCCACAGATTTACATTTAACTTACACAAATAAAAGATAACGATAATAGAAAGCTTTCCCTCAAATATTAATTACTTAGAAGCTGTATTTTTTTTTTTTTTTTTTTTAAACGAACACTTTTTTAGCATTCTAAATGTATTTATGTAACATTGTTTTACTCAACTCTCAAAAACTACAGCAGCCCAGCAACTAATAATTTACGGTACGCTTTACACTATCATTACCTTCAAACGGTGTAAGTTCTGTGTAAATCTGTAAATATTGGTCTTTAGTAAGTGTTACACAAAGTACCCAAATAGTATTTAAAGTGAGTGTGCTTTATTCAGTAGTTCGACCGAGTTGTATTTTACATTCGAATGAGACCATTTAAAAACAGTTGTTAACTTAACGTTTTAAATCACTGAATCATCTTTTCTTGTGACAGGGTCAAGTTCTGAAGAGAATAAAGCCATATCTGTTGGAGGTAAGTCATTTATTTGTATTGTACAAAAAAAAACAGTTATGAGTTTATTGATACAGTGTGACAAGTAGCTAAATTAACTACTGTTATATGCAACTTTAATAAAGACTTACTTGTAGACCAAACCTATGTTCACTTTTTCTTATTTTGCATCTTTATTATTAGTATTACTTAAACGCTGCCTTGACAAAAACATTTGCTAAACTTCAGGCTTACGTTCTTTTCTTCTTTTTTCAACAATTATACTCCATGGTTTATACAAAGCTGCAATCAATTTAATGTAGTTTGATAACTAAATTACCTAAAACTATTTGCAACTTCATGAATGATTTGACCGATCTCAACTTCCCTTTTTCAAGTTTGCGTCTGTATCGAAAAGGGCGTGTTTGAATCCCTTTTTATGGACTTTCGATAAACGCTCTCTGGACAAAAACATCTACTGAAATAAGAAACGGTTCTGGTCAACATGTATAAAAAACAAAAATACTGGTCCATTCAAAATTTCCGTTTTATTATTTTGAAGCAAATGTGTGTTGTTTGAATTGGATTCTCGAAAAGAAGTAAAAACTGTTGTCTTCAAAATCCTTTTAAAAAGTCAAGTCGAAACGTTGACAAAATTGGAGCATGTACGTTGTCCTTTATAGTCAGAATTAGGCCAGTTAGTTTATCGTGCCAACCACGTTGTAACCCTAAACTATATACATGTAACCGGTAATACGAATCACTTCTACAATTAAAACTTATTTTCCAAACATTATTGAAACAAACGGGTGCTTAAAAAAAATATCAAATATTTGTTTGCAAAGTTTGGCATTTAGTCGGTTGTATTTCTTTGCTATTGTTCATGGGGTTGGTGCTGCTGCTGCTATTTCCCTAATACATGTAGTAAAATTATTATGTTATTTTACATGTTATGATATTTACATGTTGTTATATGTTATTTACGACGACGTAATGCAATTGTGTCTTATATGATATTATATTGTCTGCATAGTTTATCGTTTGTTATTGGGATACAAAAATTACATGTTAGGGGTCGGGAGGGGGCGAGAAAGGCTATGTTGTGGCTGTGGCGAGTTGCCCGAGGCAGTGAGCCGAGTTTGCTTCGTGGTCGGATGTTGGTATACAGTTAACTGCCTATTGGGTCTACCTGCCTTGTCAATTGATTTACGGCTTGTTTACATTCGGGGAATCCGACGTATTGATGCAGTGTGACAATTACAGCTGTATCAAATATTAGTTTGCAAAGTTTCGCATTCTGCCGGTACCAAAGTTTAAGGTTGTATTTCAATGTTAATTACCCTTAAAGTAATATTTGTTATTTTTTTACTTTTCAGATACACAGGTTCTTCCAACCAACGGTCAAACGAGCGGCCAGAGACGACGACGTAATGCATTTGTATCTTATTGAGTTTTATTTTGTCTGCATAATGTATCGTTTTTATGGGAGAAGTATATAACATGTTGGGTGAGGGGGTTCGAGAAAGGCTAGTTGTGGTTGTGGCGAGTTGCCCGGGGCCAGGGGCCGAGTTTCCTTCGTTGTCGGATGTTGGTACAATTAACTGCCCATTGGTATATTTGCCGTGTAAGTTGATGTACGCTTGTTTGTTTGGGAAGCGGCATCCTAAGTTCGAATCGACGCCCACAGTGCAAACAAAAAATCACTTGAAAAGTCATTGTTTTCTTGTACTAGATGGAAAACGAATTCTTCCAACCAATAGTTTTCTCTATCTTTATCTTTTAGCGAGAACGGACCGAACAAAGACGCGGACAATCGAGAAGGGAGGTAAACTTCAGGCTTGTGTTCTTTTCGTTTAATTATCTTTCAACAATTATACTGCATGGTTTTTTACAAAGCTGGAGTGGTATTGATGCAGTGTGGAAAGTAGCTAGAAATGAATGTGTAACTGTAACAATGGATTTTCGAAAAGTTATCAATAAGTATTGGATGGTAATCAACATCCCTTTGAATTACAATACTATCAAATATAAGTTCAAACATTACATTTTAAAATGTTACTTAATTAGTGAAAAGAGTTTGTTTAAATACGATAAACATTTATTTGCAGTGAGTGAACCCAAGAAAAGTAGCAGTGGATCGAGTTCAGGTAGGTTCCTAACGATTGCGGTTCCGTTTCAAAAGACTAGTATGATTTTAAAAACACTCCAATGATAAAGGCTCGTAACCTGAATGGTTCTAATATCGACTGGTGAAATAAAATATCACCTAATTCTGGAATGCATTTAAAGGGTCTAGGACACAAAACACAATGTCCACAGATTTACATTTAACTTACACAAATAAAAGATAACGATAATAGAAAGCTTTCCCTCAAATATTAATTACTTAGAAGCTGTATTTTTTTTTTTTTTTTTTTAAACGAACAATATTTTAGCATTCTAAATATAATTATGTAACATTGTTTTACTCAACTCCCAAAAACTACAGCACCCCAGCAACTAATAAATTACGGTACGCTTTATACTATCATTACCTTCAAACGGTGTAAGTTCTGTGTAAATCTGTAAATATTGGCCTTTTTTAAGTGTTGCACAAAGTACCCATATAGTATTTAAAATGAGACTGCTTTATTCAGTAGTTCGACCGAGTTGTATTTTACATTCGGAAGAGACCATTTAAAAACAGTTGTTAACTTAACGTTTTAAATCTCTGAATCATCTTTTCTTGTGACAGGGTCAAGTTCTGAAGAGAATAAAGCCATATCTGTTGGAGGTAAGTCATTTATTTGTATTGTACAAAAAAAGTTATTGTTATTGATACAGTGTGACAAGTAGCTAAATTAACTACTGTTATTTGCAACTAGAATAAAGACTTACTTGTAGACCAATCCTATGTTCCCTTTTTTCTTAGAAGCATCTTTATTATTAGTATTATTTAAACGCTGCCTTGACAAAAACATTAGCTAAACTTCAGGCTTGTGTTCTTTTCTTCTTTTTTCAACAATATATTATACTCCATGGTTTATACAAAGCTGCAATTAAATTAATGCAGTTTGATAACTAAATTACCTAAAACTGTTTGCAACTTCATGAATGAATTGATTAGACCGATCTCAACTTCCCTCTTTCCAAATTTGCGTCTGTATCGAGACGGGCGTGTTTGAATCCCTTTTTATGGACTTTCGATAAAACGCTCTCTGGACAAAGACATCTACTGAAATAAGAAACGGTTCTGGTCAACATGTATAATACAAAAATACTGGTCCATTCCAAATTTCCGTTTTATTATTTTGAAGCAAGTGTGTGTTGTTTGAATTTGATTCTCGAAAAGAAGTATAAATTGTTGTCTTCAAAATCCTTTTAAAAAGTCAAGTCGAAACGTTGAAAAATTGGAGCATGTACGTTGTCCTTTATAGTCAGAAATAAGCCAGTTAGTTTATCTTGCCAACCACGTTGTAACCCTAAACTATACATGTAACCGGTTATACGAATCACTTCTACAATTAAAACTTATTTTCCAAACATTGTTGAAACAACCGGGTGCATGAAAAAAATATCAAATATTTGTTTGCAATATTTTGCATTAAGTAGGTTGTATTTCTTTGCTATTGTTCATGGGGTTGGTGCTGCTGCTGCTGCTATTTCCCTAATACATGTAGTAAAATTATTATGTTATTTTATATGTTATGTTATTTATATGTTGTTATATGTTATTTACGACGACGTAATGCATTTGTATCTTATATGATATTATATTGTCTGCATAGTTTATCGTTTGTTATTGGGATAACAAAAATTACATGTTAGGGGTGGGGAGGGGGCGAGAAAGGCTATGTTGTGGCTGTGGCGAGTTGCCCGAGGCAGTGAGCCGAGTTTGCTTCGTGGTCGGATGTTGATATACAATTAACTGCCTATTGGGTCTACCTGCCTTGTCAATTGATTTACGGCTTGTTTATATTCGGGGAATCCGACGTATTGATGCAGTGTGACAATTACAGTTGTATCAAATATTAGTTTGCAAAGTTTCGCATTATGCCGGTACCAAAGCTTACTGTAGGATGTGTTTCAATGTTAATTACCCTTAAAGTAATATTTGTTATATTTTTACTTTACAGATACACAGGTTCTTCCAACCAACGGTCAAACGAGCGGCAAGAGCCGACGACGTAATGCATTTGTATCTTATTTAGTGTTATTTTGTCTGCATAATTTATCGTCTTTATGGGAGAAGTATTTAACATGTTTGGTGAGGGGGTTCGAGAAAGGCTAGTTGGTGTTGTGGCGAGTTGCCCGGGGCAAGGGGCCGAGTTTCCTTCGTTGTCGGATGTTGGTACACTTAACTGCCCATTGGTCTATTTGCCGTGTAAGTTGATGTACGCTTGTTTATTTGGGAAGCGGCATCTTGGTTCGAATGGACGTCCACAGTGCAAACAAAAAAAAACACTTGAAAAGTCATTGTTTTCTTGTACTAGATGGAAAACGAATTCTTCCAATCTATAGTTTTCTCTATCTTTATCTTTTAGCGAG
The DNA here is from genome assembly GCF_032118995.1 of Asterias amurensis. Lineage (NCBI taxonomy): Eukaryota > Metazoa > Echinodermata > Asteroidea > Forcipulatida > Asteriidae > Asterias > Asterias amurensis. The sequence continues at coordinate 20,803,700 of NC_092654.1, forward strand.
AACGGACCGAACAAAGACGCGGACAATCGAGAAGGGAGGTAAACTTCAGGCTTGTGTTCTTTTCGTTTAATTATCTTTCAACAGTTATACTCCATGGTTTTTACAAAGCTGGAGTGGTATTGATGCAGTGTGGAAAGTACCTAGAAATGAACGTGTAACTGCAACATTGGATTTTCGAAAAGTTATCAATAAGTATTGGATGGTAATCAACATCCCTTTGAATTACAATACTATCAAATATAAGTTCAAACATTACATTTTAAAATGTTACTTAATTGGTGAAAAGAGTTTGTTTAAATACGATAAACATTTATTTGCAGTGAGTGAACGCAAGAAAAGTAGCAGTGGATCGAGTTCAGGTAGGTTCCTAACGATTGCGGTTCCGTGTCAAAAGACTAGTATGATTTTAATAACATTCCAATGATAAAGGCTCGTGACCTGAATGGTTCTAATATCGACTGGTGAAGTAAAATATCACCTAATTCTGGAATGCATTTAAAGGGTCTAGGACACAAAACACAATGTCCACAGATTTACATTTAACTTACAAAAATAAAAGATAACGATAATAGAAAGCTTTCCCTCAAATATTAATTACTTAGGTGCTGTATATTATTTATTTTTTAGTTTTAATAAACAAACACTATTTTAGCATATTAAATGTATTTATGTAACATTGTTTTATTCAACTCTCAAAAACTACAGCACCCCAGCAACTAATAATTTACGGTACGCTTTATACTATCATTACCTTCAAACGGTGTAAGTTCAATGTAAATCTGTGGATATTGGCCTTTTTTAAGTGTTGCACAAAGTATCCAAATAATATTTAAAGTGAGTCTGCTTTATTCAGTAGTTCGACCGAGTTGTATTTTACATTCGAATGAGACCATTTAAAAACAGTTGTTAAATTTAACGTTTTAAATCACTGATTCATCTTTTCTTGTGACAGGGTCAAGTTCTGAAGAGAATAAAGCCATATCTGTTGGAGGTAAGTCATTTATTTGTATTGTACAAAAAAAGTTATTGTTATTGATACAGTGTGACAAGTAGCTAAATTAACTACTGTTATTTGCAACTTGAATTAAGACTCACTTGTAGAACAATCCTTTGTTCCCTTTTTCTTATTCTGCATCTTTATTATTAGTATTATTTAAACGCTGCCTGGACAAAAACATCTGCTAAACTTCAGGCTTGTGTTCTTTTTTTCTTTTTTTTACAATTATACTCCATGGTTTATACAAAGCTGCAATTAAATTAATGCAGTTTGATAACTAAATTACCTAAAACTGGTTGCAACTTCATGAATGATTTGATTAGACCGATCTCAATTTCCCTTTTTCAAATTTGCGTCTGTATCGAAAAGGGCGTGTTTGAATCCCTTTTTATGGACTTTCGATAAAACGCTTTCTGAACAAAAACATCTACTGAAATAAGAAACGGTTCTGGTCAACATGTATAAGACAAAAATACTGGTCCATTCAAAATTTCCGTTTTATTATTTTGAAGCAAATGTGTGTTGTTTGAATTGGATTCTCGAAAAGAAGTATAAATTGTTTTCTTCAAAATCCTTTTTAAAACGTCAAGTCGAAACGTTGACAAAGTTGGAGCATGTACTTTGTCCTTTATAGTCAGAAATAAGCCAGTTAGTTTTTCTTGCCATATGATATTATATTGTCTGCATAGTTTATCGTTTGTTATTGGGATAAAAAATTTACATGTTAAGGGTGGGGAGGGGGCGATAAAGGCTATATTGTGGCTGTGGCGAGTTGCCCGAGGCAGTGAGCCGAGTTTGCTTCGTGGTCGGATGTTGATATACAATTAACTGCCTATTGGGTCTACCTGCCTTGTCAATTGATTTACGGCTTGTTTATATTCGGGGAATCCGACGTATTGGTGCAGTGTGACAATTACAGTTGTATCAAATATTAGTTTGCAAAGTTTCGCATTATGCCGGTACCAAAGCTTACTGTAGGTTGTGTTTCAATGTTAATTACCCTTAAAGTAATATCTGTTATTTTTTTTACTTTACAGATACACAGGTTCTTCCAACCAACGGTCAAACGAGCGGCCAGAGACGACGACGTAATGCATTTGTATCTTATTTAGTTTTATTTTGTCTGCATAACTTATCGTTTTTATGGGAGAAGTATTTAACATGTTGGGTGAGGTGGGTTCGGGAAAGGCTAGTTGTGGTTGTGGCGAGTTGCCCGGGGCCAGGGGCTGAGTTTCCTTCGTTGTCGGATGTTGGTACACTTAACTGCCAATTGGTCTATTTGCCGTGTAAGTTGATGTACGCTTGTTTATTTGGGAAGCGGCATCCTTGGTTCGAATCGACGTCCCAGTGCCAAAAAACAAATGCCTTGAAAAGTCATTGTATTAAATTGTTTTCTTGTGCTAAAGAAAAAGAATTATCTCAACTTATTTTTCTTGTCTCTTAGCGAGAACGGACCGAACAAAGACGCGGACAATCGAGAAGGGAGGTAAACATCATGTTTGTGTTCTTTTCTTTATTTGTCAACAATTATGCTCCATGGTTAATACAAAGCTGGAGTGGTATTGATGCAGTGTGGCAGGTGGCTAGAAGTGAAAGAGTAATAATTGTTTCATTGTATTTCAAAAAGAAACCAACAAGTGCCGAATGATAATCAACATCCCTTTGAATTACAATTTTGTAAATTATTAGTTCAAACGATACATTTGATTTTGACCAATCCCTACTTTAAAATGTTACTTAGAGCTTGTTTTAAGCCGTTATAAACATTTATTTTCAGTGAGTGGACGCCAGAAAAGTGGCAGTAGATCGAGTTCAGGTAGGTTCCTAACGATTTGGGTGCCGTGTCAAAAAGACTAGTGTGATTTTAACAACTACATTCCAATGATAAAGGTCCTACCTGAATGGTGCTAACATAGACTCCTTAAATAAAGTATCATCTAATTCTGGAATGCATTTAAAAAGTATATATGTTTTGTGTAGGACAAACAAAAACAGATTGTTCACAGATTTACATGAAACTCGCAAAGTTTGAAGATAATGATATAAGAAAGCTTTCCTTAAAAAAATTATTACTGAGGTGCTGTATTTTTTTTTTTGAGAAATGAGTAAAACAAGTAACGAACAAAATTTTCGTCTCAGGAGACGAAAACTATGTGGACACTCTATTTTGTATTACAAAAAGTATAATTTCTTTTTACCTGTGTGTGTTTTGTTCAGTATTTAGAGTTGTATTTTACATCAGGATGAAACCATTTAAGAACAGCTGTTTAATTAACGTATTAGATCACCGAATCCTCGTTTTCTTGTGACAGGGTCAAGTTCTGAAGAAAAAAATTCCATATCTGTTGGAGGTAAGTCGTTAAATTGTATTGTACAAAAACAAAACCAGTTATATGTTTGGGGTTGCGATAAGTCAAGTGTAGTCACGATAGCCTTGTGTTACATTCTCCCTTTCTAATTTGACTGAATTAATCATTTTCTTTAATAGCAACGGTAAACAAGAACACAGATGTAACTACTAGAAGACGAAGACCAGGTAATATCATTATTAAGTCGTTTAACGCATATCTATGCAGTTAAAGTGCTGTTCGAGTTTTTAAACAATGCGAGATCAAATAGATATTATCAAATGTTATTTTGGTGTAAATCTAAAATAATATCATATGTCACCATGTTGTTTGTCTAAGACAAAAAAAAATAAATACGTTACAGAAGCTGAACGAATACGAAATAATAGTTTTCTGCGTGTTACTTGAAAGTTGAAAACGTCAACATTTTATTTCCAGCGAGTAGAAGTTTAAAGGTAAAGAAATAAAACGTGGAAGTGAACAAAGCAAGTTACAAAGTGACTGATTATAGTTGTATGTCAAAATGAATGCAATATACGTGATTGTAAAAATTGTGTAACTCTACTTATCAATATTTTACAGCTGCAAGTTCATCGGCTACATTGGTCTCAGGAGGTATGTTTTCGTTTCCTTTAGAAAAAAAATTAATACACTCAACCCCATATTGATTTACGGTACCAAGAACAATGTCAGACGGAGAATCATTAATGTTTAGTTTAAGTCGAAGAATGTGTCAGCATCGTGAGATTATTTGTGTTTGGTGAATCTGTGGATGACTGTGTTCAATCCTCCGAATACGAAATACCTCAATCTTCAAACGGCAGCTCCAAACGGGTTGTTATAAAAAAACCTCGACCCGCACGACCCTTCGACGTCCGCCCCATAATCGAAGAATCTCCCAATTCCGAATTCATAAAATGTCGCTTTACGGCCGAGTAAGAATTAAGTCCCCGATTTAGAATTTACAGTGTGTGATCCGCAACGCAACTTTCTTCCACGATCGACTAGATGTGATTTCAAGTCTGAGACTGCGGCTATATTTATCTGCCACACAGAATTGCGAGTATTTACTATCCGCTTCCGCACGCACACCGATTGGAGACCCCAAAACACGTGTGGGCCATTTGGTCGGTCGGGTCTACAACCTTGAGCTCCGCTTAGAGCAACTAGTAGTACCAAGGAGGAATAGTACACGGGACGGGAGCGATCGGCCGGAAACTGCTCTGCCTGATCATCACGTAATGAGTTGGCCGTAATCGTACTCGGGCGGTAAACGCAGGTTCCCAGTTGGGATAATAATCTACGCTGTGGTGTGATGTGCGAGGCATGGTAGTCGACGTCAGCCTACAAAATTGTGTGCGTGATTATGGCTGAGGTTGTGAACTGTGGCAATTTCGGTGTACAGAAAAAAAATTGCATTCCCATTCATAATGCCTTTTTGGTTAAAAGGCGTTAAAAAATACAATTATAGACACTTTAACAATTGAAAATTCGAGGTTTGAACAGCGCGTGGGTTGTGTGTACGCGCGCGCGCTTAGATAACGCGCGCGCTTAGATAACGCGCTGTTACTATAGCTATGAATTGCGTTCCGCGTGATAATCTTGCGCGCCCGACACGCGGAAGCCAGCTTGTTATAAAACTGGTCATTATCAAAGGTTTATACACCCCACGTGACGCGCTCTCCACCAATAGGAATACAGAAACTGTCTGAGGAATTTATAAATACAGTGTTATGATGTATGTTTCTTTTGATTTGCTTCTCTGTCATATTAGATACAGAACAGGTAGATTGGACTCAGAAAAAGTTTGAAGTCAACTTTGAGGATAGAGTCGAGGATATCCTCGACTTGACGTTTCAAGATGACAAAGTATTGAGAATCGGTAAGTGTTTTTAGGCCTATTTAACCAAATTTGCTTCATTTGCACGAGAACGCTTACTTCGCAGTAGTTAACTAATACATCTTTCCATTTTATTTTCATTTTTCTTGTAGATGTTACCAGAACAAAAATGAGCATCAAAGATGAGAGTGGTAAAGAACTGAAATCGGAATCGCTGCAAGGAAAAGTCAAAGAGAACCGTTTGGTATTCACAATCTTCTTGATAACTGGAGGTGTAGAAATCAAACTGGAAGGTGAACAACGAGTTTTCCTGGAGTATGTTACCCAGGGCAGGAAGTCTAAGTGCACAAGAGTTAGAGAGACATATACAAGAACCAAATGTAAGACTTTCATCCTTCCATGTTAACCTAAAAACGAGGGTTTAAACGAACCTTGTTTTAAACAATAGTAAAACTATATATAATAGTGTTTTTTAGAACTCAAGAACAGAACATAGTATACCCAACCAAATCAGAAAGCTTAATTTGAAGATTAAAGGCACTGGGCACTATCGGTAACAAATGTTAGCATAACAACTTCCTTGGTACCGAGCAATGGAGAGCTCTTGATAGTAAACAAAACATTGTGAGAAATTGCTCACTTTGAGGTAAGAGAAAGAGGTTATTTCTCACTCAAATAATAAAAGTATTCAGCTGGAGCCTTTCTATGCATCTGAAAGCGCACAAAGTAACACAACAAGGGTGTGTATTCGTTCGTTATTCTTTTGCAACTGCGATAACCAATTAAGTCGAAACTTTCACAGATTTGTTTTGTATGCATATGTTGTGATACACCAGTTGAGAATACTGCCCTTTCGACAATTATTATTAAAGTGTCAGTGCATTTAAAAATGTCAACAATTTGTTTCCTGCGAGCGGAAGGTTAAAGGTAAAGAAAAACAGTGAAAAAGAAAAAAGCAAGTTACACATAGACTAGTTGTAGTTCTATATCAATTAATAATTGTAACATTTCAAATCAGTCGTAAGAATGTTTTATATGATTATATTACATGTACTTTATTACAACAAGAGACAATTACATGTAAGACAATTTTTGATTGTGTGTACTTTGGACAGTTTATGTCATAGTGTAATTTTCAAAGCCATGAGATTAAAACATCATTACAATTTTGAACGAATACCAATAACATCCTTCTAATGACGATTAAAATTCCTATGCAGCGACTGGACGAAGCATTGACAGGCGAACGAGGTCAGGTATGTTCCTAACCGACTTTGGTTCCGGGTCACAAAAATTGTAGTGTAATGAAACTCAAATATTATTGAAACAATTCCAAGAAATGACGTTAGTTAGACTTAAGTTAGACTTAATGATACAGAAAGGCACTTAGCACACTTGTGTACCCAGCTACTGAATTCAGCATATATGTTAATTGTGAACAAATGAAAATCAATATTATGTAACATTTTTACATGGGATCTGATGTTAATAGAAGCATAGAAGTACCTGCAGATGCTACGACTCACTTGTACAATTAACAAGATTATTCAAACGGAATAATGTTATGAACAACGGGGTGCACACACAAATATATCCAATGAGTTTGCAAACTTTCGCATTATCCCAAACAAAAGTTTACTTTAGGATGTAATTTATTATTGTTGATTATGAGGTTGTTCTTGCTGCTTTATTAGTTGCTGCTGCTGCTTTTGCTGCTGCTGCTTTTGCTGATGCTGCTGCTCTGCCGCTGCTGACATTGCTGCTGCTGCTGCTGCTGCGCTGCTGATAGTGTTGGTGCTCTGCTACTGCTGCTGTTGCTACTGCTGCTGCTGCTGATGCTGTTGTTTGTCATTGCTGGTGCTGCTGCTTTTGCCGCTGCTTTTGCTGATGCTGATGCTGCTGCTCTGCCGCTGCTGACGTTGCTGCTGCTGCTGCGCTGCTGCTGGTGTTGCTGCTCTGCCGCTGCTGATGCTGATGCTGCTGCTCTGCTACTGCTGACGTTGCTGCTGCTGCTGCGCTGCTGCTGGTGTTGCTGCCCTGCCGCTGCTGGTGCTGATGCTGATGCTGCTGCTCTGCCGCTGCTGACGTTCCTGCTGCTGCTGCGCTGCTGCTGGTGTTGCTGCTCTGCCGCTGCTGGTGCTGATGCTGCTGCTCTGCCGCTGCTGACGTTGCTGCTGCTGCTGCGCTACTGCTGGTGTTGCTGCTCTGCCGCTGCTGATGCTGATGCTGCTGCTCTGCCGACGTTGCTGCTGCTGCTGTAAACACTTACATTTTTAATGTTTTTATAATGTTTGTTCTTGTTGTGTATCTTTTAAACTCAATTCAGCCCTCGGGCTAAGATGTTAGAATTTTTAATAAACCAATAATAATAATAGCAATGCTGCTGCTCTGCTGCTGCTGACGTTGCTGCTGTTGCTGCGCTGCTGCTGGTGTTGTTGCTGCTGCTGCTGCTCTGCAGCAATTGCAATTGCTAATACTGCTGCTGCTTTATCGCTGATGATATTGCTGCTGCTGCTGCTGACGTTGCTGCTGCTAATGTTGTGTTGGTGTGGTTTCTGTTTCTGGTCAATGTCTTTAAGAAGCTGGTGCTACTGAAAGTTTAAATTTTTGAGTACAGGCGTGTTTGTAATTCGTTTATAATTTTTTTTATTTTTACTTTTCAGATACAGATGTTGTTAAGACCAGCAGTCAAAGGCTCAGGCAGAGACGAAGTAAGCATTTGTACCAAAATTAACATTTTCCGAAGTATTGTTTTTTTTACTTGGATTGAATAATAAGCTAGTCCGGTTTTGGATCGTTTCTAAATTAAATTTAATTAAATGTAGGCAAAATGTTATTGCTGTGTACTTCGGAAATATTATATTTCATTGTGTTGTTTTCCAAAGCCACAAGATAAACAAAAAAATACATCTGAACGAATCAGAAATAAAGGTAACCTTTAACAACGATAAATATGTATTTGCAGGGGGTGAAGGTAGCAGTGGAAGAAGCAGTGGATCAACTTCAGGTAGGTTCCATACCGATTTGAGTTCCGTGTGACAAAGAGTGTAGTGTCTCCAAATGATCTAGATAAAAATTCAATGATGGGGCTCATACCTGAAAGGTTCTAACCTAAAATATCATCTAATTCTAGAATGCATTAAAGTGTGTGCGTGTGTGTGTGTGTGTTTTATTCAGTATTTCTATGTGTATTGTGGCGAAACCCGTCCGGTCGGCACCAGCACAGGACGAGCGGCAGTCCTGCTGGTACTCGGGGTGAGGTCTATGGAGACCGCGCGTATATCGCCGCCTGTGATTAAATGTAGGGGAAGGGGGTCTAGAATCCTAAATAAGGTTTTATGCTAATAAATATCTTTAGTCGTACTTATTTGAATTCTCGGTGGGCGAAATTGATTGCCTCTTTACGAAATTGAAAATGATTAAATCAGCAAAATCTCTAGTCGAACCAGCTTTGCTAATTTGAATGTGATTGTGTGTCATGAAAAAGAATGAGTGTGCTAGGAACTTGAATGCCTCAAAACGAAATTGAATGACCGAATTCTGAATTTGAAGCGCAGTAAAAACCGGTGAGGCAAAATAGCTTTAATTCGAGCGCCTGAAAATGAAATTGGCTGCTCATTTGCCGAATTTGACCGAGAAAACCTATAATAGTGTCCACTGCCTTTAACAACAGTTGTTAAATTAACGTGTTAAATCACCGATTCCTCTTTTCTTGTGACAGGGTCAAGTTCTGAAGAGAAAAAAGCCATTTCTGTTGGAGGTTAGTAATTTGTTTGTATTTAAAATAAAATAAAGAGTTATATGTTTGTGGTTGGGATAAGTCAAGTGTAGTCACAATAGCCTTGTGTTACATTCTCCCTTTCTAATTTGACTGAATTAATCATTTTCTTTAACAGCAACGGTAAACAAGAACACAGATGTAACTAGAAGACGAAGACCAGGTAATATCATTATTAAGTCGTTTAACGCATATCTATGCAATTAAAGTGCTGTTCGAGTTTTTAAACAATGCGAGATCAAATAGATATTATCAAATGTTATTTTGGTGTAAATCTGATATAATATCATATGTCACCATGTTGTTTTTCTAAGACAAAAAAATAAATACGTTACAGAAGCTGAACGAAAACGAAGTAATAGTTTTCTGCTTGTTACTTGAAAGTTGAAAACGTCAACATTTTATTTGCAGCGAATAGAAGTTTAAAGGTAAAGAGATAAAACGTGGAAGTGAACAAAGCAAGTTACAAAGTGACCGATTATAGTTGTATGTCAAAATGAATGCAATATACGTGATGGTAAAAATTGTGTAACTCTTCTTATCAATATTTTACAGCTGCAAGTTCATCGGCTACATTGGTCTCAGGAGGTATGTTTTCGTTTCCTTTAGAAAATCCCCACCCCCCCCCAAAAAAAAAAAACTTATTACACTCAACCCTATATTGATTTACGGTACCAAGAACAATGTCAGACGGAGAATCATGTTTAGTTTAAGTCGAAGAATGTGTCAGCATCGTGAGATTATTTGTGTTTGGTGAATCTGTGGAGTTGACTGTCTTCAATCCTCCGAATACGAAATACCTCAATCTTCAAACGGCAGCTCCAAACGGGTTGTTATAAAAACCCCTCGACCCGCACGATCCTTCGACGTCCGCCCCATAATCGAAGAATTTCCCAATTCCGAATTCATAAAATGTCGCTTTACGGCCGAGTAAGAATTAAGTCCCCGATTTAGAATTCACAGTGTGTGGTCCGCAACGCAACTTTCTTCCACGATCGACTAGATGTGATTTCAAGTCTGAGACTGCGGCTATATTTATCTGCCACACAGAATTGCGAGTATTTACTCTCCGCTTCCGCACGCACACCGATTGGAGACCCCAAAACACGTGTGGGCCATTTGGTCGGTCGGGTCTACAACCTTGAGCTCCGATTAGAGCAACTAGTAGTACCATGGAGGAATAGTACACGGGACGGGAGCGATCGGCCGGAAACGGCTCTGCCTGATCATCACGTAATGAGTTGGCCGTAATCGTACTCGGGCGGTAAACGCAGGTTCCCAGTTGGGATAATAATCTACGTAGTCGACGTCAGCCTACAAAATTGTGTGCGTTTGTGGCAATTTCGGTGTACATAAAAAAAAATTGCATTCCCATTCATAATTTTTTGGTTAAAAGGCGTTTAAAAATACAATTATAGACACTTAAACAATTGAAAATTCGAGGTTTGAAATATTTTTTTCAAAAACTTTTTGAATAATCTGTTCGATGCGCGTGGGTTGTGTGTACGCGCGCGCACTTAGATTACGCGCGCGCTTAGATAACGCGATGTTACTATAGCTATGAATTGCGTTCCGCGTGATAATCTTGCGCGCCCGACAAGCGGAAGCCAGCTTGTTATAAAACTGGTCATTATCAAAGGTTTATACACCCCACGTGACGCGCTCTCCACCAATAGGAATTAAGAAACTGTCTGAGGAATTTATAAACACAGTGTTCTGATGTATATTTCTTTTGATTTGTTTCTCCGTCATATTTTAGATACAGAACAGGTAGATTGGACTCAGAAAAAGTTTGAAGTCAACTTTGAGGATAGAGTCGAGGATATCCTCGACTTGACGTTTCAAGATGGCAAAGTATTGAGAATCGGTAAGTATTTTTTATTTAGCCGAAAATCGGCGTCTGGTTATTTCATTTGCTTCATTTGCACGATAACGCTTACTTCGCAGTAGTTAACCGATACATCTTTCCATTTTATTTTCATTTTTCTTGTAGATGTTACCAGAACAAAAATGAGCATCAAAGATGAGAGTGGTAAAGAACTGAAATCGGAATCGCTGCAAGGAAAAGTCAAAGAGAACCGTTTGGTATTCACAATCTACTTGATAACTGGAGGTGTAGAAATCAAACTGGAAGGTGAACAACGAGTTTTCCTGGAGTATGTTACCGAGGGCAGGAAGTCCAAGTGCACAAGAGTGAGAGAGACATATACAAGAACCAAATGTAAGATTTCCATCCTTCCATGTTAACATAAATATGAGGGTTTTAAAGCCATTGGACACTTCCGGAACAGGAAAAAAAATCACAGATTTACAAATTACCTACAGGGTTTACAGAAGGTAATGGTAAAAGACTTCTCTTGAAATATTATTCCATGAAATGCTTTACTTTTTGAGAAAACATTAAAACAATTATCAATTCTCGATATAGAGAATTACGGATTTATTTTAAACACACGTCATGACACGGCGAAACGTGCGTAAACAAGGATGGGTTTTCCCGTTATTTTCTCCCGACTTCGATGACCGGTTGAGCCTTAATTTTCACAGGTTTGTTACTTTATGTATAAGTTGTGATACACGAAGTGTCACGTGGGCCTTTGGAAAATACTCTTCGTCGAAAGTGTCCAATTGCTAATATAATATAACCTAAATACAAAATAAAATAAAAATGTAGGATAATATGTTATTGTCGTTTTTCAAATCCATAGAGAACAACAGAACATCGAATCTAACAGAATCGGAAATACAAGTATTATATTTATTTATACAAATAACAGGTATATTTTTGTGTTCCAATAAGCCAAGTGTGATCACGATAACCTCTGGTTACTGAATTAATTATTTCCTTTAACAGCAACGGTACAACAGGGATCAAGGCGCCGTGTTTACAGTCGACAAAGAGGTAAGATCGTTGTAATCACCAAACGCGTTTTAATGTACGTCTTGTAATTAAGTATTTGGAAGTATTATATGTCATTTATGTTGTTTTCGAACACAAAAGATTAACTATCATTACAATGTCTGAACGAATCATAGTATTCTGCTATTCATGGGAGGTTAAACAACTTCAACTGTTTACTTGCAGCGAGTAAAAGTTTACATTGAAAACGAACAAAGCAAATTTTATAATAACTAGAAGTATAGTTCTAGGTCAAAATGATTGCAAGGTTTCCAGTCTGTCGCACTTAGTAGATTAGTACAGTTTCGGATCGTTTCCAACCTAATAATTATGTGATGGTAAATGGTAAAAGTAATACAATTTCTGATTAATTAGACTGAATATAACAATGTCTTTGCAGCAAGTGGAGGTAGCAGTAGTGTAGTGAAAGTGTCACAATGGTGGTAGTGTTTCAACACGGGTCGCAATGAAATTCCAATAATGAAATCATACAATGAAAGTTTTTAACTTAAAACCGATTGTAAAGCATCCACCACTTTCTTCTATGCATCTTTATACTTGCCTGTAGTCAAGGCCTGCTTCATAAACCGGAAACGCGCGGAGTGGTGGAGCCGTGAGGGCCTACCTTTAACAACTTTGACTGCGGTTTCTTTTATTTAAGCCTTGTTGATTAATATGTATCGACTGGCACAACTGTGCGGCACCTAACTGTGCGGCACCTAAATGTAGCCCGAGCCCTAAATGTAGCCCCAAACATGTACCTAGATGTAGCCCGAACCTAAATGTAGCCCCAAACATGTACCTAGATGTAGCCCGAACCTAAATGTAGCCCCAAACATGTACCTAAATGTAGCCCGGACCTAAATGTAGCACCAAACATGTACCTTAATGTAGCCTGACCTAAATGTAGCCCCAAACATGTACCTAGATGTAGCCCGAACCTAAATGTAGCCCCAAACATGTACCTAAATGTAGCCCGGACCTAAATGTAGCCCCAAACATGTACCTAAATATCGCCCGAAAATTGTACCTAAGCGTCGCCCGGAATATACAGACGCAAAGTTGTACCTTAAGTGAGAGTGTAATTTTATATTTAGGATAATGTTTGGGGCTACATTTCGGTCAGGCTACATTTAGGGCTCGGGCTACACTTGTGCTGCACAATCGACTAATGCTAGCAAATTTGTAGCAACAAGCCAAACCAATCAGAGGCGACGGGGTCAGTGGGTCAGCAACATCGGTGTGTGCTGTTCGCAGTGTAATAATCCCAAGTTCTGTGGAAACAATAACGGGCATATTATTCGGATGGGATGCGAACCCACGACCTTTGCAATTCTAGAGAAGATGCTTAACCAACTAGAAAACTACGAGTTCATGCAGGGAATCTGTAGGGTCCATCAATCAGCACGGTGTGATTGGCTGTTTGGATTATATATCCAGATTCATGAGGAAAGCTTGGCTAGAAAAAAAAGTGCAAATGAAGAGAAATAATAGTATCCTTTAATAACGATAAACATTTATTTGCAGGCGGTGAAGGTGGCAGTGGAAGTAGGGGTGGATCAAATTCAGGTAGGTTCCTACCGATTGGGGTTCCGTGTGACAAAGAGTGTAGTGTTTCCAATGATTTTAATAAAACTTCAATAATGGGCTCATACCTGAAAGGTTCTAATCTAGACCTGTTAATAAAATATCAACTAATCCTGGGATGGATTTTAGTGAGTGTGTTTTATTCAGTATTTCTAGGTGTGGTTTACACCAGGATGAAACCATTAACAACAGTTGTTAAATTAACGTGTTAAATCACTGAATCATCTTTTCTTATGTGGCAGGGTCAAGTTCTGAAGAGAATAGAGCCATATCTGTTGGAGGTAAGTCATTTATTTGTATTGTAAAAAAAAAACAAAAAAAAAAAAAACGGTTTATGTTTATGGATGCGAGAAGTTAAGTGTAGTCACGATGGCCGTTTATAACCTTTCCCTTCTAATTTGACTGTCATAAATGAATTATTTTTCTTGAATAGCAACGGTAAACAAGAACACAGATGTATCTACTCGAAGACGAACAGCAGGTAAAATCATTGATTCATTAAATTGTACTATATGTCTTGCAAACAAGTTTTTAAACTATGCAAAATCAACTAGATTTAGCGAAATTCATGTTGCTTTTTAAGACTCAAATTTGCATTTAATTATTTTTTTTTTACATGAAAACCTTATTAACCACTTATTGTCGATTAATGTTTCTTGATTGAGCATAATCTTTATGACACAGTTTAACTTCGTCAATACTTGTTTAATAATCTGATAATTTATGTTTAAATTACCCGGTAAATACAACGTTACTATTTTCCGGGTAAAAATACACGTTGTGCAACTTTCTACTTTGTAAGCAAGCAAGAAGCTTTTTTTTATTTTTTTGGTCAATCCTTTTTGCCTGTAATTGCTGAGAAGTTTTTGAAAAATCTAAATATGTCATCAAACAGATGTCATTTTTTTGTACTTTGGAAAAACAAATTCCTTTCCAAAAAACAGGTCGTCGAGTTGAATTTGCTCCATAGATCCGATTGGTGCTCGTTTGTAACTGACCTAAACAAAACTAATTTTCTTCCTTAACTTTAACAGTTTACGTTCAACAAAATGTATCCTTCATCGAGATGTTCATATTGAATGTATTTGAAACCTTGGTTTATATTACTTCAACTAACGGTATTTTTATCAAATGTGTTACAGCTGCAACGGTTCAAAGTTCATCAGCTACATTGGTCCCTGGAGGTATGTTTTCGTGTCCTTTAGAAAGCCCAAATACGTTGCTGTCGATGACATAACTTGTTGCCATTTGTGAACCTTAACTTTTTTTCTCAAACGGAGAATCACACACCGTTCAGTTAAAGTCGGAGAATGTGCCAACATCGTGGGATTATTTGTATTTGTTGAATCTGTGTAGTTGACTGTCTTTTGTATAGACATAAATACAGTGTTCTGAGGTATGCTTTTGGTTTGTTTTCTCTCATCATTAGAAATGCAACAAGTGGATTGGACTCAGAAAAAGTATGAAGTCAACTTTGCTGATAAAATCGAGGACATCCTTGACTTGACGTTTCAAGATGGTAGCGTTTTGACAATTGGTAAGTTTTTTTTATTTAGCCGAAAATTATTTGATTTGCTTTATTTGTATGTGAACGCTTCCTTCACATTATATAACCAATCCTTTTTTTTTTTTTTTTTTTAAGTCAATCTGTTCTATGTTTAATTTTCTCGTAGATGTCACCAGAACAAGAATGACCATCAAAGATCAGAGTGGTAAAGAACTGAAATCGGAATCGCTACAAGGAAAAGTCCGGGACAACCGTTTGGTATTCACAATCTACTTGATAACTGGAGGTGTAGAAATCAAACTGGAAGGTGAACAACGAGTTTTCCTGGAGTATGTTAAGGCGGGAAGAACGTCCAAGTGCACAAGAGTGAGAGAGTCGTACAAATCATGTAAGATTTCCATCCTTCCATATTGAAGATGCTATGTCAGATTTTTTGCCCCAAACATTAAAAAATATATTTTTTTGAGTGAATGGTATTTCAAAGAGTATCAACCGCTCTAACGAAAAAAATTTTAACTTTTACCTTTAATGGTCAGGAACCACGACAAAAATTTAAAACGTTGCTTATAAAACACATAAGAATTGGTCACGTGATATATTGTCGGGATCCCGACAAAAACTAATGTTGAGCACTGTTTCACTGCTACTAATAATTGGCGGACTTTTTCGAACTTTCTAGGGATCATTTTTGTAACGTTGTAACCAAAATGCATAACACTGTGCTTCGTTGATTCTTCATGAGTGTTATACAATAACTGTTTGTTCAATTTTAAGTGTTATTATTAGTTTTCTCTAAACAGGTAACTATTAAGTGGTTGTTAGTTAAAGTACTGCCATTTCAGAGCAAACGGTAGTCCGTGCCGATTGTTCAATACGCAATTTTGCGAACTCCGCTTTCGGTTGGATAAAGGTTGGAGTCCATGCTTCACTTGGCATTTTTACTTTTCAAATCCTATTTAAAACACTGCATGCACTGAACCATCAATATGCTTTTCACTTCAATACTGAACTGTTTTCATTCTTTATTTTGTTGTTGTAAATGCTCTTTATTTTTAAACAATTCTTTATCACCTGTAGCATACAGAAGATACCTTTAAAACGAATGGTTTAGAGACGACTTCTGGAGTCTTCAGTACCGGTATGTTCATAATATTTGTCACAATCATTTTGGAAGTTGTCACTTCCTTCAGCCTCCTTGGGTTTGGTGCTTTTAGCCCGCTAGACATGGAGAAAACCAATAAAATAGCACCGAAACGCTGACCATAATGTATTGGGGTGCTCGTTGTTGTTTGCATGTTTGCATGTTCTGTCACACTTCATAAATTATCTTTAAAAACAAATTTGTTTTCATGTCATGTTTAGAATTTCAGGAGTTGACGATTTTGGAGAAACAACGAAAGATCGCTTAAGGGACATACTTCTTGGTGACGGTTTTGTTTTCTTTTAATATTTTAATTAAGAATACACGATTGGGTAAAATAATATTGGCTACGGTGAAATTGTTTTAAAGTAATAATTACAATATATACATATTATTAGTTCTTTTAACATTAGACTACAGTATACAATAAGGGAGAATAAAATTTGCAGTTTTAAGAGCATTGGGTTTAATTAAAAAGTTGTAATAAAACAGAAACGGTTGTCTTGTTCACATTGCTTAACGGTCAATATAACTCAGTTACGTGGATCAATCTGTATGTTTTACATAAAAACGTTATTGAATTTGTATGAGATGTTTTAGAACACGCTCATAAGGTTTCTTATCCTGAGACATAATTCAAAAGATGGACATACTCTTGGTGTCTTGTTTGGTACCTGATGGGTACTCGTACACGGCTCAGCTTTGGTTTTTGTGTGTAGCAACGTATTCAACCCTCAATCGTCATGCCATGTTTAGCCTATGGCCCAATTTCATAAAACCTGTCAGCACGAAAACTTGCTTAGCACAGAAAAGTGTTGCTCAACAGAAACAGGTTACCAGCCAAAATTATATTAGGATTACACTTATGTGACTGGCGCCCCACTCATTTTTTGCTACGGAAAGAAGATTGTCAAGCAGTAATTTCTGCTTAAAAGCTTCAAGAGTTGTTGTATATAAACCCCCAAAAAGTGACAAATTTAAAATTGTTAAAAATGAACCTGATAATTCCCAAAACCTACTTTAGTTCGCACTTTCCCATACGTAAATTAATTTAAAGTTACGTAACGTGCCTGTCAGAGGGTTAAGGTGAACGACGGACAATTACAATCGCAGATATTCTTGCAAAAGTATATCGTTGGGAAAGGTGTTTAAAATCAATGTAGTAACGCAACTATCGGAATTAACCTCAACTTGTGTTTTGCTCGCTAGACAAACCATGGAATTGCCGACGGGGGGGGGGGGGGGGTTATTATCATGACAACAAGATAACTCAGGAAGGTATTGACGATCGATAAGAAACGATGAGTGACCTGGATTTATATTTACCTTATTTGCCATTTTGACTTGCTTGATGAATGTTTCGTTACTTTATAGTTATCTACAAATAATACTTGGTTAGGTGTACACTTTTGCTTGTTAAACTAAATGTATAGTTTTAAAAAAATATATATGAAGATTATAATGTAATTTAGCCTAATAATGTGTTTTAGTAAAATGAAAGAAATTGATTTTGAAACAAATTCTTGAAACAATTATAATTGAATAAAAGCAATGGAAAGTTCGCTTTTTCTATCAACATGTATAGAAACTAATGCTTTCCGCATACGTTTAGTATCTGATTATAGACATTACATTGGTATGTCAGAAAATGATGACAAGTCAACTTGTCATAGTGAGAGTGCTCAATATGGAACTTTCACATTATTGCATTGATGAAACTTAGACTGGTTGATGAAAAGCCTAATCAAAGCCCGTACTTACCTTGTGATGTTTGTTAACAGAATTGCCATTTTGATTGTATTTATTGTTGTTTTGTTTCGGGATTGTTATTTCTTCCAGTAAACATTACTCTCCAAGCAGTTGATTCAAATTAAGATTGGTGTTTAACGGTGAAGAATCAAGTAAAACAAATACTTATAAGGGCGTAGTTTAAGGTATAGAAGCAATAAGATCTATGAATGATGCTTTTATTAAACCATCACTTTGCAGATTAACTCTTTGGAATGATTGTGTCTCTTATTGACAAAGTCAAACACTCGATACTAAAAATAGTATAGAAATATTGAGTGGCTCAGAGTTGAATGGGAGCAATATTATCGCAAGGTAAAATTTGGACTGTTCCATTTCACGAGGCGGCACGAGGCGAAGCCGAGTGAAATGGAACAGTCCAAATTTTACAGAGCGATAATATTCCTTCCATTCCACGAATTAAAGCCACTCCATATTTGCTTTATATAACTGATATATATATCCTTGTAATTTGATGTATTTTAAAAGTATAACATTATTAAAAGTTCACACAAATTACTGACAACCAAAAATCAGCGCCGGCCGCGTAGCAGCAACAATGCACAAACAGAATCACAACCTTTTGCACAGGTGCTCGTTTGTTTTAACAGCGGCGCGGCGGCGCTGTACTGCTCAAAAACATTGGGAACAAGGATGATCCTGACTGTTGAATGGGAAATGCTATTACCCATGGGTGAACAGGTCTTTTTGATCGCCGGTGCGGATGGGAGTAATAGTGAATGTCACGTGAAGTAAGTTCCACCAATCAAATGACAAGGATCTGTATGTCAGTTATATAATGTGCATTATTTGTGGCGCTAATATAATAGGTCTTGGAGGTTTGTGCTTCAGTGACACGGGGGTGGTTTAGTTATGCAATTCTGATGCTATGGGTTTCATTGCACTGAATCAATTAAAGAAAGCATCGGTTGGACGTTTTTCAATTATATTCTTGTTGATGCATATTCAGTTTTATATGCGATACAGATTTGGTGTACTGTTTCACCTAAACACTTAAATTCACACTACTGCCTTTATCATTGGCTTAAGTTTGGGTACTTTATGTACGAAACAAATTACAAATGTCAACAAATTTACATTAAACTTACACTTGAAGATAATGTTAGTTGAAAGACAACCTTAAAATAAGATGCTGAAGTGGTGTAGTTTTTGAGAAATGAGTAAAAGAATTTCTTGAAAATAATTTTCGTCTCAGGAGGTCTGCCGGAAACATTAAAATAACGTCCATGAGTGTCTAATAGGCCTGTACATGTCACATGGCCTGTACATGTCACATACGAACTATTTATTCCATTTTGTGCACGCCCAGTTCTGAATAGTGAACAATGAACTTTGCACTGGATAATATAACTCACTTGCAGAACTTTACATACCGCCCATGGGGTAAACAAACTGGTGAGGGGGCTATGTGGCTTTTTTTTTCTTGATTAATATGTCTAACCAAACTGCATTGATCAAAAGATTGGCCACAGATGATTTTGCAATGAACAGGACAAGGTTGCTTTTGTTCGCTCTTCCGCCTCCCCTTATATCATCGCCACCCTTGCTACCACCGGTAGCTCAAAATATAGAAGTGCGTCCGCCTCCTTTGCCCCAAGACTGGCGGAACTTCGGACTAACCGACCAAACGCCCAACGTTGGAAACGATGTCTGTTCTAAATCAAAGGAACACGTTGCCTTGAATCGGTCGAGTTGGTCTTTGAAAAGCGTTTGTAACCGTTTGTTAAAAAATGCACACGATTAGAAAGATATTTTAACATTAGAATGTAATGATCCACACATGTTTGACTCGAAATGGCGTATTTTTCCTTTTACCACATCGACTAACATGGGCGGCCATTTATGGGAGTCAAATTTTTGACTCCCATAAATGGCCGACCGTGTTAGTAAAAGGTCCTCTCTGCCTGCAGCACACTGTGATAATATGACCTATTGGTAACCAACGACGCGACCAACCTCGACTAGCCTAGAATGGAAAGTCGCGGATAGTCGACTGGACTGGTCCAACAATCGTTGACCAGCGCGGGTTCGATCAGAGTTAGTCGACTATGGTTACCTATGGTCGTTGATCAAATGTTGCACTTAATTAAATTTTGGATTGAACCAACGCAATGCGGTTTAAAGTGCGGGGGCTCTCAGCTGTCCCACTGCACACCCGCCATACATCTCTTCTGTCATAAGGTATGCCCATCCTTTCTGTGCCAACAGTTGGACAATTGGGCTAAAGGTGAATCTGGGCATAGTCGTGGTGCGCCCTTCCGACCACCAGCTTTCGGACATTAAAGATTTGCTTACGTTCCAGTAAGGAGGGGACAGGCAGTGCTTCTGGTGTAATAAAAAAGGGTGATCATTCAAAACTCAGGTTACATGCCTGAACATTACCACACGTCCACTTTAGGTTCTCACGATCCTCATTTACGTTCTGGTACAGACCTATAAGACGAATATGAGTTTAGCATGTATAATAGTAGTACGCGACTCCCCTAGGAACATTGCTCTTAGATTTTCACTTTTTATTTCTTAAAAACTTGACGACCAATGAAACTGAAACTTCTACAGGTAAATTATACAACAATCATCCACAAAGAGTAGGGATTCATTTCATGGCCAAAAACTTGATATACGAAAGGTATCAAACACTTTAAATACTTTAGCCTTTGTCGGTACAACTATTAACTATTATTCATAAATACCTCAGACAGTTTCGCAATTCCTATTGGTGGAAAGCGTCAGGTGGGGGTGTTTAAACGATTGATAGTTACCAGCTGGAGCTCTGTTTATAACTGGTTGTTTTTCGGATACTACGCACTAGTCTTGGTGCAAGACGTTTCTTGTTACGGGCGATGCGGGCGCTGTCGATAAGTTGGCCGCGCTGTGTGTGAAAGGAAAACGAGAGCGTCTTGCACCAAGACTATTCGCACGGATGGATCCGGAAGCTGTCAGCTGGGATTTTTGGATTAACGCTGGAAATCGCTGTATCCTGACTGGACTAGGTACGATTCATAACGGGGAAACTATCCGTGTTTTGTGACTTGTTTTCTTCCTTTTTGAAGCCATGTTTTTTCTCTTTTCAAAAATTTGAGTTGCAACGATTTTTTCATACAAAACAACAGATATGCTCTTTATTTCAATGTTCTTCTACATTATTTCTGTCAATACTTTTCAGATAAGGCCGAAAAGACTGCATTTCAGAAGCCCTTTGGACTACTTATATATTCAAACCGAGGTCACGCATGAAAAATCACACCAACTCGTGCAGATAAATCACCAAGGAAACTTATTATATTGAGTGACCTGCGGGTAGACTGCTCGCCTTCGGCCAGGGCTTTAATATCACACGGCAACGACCCTGCCGGTTTTAAACGACCGTTTAAGAACTCGTCGCTACCCTTTTATTCCCTTATTTTTTAGTAATGGTAACAGTGTTGGTATTAATTTTTTTAACGTTTTCGTCTGAAAAAAAGTATATATATGAATTCAGTTTGGAACCTCGTGCAGCAAGTTGCAACAGTTATTTTATGTTCTCTGTCAATCAGTTTGCAACCTTTTTCACCTCGTTACAGTAACGACTTAATGTTTTCTTGTAATCAGTTGATATCTGGCACACCGAGCTGCAATAATAATTGTTACGTACTCTGATGGTTCAGTAGATTGGTCCGACAGGCGTTGGTCTTATATATGCCCAATTATTTCATCGGATACAATGATTTTGTTGGATGAACGTGATGTGACGTAAGCTTTCCATGTCTGTGTTATGATTGGTCCGATGTGACATACTGTCAGCTTTTCGGTTTTTTCTGCATGTTTCCCTCTGCTCAAATTTATATTTCTTATTTGATTAGTGGGGCATGTGTTACAAGGTTACTAAACAGTGACTACATAGAGTTTTTTTCTACGTAAACTTGAGCCGCGAACAGCTGTTTTTTAATCAATTTTCGAAGCTTTGTGCGTATTTATAACTCCAAAGTTTGTTTTAAAAAAATCACGAAGGACGTCTGGATTATCAACAGCAGGCCAGCAAATCCGTAAAATTCAATTCAGAGTCGATATCACTTCAGAGTCGATATCAATTTTACAGCGATCCAATATGAAGGATAAGAATGTAAATTGTAGGTGTGTTTTTCCCCCACACGTTATGCACTTCAATACTATCGGCCCTGTTGGTAGTGAAACCGAAACATGGCTAAATTTCCTCGTCACAGGAAGTGACCTATATATGTCAACAAACACAAATTATCGCACATTATAAAAAATTTGGGGGGATAACTTGTTTTTGTTAATAATTGTGACTGCTAAGATTTTAGCAGGTATGCAAAATTGTTGTAATTACATAAACTAGCGCAAGGGACGTATCACTAAATTTGCCAATTGAGTTATTAAAAAAATACCTGTTTGCAAGCAAGTCGTAAGACAATACAAAGTGTGTATTCGATGATGATTCGATGGAGAGTTTCAAAAGAAATGCAGAAAGAAAAGTAGACACTCTAAGATCTCATCAAAGCTTAAGGTCTTGTCATTGCTGAATCTTCCCCCTATAGCGAGTGAGAATCATGTATTGAACAGTATCCCTTACATACACTCGCCCGATTTGGTAATTGTCAAAGACTAGTCTTCTCACTTGGTGTATCTCAACATTTGCACAAAATAACAAACTTGTGAAAATTTGAACTCAATTGGTCATCAAAGCAGCGAGATAATATCTGAATATCACGCGTGAGGTCTCGAAATTAATCCAAATTTACTTCTCTCTCAAAAACTACGATACTTCAGAGGGAGTGGTTTCTAACAATGTTTTATACTATCAACAGCTCTCCATTGCTCGTTACCAAGTAAGTTTTAGTTTGAGAAATACCAATAATGTCCAGTGCCTTAAAATGCGTTTCATGATCCGTGTGCGGTTCTTTATGGAGGGTGAACAATTATTAAGAGGAAGAGGTGAATAGATGTACGCATTCAAACCGGGAACCTATTAACAAGAGAGAACAAAAGAGTACACGATTCGGGAAAGGTTCACAGTTGAAAAAGTGTACAAAAAACAACGGGAGCTGTTGCAAAAAAAAGAGGGACAATAGACCTTGTGCACATGACGTCATTTCAGTAGGGCGCCCTCACCTAGAGGTCAACTGTACAAATCTGTGCGTCTCGATTGTTTCGTCACCGTTTTTCCTGTAAGATGGCGGCTGGATGACGTCAATGCATAAGGTATATAGACTGTGCAAGTCTCGCGCGTACCGGAGCGAGAAAACACGACAACTGAAGAACTTTATTTTTTTGTGTATCAAATCTTTGCTTTAATTTATTCTTAGTGCCGAATCTGAACAACAAAAATACCCATAATAGCTTGTTTAAATAAGTTTTAGCTTTTTAAACAAATACACAATTATCGGTTAAAGTCTATGTATGGACACAAGTAAAACTCTGGGACAAGGATGTTTGTTTGATTGATTTTAAAAGTTTTGAAACCCCTTTTGTAAATCTACGCCCGAATGTGAAACTACTAAAAGCTGGTTTATACGCGGACGCACGATGGTCGCAAGGGCGTTAGATAAACTTATGACGCAGTTTAAAGAGGAAGCCGACGCCCAAGCGACCAATGAAAAGGCTTTCCACCCCGCGCGGCCAAAACAAGCGTCTGAGTAAGTTTCTTGATCGGAGATGGGCACAAATTCTTAATTTTTTACAACTAACCTGACCTGAGGTCAAGTTTAAATATCGGTTTTTCTTCGTTATTATGTTGACTTTATTTTTTACTTTTATATATGTTGTTAATTAGTATTAAATTTTTAACAACATATGTCATTTTGTATGGTCATAAACTACATTGGACTAAAGTAATGGACGATACTAAATCTCCCCAACGTAAAACTCCACAAGGTTGGGACCACAATGGTCCCGGAAGTTCAAATCTGCGCGAGACTTGCACAGTCTATAGGAGGTACAGTTGCAGGCGTATACACACTGGGTGTGTGTGTGTGAGGGAACGGGGGAGCGTGTATTGCCTGAACACTAATCTGCCCCCACCCCCGAAAACACAATAGTCTTAAACGAAATAGAGTTATTTTGTTGCAACAACTACTTCGCTCATGAACTTCATACCACAGTGCTTCAGAACAACCATAAGAAAACGGATTCAAAATGGTGGCCATTTTGAAAACTAAGATGGCCGCCATCTGCAGCACCTCTCTTTTTGCTGATATGATTCGTCTTGTTTCTTGGGATCGCATATAAGTCTCTAGCTACAGATGGCACATTCTACTTCAAATCCAACTGAACATAAAATGTCGTCAATTCGGTTAGCTCCCTGACTTTAAAGGTCACTGTTGATTCAGCGCTGATTTGAAGTAAAAACACACGAAAAACACAGAATGCTTTTTATAATCAAGTTGAGAAGGCTGTTCCAGGGGCATGGCGTGAAAAAAGGGCGTCATTGATTTCGTATAATAGATACTCTTTAAAAAAAATGCTATGTAGAGCCAGATGCATGTTGTTTGTGACGCTACGTGTTGCAGCTGTGCAAGTGAAAAGTTTAATACTTTAATAGGTTCTAACAGTTACTAACAAGGCTACCAACGTTAGTATTATTTATGAATGGCATTTTGAAATGAATTCAACCATGGATGGATTTATTCCAACTTATTCAATCACTTTTGAGTCTTTTCACGGTTGTTGTTGTTGTTGGTATAGTAAGGGGTTTCCTGGCAAATTTCAACTAGACAAAGTCATTTCATTCAATCTCGTTTGAAATTAATGCTCCATTGAATCAGCATACAAAAGTAAAAAGGAGTAAATTACATTTCACCAGTTTAGTATTAACTGGTCAAAAATAAGCTCAGTCGGTTTCGTATTAGCAAGCAGCATGACCTGGTCAACCATTCAATTTCATCAAGTGTAGGTAGTGGAAATTCAACTGAGGATGGTCAAAGTGTAGTCTTGCCCATGAATGAAATTAAATTAACGAAAAGAACCTGAACGAAAAAAACAAAATCAAGGTTTGAAACGTCAAAAATTTGATTTTTGGGTTTTCTGAATTTTTTGTAATTTTTGATTGTTAATATTTTTAGACTCGCAAGCCGAAGTGAATTTCACTGTATATGTATTTATATGTGTGACAATAAACAATTGAATTTGAATTTGAATTGAAGTTTGCACAAAAATCAAAATATAATGCACAAAATACACCATAGTTCTTTTGAATATTTCTTTTGAATTATAAGGAACTTCGTGCATTTGAATGCGTGTTGATTGATGAAGTTGGTCTGCAAAACCTATTTCGGGGTGTGCGTTTTTGTGTGTCTGAATTGAGCTGCCCAACGTGGCTGTCGGTTGGATACTGCACACATCTCTTCTGTGGGATTTTGTCTTGTCTTTTATCGGAATGGTATCGTGATTCATAATGGTCAGACTCTTGTCCCCATTGGCTTTTCCAGCAACGGTTCTTCTATTTGTATTTGTTCGGAGCGTAATACATCTTGTATTTATGTTTTGTTTCTAAATTTGTAGCCGTAATAGAACATTCTGTACTCGTTGTTCAAATAACGCTAATTATTCATAGCAATGCTTACGGGTTTTTTTCTTCTTCCTTTTTTCCTTTATTGTTTTATAGCCCGCTTCCTGCCTTCCAGCGACGGGTGTCTTCATTATCGAATGTTTTTCGTGCGCAGTTCAGACAGATGCCACAATTTTGTCATTGAATACTTCATTCCAGGTCGGCTTAAATCAAGTACTGGTGCCAGACGGACATTGGTTATTGTTTAGAACCTTTTGTTAGTGAATATGTCATAGCTGTTTACAACAGATTAAATATATTTGAATCGAAATCGGTTATATTTTTGGGTCTATTTTCGGCCATCAAATACCCTCACACAAAGACAACTAACCTTCCTTTTGTTTTTCCGACAGATGGATTTCAAAGTTGAACAATAACGAATCAATTACACAATTGATTTATAAAACCGCTTATAGATATTGACTTTATCAAATTCGGTATTGTTTGAAAATCGAGAGTAAATCTAAAGAGTGCCATTTGACATCGGGAGTCGCCGGTGATCACATGCCAGCAGAATTTTCAATTTCAAAATCATCAAGTCGGGTAAGTTACGTTTCCTTACCATGCCTTAAAGGCAGTGGACACTATTGGTATTTACTCAAAATAATTATTATCATAAAACCTGACTTGGTAACGAGTAATGGGGAGAGGTTGGTAGTATAAAACAATGTGAGAAACAGCTCCCTCTGAAGTGACGTAGTTTTCGAGAAAGGAGTAATTTTCCACGAACTTGATTTCGAGACCTCAGAATTAGAACTTGAGGTCCCGAAATCAAGCATCTGAAAGCACACAACTTCGTGTGACAGGGTTTTTCTTTCTTTCATAGTTATCTCGCAACTTCGACAACCAATTGAGCTCAAGTTTTCACAGGGTTGTTATTTTATGCATATGTTGAGATACACAAAGTGAAAAGACTGGTCTTTGACAATTACCAATAGTGTCCAGTGTCTTTAAAAAAACGTTTTTCTAATTCAAGTGAGGTATGGATTGGTTTTTGTCAACGTTGTAATGATAAGGACGAAATGAGGAAAATATAATACAAGTTATTTTGACAAGGGGCGCTAATCGCATCTCTGGCCTTTCAACGCCAGCTTTCAAAGGGACTCCACGGAAGTTTTCAAAAGTCGCCCAAGGCGATTTATGGATGATCAAACTTTTTAACATAAGTTGTATTTATTTCTTATCAAAATGGGTATTCTTGTTTTGCAAGATGCTTACCATCTTTATAACATGGAGGCTTTATGTGAATATTGCACAGATTTGTTTCGGATAATTACTAAGGCATTACCCTACTGAAAAATTAACAATGATCTTTATTCAATAAATTAGTTTCCAAACGCTATACATTTTTTAATTGAGTTGTCTAAAGTCGACAAATGAATCATTTCGACACTTATATTGACTCCAATTTCCTTCCTTTACCTTGATAAGCATGCTTCTGTGTGATTTACCTATTACTGTGCCACATTTGTAAACAGTAAACATTCGAACTCCACAACTAATTTTGTCTCCCTCACAATTGTCTCCCTCATAATGTGTTTTTAAAACTTGAAAAGCGATTGATGAATGCGAAATTTCACTTTGACGTTTTGCCGACTTTACAATACATAAAAAAAATTGAAGATTGATAGCTTTGGTATGAATATCTATAAGGTTTTCGGTACATACGCGACAAACCTTTTAAAAAAAATTTAAACCTACTAACTTGAACCCCGCTATAAGGCTAAACAAGCGGCTCAAGTGGGTCATGTGTTTCGAATATGAATCTACAATCAGATGTCAAAAGTTTGAAATGCCAAAAAACCGGCCCCAAGTGAAAGGCTCAGAAATACTACTGCACTAAAAAAGGATAACAAAACTACGCTCAAGGTTCTAAAAGCCCAATGCGTTTCTCGACAAGAATCGAGGTGCCGCGACACCGCGAGTCTTGTCGGTCCCCGAAATACCACTCTAGACCAAACGGAATACAACTGTATCATCAGTGTTCCCAAAACCCATTAAGCAAGACTCCAAAAGCACATTAGTGTCCTCGCAAAAACCCTTTCAAATTGTATATATCGAGTTGACGTTATAGAGCTTGGGTAAAACCACATACAAAAAAATCGCTACTGGTTTTAAAGTTGCGAATACTGAGAGTAACAAGGTTGCAACGCAAACCTTACCAACTTAAACTCAAACCATGCGGTTTCAAATCCTATTTAATAGGCTACTGAGAGCTTTTAAAGGAGTTTGACTGTAAGTTATACAGATACTTTTTGGAAAATTTAAATTGCGATATTCACTTTTATGTTTTCAGCTAAAGCAGACCTGGGATTTTGAGTGAAGGTGATTCTACTCCAAGATGGCTAAAATCACACTACTTGTGGTTCTTCTAGCGAGTGTTCTCCCTGCGATTGCAAGGAAAGGTACGTACACTTTTATGTTGAAACGGCACTGTAGATTAGGGCCCAATTTCATATAGCTCCTTAAGCAGGAAATATTGCTGATTAATTTTCTGCTGAGCAAAATTGAGCAAGATACCGATCAGAAATTGTACACACGACATGGTAATTTAGCTGGTAACCTTATTCTGGTAAGCAAACTCTAATTATGCTTAGCTACTAAAAGCAGCTCTATGAAAGCATGGAGGAAGGAATTCCTCCATGATGAAAGTGGCCCCCCAGAAACAACTGGATATTCTTCCTGGATAACGGACTCTACAATCGAATCAAAATCTATAAACAAATTTTGGGAATCTTGGTTCCCAACAAGATATTCGTGAGCAAGGGAAACTCTGAACAAAGTATTTCCCAGTCAAAACACAGACTAAAATGTTTACGTTACCTTCCATACACGTCCCGGCCATAACATTTTGGGTGTAGCGGCTTTCACACAATACCCTGAGGGAATAATGAATACAAAACTAAATTTTTAAAAAGCAGTAACTGACGAGAACTGACTATGGTCATAAGTCAATGGTTATTTGTTTCAATGTTAATTATAATATTTAACCACAAACAAAACTTATGCAGTTGCTTACCGTAAATTTACCCAACGATTGATTTTAAGAGTACATTTCACGATGACGATGACTGTAGAGCAAGCTAGTTGACACATTAAGACCCAATTAATACTCATATCATACTGAAAATATAGTCCACTCAATCCACTACTGCAGATGTAGCAGACTTTCTACTTTTCGCCCAGGTGCAAGTTTAAAAAAAAAAGCGGGAAAAGTTCTTTTCAGAACTAAGAAGTCTCGCGAAATCCGAAAATCTACTCGGCGGTATAGTAGAGTATAAAGCAACACAAGTTCTCAAAATAACAACTTCTAAGTTGACACACATATTGTGTTAACGCTACCCAAATATAATATGTATAGTTATGTGTACTTAGTATTTAATGGTGGTTAAATATAATTCGTACAGATCAAAATTACAAGTGCAACTTTCTGGAGTCCAATGGCGACGGGGTATACGTCTTTGATGATCAGCAACTGAACGGGGGAAAGTTTTCAGTCTCCTTCAATGTAATTGCGAACAGAGATGTTCGTATTGCGCTATCGCCTATTAAAGAGGAACACAGCAGCATGATTGTCATATGTGAGTAGTCTGTGTACACTAATTGTTGTTTGGGGTTTTGGTGTTGTTGTTGTTGTTGTTGCTGTTTTTGTTGTTGTCATAATTGTGTTTGTATAATTTGAGTTTCATCGTGGCCTCAAAGTGTGTTTTTTCTTTTTCTTTTTGCCAAGTCCTCAAGTTTTGGTTTTTG
Source organism: Asterias amurensis (assembly GCF_032118995.1). Classification (NCBI taxonomy): domain Eukaryota; kingdom Metazoa; phylum Echinodermata; class Asteroidea; order Forcipulatida; family Asteriidae; genus Asterias; species Asterias amurensis. The sequence continues at coordinate 20,832,902 of NC_092654.1, forward strand.
TTAACCAATCCGTAAAAACATACAAGGAAGCATTTTCCATCGCTGGTCCCCGCAACTGGAACTCACTCCCAACTAATAAATTTATTTTGAGTAATTACCAATAGTGTCCACTGCCTTTAAAGAACTCTTAAAACACATCTGTTTAACCCTTCCATCTAATGTGTTTTTGTCGTTTCTGTCATTTTTTTTTCGTATTTTTGCTTACAATTTATTATTCTCTTGGTTTTTGGTTGCATTATCCCTAGCGCTTTGTATCCTTTGGAAAATGCGCTCTATAAGTACGGTTGTTATTACTTATTTATTATGACCATCATCGTTTATGAAATTCATTTCTATAACATTTGTGTCTAAGTTGAAACTTGTACCTGTAACACTTCTTACATCGAGTCTTCGGGCCATACCAGCAATGTGCCGTCCGTTTACATGTTAATTTTTTTAATTTGTTAGTGGTATGCACACATAATTATGTTAATTTTCATGAAATTTTGTTCAAGGACTCTCATTTCAATTACTTAAAGATGGAAATACGGTCAGAAACTTGAATGTTTCAGGTTCACTGTGAGGTCAGAAGGAACTTCGACACACAACGTCTATACCATGCAGGCTGAACATCAGATGTGACGTCACACTTCATCCGAGACGTCACATTCATTCGTCAAGAAGATACGCAGTCAAATCCTACATGTATGCAAGCACGTACTGTACATAATGTGGACACACTGCATGTAGACAATCCTAACCGAAAGTAAGCTTTTCATATCTGTGGTTTGATTGGTCCAAGTGATGTTTATCAGCTGCACCCCCATCACCTCGGACCAATCAAACACAGACATGGAAAGCTTACGTCACTTCACGATCATCCAATGACATCATTACACCATTGAAATCACTGGTACTGAAGCCCAAGTATCGGTCTGTATCCTTGCGGATAAAGACAGGGGGCAGTCTACAATGATAAAGGTCTTCGGCTCGGTACTCTGGAAACACCGCATAGGGTTAATAGATTTTGGACACGGCTTCCAACTTCGGCTAGAGCTACGGTTATCTGGCAGTACGCTAATCTAGTCGCTGTTTCGGAGACGGCTTTTAAATCAGGGTACTCAGTATTCGGAACTGGGAACTCGACCCCGACACTGCGTACCATAGTTGTTTACTTACTAATATTAGTCACACCAATCGATCAATTAAATGTCTTCATTAATTGTTGTTTTTTCTTTTGAATTTGTTGTTGTTTATGTTGTTTTTTTCTCATTTGTGTACCTTGTTGGTAAGAAGGTTGGCAGAGTGTTTCGCTGTTCAAAAAAGCACCACGTGCTGCAATTTAACCGACCCTCAAAGTTTAACCAAATAATGTAGTATCCTTGACTATTGTAGTACCATTAAATGCTATGTAGTGGCCTGTAGGGCAATGCGCGCCAGCTCCCCTCAAACCCAGGTATTTATCAGAGCGCGTCCTGATTTGGATCCTCCCGCCAAAACAAGTCACTCTCTTGTCCGAGTGGTGTAAGTTTCGCTCTTTTACGAGTGAAAGTCGATCAGTGTCACTCTATTTGAGTGAAAATGGAACGAAATTTACTCTAAATAGAGTTGTCCGCCATATGGCTCTTCGCAAGAGTGGTAATGGTAGACAAAACGAGTGTTTTTCACTACGTTCCTTAGGAACCAAAGTAAGTTAAACCCTTTCTATTTATACTGGGTCCATAACTAATCTGTAGTTCCTAGAAAATAATGAAAGGTTTCTTTGGTGTCCCATATCCCATCGTAATCCCATTCACGTAATTCAAACAGTGGCCTACGAGTTTGAAGTAGCGCACAAAGCCTCGTACATACCCTCGCCCGAACGAAATCCAAACTTCAAAATGAACGAAATCGATCGTTGTTCCACTCGTAAATAAACTTCCACGACAACTATGATAAATAATACATATTCAATTAAAAAAAATCCAGATAAAATGTGTACGTATAAATCAAACCTGTCCTTATCCTTGCTAATAAGACTGGTAGACTGGTAAAGACAGGTATTAGTTTTACAAAATTTGGATTTGGTATACATTTTTGAACTGCGTGTGTACACGCGTGTAAAGACTGTACATTTTCGTCAGTGTGAATGGGGTGAGAGGTCAAAGGTAGATCCGGTATGCGTTTAATATTCACGGGCCTCAAAGGGTGACGTCAGATGTCCAGGCTACCACTAGCAAAACTACACTCATTTGCTTTACACAGCTGAAGGTGCCATACAATGTGCACAACATAATGGAGGCATACCATACTATAGCTTTGGATAAGGTCACACCCCTACACAACCATCATCACCACCCGCCCCCTCGTGAAATTGGTTCCTGCTATACGCCACTTTTACAAAGTGAAGTCTATAATATGCCACAAAACATTTTTGTAACATGATCGTTTTTTTGTTGCGTTTTTTTTTTTTTCATTTCTTCTTAGTCAAGTAGCAAAAAAGGCCATTGTTGATGAAATTTTTCTTTTTAATCCCGAAAAGCTATTGGTGGACCCAATAACGACGACTCCACCATAGGAAAGTCGGATGGTACGATATTATCCGAGTACCTAATGACAACTGGCTCCCGGGAGAGTGAACTCCAATGCTTGACAACTTGCATGAACAACTACTGGATCTGCTATGAAAATAACATGTAAGTAACATTTTTGGAAGTCAATTTTGGCTATTATTAATGAATGAGAAGGTTGTTGGAGAAGATTATTGGATCCATTTTTTTTTTGTTTCTTTTACGGTCACTTGATGTGGGTGATGCATGTTATTGGTTTACTCGTCAACGGTACTAGTATAAAAGTCAAATAATTTGAATTACGAACATGGAAGTCGCAACTAAAAAAAAATTAAACTTGCAGACAATGGCTTCGTGTTCACTTTTGACATGTCAAAATAAATAGCAAATCCGTTTGAAACAGCAGGTACAACTTTGTAAACATGTCTTTGTATACAAAGGTTTATATAACAATGTACAAATACAAAGCATTTATATAGCGCTCTAAAGTAACAAAAGGTGACGATGTAACAACTATGGTTCTCCACATATATTTATAAATATTAAATGTTATGACGTCACCATCCCGAACAAAGTTCGGTTTCATCTATGCACTAAGATCAAAGAACCCGGTAAGTTTGTAACCTTTTTTCTTTTTCTTTATGAGTACATTTTGAAATTATGAACTTCAATTTTGTTTAGTAAACGTCACTCAGAGTAAAACAATGTCATGAAAATAATGTTCGTCTCAGTGATCATCGAAAGGTATTTTAGCATGTAAAAACGTATATTCATGACATTGTTTTACTAATTTCTCAAAAACTACAGCACCTCAGCAACTAATATTTTTAGATACAATTTCTACTGTCATTATCTTCAAACGGTGTATGTTTAATGTAAATCTGTGGACACTGTGTTTTGTGTTACAAAAAGTACCCAAATCCTTTAAAGCTGTACCTAAAAGGTTACATCAACACTTGATGACGTCACCGTTTTTTTTTTATAAAACATATCCCAGGCTTTATCTTGGTATGTTTAATTAAATCTTCTAAAACTGTTGCTTCTCAAACCTTGTACGTAACATTATGTTGTACATTATTTTGTACATTGTTTTGTTCCCAATAGTAGTAAGAGGTAGAAATTAAAGAGAATTAAAGTTATAGGCCTATGATTATGTTTATGTGATAAGAACGGCACGTCCGAGTTGTGCAAAAAACATCGTTGTCTAACAACATGAAACATTTTAAACCAGTAGTTCGGTGGATGCACGATTTCACAAAAACAAACCTTTGACGTAAGGATACCACAGTTTCGCTCGGCCCCAGCGGCCAGTCTATCCAGGACCGCTGGGATGGGCTAATCGCTTGCACATATACTTGTTCAGGAAGTACGTCATGCGTACAGTGCATAGAAATATGGTGCAGTGTGAGTGTGATGCATGATGGGACTGCGCATTATTAAACCAATGTGCTTGCATGATACGTTTGCCCATCCCAGCGCCTTTGGTTAAAGCAAGGCGCTGGGGACGAGCGAATACCACATCCACAGTGACCAGTTGGAGGATGCTGGAGGGCGGCTCTGTGACGAGCAGAGCAGAGCCGTATATTGGGAGAGTTGCGACAACTTGCGATTAGAAGCCATATTGTTCCAAAGAAACGCATGGGCGAACATGGGGTGCCAGACTAGTCTGCCCATTGGGTTGTGCTGCGTTTGGAGACAACATTGCGCCCAGCAACCACGTGACCAAAGAAAAGTGGTCCCTCCATAACTTAACTTAAATGCAAAAAGCCATCCGCCATCATTTGATAACATCTACTACGATAATCTTCTTTTGTAACCTCTTTGTATAAAAAGGCTCAATGTTGGACGGGGAGGTGAGATCGAACCGTTCCTAAAGTACGCTGTCGATGAGGCATCGTCATTCGATCCAGGGTATGTAGGCTTTTCGACAGGAAGCGGCGTTGGAATGTTCGGGAACATCCAAGCCTATGCATCATGCGCAGGTAATGTCCAATACCCGATATCAATGTACAGGGTAAGCATTCACTGTAAAAACCAACATGAATGCCCAATATTATTATTGTTATTATCCAATATCGATAAACAAGGTAGACATTCCCTGTACAGACCTACGGGAATGTCCAATACCCAATATCAATGTACGGGGTAAGCATTCACTATAAAAACCAACATGAATGCCCAATATTGTTATTGTTATTATCCAATATCGATAAACAAGGTAGACATTCACTGTACAAACCTACGGGAATGTCCATCATCCAATATCGATGCCCAAGGTAAACATTCACTGTAAAAACCAACATGAATACCCAACATTGTTATTATTACTATCCAATATCGATAAACAAGGTAGACATTCACTGTACAAAACCACGGGAATGTCCAATATCCAATATCGATTATAAGCAATTATAAACTTTCACTGTACAAACCTACGTTGATGTCCAGAATCCAATACCGAAAAAGCAATATCGATATTCGCTGTACAAACAGTCAAATGTCCAATATCCTATATTAAACTAACTTTGCAGTCATCATTCGTGTATAATGTTCTTTGATATTGTTACTTACTTTTTGAAATATAGAACATATCAGTATAAACCATATCAGTTTTTTGTTGTTGTTTTTTTTTTTGCAGATATACAAGAGAACCCAAGTAAGTGTTATTTTATTTTGTATTAACTAAACAATTGACATCTTAGCTCAAGTTGATGTATGTCACAACAAATAACACTGACTTGTATCTTTATCAAATACCCGTCTGGGCACTTGTTGTAGCAAGATTCTGCAAATGAACCCAAGCTTGGTTGTCGGTTGTGCTATTGTTACAAGGGGTCCGCAGATGATCAGTTTTTTATGTGGCAAACGAACACCGTTTTCACACACTAAATTGGTCTACTGCATAACTATCTCTTAATAATGTAAATTATAAATAACCACACCCAGGCTGTTTCCAAAGATGTTCGTAATACTCAGATTCATTAATAATGTTTATGTCTTTCTTACAGCAATGACATCAACACTTCAACCAAGTAAGTATTTGAAATCTTATTGTTAACAGTTACCTACTTTGTTTAAAATTGAGATACTGTTTATAACCAGTGTAACAACAAAATTACTGCATCAAAACAAAACAACTGACATTTCTGTAGCTTTGTGATTAGTTGGTACAATCCCGCGTAAAATCTAGAAACACCGTTGAACAGTTATCGTAATCAGGTACCGACAATTAAGCACCTTTGGAAAAGAATGATTTATTTTGTATAATATTATGACTATTTTGATGCAAAGTGAAATAAAGGAGTTCAAAATAAGACGACTGTATTACCAATGAATTATCTTATGTTAAAGGAAGCTGTGCAACTGTTGATTGCGGGGACTTGACGTGCGAATGGGGTTTCAAGAAAAATGCCGAAGGATGCATGACTTGTGAATGCAAAAGTAAGAACATTGTTTTTATTTAACAAAACCAAAAATCTGTCTGTTAGTAATATGGTTGTGAAATCATTTTTTTTATTTTTTTTTAAAGATGTGTAAGATCGGTTTCTTGTATATGCTGCCAATTTAAATCAAACAGCATCGGAATTGAAAATTTACATTATTTATGTCATTGTTTCTGATATCAAATGATCATTTGTAATATAACATTTGCATGGGGGTCGAAGTCAACTTACACGCTCAAAGCGACTCAAGCACCCCCCCCCCCCAAGCCCAAGCCCAAGCTTTCAACATTTTGAACTTGTTTAACAGAATTCTCAGCGCACCTATGTAAACCCCTACGAACAGCCTAACTATAATAATACAACTTATGCCAAATGGGTCACGAATGAATGACAACTTACACGAATGTACACCAATGTTCCCAAAATGATGTGCACACTTTAGCTCTATCGCAACAGTGTAGCAGGGCCATTGTGATCAAGATCAGGGACAATATGAATGGACGGAAGGTTCAGAACGTCGATATGATGATATGCTTGGGACTTAATCGCTCAGTGGTGTATACAGACTGTACTGTACGGTGAGTTTGACGTACAACTAGTGTTCATAAGTTTTGGAGGTACGTCGGCCGGTCGACCATGTCAGAGCCAATGAACAGCTCTCCCTGCTGGGTAGCTACACCCACAATTTACATACACGACGAACGTTGCACAGGTTTCCTTTATTCTAATTCATTACAGCAGGGTGAATATTCATGTATCGGCCTCTGCGATGACGAAACCCCCGGTAAGCTAACCGCGCTATTCAAAGGCGAATGAATAGACTGTGTGCTCGTGACATACCGAGTACGTGTATGGCTATCATGCTTACTACACGAAACGTTTACGGGCATTGTAAAATTGTTCGTTTACGGGCATGTTCGGATGAAAGTATCACAAAAACAACGAGACATTTGCTACGTAAAAAATACTGGGGTTTAGGTTGGAACCCAAACAAATTCATATGCCATTTGCTTAGTTTGATCGAAAACCCTAACAGATTTAATTTAACTTGCTGGTTGGCCCTTAAGAAAAGATCATAGTGGGTAATTATCTGGACTTAGGCGTCAAGTGTGTAGTAAGGTGCAAAAATACTTCAAATGTTCTTAATTAAAGGTCAAAGAAGGGTCACATTTTAAAACGTGCCGTAAGTTATATGAAGGGACACATACTACTAATTCTTGAATAATGGTTTAGACTGCAGAAGATATGATTTTAAATAATGAAAGATGTATCATTTAGTTCTTGACTGGGCACAAGTTCTTTTAACGTGGGGCGAAACCCCATCAACAGTCCTTAACCGCTTTTATATTTATTTTCTCATTTTTATTTCTCACATTTCCGTACCACTATGTATAAGAATTTGTTGAACTTTCCACGAGAGGGCGTTACAAAAGTAAATTGTGAGAACTATTATTGATTTTTTTTTTTTTTTTTTTTTTTGGGGGGGGGGGTACAAAAGTATCATTGACAGCGTATAAAGTTGACTAAATATTATCACATAAGGCACTAAACAAGTTTCCCATTGAACTTAACGAAGTCATCGATTGCCTCGAATGTGATACTCTCTGGTACAGGTAAAATTGACGTGGTCATGATGTCATGTTGTTTATGTTCAGATTTAGACGATACGCTTTAATTTTGCATATTGGGTTGTGTTGTTTGCAACTGTAGTCCCTGATATTGGAACATCACAAAATTGTACGTGCAGCCTTAGTATAATAATTAAAAAATAAGTTGGAAGCATAATACGAGACTAATCATAACAATAATAAGGGAATCAATGTGTGGTGAAGAGGTTTTCAACTAGTGGATTAATCCCAACGAGGCCTGGTTCTTGATAATTTTACCGAGACGAAGTCGAGGTAAATGGAATGGTATTTTAACAAATTTGTTCTTGTACACCCGACAGCATCTCCATGCAGTACGCTGACGTGCTCTGAAACGTGTGCAAACGGCTACGAAGTCGACGACCAAGGTTGCTTTACGTGTGACTGCAAAAGTGGTAAGAACCAACTTTCGGGTCGAGGCGAAATCAAAAAACGGGGACCTTTTTGCGGGTTATGAGCAACGCTGATTTCACGTGCGTGGATTGTTCATATTCAACTTATCTGCCTTAAAACCTCACTTCTAAAACAGATAATTTTCTGAGTCAATATGACCCGCAATAAAATGGCCACAGAATAGGCTGAGATTATGCACCTTCTGGTCCATTGGATCCGGAATCAAAGTCAATTCAAATTTTGAATTTTTGTAATTGCCAGAATGAAACAAGGTGACACGTAAGTTTTTTCAATTGACCTCTACAAGTGCCGTTCAGCCACTCCTACACAATCTCCTAACAAATATTTGTAACAGTGAATTAGTCTTTTTCCAGTATCTAGAAATTGTAGAAATGTTTTGAAAACTAGTTTAATGCATTGACAAATCTTTCTGGAATTGCTTTGTTTATGTAGTTTTCCCTTTTTTCATGCAGGACCATGTGACAGTCAGCCCTGTCAGAATGATGGATACTGCGTTTCAGAAAACGCTGATGAGTATCGATGCATCTGCGTAAACGGTTTCACTGGAACAAATTGTGAACGAGGTACGGAATGGTTTACTCTTAAAGGACTTTAAAAAAAAAAACTATGTCAAAACCCTGTGTGGAGCGATGGCAATTATGTTGACCATTGGTTATTTAATATAAATCAACTAATCAGCGTATTCATTTCATTCAACATTCTACGTCATATAAGGAAAACAAGCCTGTTAAAGGCAGTGGACACTATTGGTAATACTCAAAATAATTATTAGCATAAATCCTTTCATGGTAACGAGTAATGGGGAGAGGTTGATAGTATAAAACATATGAAGTAATGTGGTTTTCGAGAAATTTTATTTGAGACCTTTAGATTTAGAATGTGAGGTCTCGAAATCAAGCATCTAAAAACACAAAACTTCACAATTATCTCGCAACTTCGACGACCGATTGAGCTCAATTAGTTTTCACAGGTTTGTTTTTTTATGCATATGTTGAGATACACCAACTGTGAAGACTAGTCTTTGACAATTACCATAGTTTCAGTATCTTTAATGCAATAGTTGTAATCGTTCCTAACACTTTTGCTGATAGTCGTAACTGGGCGGGACTATTAATCGATGAAAATACTATTCCAGAAAGTTGTCTAAACTTTGTTCTTCTCAAGGGACGGATTGTGAAGCGTTGTTAAGTGAGTTTTCGTTATGCACTTTCAAGATGCGGCAAACTGTGCGGGCCATTTCCAGTTAATGTTCCGGAAACGGTTTTAAAATGCAAAGTGTGAAAAGGTTTTCGGACGGGCACGTTGACACATTATTTTATCAAGGTGATCCGGTTCCTTTGACGCACCGAAAACTTTCTTCTCCTGCAATTTTATGTTCACGGAAAAAGGATTTGTTGAGTGTTGTTTTCCAAATTGAGCAAAAAAGTGGAAATAGGGATTTGACTTGAACCAAGCCACATTTCGCTCACAACACCAACATCTCCTTTCAAATTCCAAATTGTTATTACAACCTTTTCCGACAACCTTGAAGTGATGGGAAGCGGCCACTATTCCCGAGTGGCTGCTTTGTTTCTAAATTACGCCCCATTTTCGTTGACACAGATGAGGTTCCGCCAACAATCGAGTGTCCCGCGAATATGGAATTCAAAACGGACCAAGGTTCCGCATCTGCTACCGTCACTTACGAACTTCCCGAGGCTAGTGATAATGACGGTGAGCCGAGTATCGAATGTATCCCAGACTTCCTTACATTGGGGATAGGCGCAAATACAATCAAATGCAAAGCCGTTGATGCAGCCGGAAATGAAGCTAGCTGTGAATATACGATCACCGTGAAAGGTAAGAATGTGTGATGTTTATGTAATACTTGAAGTAAACAATGAAGTAAGACATAAGACTATGCTTATATAACTAGTGGATACTGAGCAGTAAATCGTGCCAAAAAACTCAGCTCTTGGAATTGGCATACGGTAGAATATCAAACACCTCTTCAGTAAAAATTGTAAAAATTGTAGATGATAGTAAAGTAGTACAACACAAAAAATGAATGATCGCTTCACCGGTTGCTACACTCGACTGCTGCGTAGAGTTCTCAACATCCACTGGCGGGACCATACTACAAACAGGGAGGTTTATGGCAATCTACCACCACTTTCCGAGACCATAATGCAGAGACGTCTCCAGTTTGCTGGCCACTGTTTGCGAACAGCGGATCAACCTATATCGCATCTGGTCTTCTGGAATCCCCCTGGCGGACATCCAAATCGCGGCAGGAGGAAAATGAGCTACACTAACACCATCACCCGAGACACAAATCTCAATCCAAACGAGACTCAACAACTCATGAGGGACAAAGCAACCTGGCACCACTTCATCAAAGCTGCTTCTGCTATTCCGTCTAAGGACGACGGATGATGATGATGAGTAAAGTATACAATTTAGTATTTAATAATTAAACAGTTTATTCCAATTTTTTTGCGTTTTCCTCAATAATTGTAGGTAATTTCTGACTAATTTAAGTGACAGTTTTATCAATATTTTTGGGACTATTCGACACCAAGGGACTATTTTACTTTCACAAGTTATGAACGGTGTGTATGATTTGGGGTTTTTTTTTCACAATAAAATTTAACACACCATTAAGTATAACCTCGAAGATTGCATCATTTGGACCCTGGGCAAATAAAGTCACCTAGAAGTGGTATTTTGTCAAAATAAAGTTGTTGTCGTTAAAATAATGTGTTTTCATGAGTGGAATATGAATGAACGATTAACTAAGGTCAAAACAAATTAGTTTCCATTTTATTTACAAATTTGAAAAAAAGCCCGACCCGAGAGGGCGCTGTTCGTGACGTCAAGCGAGGCGCGATGAATCGCATGCAGTACCAACACAAAATAGTGACGCTTGGCGCAAGCTAAAAACATGCCCCCAAAGTTAAAACAAGACCTGATTTTTTAGTAGTTAGGCAAATGCTCTTTTAGGTTCGTTACGTCTTTCAGGTACCTTCTTCGACTTCCCCACTAACTGGACAAATTGTTGGGATGGCGTCATGTTTTAGAAAAGATCTTTTCTCTTCATGTCAAAATGTGTTGTGTATTCCGGATTGCTGCACAGCGTTTGGAAAGACGTCGGACCGGACCCCATCTTTAGCTGCATCCAGCAGCAATACACCTGGTCGACATAGCCGGGAAAATGCAAGAAAAAAACTTTTTCGAAACGTTCAAAATCACGACTAGGACTTGAATGTACTGGCACGTACGTGTGTTCGATGTTCGATCGAGGCAAAGTCTGCCTCGATTGACGTCACAAAAGGGGTAGGCGGAGTCACCCCAAAAACAACTTTATTTGTTTTTTTAACATATAAATCGTTAAAAACAGCTCGTTAAAAAATTATGTTATTGTTCAGAAACATATACTCTGATGTTTGAAGAAACAAAAATTCTATTTCCAGGTGACTTTAGGTTACTTTTTGTACAAGCTAGCTTCGTAAGAATAAGTTCCGGACCGTAACGGGAAGTTCGACACAGTTAAAGCTTATAGAACATCAGGCACTGAACGATCGTTTAAAGATATTCTTCAGCGTCGGTGTTGAACAGTACTCTAAAAAAAAAAAGGGGGTGTTTTACTGATCGCTGAAGTGGTCAACTGAGTTGATGCGATGGTGTCCTGTTTGGATTTGACCTGGCCTTCTGTCTTTGTTTTGCGATAAGTAACCTGACGCCTTGGGTTTCTCCAAGACGAGCTGGCAGTGGTTAGCGTAGTGGTCCGAAATAAAGATCCAAGGAGGATCAGATCCCGAAAGCGAGATCAAGCATTTTTGTGCCGCGTTCACACCTGAGTGTGATCTCATATTGATCTCGCATAGTTAACCGGGAGTTCAGTTCAGCTGACAGCAAAGGTTACTGTGCGAGGTTATTGATTATGCGCGCGCATATTCTCTGAAATAACAGGGACTCGACGAAAATTCAGACACAAAACTTACCAAACTGACAATAACTTCCCTATGTTATAACTGTATACAACATGTATTGAAGAATAGTTTGTTTAAATGTTAAAAATAATTATGCTAAACGTTAGATGATGAACGGAAAAAAGGTCGGTACTGAAAATTCTGGAGGACGCAAAGCGTGTGGGATGCATCCACAATCGCTGTGATTTTTTTGGGGTTACCAGTGTCACACGAATTATGTGGTCGGAAACCAGTTCACGATAGAGTGCACACGCACAATGTATACAATCCCCATGTACATTACATCATGGAGGAAGATTACACAGCGTTGGCCGGATGTAAGCAGCTTAAATTGCAGGACCTGATCTCGATCTGTGTTCATACTTGGTTTTGTTTTTATCTCAAAATGAAGGGAGGTCGAAAAGGAGGATCTGATCCCGATCCTGATCGCGTTCACACTAGCCGGTGACCTCCCTTTGATCGCCCTTTCGGGATAAGATCCTCCTTTGATCCTCCTCGCAGGATCAAGTGTAAACACGGTGTAAGGAAAGGTGTTGATTTGTTTGAACTGTTCCGGTCCTTTTGGGGCGTATAAAAACAATAAAGATATGTTAAAGACGCCTAATGCGAGAATCCTCTAAGCGCTTCAGACAAGAGAACAATAAAATATACAATGAGAGTAAGACAAATTACAAAGTTAGCAGATTACATAAGAAGCTTCAAACAATTGGGTTTTAACGGAGACTTAAAACATTGTAAAGAAGAAGACTGGCGAATATGCACAGGATGACTATTTAAAAGCTACGGTGCGGCATATGAACCTGATCTGTGGCTTTACACAAAGAACAAAAAAACCTAAATTAATTAGTTGATAGCAATGACTGTTGAGATGATCGTAAACTCCGAGTATGGTGAACAAGTTCAGATATTAAAGCGCGAGATTGACATGTTTGAGCCTTGAAAGTTAAGAAAGAATTGTGTGAACTGAACAAAACTTTTTGGAGCCAATGTAATTGTATTAGAACTGGTGTAATGGTGAGAGCTGCAGTGTTTTGGATCGTCCAGGTAGCGGCGAATTTGTGATATTTCTCTGATAGCAATGAGAGCTCATTTGGAATATTATCAACATGTCTAGAATCCATAGAGAATCCATAGAGAATCCATGAAGAATCCATAACTACACCGAGGTTACGGGTCAATTCAGATGGTTCAATGACAGACTTGGCAATATTATATGTACTCTTGGCGGATAAATCTTTTGTGAAACGAGATCTTTAAAGTAAGATCTCAGTTTTGGAGTCATTCAGGGTGAGTTTATTTCATTCCGGGTTTCGTCAGCGTAAGCAACACTACAAAAATACAATGTGCAACAATGGGGTCTTGTAAGGGTGCACCGAACATTATATACACCAAGTTTACACTTGATCCTCCTACAAGGATCCAAGGAGGATAATAATAATAAATAATAATAACATGCATTTACATAGCGCTTAATACAAGGTTTCTAAGCGCTGAACAGGAAGTGTAAGATAACGTCCGTCGATGTCGCTTTTTTCCCATAACCGATATATCGAAAATTTAATATCGAGTATACTCGATATATCGAGTATTTCCCGCACGCAAGATGGAAGCCTAAAAACAGCACTTGGTATACTCATGGAGGTAGATATATATATACCGTAGACTGACAGTTTAATAGGGTTACATTTCAACTTGTTTTTGTCTGATCCCCCGAACTTATTTGTAGTTCAAACGATTTCAAATTGCGTAGTCCCGCCCCGATTATTTCTGGTTTTACAACAAAGTATGATCGCCGCTACCGCTGGCTTGGCCAATTGGTGAACGCTCACCACAATTCTCGATTCGTGATTGGCCATGATTGGCCGTCTCAAAATGACACAGAGCCTTTGTGAGTTGCGTGATTCGCCGACATTAAGGTGTCAGTTGCCGATGCATTGACGTAGAAGTGTCAATCAAGTTGTCCGACGGGCGCGCGGACTACATTTACGGTTGAAAATGGTTGAGATAATCATCAAAAAAAATCACTCGAAAGTCCCGCAAAACACAGACCTACCACTCCGTGATCACAATATACAACGCACGCAGCATGCAGTCACATAGTCTCCAATAAAGGCTCATAGTCTTTTTACTTTGCATTCTATAACAAAGGCAAGAATTATTGAAGCAGTGCATCACGCGTTACCGCCTTGACCAAAGACTGCACATGTCTGTGCATGCTTGGGCAAACGGGTTTTCCCCCCGAATTGCAATAACCATACACGCTGGTGTGCACGCTTAAACCGTACAACAGCATAGTCTTCGCTGGTGCGCACGCAATAGCCGCCGACAGCGTGGTCTGCGAAGCATATAGTTCCTCGGAAATGTTAGCTTGTTTACCGAAAACAACACAACGTGTAGGCTTTATTTTACCAAAATGACGCCATTACGATACCTTGGATTGAAAAAAAGATTATTTTACTGTATAACGTAAGATTGTTTTCTTTCCTGTTTTGTTTTGTCTTGTTGATTCGGGGAAGTTTTTGCGCGGTGAAGACGCATTGATTTTGATCACATGCGCAATGGGAAGTTGCATCTTAAACAGCCGATGGGGCAGCAGCGGCGGTTTCTTTTGAGGTTTTACCGAGCGCTCGCCGCGGGGTCGTGAACTTCTGCGGCGGGCCGGCGGCTGATGGCGAAAACACAAAGAACAAGCAGACATACTTGGTTGTAAAACGTATTTTATTTAATAGGGCAACTCAAAATGATGAAACTACATAATGACGACGGCTTTTCTAATACTCAAACACAGATTTCTTTTAAATAATCGGACACTCTTTTGGTATTTTCGATATCGTTTAGGAACATCCGATATTACGATATGATTATAAAAGTGACATCGGCGATTTCGATGTCAAAAAAATATCGAGTTTTTGAGTATTTTCGATATATCGACGGACGTTAGTGTAAGATAACAAAATAAAATGACAATTATAAGTAGCAGAAACTGAGCAGACTACATGTAGATGGATTTAAGTAAGTGTATTTTTAGAGCGGTTTTAAATGATTCCAGTGTAAATGGGGCACGGATGTGAACGGGAAGATTGTTCCAAAGAGTGGGAGTGGCGATTGAGGAGTGGTTTCCATAGCGAGTGCGGGGGATAGGATCAGAGTTGAATACCAGGTGGGCGGTAGATGATGATCGGAGAACACGAGTTGTAGGTTGCTTTTGGGAATAAGAAATTCTGAGATATATTTAGGGGCTAGACCATGTTTAAGATCCCGAAAGCAAAATCAAGCATTTTTGTGCCGTGTTCACACTTGAGTATGATCTCGCATTGATCTCGCATAGTTAAACGGAAGTTCAGTTCAGCTGACGGCAAACGAAACGCCCTAGGTCATTGATTGTGCGCGCGCGTGTTGTTTTGCTCGTTGCGTCGCGACATGTTTTTTACGATGTCAAAAGTTTAAACAGAGCTTCCCTGAAATAACCGGAACCAAATTGAGTAGTTTCAACGTGAAAACTGAACATTTCTAAAGTTGCTGTTTATACCATTCTGCATTAAAAATATTTTCCTCGAAAAATTTGTTTCTGAAACCTAAAATATACAGAAGGTTTAAATAATTTCTTTTCGAAGCACCATCCCCCGCCTCAATTGACACATATCATGAACCAAGTAAATAAGGAATTCAAAAAGTATAAAATGCACTATCATGCAAATAGCAGTACAATTGCCGTACACAATTTCAAGCTTTTGTATTGGTTTGTACATAAACATGGATGCGACCACACGGCTTCAAAACCTTAGTGCGTGTATAACGGGGTGTTAGCGCTCTAGTCAATATATATAGCTCTATAGTTGTACTCCAAGTAAAGGTGGAAATAAGTGCCTCTATCACCTTGACCCTATCACCGTCACCCGGAGGAATGATGGTACAGTGGGCGTACTTTTGACAGTTTGTCACGGGCAGAGTCGTCCTACATATCTTTGGCAAGGTGGAAAAATCGAAGAATTGCAGTAAATCGGTTATCGAGCCATGGTTGTTGAGTACAGGGGGATCAATGCATGGAGTAACAAGGCCTTTTGTTGAAGTGGGGCCACGAATGTACATTTCAGGTACATTAGTTGGTCTCCAAGCACGCTGATTTTCTGCACCCGCACGCAAATTTTGGTCAGCATAACGATTGGTCTCATCTACCATCATCTGCCACACTGCTTCACAAAAAGTACAGTTTGAAGGTTTGTATCGGGGAGAGCGAACTGAAGTCTTCAGTAGCCCCGGTGTTTGCTGTAAATTGCACAGGCGGTCGCCGGGTGTAAGACTTGGCTTCACGCCACCCACACCGGAAATTCGGATTCTTGTTCTTTTTGGATGAACAGGATGCCGTCGATGTCGAGGCGATGGGCTCATCATCACTGTCTTCTTCTGACACATGAGGTGGTGAATGAAGTTTTAGCATTTTCATCGGCCATGTCAGAATGTATGACTCAGGAATGCGTGGATGTGGGGACGCCAAGGAGGGGACGCGGACAGGTTTTAAAGTTGCCGGGGTGATGCACGCACGCGGGGCCTGCATGCGATTGAGGGCGCAATTTACATTTTGAGAAGTTACTGTTCGTGCGTGTGCCAGTGAGCCTCCATGGTAAACGAGAGAAAAAATAGTTAGGTGCCATAGGGACTTATTGGTCACGAAGTAGAATGCTTTTTTTTTATAACAAATGAATGCAAACGCTTATCAAAGACCAACTCGACCGATCCAAGGCAACGTGTTCCTTTAAACAGGAAGAACCACCAGTAGGCCCACGCAAAATCGAAGTGTTATGATGGGAGACACACAGGCTGCTATAATGTACACTATAACACACTATACACTATTACCACTACAAGGAGTAAGAATTAAGCACGAGGGTTGTTCATTACAGACGGTTCCTGGAAATAAACTTGTATCAAGGTGTTATAAGTTATTAGATTGAAATAAACACAGATAATTATTGTTGCATTCTTCCCTTTTTAAACTTTGAATGGGAGGTGGTAAACTTCTATAACATGGTAAGCTTAATCGAGAAAACTAGTCAGTTTCTTTTCGGTCAAAACCATAGTCGGAGCAGTTATCTAATGACCGAAGCCCAACAAACATATGTCTGTTCGAAGTCGACAAAAAATTTACAACAGTTCCCGTAAGGACAATGAAACCGGAAAGAAGTTAAAATGTCATCATTTTGATCGATCGACCGTAAACTAAGGCACTTGGTCCAAACCAAATTATGAGTGAAGCTGTTGAAGACCGTGTGTGTATATATCATTCACTTTGCAAAGTACAATTCTTGTCTAGAACGTTAAGCTTCATAACTTCATCAATTTGTACAAAACATAATATACAAAATGTAGAAAGAATTTGGACATGATATGACTAGTTTATAAGAAAAACTTCAGACACTTAGTAATTGGTGGTGAAAAAAAGGACTTTTGATTTACGGTTTCCGTAAAAAAACTAATAATGTTGGTTGTGATGACGAGAATGTTTTATTTTCAAAAAAATGTGTGTTTGCTCAAATTTCGCCAGTGACGAATAAAAACACAAGTTTTATTTGCTACAGAACAGGTTGTTCCTGACAAGAACAAGGCATACTGTCCAACAACTTTACTTTTGTTAGTGTTGCTATACTAAATCTTAAGACACAAAATATCATAAGACACAAAATATCATCATATCAGACAGTAAATTGCCCACTTAATTAACATTTACAAAAGTTTCATCAACGAAACTTGATTTGTTGCGGCAAGTAAGCTAATGTTTCTTTGTTGCACCGGGAACAACATAAAAAGTACCAAATGTCTCAACTCCATGTTATAGTTACTTCTCTCTCTCTTCTACAGATGAAGAACCGCCACAGATGACATGCCCAGTAGACATGGACGTACCGACAGACGAAGGATTGCCTACTTCTTCCTTTGATTTGGAAAATCCAACAGCTTCAGATAATGACGGCAGCGAACCCTCAGTTGTATGCACCGCTGACAACAGCCCTATGGTACTTGGTGAAAACACAATTACATGCACAGCCACTGATTCTGGTGGACTGTCAGTGGAATGCTCGTACACAGTAACCGTAAAAGGTAACGTTTTAAGCATTACAAAACTTGCATAACAATTTGGCAACATTCCTTAAGTGTTACATACACCTAATCAACATTGGATTGGTATGCAAACAAGAGAACATTATTCGCTTTCTTTTTGCTGACAAACATGGTCAGAACGCTTATCTCATGACCGAAACTGTTGTTGACCGAAGCCCAACAAACATATGTCTGTTCGAAGTCGACAAAAGTTTACAACAGTTACCGTAAAGGAAGAGCAACCACTTTCAACAGCAATATGAAACCGGAAAGAAGTTATGTCATCATTTTGGTCGATCGACCACAAACTAAGGTAACTTTGGCACTTGGTCCAAATCAAATTAGGAGTGAAGCTGTTGATGACCTTGTGTGTATCTTTGCAAAGTACAATATTTCTCTAGAGTGTTTAAGCTTCGTAACTTATCAATTTGCTACAAAACATATCAAAAATGTAGAAAGAATTTGGACATGAAATGACTAGTTTATAAGAAAAACTATTCTCAATTTTAAGAAACAATATATCATTTTTAATTCATTGCATCATCGTCTGCTCATTTTCTTAAGCAATGAGGATTGCTCACAGACAGTAAAGTGCCCACTTAATTAACATTTAAAAAAATTTCATCAACGAAACTTTATCTGTTGCGGCACGTAAACTAATGTTTCTTTGTTGCATCGGAAACAATACAAAAAGTACCAAATGTCTCAACTTCATGTTATAGTTACTTCTCTCTCTTTTCTACAGATGAAGAACCGCCACAGATGACATGCCCAGTAGACATGGACGTACCTACAGACGAAGGATTGCCTACTTCTTCCGCTGATTTGGAAAATCCAACAGCTACAGATAATGACGGCGGCGAACCATCAGTTGTATGCACCGCTGACAACAGCCCTATGGTACTTGGTGAAAACACAATTACATGCACAGCCACTGATTCTGGTGGACTGTCAGTGGAATGCTCGTACACAGTAACCGTAAAAGGTAACGTTTTAAGCATTACAAAACTTGCAGAACAATTTGGCAACATTCCTTAAGTGTTACATACACCTAATCAACATTGGATAGGTATGCAAACAAGAGAACATTATTCGCTTTCTTTTTGCTGACAAACATGGTCAGAACGCTTATCTCATGACCGAAACTCTTAATGACCGAAGCCCAACAAACATATGTCTGTTCGAAGTCGACAAAAGTTTACAACAGTTACCGTAAAGGAAGAGCAACCACTTTCAACAGCAATATGAAACCGGAAAGAAGTTATGTCATCATTTTGGTCGATCGACCACAAACTAAGGTAACTTTGGCACTTGGTCCAAATCAAATTAGGAGTGAAGCTGTTGATGACCTTGTGTGTATCTTCGCAAAGTACAATATTTGTCTAGAGTGTTTAAGCTTCGTAACTTATCAATTTGCTACAAAACATATACAAAATGTAGAAAGAATTTGGACATGAAATGACTAGTTTATAAGAAAAACTATTCTCAATTTTAAGAAACAATATATCATTTTTAATTCATTGCATCATCGTCTGCTCATTTTCTAAAGCAATGAGGATTGCTCACAGACAGTAAAAAGCCCACTTAATTAACATTTACAAAAGTTTCATCAACGAAACTTTATCTGTTGCGGCACGTAAACTAATGTTTCTTTGTTGCATCGGAAACACAAAAAGTACCAAATGTCTCAACTTCATGTTACAGTTACTTCTCTCTCTTTTCTACAGATGAACAACCGCCACAGATGACATGCCCAGTAGACATGGACGTACCGACAGACGAAGGATTGCCTACTTCTTCCGCTGATTTGGAAAATCCAACAGCTTCAGATAATGACGGCAGCGAACCCTCAGTTGTATGCACCGCTGACAACAGCCCTATGGTACTTGGTGAAAACACAATTACATGCACAGCCACTGATTCTGGTGGACTGTCAGTGGAATGCTCGTACACAGTAACCGTAAAAGGTAACGTTTTAAGCATTACAAAACTTGCAGAACAATTTGGCAACATTCCTTAAGTGTTACATACACCTAATCAACATTGGATTGGTATGCAAACAAGAGAACATTATTCGCTTTCTTTTTGCTGACAAACATGGTCAGAACGCTTATCTCATGACCGAAACTGTTGTTGACCGAAGCCCAACAAACATATGTCTGTTCGAAGTCGACAAAAGTTTACAACAGTTACCGTAAAGGAAGAGCAACCACTTTCAACAGCAATATGAAACCGGAAAGAAGTTATGTCATCATTTTGGTCGATCGACCACAAACTAAGGTAACTTTGGCACTTGGTCCAAATCAAATTAGGAGTGAAGCTGTTGATGACCTTGTGTGTATCTTTGCAAAGTACAATATTTCTCTACAGTGTTTAAGCTTCGTAACTTATCAATTTGCTACAAAACATATCAAAAATGTAGAAAGAATTTGGACATGAAATGACTAGTTTATAAGAAAAACTATTCTCAATTTTAAGAAACAATATATCATTTTTAATTCATTGCATCATCGTCTGCTCATTTTCTTAAGCAATGAGAATTGCTCACAGACAGTAAAATGCCCACTTAATTAACATTTAAAAATTTTCATCAACGAAACTTTATCTGTTGCGGCACGTAAACTTTTGTTTCTTTGTTGCATCGGAAACAACACAAAAAGTACCAAATGTCTCAACTTCATGTTATAGTTACTTCTCTCTCTTTTCTACAGATGAAGAACCGCCACAGATGACATGCCCAGTAGACATGGACGTACCGACAGACGAAGGATTGCCTACTTCTTCCGCTGATTTGGAAAATCCAACAGCTACAGATAATGACGGCGGCGAACCATCAGTTGTATGCACCGCTGACAACAGCCCTATGGTACTTGGTGAAAACACAATTACATGCACAGCCACTGATTCTGGTGGACTGTCAGTGGAATGCTCGTACACAGTAACCGTAAAAGGTAACGTTTTAAGCATTACAAAACTTGCAGAACAATTTGGCAACATTCCTTAAGTGTTACATACACCTAATCAACATTGGATAGGTATGCAAACAAGAGAACATTATTCGCTTTCATTTTGCTGACAAACATGGTCAGAACGCTTATCTCATGACCGAAACTCTTAATGACCGAAGCCCAACAAACATATGTCTGTTCGAAGTCGACAAAAGTTTACAACAGTTACCGTAAAGGAAGAGCAACCACTTTCAACAGCAATATGAAACCGGAAAGAAGTTATGTCATCATTTTGGTCGATCGACCACAAACTAAGGTAACTTTGGCACTTGGTCCAAATCAAATTAGGAGTGAAGCTGTTGATGACCTTGTGTGTATCTTTGCAAAGTACAATATTTGTCTAGAGTGTTTAAGCTTCGTAACTTATCAATTTGCTACAAAACATATAAAAAATGTAGAAAGAATTTGGACATGAAATGACTAGTTTATAAGAAAAACTATTCTCAATTTTAAGAAACAATATATCATTTTTAATTCATTGCATCTTCTGCTCATTTTCTAAAGCAATGAGGATTGCTCAAAGACAGTAAAGAGCCCACTTAATTAACATTTACAAAAGTTTCATCAACGAAACTTTATCTGTTGCGGCACGTAAACTAATGTTTCTTTGTTGCATCGGAAACACAAAAAGTACCAAATGTCTCAACTTCATGTTATAGTTACTTCTCTCTCTTTTCTACAGATGAAGAACCGCCACAGATGACATGCCCAGTAGACATGGACGTACCGACAGACGAAGGATTGCCTACTTCTTCCGCTGATTTGGAAAATCCAACAGCTACAGATAATGACGGCGGCGAACCATCAGTTGTATGCACCGCTGACAACAGCCCTATGGTACTTGGTGAAAACACAATTACATGCACAGCCACTGATTCTGGTGGACTGTCAGTGGAATGCTCGTACACAGTAACCGTAAAAGGTAACGTTTTAAGCATTACAAAACTTGCAGAACAATTTGGCAACATTCCTAAAGTGTTACATACACCTAATCAACATTGGATTGGTATGCTTACAAGAGAACATTATTCGCTTTCTTTTTGCTGACAAACGTGGTCAGAACGCTATCTCATGACCGAAACTCTTAATGACCGAAGCCCAACAAACATATGTCTGTTCGAAGTCGACAAAAGTTTACAACAGTTACCGTAAAAGAAGAGCAACCACTTTCAACAGCAATA
Organism: Asterias amurensis; assembly: GCF_032118995.1. Taxonomy (NCBI): domain Eukaryota; kingdom Metazoa; phylum Echinodermata; class Asteroidea; order Forcipulatida; family Asteriidae; genus Asterias; species Asterias amurensis. Next base: position 20,855,189 of record NC_092654.1, read on the forward strand.
TGAAACCGGAAAGAAGTTTTGTCATCATTTTGGTCGATCGACCACAAACTAAGGTAACTTTGGCACTTGGTCCAAATCAAATAAGGAGTGAAGCTGTTGATGACCTAGTGTGTATCTTTGCAAAGTATAATATTTGTCTAGAGTGTTTAAGCTTCGTAACTTATCAATTTGCTACAAAACATAAAAAAAATGAAGAAAGAATTTGGACATGAAATGACTAGTTTATAAGAAAAACTATTCTCAATTTTAAGAAACAATATATCATTTTTAATTCATTGCATCATCGTCTGCTCATTTTCTTAAGCAATGAGGTGGCTCACAGACAGTAAAGTGCCCACTTAATTAACATTCACAAAAGTTTCATCAACGAAACTTTATCTGTTGCGGCACGTAAACTCATGTTTCTTTGTTGCATCGGAAACAACACAAAAAGTACCAAATGTCTCAACTTCATGTTATAGTTACTTCTCTCTCTTTTCTACAGATGAAGAACCGCCACAGATGACATGCCCAGTAGACATGGACGTACCGACAGACGAAGGATTGCCTACTTCTTCCGCTGATTTGGAAAATCCAACAGCTACAGATAATGACGGCGGCGAACCATCAGTTGTATGCACCGCTGACAACAGCCCTATGGTACTTGGTGAAAACACAATTACATGCACAGCCACTGATTCTGGTGGACTGTCAGTGGAATGCTCGTACACAGTAACCGTAAAAGGTAACGTTTTAAGCATTACAAAACTTGCAGAACAATTTGGCAACATTCCTTAAGTGTTACATACACCTAATCAACATTGGATAGGTATGCAAACAAGAGAACATTATTCGCTTTCTTTTTGCTGACAAACATGGTCAGAACGCTTATCTCATGACCGAAACTCTTAATGACCGAAGCCCAACAAACATATGTCTGTTCGAAGTCGACAAAAGTTTACAACAGTTACACTAAAGGAAGAGCAACCACTTTCAACAGCAATATGAAACCGGAAAGAAGTTATGTCATCATTTTGGTCGATCGACCACAAACTAAGGTAACTTTGGCACTTGGTCCAAATCAAATTAGGAGTGAAGCTGTTGATGACCTTGTGTGTATCTTCGCAAAGTACAATATTTGTCTAGAGTGTTTAAGCTTCGTAACTTATCAATTTGCTACAAAACATATACAAAATGTAGAAAGAATTTGGACATGAAATGACTAGTTTATAAGAAAAACTATTCTCAATTTTAAGAAACAATATATCATTTTTAATTCATTGCATCATCGTCTGCTCATTTTCTAAAGCAATGAGGATTGCTCACAGACAGTAAAAAGCCCACTTAATTAACATTTACAAAAGTTTCATCAACGAAACTTTATCTGTTGCGGCACGTAAACTAATGTTTCTTTGTTGCATCGGAAACACAAAAAGTACCAAATGTCTCAACTTCATGTTATAGTTACTTCTCTCTCTTTTCTACAGATGAACAACCGCCACAGATGACATGCCCAGTAGACATGGACGTACCGACAGACGAAGGATTGCCTACTTCTTCCGCTGATTTGGAAAATCCAACAGCTTCAGATAATGACGGCAGCGAACCCTCAGTTGTATGCACCGCTGACAACAGCCCTATGGTACTTGGTGAAAACACAATTACATGCACAGCCACTGATTCTGGTGGACTGTCAGTGGAATGCTCGTACACAGTAACCGTAAAAGGTAACGTTTTAAGCATTACAAAACTTGCATAACAATTTGGCAACATTCCTTAAGTGTTACATACACCTAATCAACATTGGATTGGTATGCAAACAAGAGAACATTATTCGCTTTCTTTTTGCTGACAAACATGGTCAGAACGCTTATCTCATGACCGAAACTGTTGTTGACCGAAGCCCAACAAACATATGTCTGTTCGAAGTCGACAAAAGTTTACAACAGTTACCGTAAAGGAAGAGCAACCACTTTCAACAGCAATATGAAACCGGAAAGAAGTTATGTCATCATTTTGGTCGATCGACCACAAACTAAGGTAACTTTGGCACTTGGTCCAAATCAAATTAGGAGTGAAGCTGTTGATGACCTTGTGTGTATCTTTGCAAAGTACAATATTTCTCTAGAGTGTTTAAGCTTCGTAACTTATCAATTTGCTACAAAACATATCAAAAATGTAGAAAGAATTTGGACATGAAATGACTAGTTTATAAGAAAAACTATTCTCAATTTTAAGAAACAATATATCATTTTTAATTCATTGCATCATCGTCTGCTCATTTTCTTAAGCAATGAGGATTGCTCACAGACAGTAAAGTGCCCACTTAATTAACATTTAAAAATTTTCATCAACGAAACTTTATCTGTTGCGGCACGTAAACTTTTGTTTCTTTGTTGCATCGGAAACAACACAAAAAGTACCAAATGTCTCAACTTCATGTTATAGTTACTTCTCTCTCTTTTCTACAGATGAAGAACCGCCACAGATGACATGCCCAGTAGACATGGACGTACCGACAGACGAAGGATTGCCTACTTCTTCCGCTGATTTGGAAAATCCAACAGCTACAGATAATGACGGCGGCGAACCATCAGTTGTATGCACCGCTGACAACAGCCCTATGGTACTTGGTGAAAACACAATTACATGCACAGCCACTGATTCTGGTGGACTGTCAGTGGAATGCTCGTACACAGTAACCGTAAAAGGTAACGTTTTAAGCATTACAAAACTTGCAGAACAATTTGGCAACATTCCTTAAGTGTTACATACACCTAATCAACATTGGATAGGTATGCAAACAAGAGAACATTATTCGCTTTCATTTTGCTGACAAACATGGTCAGAACGCTTATCTCATGACCGAAACTCTTAATGACCGAAGCCCAACAAACATATGTCTGTTCGAAGTCGACAAAAGTTTACAACAGTTACCGTAAAGGAAGAGCAACCACTTTCAACAGCAATATGAAACCGGAAAGAAGTTATGTCATCATTTTGGTCGATCGACCACAAACTAAGGTAACTTTGGCACTTGGTCCAAATCAAATTAGGAGTGAAGCTGTTGATGACCTTGTGTGTATCTTTGCAAAGTACAATATTTGTCTAGAGTGTTTAAGCTTCGTAACTTATCAATTTGCTACAAAACATATAAAAAATGTAGAAAGAATTTGGACATGAAATGACTAGTTTATAAGAAAAACTATTCTCAATTTTAAGAAACAATATATCATTTTTAATTCATTGCATCATCGTCTGCTCATTTTCTAAAGCAATGAGGATTGCTCACAGACAGTAAAAAGCCCACTTAATTAACATTTACAAAAGTTTCATCAACGAAACTTTATCTGTTGCGGCACGTAAACTAATGTTTCTTTGTTGCATCGGAAACACAAAAAGTACCAAATGTCTCAACTTCATGTTATAGTTACTTCTCTCTCTCTTTTCTACAGATGAAGAACCGCCACAGATGACATGCCCAGTAGACATGGACGTACCGACAGACGAAGGATTGCCTACTTCTTCCGCTGATTTGGAAAATCCAACAGCTACAGATAATGACGGCGGCGAACCATCAGTTGTATGCACCGCTGACAACAGCCCTATGGTACTTGGTGAAAACACAATTACATGCACAGCCACTGATTCTGGTGGACTGTCAGTGGAATGCTCGTACACAGTAACCGTAAAAGGTAACGTTTTAAGCATTACAAAACTTGCATAATAATTTGGCAACATTCCTAAAGTGTTACATACACCTAATCAACATTGGATTGGTATGCTTACAAGGGAACATTATTCGCTTTCTTTTTGCTGACAAACATGGTCAGAACGCTTATCTCATGACCGAAACTCTAAATGACCGAAGCCCAACAAACATATGTCTGTTCGAAGTCGACAAAAGTTTACAACAGTTACCGTAAAAGAAGAGCAACCACTTTCAACAGCAATATGAAACCGGAAAGAAGTTATGTCATCATTTTGGTCGATCGACCACAAACTAAGGTAACTTTAGCACTTGGTCCAAATTAAATTATGAGTGAAGCTGTTGATGACCTTGTGTGTATCTTTGCAAAGTACAATATTTGTCTGGAGTGTTTAAGCTTCGCAACTTATCAATTTGCTACAAAACATATAAAAAATGTAGAAAGAATTTGGACATGAAATGACTAGTTTATAAGAAAAACTATTCTCAATTTTAAGAAACAATATATCATTTTTAATTCATTGCATCTTCTGCTCATTTTCTAAAGCAATGAGGATTGCTCAAAGACAGTAAAGAGCCCACTTAATTAACATTTACAAAAGTTTCATCAACGAAACTTTATCTGTTGCGGCACGTAAACTAATGTTTCTTTGTTGCATCGGAAACACAAAAAGTACCAAATGTCTCAACTTCATGTTATAGTTACTTCTCTCTCTTTTCTACAGATGAAGAACCGCCACAGATGACATGCCCAGTAGACATGGACGTACCGACAGACGAAGGATTGCCTACTTCTTCCGCTGATTTGGAAAATCCAACAGCTACAGATAATGACGGCGGCGAACCATCAGTTGTATGCACCGCTGACAACAGCCCTATGGTACTTGGTGAAAACACAATTACATGCACAGCCACTGATTCTGGTGGACTGTCAGTGGAATGCTCGTACACAGTAACCGTAAAAGGTAACGTTTTAAGCATTACAAAACTTGCAGAACAATTTGGCAACATTCCTAAAGTGTTACATACACCTAATCAACATTGGAATGGTATGCTTACAAGAGAACATTATTCGCTTTCTTTTTGCTGACAAACATGGTCAGAACGCTATCTCATGACCGAAACTCTTAATGACCGAAGCCCAACAAACATATGTCTGTTCGAAGTCGACAAAAGTTTACAACAGTTACCGTAAAAGAAGAGCAACCACTTTCAACAGCAATATGAAACCGGAAAGAAGTTTTGTCATCATTTTGGTCGATCGACCACAAACTAAGGTAACTTTGGCACTTGGTCCAAATCAAATAAGGAGTGAAGCTGTTGATGACCTAGTGTGTATCTTTGCAAAGTACAATATTTGTCTAGAGTGTTTAAGCTTCGTAACTTATCAATTTGCTACAAAACATAAAAAAAATGTAGAAAGAATTTGGACATGAAATGACTAGTTTATAAGAAAAACTATTCTCAATTTTAAGAAACAATATATCATTTTTAATTCATTGCATCATCGTCTGCTCATTTTCTTAAGCAATGAGGTGGCTCACAGAGAGTAAAGTGCCCACTTAATTAACATTCACAAAAGTTTCATCAACGAAACTTTATCTGTTGCGGCACGTAAACTCATGTTTACATACACCTAATCAACATTGGATAGGTATGCAAACAAGAGAACATTATTCGCTTTCATTTTGCTGACAAACATGGTCAGAACGCTTATCTCATGACCGAAACTCTTAATGACCGAAGCCCAACAAACATATGTCTGTTCGAAGTCGACAAAAGTTTACAACAGTTACCGTAAAGGAAGAGCAACCACTTTCAACAGCAATATGAAACCGGAAAGAAGTTATGTCATCATTTTGGTCGATCGACCACAAACTAAGGTAACTTTGGCACTTGGTCCAAATCAAATTAGGAGTGAAGCTGTTGATGACCTTGTGTGTATCTTTGCAAAGTACAATATTTGTCTAGAGTGTTTAAGCTTCGTAACTTATCAATTTGCTACAAAACATATAAAAAATGTAGAAAGAATTTGGACATGAAATGACTAGTTTATAAGAAAAACTATTCTCAATTTTAAGAAACAATATATCATTTTTAATTCATTGCATCATCGTCTGCTCATTTTCTAAAGCAATGAGGATTGCTCACAGACAGTAAAAAGCCCACTTAATTAACATTTACAAAAGTTTCATCAACGAAACTTTATCTGTTGCGGCACGTAAACTAATGTTTCTTTGTTGCATCGGAAACACAAAAAGTACCAAATGTCTCAACTTCATGTTATAGTTACTTCTCTCTCTCTTTTCTACAGATGAAGAACCGCCACAGATGACATGCCCAGTAGACATGGACGTACCGACAGACGAAGGATTGCCTACTTCTTCCGCTGATTTGGAAAATCCAACAGCTACAGATAATGACGGCGGCGAACCATCAGTTGTATGCACCGCTGACAACAGCCCTATGGTACTTGGTGAAAACACAATTACATGCACAGCCACTGATTCTGGTGGACTGTCAGTGGAATGCTCGTACACAGTAACCGTAAAAGGTAACGTTTTAAGCATTACAAAACTTGCATAATAATTTGGCAACATTCCTAAAGTGTTACATACACCTAATCAACATTGGATTGGTATGCTTACAAGGGAACATTATTCGCTTTCTTTTTGCTGACAAACATGGTCAGAACGCTTATCTCATGACCGAAACTCTAAATGACCGAAGCCCAACAAACATATGTCTGTTCGAAGTCGACAAAAGTTTACAACAGTTACCGTAAAAGAAGAGCAACCACTTTCAACAGCAATATGAAACCGGAAAGAAGTTATGTCATCATTTTGGTCGATCGACCACAAACTAAGGTAACTTTAGCACTTGGTCCAAATTAAATTATGAGTGAAGCTGTTGATGACCTTGTGTGTATCTTTGCAAAGTACAATATTTGTCTGGAGTGTTTAAGCTTCGCAACTTATCAATTTGCTACAAAACATATAAAAAATGTAGAAAGAATTTGGACATGAAATGACTAGTTTATAAGAAAAACTATTCTCAATTTTAAGAAACAATATATCATTTTTAATTCATTGCATCTTCTGCTCATTTTCTAAAGCAATGAGGATTGCTCAAAGACAGTAAAGAGCCCACTTAATTAACATTTACAAAAGTTTCATCAACGAAACTTTATCTGTTGCGGCACGTAAACTAATGTTTCTTTGTTGCATCGGAAACACAAAAAGTACCAAATGTCTCAACTTCATGTTATAGTTACTTCTCTCTCTTTTCTACAGATGAAGAACCGCCACAGATGACATGCCCAGTAGACATGGACGTACCGACAGACGAAGGATTGCCTACTTCTTCCGCTGATTTGGAAAATCCAACAGCTACAGATAATGACGGCGGCGAACCATCAGTTGTATGCACCGCTGACAACAGCCCTATGGTACTTGGTGAAAACACAATTACATGCACAGCCACTGATTCTGGTGGACTGTCAGTGGAATGCTCGTACACAGTAACCGTAAAAGGTAACGTTTTAAGCATTACAAAACTTGCAGAACAATTTGGCAACATTCCTAAAGTGTTACATACACCTAATCAACATTGGAATGGTATGCTTACAAGAGAACATTATTCGCTTTCTTTTTGCTGACAAACATGGTCAGAACGCTATCTCATGACCGAAACTCTTAATGACCGAAGCCCAACAAACATATGTCTGTTCGAAGTCGACAAAAGTTTACAACAGTTACCGTAAAAGAAGAGCAACCACTTTCAACAGCAATATGAAACCGGAAAGAAGTTTTGTCATCATTTTGGTCGATCGACCACAAACTAAGGTAACTTTGGCACTTGGTCCAAATCAAATAAGGAGTGAAGCTGTTGATGACCTAGTGTGTATCTTTGCAAAGTACAATATTTGTCTAGAGTGTTTAAGCTTCGTAACTTATCAATTTGCTACAAAACATAAAAAAAATGTAGAAAGAATTTGGACATGAAATGACTAGTTTATAAGAAAAACTATTCTCAATTTTAAGAAACAATATATCATTTTTAATTCATTGCATCATCGTCTGCTCATTTTCTTAAGCAATGAGGTGGCTCACAGAGAGTAAAGTGCCCACTTAATTAACATTCACAAAAGTTTCATCAACGAAACTTTATCTGTTGCGGCACGTAAACTCATGTTTCTTTGTTGCATCGGAAACAACACAAAAAGTACCAAATGTCTCAACTTCATGTTATAGTTACTTCTCTCTCTTTTCTACAGATGAAGAACCGCCACAGATGACATGCCCAGTAGACATGGACGTACCGACAGACGAAGGATTGCCTACTTCTTCCGCTGATTTGGAAAATCCAACAGCTACAGATAATGACGGCGGCGAACCATCAGTTGTATGCACCGCTGACAACAGCCCTATGGTACTTGGTGAAAACACAATTACATGCACAGCCACTGATTCTGGTGGACTGTCAGTGGAATGCTCGTACACAGTAACCGTAAAAGGTAACGTTTTAAGCATTACAAAACTTGCAGAACAATTTGGCAACATTCCTAAAGTGTTACATACACCTAATCAACATTGGATTGGTATGCTTACAAGAGAACATTATTCGCTTTCTTTTTGCTGACAAACATGGTCAGAACGCTTATCTCATGACCGAAACTCTAAATGACCGAAGCCCAACAAACATATGTCTGTTCGAAGTCGACAAAAGTTTACAACAGTTACCGTTAAAGAAGAGCAACCACTTTCAACAGCAATATGAAACCGGAAAGAAGTTATGTCATCATTTTGGTCGATCGACCACAAACTAAGGTAACTTTGGCACTTGGTCCAAATCAAATTAGGAGTGAAGCTGTTGATGACCTTGTGTGTATCTTTGCAAAGTACAATATTTCTCTAGAGTGTTTAAGCTTCGTAACTTATCAATTTGCTACAAAACATATAAAAAATGTAGAAAGAATTTGGACATGAAATGACTAGTTTATAAGAAAAACTATTCTCAATTTTAAGAAACAATATATCATTTTTAATTCATTGCATCATCGTCTGCTCATTTTCTTAAGCAATGAGGTTGCTCACAGACAGTAAAGTGCCCACTTAGTTAACATTCTCAAAAGTGTCATCAACGAAACTTTATCTGTTGCGGCACGTAAACTCATGTTTCTTTGTTGCATCGGAAACAACACAAAAAGTACCAAATGTCTCAACTTCATGTTATAGTTACTTCTCTCTCTTTTCTACAGATGAAGAACCGCCACAGATGACATGCCCAGTAGACATGGACGTACCGACAGACGAAGGATTGCCTACTTCTTCCGCTGATTTGGAAAATCCAACAGCTACAGATAATGACGGCGGCGAACCATCAGTTGTATGCACCGCTGACAACAGCCCTATGGTACTTGGTGAAAACACAATTACATGCACAGCCACTGATTCTGGTGGACTGTCAGTGGAATGCTCGTACACAGTAACCGTAAAAGGTAACGTTTTAAGCATTACAAAACTTGCATAACAATTTGGCAACATTCCTAAAGTGTTACATACACCTAATCAACATTGGATTGGTATGCTTACAAGAGAACATTATTCGCTTTCTTTTTGCTGACAAACATGGTCAGAACGCTATCTCATGACCGAAACTCTTAATGACCGAAGCCCAACAAACATATGTTTGTTCGAAGTCGACAAAAGTTTACAACAGTTACCGTAAAAGAAGAGCAACCACTTTCAACAGCAATATGAAACCGGAAAGAAGTTATGTCATCATTTTGGTCGATCGACCACAAACTAAGGTAACTTTGGCACTTGGTCCAAATCAAATAAGGAGTGAAGCTGTTGATGACCTAGTGTGTATCTTTGCAAAGTACAATATTTGTCTAGAGTGTTTAAGGTCCGTAACTTATCAATTTGCTACAAAACATATCAAAAATGTAGAAAGAATTTGGACATGAAATGACTAGTTTATAAGAAAAACTATTCTCAATTTTAAGAAACAATATATCATTTTTAATTCATTGCATCATCGTCTGCTCATTTTCTTAAGCAATGAGGTTGCTCACAGACAGTAAAGTGCCCACTTAGTTAACATTCTCAAAAGTGTCATCAACGAAACTTTATCTGTTGCGGCACGTAAACTCATGTTTCTTTGTTGCATCGGAAACAACACAAAAAGTACCAAATGTCTCAACTTCATGTTATAGTTACTTCTCTCTCTTTTCTACAGATGAAGAACCGCCACAGATGACATGCCCAGTAGACATGGACGTACCGACAGACGAAGGATTGCCTACTTCTTCCGCTGATTTGGAAAATCCAACAGCTACAGATAATGACGGCGGCGAACCATCAGTTGTATGCACCGCTGACAACAGCCCTATGGTACTTGGTGAAAACACAATTACATGCACAGCCACTGATTCTGGTGGACTGTCAGTGGAATGCTCGTACACAGTAACCGTAAAAGGTAACGTTTTAAGCATTAGAAAACTTGCATAACAATTTGGCAACATTCCTAAAGTGTTACATACACCTAATCAACATTGGATTGGTATGCTTACAAGAGAACATTATTCGCTTTCTTTTTGCTGACAAACATGGTCAGAACGCTATCTCATGACCGAAACTCTTAATGACCGAAGCCCAACAAACATATGTCTGTTCGAAGTCGACAAAAGTTTACAACAGTTGCCGTAAAAGAAGAGCAACCACTTTCAACAGCAATATGAAACCGGAAAGAAGTTATGTCATCATTTTGGTCGATCGACCACAAACTAAGGTAACTTTGGCACTTGGTCCAAATCAAATTAGGAGTGAAGCTGTTGATGACCTTGTGTGTATCTTTGCAAAGTACAATATTTGTCTAGAGTGTTTAAGCTTCGTAACTTATCAGTTTGCTACAAAACATATAAAAAATGTAGAAAGAATTTGGACATGAAATGACTAGTTTATAAGAAAAACTATTCTCAATTTTAAGAAACAATATATCATTTTTAATTCATTGCATCATCGTCTGCTCATTTTCTTAAGCAATGAGGATTGCTCACAGACAGTAAAGAGCCCACTTAATTAACATTTACAAAAGTTTCATCAACGAAACTTTATCTGTTGCGGCACGTAAACTAATGTTTCTTTGTTGCATCGGAAACACAAAAAGTACCAAATGTCTCAACTTCATGTTATAGTTACTTCTCTCTCTTTTCTACAGATGAAGAACCGCCACAGATGACATGCCCAGTAGACATGGACGTACCGACAGACGAAGGATTGCCTACTTCTTCCGCTGATTTGGAAAATCCAACAGCTACAGATAATGACGGCGGCGAACCATCAGTTGTATGCACCGCTGACAACAGCCCTATGGTACTTGGTGAAAACACAATTACATGCACAGCCACTGATTCTGGTGGACTGTCAGTGGAATGCTCGTACACAGTAACCGTAAAAGGTAACGTTTTAAGCATTACAAAACTTGCATAACAATTTGGCAACATTCCTAAAGTGTTACATACACCTAATCAACATTGGATTGGTATGCTTACAAGAGAACATTATTCGCTTTCTTTTTGCTGACAAACATGGTCAGAACGCTATCTCATGACCGAAACTATTAATGACCGAAGCCCAACAAACATATGTCTGTTCGAAGTCGACAAAAGTTTACAACAGTTGCCGTAAAAGAAGAGCAACCACTTTCAACAGCAATATGAAACCGGAAAGAAGTTATGTCATAATTTTGGTCGATCGACCACAAACTAAGGTAACTTTGGCACTTGGTCCAAACCAAATTATGAGTGAAGCTGTTGATGACCTTCTGTGTATCTTTGCAAAGTACAATTCTTGTCTAGAGTGTTTAAGCTTCGTAACTTATCAATTTGATACAAAACATATACAAAAGTAGAAACAATTTGGACATGATATGACTAGTTTATCAGAAAAACTATTCTCAGTTTTAAGAAACAAGATATCATTTTTAATTCATTGCATCACCGTCTGCTCATTTTCTTAAGCAATGAGGATTGCTCACAGACAGTAAATAGCCCACTTAATTAACATTTACAAAAGTTTCATCAACGAAACTTTATCTGTTGCGGCAAGTAAACTAATGTTTCTTTGTTGCATCGGAAACAACACAAAAAGTACCAAATGTCTCAACTCCATGTCATAGTTACTTCTCTCTCTTTTCTACAGATGAAGAACCGCCACAGATGACATGCCCAGTAGACATGGACGTGCCGACAGACGAAGGATTGCCTACTTCTTCCGCTGATTTGGAAAATCCAACAGCTACAGATAATGACGGCGGCGAACCCTCAGTTGTATGCACCGCTGACAACAGCCCTATGGTACTTGGTGAAAACACAATTACATGCACAGCCACTGATTCTGGTGGACTGTCAGTGGAATGCTCGTACACAGTAACCGTAAAAGGTAACGTTTTAAGCATTACAAAACTTGCAGAACAATTTGGCAACATCCCATAAGTGTTACATACACCTAATCAACGTTGGATTGGTATGCTTACAAGAGAACATTATTCGCTTTCTTTTTGCTGACAAACATGGTCAGAACGCTTATCTCATGACCGAACCTATTAATGACCGAAGCCCAACAAACATATGTCTGGTCGAAGTCGACAAAAGTTTACAACAGTTACCGTAAAGGAAGAGCAACCACTTTCAACAGCAATATGAAACCGGAAAGAAGTTATGTCATCATTTTGGTCGATCGACCACAAACTAAGGTAACTTTGGCACTTGGTCCAAATTAAATTATGAGTGAAGCTGTTGATGACCTTGTGTGTATCTTTACAAAATACAATATTTGTCTAGAGTGTTTAAGCTTCGTAACTTATCAATTTGCTACAAAACATATAAAAAATGTAGAAAGAATTTGGACATGAAATGACTAGTTTATAAGAAAAACTATTCTCAATTTTAAGAAACAATATATCATTTTTAATTCATTGCATCATCGTCTGCTCATTTTCTTAAGCAATGAGGATTGCTCACAGACAGTAAATAGCCCACTTAATTAACATTTACAAAAGTTTCATCAACGAAACTTTATCTGTTGCGGCACGTAAACTAATGTTTCTTTGTTGCATCGGAAACACAAAAAGTACCAAATGTCTCAACTTCATGTTATAGTTACTTCTCTCTCTTTTCTACAGATGAAGAACCGCCACAGATGACATGCCCAGTAGACATGGACGTACCGACAGACGAAGGATTGCCTACTTCTTCCGCTGATTTGGAAAATCCAACAGCTACAGATAATGACGGCGGCGAACCATCAGTTGTATGCACCGCTGACAACAGCCCTATGGTACTTGGTGAAAACACAGTTACCTGCACAGCCACTGATTCTGGTGGACTGTCAGTGGAATGCTCGTACACAGTAACCGTAAAAGGTAACGTTTAGAGCATTACAAAACTTGCATAACAATTTGGCAACATTCCTAAAGTGTTACATACACCTAATCAACATTGGATTGGTATGCTTACAAGAGAACATTATTCGCTTTCTTTTTGCTGACAAACATGGTCAGAACGCTTATCTCATGACCGAAACTGTTATTGACCGAAGCCCAACAAACATATGTCTGTTCGAAGTCGACAAAAGTTTACAACAGTTACCGTAAAGGAAGAGCAACCACTTTCAACAGCAATATGAAACCGGAAAGAAGTTATGTCATCATTTTGGTCGATCGACCACAAACTAAGGTAACTTTGGCACTTGGTCCAAACCAAATTAGGAGTGAAGCTGTTGATGACCTTCTGTGTATCTTTGCAAAGTACAATTCTTGTCTAGAGTGTTTAAACTTCGTAACTTATCAATTTGATACAAAACATATACAAAAGTAGAAAGAATTTGGACATGATATGACTAGTTTATCAGAAAAACTATTCTCAGTTTTAAGAAACAAGATATCATTTTTAATTCATTGCATCACCGTCTGCTCATTTTCTTAAGCAATGAGGATTGCTCACAGACAGTAAATAGCCCACTTAATTAACATTTACAAAAGTTTCATCAACGAAACTTTATCTGTTGCGGCAAGTAAACTAATGTTTCTTTGTTGCATCGGAAACAACACAAAAAGTACCAAATGTCTCAACTCCATGTCATAGTTACTTCTCTCTCTTTTCTACAGATGAAGAACCGCCACAGATGACATGCCCAGTAGACATGGACGTACCGACAGACGAAGGATTGCCTACTTCTTCCGCTGATTTGGAAAATCCAACAGCTACAGATAATGACGGCGGCGAACCCTCAGTTGTATGCACCGCTGACAACAGCCCTATGGTACTTGGTGAAAACACAATTACATGCACAGCCACTGATTCTGGTGGACTGTCAGTGGAATGCTCGTACACAGTAACCGTAAAAGGTAACGTTTTAAGCATTACAAAACTTGCAGAACAATTTGGCAACATCCCATAAGTGTTACATACACCTAATCAACGTTGGATTGGTATGCTTACAAGAGAACATTATTCGCTTTCTTTTTGCTGACAAACATGGTCAGAACGCTTATCTCATGACCGAACCTATTAATGACCGAAGCCCAACAAACATATGTCTGGTCGAAGTCGACAAAAGTTTACAACAGTTACCGTAAAGGAAGAGCAACCACTTTCAACAGCAATATGAAACCGGAAAGAAGTTATGTCATCATTTTGGTCGATCGACCACAAACTAAGGTAACTTTGGCACTTGGTCCAAATTAAATTATGAGTGAAGCTGTTGATGACCTTGTGTGTATCTTTACAAAATACAATATTTGTCTAGAGTGTTTAAGCTTCGTAACTTATCAATTTGCTACAAAACATATAAAAAATGTAGAAAGAATTTGGACATGAAATGACTAGTTTATAAGAAAAACTATTCTCAATTTTAAGAAACAATATATCATTTTTAATTCATTGCATCATCGTCTGCTCATTTTCTTAAGCAATGAGGATTGCTCACAGACAGTAAATAGCCCACTTAATTAACATTTACAAAAGTTTCATCAACGAAACTTTATCTGTTGCGGCACGTAAACTAATGTTTCTTTGTTGCATCGGAAACACAAAAAGTACCAAATGTCTCAACTTCATGTTATAGTTACTTCTCTCTCTTTTCTACAGATGAAGAACCGCCACAGATGACATGCCCAGTAGACATGGACGTACCGACAGACGAAGGATTGCCTACTTCTTCCGCTGATTTGGAAAATCCAACAGCTACAGATAATGACGGCGGCGAACCCTCAGTTGTATGCACCGCTGACAACAGCCCTATGGTACTTGGTGAAAACACAATTACATGCACAGCCACTGATTCTGGTGGACTGTCAGTGGAATGCTCGTACACAGTAACCGTAAAAGGTAACGTTTTAAGCATTACAAAACTTGCAGAACAATTTGGCAACATTCCTAAAGTGTTACATACACCTAATCAACATTGGATTGGTATGCTTACAAGAGAACATTATTCGCTTTCTTTTTGCTGACAAACATGGTCAGAACGCTTATCTCATGACCGAAACTATTAATGACCGAAGCCCAACAAACATATGTCTGGTCGAAGTCGACAACAGTTTACAACAGTTACCGTAAAGGAAGAGCAACCACTTTCAACAGCAATATGAAACCGGAAAGAAGTTATGTCATCATTTTGGTCGATCGACCACAAACTAAGGTAACTTTGGCACTTGGTCCAAACCAAATTATGAGTGAAGCTGTTGATGACCTTGTGTGTATCTTTGCAAAGTACAATTTTGTCTAGAGTGTTTAAGCTTCGTACTTTATCAATTTGCTACAAAACATATACAAAATGTAGAAAGAATTTGGACATGATATGACTAGTTTATCAGAAAAACTATTCTCAATTTTAAGAAACAAGATATCATTTTTAATTCATTGCATCACCGTCTGCTCATTTTCTTAAGCAATGAGGATTGCTCACAGACAGTAAATAGCCCACTTAATAAACATTTACAAAAGTTTCATCAACGAAACTTTATCTGTTGCGGCAAGTAAACTAATGTTTCTTTGTTGCACCGGGAACAACACAAAAAGTACCAAATGTCTCAACTCCATGTTATAGTTACTTCTCTCTCTTTTCTACAGATGAACAACCGCCACAGATGACATGCCCAGTAGACATGGACGTACCGACAGACGAAGGATTGCCTACTTCTTCCGCTGATTTGGAAAATCCAACAGCTACAGATAATGACGGCGGCGAACCATCAGTTGTATGCACCGCTGACAACAGCCCTATGGTACTTGGTGAAAACACAATTACATGCACAGCCACTGATTCTGGTGGACTGTCAGTGGAATGCTCGTACACAGTAACCGTAAAAGGTAACGTTTTAAGCATTACAAAACTTGCAGAACAATTTGGCAACATTCCTAAAGTGTTACATACACCTAATCAACATTGGACTGGTATGCTTACAAGAGAACATTATTCGCTTTCTTTTTGCTGACAAACATGGTCAGAACGCTTATCTCATGACCGAAACTCTTAAAGACCGAAGCCCAACAAACATATGTCTGTTCGAAGTCGACAAAAGTTTACAACAGTTACCGTAAAGGAAGAGCAACCACTTTCAACAGCAATATGAAACCGGAAAGAAGTTATGTCATCATTTTGGTCGATCGACCACAAACTAAGGTAACTTTGGCACTTGGTCCAAACCAAATTAGGAGTGAAGCTGTTGATGAGCTTCTGTGTATCTTTGCAAAGTACAATTCTTGTCTAGAGTGTTTGCTACAAAACATATACAAAAGTAGAAAGAATTTGGACATGATATGACTAGTTTATAAAAAAAACTATTCTCAATTTTAAGAAACAAGATATCATTTTTAATTCATTGCATCACCGTCTGCTCATTTTCTTAAGCAATGAGGATTGCTCACAGACAGTAAATAGCCCACTTAATTAACATTTACAAAAGTTTCATCAACGAAACTTTATCTGTTGCGGCAAGTAAACTAATGTTTTTTTGTTGCACCGGGAACAACACAAAAAGTACCAAATGTCTCAACTCCATGTCATAGTTACTTTTCTGTCTTTTCTACAGATGAAGAACCGCCACAGATGACATGCCCAGTAGACATGGACGTACCGACAGACGAAGGATTGCCTACTTCTTCCGCTGGTTTGGAAAATCCAACAGCTACAGATAATGACGGCGGCGAACCCTCAGTCGTATGCACCGCTGACAACAGCCCTATGGTACTTGGTGAAAACACAATTACATGCACAGCCACTGATTCTGGTGGACTGTCAGTGGAATGCTCGTACACAGTAACCGTAAAAGGTAACGTTTTAAGCATTACAAAACTTGCAGAACAATTTGGCAACATTCCTTAAGTGTTACATACACCTAATCAACATTGGATTGGTATGCTTACAAGAGAACATTATTCTCTTTCTTTTTGCTGACAAACATGGTCAGAACGCTTATCTGATGACCGAAACTCTTAATGACCGAAGCCCAACAAACATATGTCTGTTCGAAGTCGACAAAAGTTAACAACAGTTACCGTAAAGGAACAGCAACCACTTTCAACAGCAATATGAAACCGGAAAGAAGTTATGTCATCATTTTGGTCGATCGACAACAAACTAAGGAAACTTTGGCACTTGGTCCAAACCAAATTATGAGTGAAGCTGTTGATGACTTTGTGTGTATCTTTGCAAAGTACAATTCTTGTCTAGAGTGTTTAAGCTTCGTAACTTATCAATTTGATACAAAACATATACAAAAGTAGAAAGAATTTGGACATGATATGACTAGTTTATAAGAAAAACTATTCTCAGTTTAAAGAAACAAGATATCATTTTTAATTCATTGCATCACCGTCTGCTCATTTTCTTAAGGAATGAGGATTGCTCACAGACAGTAAATAGCCCACTTAATTAACATTTACAAAAGTTTCATCAACGAAACTTTATCTGTTGCGGCAAGTAAACTAATGTTTCTTTGGTGCACCAGGAACAACACAAAAAGTACCAAATGTCTCAACTCCATGTCATAGTTACTTCTCTCTCTTTTCTACAGATGAAGAACCGCCACAGATGACATGCCCAGTAGACATGGACATACCGACAGACGAAGGATTGCCTACTTCTTCCGCTGATTTGGAAAATCCAACAGCTACAGATAATGACGGCGGCGAACCCTCAGTTGTATGCACCGCTGACAACAGCCCTATGGTACTTGGTGAAAACACAATTACATGCACAGCCACTGATTCTGGTGGACTGTCAGTGGAATGCTCGTACACAGTAACCGTAAAAGGTAACGTTTTAAGCATTACAAAACTTGCAGAACAATTTGGCAACATTCCTTAAGTGTTACATACACCTAATCAACATTGGATTGGTATGCTTACAAGAGAACATTATTCGCTTTCTTTTTGCTGACAAACATGGTCAAAACGCTTATCTCATGACCGAAACTCTTAATGACCGAAGCCCAACAAACATATGTCTGGTCGAAGTCGACAAAAGTTTACAACAGTTACCGTAAAGGAAGAGCAACCACTTTCAACAGCAATATGAAACCGGAAAGAAGTTATGTCATCATTTTGGTCGATCGACCACAAACTAAGGTAACTTTGGCACTTGGTCCAAACCAAATTAGGAGTGAAGCTGTTGATGACCTTCTGTGTATCTTTGCAAAGTACAATTCTTGTCTAGAGTGTTTGCTACAAAACATATACAAAAGTAGAAAGAATTTGGACATGATATCACTAGTTTATCAGAAAAACTATTCTCAATTTTAAGAAACAAGATATCATTTTTAATTCATTGCATCACCGTCTGCTCATTTTCTTAAGCAATGAGGATTGCTCACAGACAGTAAATAGCCCACTTAATAAACATTTACAAAAGTTTCATCAACGAAACTTTATCTGTTGCGGCAAGTAAACTAATGTTTCTTTGTTGCACAGGGAACAACACAAAAAGTACCAAATGTCTCAACTCCATGTTATAGTTACTTCTCTCTCTTTTCTACAGATGAACAACCGCCACAGATGACATGCCCAGTAGACATGGACGTACCGACAGACGAAGGATTGCCTACTTCTTCCGCTGATTTGGAAAATCCAACAGCTACAGATAATGACGGCGGCGAACCATCAGTTGTATGCACCGCTGACAACAGCCCTATGGTACTTGGTGAAAACACAATTACATGCACAGCCACTGATTCTGGTGGACTGTCAGTGGAATGCTCGTACACAGTAACCGTAAAAGGTAACGTTTTAAGCATTACAAAACTTGCAGAACAATTTGGCAACATTCCTAAAGTGTTACATACACCTAATCAACATTGGACTGGTATGCTTACAAGAGAACATTATTCGCTTTCTTTTTGCTGACAAACATGGTCAGAACGCTTATCTCATGACCGAAACTCTTAAAGACCGAAGCCCAACAAACATATGTCTGTTCGAAGTCGACAAAAGTTTACAACAGTTACCGTAAAGGAAGAGCAACCACTTTCAACAGCAATATGAAACCGGAAAGAAGTTATGTCATCATTTTGGTCGATCGACCACAAACTAAGGTAACTTTGGCACTTGGTCCAAACCAAATTAGGAGTGAAGCTGTTGATGAGCTTCTGTGTATCTTTGCAAAGTACAATTCTTGTCTAGAGTGTTTGCTACAAAACATATACAAAAGTAGAAAGAATTTGGACATGATATGACTAGTTTATAAAAAAAACTATTCTCAATTTTAAGAAACAAGATATCATTTTTAATTCATTGCATCACCGTCTGCTCATTTTCTTAAGCAATGAGGATTGCTCACAGACAGTAAATAGCCCACTTAATTAACATTTACAAAAGTTTCATCAACGAAACTTTATCTGTTGCGGCAAGTAAACTAATGTTTTTTTGTTGCACCGGGAACAACACAAAAAGTACCAAATGTCTCAACTCCATGTCATAGTTACTTTTCTGTCTTTTCTACAGATGAAGAACCGCCACAGATGACATGCCCAGTAGACATGGACGTACCGACAGACGAAGGATTGCCTACTTCTTCCGCTGGTTTGGAAAATCCAACAGCTACAGATAATGACGGCGGCGAACCCTCAGTCGTATGCACCGCTGACAACAGCCCTATGGTACTTGGTGAAAACACAATTACATGCACAGCCACTGATTCTGGTGGACTGTCAGTGGAATGCTCGTACACAGTAACCGTAAAAGGTAACGTTTTAAGCATTACAAAACTTGCAG
This sequence comes from Asterias amurensis, assembly GCF_032118995.1. Classification (NCBI taxonomy): domain Eukaryota; kingdom Metazoa; phylum Echinodermata; class Asteroidea; order Forcipulatida; family Asteriidae; genus Asterias; species Asterias amurensis. Next base: position 20,875,156 of record NC_092654.1, read on the forward strand.
AACAATTTGGCAACATTCCTTAAGTGTTACATACACCTAATCAACATTGGATTGGTATGCTTACAAGAGAACATTATTCTCTTTCTTTTTGCTGACAAACATGGTCAGAACGCTTATCTGATGACCGAAACTCTTAATGACCGAAGCCCAACAAACATATGTTTGTTCGAAGTCGACAAAAGTTAACAACAGTTACCGTAAAGGAACAGCAACCACTTTCAACAGCAATATGAAACCGGAAAGAAGTTATGTCATCATTTTGGTCGATCGACAACAAACTAAGGAAACTTTGGCACTTGGTCCAAACCAAATTAGGAGTGAAGCTGTTGATGACTTTGTGTGTATCTTCGCAAAGTACAATATTTGTCTAGAGTGTTTAAGCTTCGTAACTTATCAATTTGATACAAAACATATACAAAAGTAGAAAGAATTTGGACATGATATGACTAGTTTATAAGAAAAACTATTCTCAGTTTAAAGAAACAAGATATCATTTTTAATTCATTGCATCACCGTCTGCTCATTTTCTTAAGGAATGAGGATTGCTCACAGACAGTAAATAGCCCACTTAATTAACATTTACAAAAGTTTCATCAACGAAACTTTATCTGTTGCGGCAAGTAAACTAATGTTTCTTTGGTGCACCAGGAACAACACCAAAAGTACCAAATGTCTCAACTCCATGTCATAGTTACTTCTCTCTCTTTTCTACAGATGAAGAACCGCCACAGATGACATGCCCAGTAGACATGGACATACCGACAGACGAAGGATTGCCTACTTCTTCCGCTGATTTGGAAAATCCAACAGCTACAGATAATGACGGCGGCGAACCCTCAGTTGTATGCACCGCTGACAACAGCCCTATGGTACTTGGTGAAAACACAATTACATGCACAGCCACTGATTCTGGTGGACTGTCAGTGGAATGCTCGTACACAGTAACCGTAAAAGGTAACGTTTTAAGCATTACAAAACTTGCAGAACAATTTGGCAACATTCCTTAAGTGTTACATACACCTAATCAACATTGGATTGGTATGCTTACAAGAGAACATTATTCGCTTTCTTTTTGCTGACAAACATGGTCAAAACGCTTATCTCATGACCGAAACTCTTAATGACCGAAGCCCAACAAACATATGTCTGGTCGAAGTCGACAAAAGTTTACAACAGTTACCGTAAAGGAAGAGCAACCACTTTCAACAGCAATATGAAACCGGAAAGAAGTTATGTCATCATTTTGGTCGATCGACCACAAACTAAGGTAACTTTGGCACTTGGTCCAAACTAAACCATGAGTGAAGCTGTTGATGACCCTATGTGTATCTTTGCAAAGTACAATTCTTGTCTAGAGTGTTTAAGCTTCGTAACTTATCAATTTGCTACAAAACATATACAAAATGTAGAAAGAATTTGGACATGATATGACTAGTTTATAAGAAACACTATTCTCAATTTTAAGAAACAAGATATCACTTTAAATTCATTGCATCACCGTCTGCTCATTTTCTTAAGCAATGAGGATTGCTCACAGACAGTAAATAGCCCACTTAATTAACATTTACAAAAGTTTCATCAACGAAACTGTTGCGGCAAGTAAACTATTGTTTCTTTGTTGCACCGGGAACAACACAAAAAGTACCTAATGTCTCAACTCAATGTGATAGTTACTTCTCTCTCTTTTCTACAGATGAAGAACCGCCACAGATGACATGCCCAGTAGACATGGACGTACCGACAGACGAAGGATTGCCTACTTCTTCCGTTGATTTGCAAAATCCAACAGCTACAGATAATGACGGCGGCGAACCTTCAGTTGTATGCACCGCTGACAACAGCCCTATGGTACTTGGTGAAAACACAATTACATGCACAGCCACTGATTCTGGTGGACTGTCAGTGGAATGCTCGTACACAGTAACCGTAAAAGGTAACGTTTTAAGCATTACAAAACTTGCAGAACAATTTGGCAACATTCCTTAAGTGTTACATACACCTATTCAACATTGGATTGGTATGCTTACAAGAGAACATTTCTTCGCTGTCTTTTTGCTGACAAACATTGTCAGAACGCTTATCTCATGACCAAAACTCTTAATGACCGAAGCCCAACAAACATATGTCTGTTCGAAGTCGACAACAGTTTACAGCAGTTACCGTAAAGGAAGAGCAACCACTTTCAGCAGCAATATGAAACCGGAAAGAAGTTATGTCATCATTTTGGTCGATCGACCACAAACTAAGGTAACTTTGGCACTTGGTCCAAACTAAACCATGAATGAAGCTGTTGATGACCTTATGTGTATCTTTGCAAAGTACAATTCTTGTCTAGAGTGTTTAAGCTTCGTAACTTATCAATTTGCTACAAAACTTATACAAAATGTAGAAAGAATTTGGACATGATATGACTAGTTTATAAGAAACACTATTCTCAATTTTAAGAAACAAGATATCACTTTTAATTCATTGCATCACCGTCTGCTCATTTTCTTAAGCAATGAGGATTGCTCACAGACAGTAAATAGCCCACTTAATAAACATTTACAAAAGTTTCATCAACGAAACTGTTGCGGCAAGTAAACTATTGTTTCTTTGTTGCACCGGGAACAACACAAAAAGTACCTAATGTCTCAACTCAATGTGATAGTTACTTCTCTCTCTTTTCTACAGATGAAGAACCGCCACAGATGACATGCCCAGTAGACATGGACGTACCGACAGACGAAGGATTGCCTACTTCTTCCGTTGATTTGCAAAATCCAACAGCTACAGATAATGACGGCGGCGAACCTTCAGTTGTATGCACCGCTGACAACAGCCCTATGGTACTTGGTGAAAACACAATTACATGCACAGCCACTGATTCTGGTGGACTGTCAGTGGAATGCTCGTACACAGTAACCGTAAAAGGTAACGTTTTAAGCATTACAAAACTTGCAGAACAATTTGGCAACATTCCTTAAGTGTTACATACACCTAGTCAACATTAGATTGGTATGCTTACGAGAGAACATTATTCGCTTTCTTTTTGCTGACAAACATGGTCAGAACGCTTATCTCATGACCGAAACTCTTAATGACCGAAGCCCAACAAACATATGTCTGTTCGAAGTCGACAAAAGTTTACAACAGTTACCGTTAAGGAAGAGCGACCACTTTAAACAGCAATATGAAAGCTTCATAACTTATCAATTATCAACGAAACTTTATTCCTTGCGGCAAGTTAACAAATGTTTCTTTATTGCACCGGGTGGTCAACACAAAAAGTAAGATATCATGTGTCCAGATGAATTGATGACAAACACTCCCTCAGCACTTGTTCCATAGGCCAAAGCCACAAATAATAATTTCTGGATCCACACCGCACTCCAGGGTCGGTACCTTCGGCACTTGGCCCTAACAACATTGTGTGTGTGGCTGTTGATACTGCTCTTATTATAAGGCCGTGTGTGACCATTATAATCATTTTGCAATGTAAAGTTATGGCTTCGTTACAAACAAGATTTTAAGACAAAATTTTGCATTATGACATGCAGTGATGTCACTTCGTACGAAACTCTGGAACCTAGTTAAATGGCGGCTGATCGAAAACTGTTATTGACGGTTTGCGTTTCTTTTACGGAACTGATTACTTTAATAACTTTGAATTTCAAAAAATACTTACTGGCCTGACATTTCGACCCTAGCAGAGTCTTTCTGGAAGGCAACACAACAAACATGAACAGGTAACTAAGGGAGCGTCTCAAAAGTCGGGCACGTTCCTAGCGCAAAAGAACGTTCCTGCGGGCATATGCCCGCAGGATCGCAACATCATAACAAAGTATACGCGGAGCGTTCCAAAAGACCGGTCCTGTGGAACGGACAAAAGCGGCGGGGATACTCTTGCGATCCAAAAAGAACGTTCCTACCGTTCCGACTTTTGAGACGCTCCCTAAGTTAGTGTAACATAAGCAGTGAAGTGGAAATACGTGAATGGAGTTAGAAACCACACAAACATAAATAAGGGGTAAACAATGAGTGGGGAGAGGGCTAGTTGACAACAACCAACCCCTTTGAATTTAATGACAGGCATTTGTTTTTTGGTTTTTCTCATTATTTTGCTTATATTTCGCGAGAACGAATTTTATCAGCTGTGCTTCTCCTCAAAAGAACAAACCCTACTTTTCGGCAGTTTGTTTTTCTCTCTCTCTCTTTAGACTTACACGGAAAGTGTGAACAGGGGATGTGTATAGGGAGGTACAAAAATATCAAACCGCCATCGAAAGATTTGCATAACCAGACCACTGTCAACAAGAACATATTGGCCATAAATCATATGTAATTTACCTTTGACAATGCTTAACTGGCGAGAAAAATACTATAAAGTGTGAAACTGTTCAGCACGGTGTCCTAATAAAAGTATTCAGCACGTATTTGTAAATTTACAATCACTTTAATGAGGTAATGGTTCTTCAGTGTTGGTTTCATTTCACATAGTTACCATTTTCTTGAATAATTTGGTGAACATGGTACACACTTCAATGTAACTTGTTGGAATGCACGTTCGAGAGGTCATTGACTTCATTATTTTTTTATAATTTTTTTGCTTTGTTTACCGCACAATCTATAGTAGCACATGGCCAGGCCCTTTTTACATGAAGCTCGGTTCTTCACCTTTGTTTTTTACAAAAAGGACCATCTGTTTTCGAAACTGCAAAAAGATAAATGTTGGAGAAGATTTCCGGGCAAACGAGTGTTAGTGGTAAAGTTAATGTATGCAAACGTTTATAATATCAGTTTGTTCGCTTACGTCATACAGATGAAGAACCCCCAACTGTTGAGTGTCAGGGAGATATGACAGTGTCTGTACCCTCCAATGCATTATGGGTAATCCCAACTGCGGTTGATAACGATGGATTGAATGTTGCTGTAACCTGCAATCCATCTAATCCAGCCTCCATGGTGTATACAAATGGCGCCAATGTTATCACATGTGAAGCATTAGACACCGCCGGTAACCGGGGCGAGTGCAGCTTTACAATCAATTTTGGTAAGTTTTTGTTTCATGATCTCCTATGTTTGCAATAATTAAAACGCTTTTTTTTTTCCTACATAAAATACTTGAGTGACTTCGTTTGTGACGGGTATGCTCTTTTAAACATGTTTATAACGTGTTCGATTACCACTGAAATGTAATTTTGATATTTGTACACTGAAAAACTAGACACACTTCTGCCGTTGACGGCGTGCGTCAAAATGGCAATACTTTGACGTCATGTGTGGTAGTTTGCTTTGTTACACCTACACGCTGCAACAAAGCGGCCATACCGGACGAGTCATGAAAACGCAATCATTGGACAGAAGCTATTATTTTAAAGGGAAACACCGGCTGAATTGGGCTATTTGGGCTACAAAATAGACTAAGATAAGACTTCAACGGTCTTCCAGGAATGAAGAACAGTCCTTAAAAGAAATCATCAAATTTAGCCGTTTTTGAGCATTTTAAGACAAAAACGCAGGTCGCGTGATTGTTCTAACCAAAAAGTGGTACAAACAATCACGTGACCTTCCGGGCTAGTTTTACTTCCAGCCGTCTAAAAGTAACTTACTTAACCAAATTTAAATCTTTTTTTACAAAATTATTAACGAATAATTGACGAAAAAGATCATGTATTCAAATTATCGCTACAAAATGTAAATAATGGTGAAAAATCTAACGTAAGATTCGCATTCAAAGAGTCCGTTTAACGGAAGCTTGTAAGGCCCCACGGCGTGGAGCAATCAGAACGTAATTAGCCTCGGGGCACTGGGTGGTATTCGAAATGGTTGTTTTTTATTAAATTTAAATATATTTATACTCGTATGAGTAAAGAGTATACTCGTATGAGTAAAGAGTATACTCGTAATTCAGCAAAGATCACAACTTGCCATTTTCGATTAGGTATTCTTTTAAGAAACTCTTCGTTTTCTGTTAATCGGAAGTAGATTAAAGGCTTGATATGAATTCGGCAGTTTTACGATGATCAACGTTTGTAAAACCCATTTCATCGTCGTTATAATTGTTGTTGTATCTCGTTCACAGTACCCGAAGAGTGTAGATTCCCAACTATGGCGAACGACGTTAATAAATACGTAGCGTGTGCAACACCACTTACTGCGGACGGTTTGTCTAAAATATGCTACCGTTTGGCCGCGGCAAACGATTACAATGTATTCATATCAATTTGGAACGAGCAGAGCGAGACAGGATTTATGCCAGGCATGGTAGATTTAGGTGAGTAGAATTTCCTTTCAAAATAAAAGTGTCAGTTCAAAATGTGTATAATCATAGAGTTTGATCCATAGTGTTGAATACATTATATTAGGCATTCGGGCCAACAGCCCGAACAACACTTTGATATTGTTCGGGGTTTTTTAGGTGTTCGGGCAATTCTTTGCTATTGTTCGGGGGGTTTTAGGTGTTGGGGCAACACTTTGATATTGTTCGTTGTTGTTTTTTTCGTTTTTTTAGTTTTTATTCTTCCTCTCGATGTCGATTGTCCTTAAGAAAAAGCATAGTTGCGAAGCTTGCATTAAGTTGAAACTTTGCACACAGGTAGACAATAACCAGTAGTCATCAGTTGACGAGATACACTAATTCAAAGTTTATTATTTCATAAAATCATAACTTTTGATCTACATGAGGGATTCTTACAACTAACACATCTTCGGAAAGGTCGTTAAAAATTCCGTAAACGCCTCGCAGAAATGACCCCTTTTTGACCTTGTCTTCTGGTGCAAATGAAATTTATTGTATATTCTTTCTTTCTTTCTTCAAAAGTACATTTTGTGGTTTTTTCTAAGACCATCGTCGATAACACCGGTTCCCGTCCGATCACTGAAGTTAAGCAGCATCGGGCCCGGTCAGTACTTGGATTAACAACGCTTTGCCTTCTTCTCCGAGTCGATTGTTCGCAAAAAAAGATAGTTGCGAAGCCTACAATAAGTTGAAACTTCGCATGCAAGGTAGACAATAATCAGTAGAAATAAACATGTTGCAGGTCATGGCCGCCTGGTGGTCCCGAACTCAGTGGTTATGCGCTGAGAGGCTGACCTATCAACAGGTGTAAAATGTCGAAGTGGTTGTACTGCCATGGACAAGCATGGATTGGTGGTCCGTGCACCCACTTTCGGTTGCATTCCTGAGGCCATCGGGGTGACATTGTTACGACAATGTGTTCGTTGAGTTCTCTCCATGACTACACAAACTAAGAATAAACAACCCTTACCTGCCCGCGCAGACCCACCTTCCCGTGCACAGCGATATAAGCCTCTTGGTATTGCATGCCTTTTCAAATATCAGGGGGTTTCGTTCAAATTTCACTACTGTTCAGTCTTTTGTTCTTAACAACTCACCTGACTTGTTAGCACTGTCAGAGAGCAGACTGAACAGTGACATTTCTTCAGATTCCTTTAAACTACCTGGATATATCTTTCATCGCCTTGACCGTCCTCCATCTCGTGGTCTGCATGGTCTGGGTGTCTATGTTAAAAAAAACCTTGCCTTTAGTCCGTGAAAGCAATCTAGAATGTAACAACCAAGAGTACATGAGCTATCGGCTCTCTCTTCCCCATTCCACAACTTATCTGTATGTTTTGTATCGTTCACCTTCGACATCATTCTGTACAGTGATTGATGCAATCTCTGATAGCATTGATCAGGCCATTTCCCAGCACCCTGCTTCTCAAGTCCTGGTGTTTGGTGACTTCAACGTTCATCATAAGGAGTGGCTGACTCTTTCTCGTAATACTGACATCCCTGGTATTGCGACATACAATTTTTCCATCTCTCAAGAGCTTACTCAGATCATACCATCACCTATGCATATTCCGGATCGAGCTTCCGATGGTAGGTATCTATTGGATCTCTTTTTGCGCTCTAACCCCGATGACTGTGTTGCCAAGGTCTTGCCCCCAATTGGTAACTTAGATCACTCAACTATATCCGTTTCCATTTAACATTCGTCCCCCTCAACTACATTTCAGCCTTTCCACCGAACTGTTTTCCAGTTTGGAAAAGCTGACTGGGATGGTTTTCGATCTTTCATTGCTGATGTACCGTGGTCAACAGTTTTACAACTTGGTTCTGATTTGGCAGCAGAGGAGTTATCCGAATGGATTAACCTTGGTATGGAAATTTACATCCCGTCTCGTACCTACCAGATCAAGGCTCATTCTCAACCTTGGTACACCCCAGCTTGTGCTGCAGCAATTGCTCATCGTAACCATTTTTTCAAGAAGTACCATCTTTCAGGAACTTTGGACAGTAAACGTCTTTTTCCGTGAAGCTCGTAATCGCTGTAAGAGATGATGCTAAGAAGCAGTATGCAGACTCAGTTGCATATTCCATTTCAACACAGCGGCTTGGGTCTAGGGATTTTTGGCGGATTTTTGGCGGATTGAGAATAGTGTAATGAACCGCAAAGAATCCTCAATTCCTCCACTCTTTCATGGACCCGAAGTTCTTACTTCACCTCTAGATAAGGCAAACCTCTTTGCTGACAATTTTGCTTCCAACTCTACTCTCAATGATGAGGGACATCCACTCCCTGCCTTTCCATCCCGTACACCCTCTGATGTTTCTAATCCTCTCATCACTCCCAAGAAGGTTGCTCGGACTATTCATACCTTGGATGCCTCCAAGGCGACTGGCCATGATGGAATACATGTAATTGTTTTGAAAATGTGCTCTCCAAAACTTTCTCCTGTTCTTGCCAAGCTTTTCAATTGATGCTTGGCTGACTCCGTGTTCCCGTCTTCTTGGAAAGTGGCATCTGTTGTCCCTATCTTCAAGGGTGCCGGTGCGCGTTCAGATTCTGCTAATTACCGTCCTATCAGTCTCCTTCCCGTAATAAGTAATATCTTTGAGTACTTTGTCAGTCAACAGCTCCTTGGATTTTTGGAGGACAACGACCTTCTAAATGACTGCCAGTATGGATTTCGCCATTCCCGCTCGACCGGTGATTTGCTGTCTGTTATTACCGACCATTTTTAATATGGCCTTAGAGCGCAGGGGTGAGGCTCGTGTTGCAGCTTTGGACATCTCAAAGGCCTTCGACAAAGTTTGGCATACTGGCCTGCTCCACAAGCTCCATTCATATGGTGTGTCAGGAAGCATGTTAGCTATAATTTCTGCCTTCCTTTCAAACCGCAAGTTAAAGGTTGTGCTTGAGGGTCAATCTTCTCCTACTCGCTCTATCAATTCAGGTGTTCCCCAGGGTTAGGTCCTTGGTCCTTCGTACATAAACGATTTACCTGATGTAATCGTGTCTCAGCTAGCCATGTATGCTGATGATTCAACCCTCTACTGTGTTTCCTCCAACTCTTCTAGCACTTCTCGTGGTGGGGTGGGTGCCTCACTCAATAAAGATTTAGAGTATGCACTGAAGTGGGGAAACAACTGGCTGGTAACCTTTAATTCCAAGAAAACCAAACTACTGTCCCTTTCACGCTCTAAAGAAGGTACATTTCCCTCCATTTGTATGGGTTCATCTACTCTGCCTGAGGTTTCACACTTGCGCCTGCTTGGACTTGACATCTCCAGTCATACGGGTTGGGAGGTGTATATCTCGGATATCGCCAAGAGTGCTTCCATGCGAGTAGGTTTTCTGTATCGAGCTCGGAAGTTCTTACCTCCTGAGGCTACTCTCTACCTGTACAAGACAAATATACGTCCCATCATGGAGTACTGTTGCCATATTTGGGCTGGAGCTTATGCCTGCCTTTTATCTTTACTGGATCGAGTGCAGAAGCGTATTATAAACCTGGTTTGAGAAGAGTTAGGAACTACACTGCAACCCCTTTCTCACCGAAGGTCTGTAGCCAGCCTTTGCCTGTTTTACACATGTAAATGTTCCACCAGTCTATCCAACCTTGTTCCTCCTGTCAGGGTGTTTGAGCGTGAGACCAGGCTTTCTGCTTGTTCTCGTCCTTATACTGTGGCCGTGCCGAGATGCAGAACAAAGAGCTACTCCAGTAGCTTTTTCCCTCGTACTGCATCTCTTTGGAACTCCTTGCCTGGTGCATGTTTCCCTTTATCCTATGATCTTCCATCTTTTAAGATCAATGTCAATTCCTACCTTCAGCTCCACTGAGTTTCTGCTTTTGTGTTTATGTTTTCTTCTTTGTAGCCCTTAACCTAGAGTGGCTTTTAGCCTTGTTTTGGGCGACTTGCATTAAAAAATCATAACTTTTGATCTCCAAAAGGGATGTTTACAATCATTACATCATCGGAACGGTCATTAAAAAACTGCATTAAATGCTTCATAAACATGATTCAACTTTGACCTTGTCTTCCGGTTCAAATCAGAAGTTGAAAAGTAAAAAATTCAAATTTAAAGAATTACGCCAATCCCCCATTGTTCGTGCACAAAGATTTTACACGTAGAACACGTGTATAGTGTCACGCTCCAGTGCTCATCCCTAGAGCACCCTACGTAACTTGCAGTGTCTGCGTTCAAGGCGTTTTCATGTTAATACATTTCCACTTTCAATAAGTTAGTCTCGTCTACAGTCGTCAGTATTACAAAGGTTCATATTTCCTCAACCAAATTAGCTATTTTGACAATCTATACATCATATTAAAGGGTTTTACGTACTTCACAAAACTGGATATGTTGGTGAACTTTTCTTGACCTTTAGATCTGGCAAAGGTCTGGTTTAAAAATATAATCCCGATAAAATTACGAAACGCATAAGTGCGCCCTCTACCGACAGATTAAAACATCTAAAAAATATACTTTTAGTAGATGTCTGTGTCAGAGTTTATGATAAATGTTTCATTATGGTATAGGGCCTACATAGTTTCCTTCTTAATTAGCAACATATTTGTGGACGCTTAGATTGATGAAGTCATCTAAGTGTCACGTAGTATGCTTTAAAGGTGCTCTTTTCAAAGTTGTGTGTCTGCCAAACCAAAAGTTTGACGTAGGTGAAACTTGGTGCATTGTTAGTCAAGTACAATACTTGTTTGAAATTGTTGTGACGTCATGGTGACGTCATCAATTTTTTTGTAAATTCGGCCATATCTTGAGAACAAAGCAACTGCAACACACACTATTGTTACTTTTTCCCATGCTTGTGCTCCCGGAAGCCGAACACCTGGTTTTTGTAGTTGACAAAAACTCAATGTCTAGTTTGCTTTGTCTTTGTGGTGGTTTCAATAACGTAAAAAAAACTGGTTGACTTTTTGAGCCAATTGTTTTCCTTTTAAGTGGTACTTTTAAGTGGTATAACAAAAGTGGTATAACAAAAGTCTATCCGTGTCAGCTGAGTAGCTGTCATGTCTTATGCTCTTCTGTCCTTTTATCTGCATGTCTATCTTGCTGTTTTTCACAAGCTTCTGCTCATCAAAACAGCCCAATACTCTATTACATTACCCTGCTCACTGCCACTTGTAAGTAGCTAGCATTAAAATGGTATGTTTGCTTTTCTCCATTGTTAAATACCTGTCGATATTGTTTCATGGAAGTATGGAAATGAATGTGTTGTTGAATTGAACAAATTTAAACGAAGTAGCAAAGATATAAAGTCTTTCAGTGCATCATCTTTCTAAAGATATGGTCGGTGGTGACACGACTGCAAGTGGTCCAGTCAGTGGTACCAAATCTACACCCGGCTTCGGCGATGGTGAACAGAGCATGTGCATCACCAGGTTTACATCCAGTGTCGTGATCTCGTTCAATGATGAAGAGCTCTGGACTGTACCATTTGAGCCAGAAGACGAGACTGAAATCGGTTTTGCATCTAGCGACAATGCAGAATGGATCGTACAACCGTCCTATGGACCACAAGGTAATCCAAATTTGATTTGAGTGTTTTGTATTTATATCAAAAGTCGTATAAATAGGTCAGAAAAATCGGTTCGGGACCCTGCCCGACCCAGTTATCCTTAAAGCCATTGGACCCTTTCGGTAAACAGTATTGTATATATATATATATATAAATCCGTAATTCTCGCTATCGAGAATTGATATTCTTTTACTGTTTTCTCAAAGCATTTCATAGAATAATATTTCAAGAGAAGTCTTTCACCACTACCTTCTGTAAACCCTGTTGTTATTTGTAAATCTGTGACCGTGTTTTGTTTTGTTTTCTGTACCGAAAGGGGCCAATGGCTTTAACTTATGTATCTTTATCTTCTTCTTGTTTACCTTCAGGAGCGGGCCGGCGCCGTCGATCAGTGGCTGAAGAACTGAACTCTCTGAAAAAGGGTAACTCCGGCAATATTTCATTTGATAAATATATCTAGTAGTAATAGAGATAGAAATGTAGCATCAAATTCATACAAACAGGCCGTTCAAGGGACGCATTAGGTGAAAGATAGTCTACCCGGTTTTGTTTTGGGTTTGGAATTTTTAGAACTGTAACCAATAGGTTTAAGTCATGCAAAAACCATTTGGGTTATGTGTGTGTTATTGTGTTTCTTTGCAGTCACAACTAGACGTCGCAGAGCAGCAGGGTCACTGAGGAGCGGTGGGGGTCCGGGCTGGGAAGATCAGAGTAAAGAGAATGGTCTACTAAGAGGTAAGATTATGCTTCGAACCATCCTGAACATTGTCTCTTTTTAGAGTTGTGACCCCGTTACGGTTGTTTTTTTTTTGCCCATGTTGACCCGATTGGAGTTTGATGCTCTTTAACTTAAAATTACACCCAAGTAGCATGGTAGAAGTCTATAACTCATACTTTGAGTTTACACCGGGTATGATTCGAGTGTGAAACCCATAATCGATGTTCCTTGAGTTTACACCCAGGTAGCATAGTGAAGCCCTTTGATACATTGAGTTTCCATCAAGGTAGCGTAGTGATGCCCGTTGATAACTTGAGTTTCCACACAGCCGTTGATTTCACAAAACGTACTAACTTAAGACTAATCTTAGAACGAGTCCCAACCCTGCACTGTAGCATGCAGACCTAATAAGAGTAATCCCAAGTTAGGACGAGTTACTCGTCCTAACTGGAGAAAAGACGAGTTCTAACTCCTTGTGAAATCGACTGCATGTAGCGTAGTGATGCCCTTTGATACCTTGGGTTTACACCAAGGTGGCGTAGTGATGCCCTTTGATACTTTGAGTTACCCACCCAGGTAGCGCAGTGATGCCCTCTGATACCTTGGGTTTACACCCAGGTGGCGTAGTGACGCCCTTTGATACCTTGGGTGTACACCCAGGTGGCGTAGTGACGCCCTTTGATACCTTGGGTGTACACCCATGTGGCGTAGTTATGCCCTTTGATACCTTGGGTTTACACCCAGGTGGCGTAGTGACGCCCTTTGATACCTTGGGTGTACACCCAGGTGGCGTAGTGACGCCCTTTGATACCTTGGGTGTACACCCATGTGGCGTAGTTATGCCCTTTGATACCTTGAGTTTACACGCAGGTAGCGTAGTGATGCCCTTTGATACATTGGGTTTACACCCATGTGGCGTAGTGATGCCCTTTGAAACCTTGGGTGTACACCCAGGTAGTGTAGTGATGCCCTTTGATACATTGGGTTTACACCCATGTGGCGTATCGTAGTGATGCCCTTTGATACCTTGGGTGTACACCCAGATAGCGTAGTGATGCCCTTTGATACCTTGGGTGTACACCCAGAGAGCGTAGTGATGCCCTTTGATACCCTGGGTGTACACCCACGTGGCGTAGTGACGCCCTTTGATACCCTGGGTGTACACCCAGGTGGCGTAGTGATGCCCTTTGATACCTTGGGTTTACACCCACGTGGCGTAGTGATGCCCTTTGATACCCTGGGTGTACACCCACGTGGCGTAGTGATGCCCTTTGATACCTTGGGTTTACACCAAGGTGGCGTAGAGATGCCCTTTGATACCTTGGGTTTACACACAGGTGGCGTATCGTAGTGATGCCATTTGATACCTTGAGTTACCACCCAGGTAGCGTAGTGATGCCCTTTGATACCTTGGGTTTACACCCAGGTAGCGTAATGAGGCCTGCCCTTTGATTTATCATTACTCGTTTACTTTCTTTTTGTGCAGTCATGTTCAACAAAGTCAACAGACGCCGACGTTAAGTGCAAGAAAACGAAGAAGTAGGATTGAAACCTCAAAATGGGTGAGCTGGAAGGGGCCATGTTAACTGACGATTTTAAATACCCTCACGTCTTGGAAGAGTGATCTTCCTGTGTATCATCACTAAAAACGTAGAGCGCAAAACCTATTTACATAGTTGTTTAAATTGAACGCATGTTCGATACGCGGGGCCTTCTCACATTATTGGTCCCGTGTTCTCTGGAGTAAACTAACCAAGTCCATCCGGAGTACTGTTTCTCTGGAGACTTTCAAAACAGAACTTGTTACATTGTTTAATCATTGTACATCTTTTTCATCAGTATTACCGAAGCGCTTTAATAATTTATTTTAGAATGGGCGCTTTATAAGTCCATAAACTGTTTTATTATTATTATCTTATAGTTTATCCACATTGTGTGCAGAATAGTTCATAATATCGCATTTTGTTTATCGTTATTATTTTTCCAAAGACATGGTGACGAGGGCTAACCTGATTTTCTTCACATTTCGTCTGGACACTTTTTTCCTGTGTTGCTGTCGCTGCGGTTATTTTCATAGTTAACGGAAATAGCTGTCACGGAATAAATCTCGCGTATACAATAATCTTCCAGCATTAGGTAATGATGGACTCGGCAACACTGTGCGACGACAGAACTTCTATAATGTGAATCTTTCATTTGCGCAACACGTGTGTTTGCTCACATGCTATTTCTGCACAGTCTCAGATTCTGACATGGTAAATAATAATTATTTCAAGTAACTAATCTTAAGTATCAAGTAACTAAATGACCGTTAAAATGGGTCTCAATTTGTTCGTCGGTGTGAGGGATTATTTTAAGAATAGAGTAAACTGTAAAACAGCATCGTGAGTGTCAAAAATATGTAATACGTTACACAACGCTGCACCACATCAATGACTTCGTAGAAAGATACAGGAATATTTAAATTTTGGGTATGGGTAAATCGTAATGTGTTATGAAATGTGCAATTAAATCCCTAATCTCAATCCCTTGCATATATCCTGAGTGAACACAGGGTCATTTCAAAAATATTCAGGTTTTGTTTTTATTTATTTTTCCTGCAAAACAACAAAACAATGGTGCCTTAATACGCGTCACAGTCAGCCTTTTTTCTTTACTAAAAAATATTCATGCATTCATTGCATTACTTTTATGTTTCAAAACCCAGAACAGTAGGACTAGCGATTGTTTGCCCATACGTAACGGCAATAATCTAAAGTGTTTTTTGAGTATCAGTAAGGTTTGGCTGTTTCATCTTTAAATTAGTCATAACTCTCTGTTCAAACAAACATTATTGACACATACAACAGTAGTAGATAATACTTAGATCTGTATATCTCTGTAGTTTCTGTTGGTTATAACAATAGAATTTCACATAAGACATTATTCATCTTGACCTTTTCGGTTATTTCGCAGTGAAAGGAACTTTATCGATTCTTAAAGTGCTTATATTGCTGTGTTGGCATATCACTAATACGATCCAATTCAAAATATTTAAGAGGCCAACCCAGATATCCGCAGAACTTTATGTATTGGTAACAAAATTGTTGCACAAATTACCTACACTTGTCTTAAAATTGCGAGTAGCCTGCCCTAGGACAAGGTACACATATAATATCAGAGGAATCTAAATTCACTACCAAAACTTGAGTATTATTTGAACTAAGGCATTTTTAACCCATATTTTGTCTCATAATAGAGTAATGTTTATACTACACATTGAACTTATTTAAAGAAAAAGATTTGTGAAAATATCTACAATATTTTTTAAGCCAAACCCTACTAGGTGGAAGGCCTACCATCCCAACACGTCTGCTGGTCTCCGAAAATGGTTGGATTGAAGTAAGACCCTCAACATCGTCCCTCAATCCCGGCCTGTTAAGTTAGTTCATTAGTTCATTAGTATCATTAAATCTTATACAGATTACATCTGGTTTGTGGTTTTTATTTTGGCAAATTAAACAATAAATTGCATGAAATGATATTGATAGTATATGACTACATGTATGTCATTAATCGTTGTCTATTATTTCAAAACATTATTATTGACCAGTTTTTATAAAGCTCTTTTCACACTCGTAGGGCGTCTCAAAGCACTAGTGCCCAAGCTAGATCAATTACAAGAGAACCATCTCTGCCCTCGAATGTACCCATTTACCCCCACCCCCCCCCCCCCCCCCCCCGGGTGAAGAGCAGCAATGTAGTTAAGTGTCTTGCTAGTAAGGGTAACAAGTCAGTGTCATACGACCGGGACTAGAACCCGCACTCTGCTGAACAGAAACACAAGAGATTGAATTCGGTGCTCTTATACACTATGCCACGACATCCTTAAAAGTAAGTTATTATTAATTGTGGGTCCATTTTGAAACCTGCGTTTAAGGAGAGGGACAGTCACTAATTGCAGAATTTTACATAATTTGTTTTTTACTACTCCGCTGATAAATTTTATTCTGACTTCCTTCGTTGAACGCTCGAGAAACAAATTGAAACGTTAGAGTGGCCTTGATTTATTAGATCATCCTTGGGCTTTTCCCATTGCCTTAGCATAGGGGCAGTTGGAGAAATTTGAAGCTGCCATACTTGCTATATTGTGCGACTGTCTGAGGGAAGTTGGGAATGCATGCTTGTGGTCCATGTTTGTAGCAGCCAGTATATGCCGTGTGCGCATACAGTTACAAAATGGAAGTTCGTTGACTGACACGATTAGTGATAGTGTATAAATATCTGTCATTTGGTAATTACTCAAAATAATTATTAGCATAAAACCTTCCTTGGTGACGAGTAATGGGGAGAGGTTGATGGTATAAAACATTGTGAGAAACGGCTCTCTCTGAAGTGCCATAGTTTTCGAGAAAGAAGTAATTTTCCACGAATTTGATTTCGAGACCTCAGATTTAGAAAGTTCCACACAAGAGGTATCGAAATCAACCATCTAAACGCACACAACTTCGTGTGACAAGGGTTATTTTTCTTTCATTATTATTTCGCAACTTCGATGACCGATTGAGCTCAAAATGTTCACAAGTTTGTTATTATTATGCATAATGTTGAGATACACCAACTGTGAAGGCTAGTCTTTGACAATATTACCAACAGTGTCCCTTTCGGAACAGAACAAAAAATTAAAAAAACAAAAATCACAGATTTACAAAAAACTTACATAAACAGGGTTTAAAGGCAGAAGACACTATTGGTAATTACTCAAAATAATTATTAGCATAAAACCTTTCTTGTTATTTTATGCATAATGTTGAGATACACCAATAATTGTGAAGAATAGTCTTCGACAACTACCAATAGTGTCCACCGTCTTTAAAGAAGGTAGTGGTGAAAGACTTTTCTTGAAATATTATTCCATGATATGCTTTACTTTTTGAGAAAAATTTAAAACAATTATCAATTCTCGATATCGAGAATTACGGATTAATTTTAAACACATGTCATGACACGGCGAACGTGCGGAAACAAGGGTGGGTTTTCTCGTTATCCTCCCGACTCCGATGGCCGATTGGGCCTAAATTTTCACAGGTTTGTTATTTTATATATTATAAGTTGTGATACACGAAGTGTGGGCCTTTGGACTATACTGTTTACCGAAAGTGTCCAATGGCTTTAAGTCAAATCATGAGCTCAGGCAGTGGATCCGGTGAGTAGTTTAATTGGTTGGGTCATATTATTATAATGCTAATTTTACAGGCAAAAGTATAACCAAAGATACCACAAAAATCACCTGTGAAAAATTCACAGGTATCACAGTGATAGTTTCAGTACACGTGTCTCCTCAATTTTGAGAAAACAGTTTTAGAAAACATTGTCACTGTCAGAGTATCCTCAAGAACGTCGAATTAATCCATGTTTCTCGACCGTTTCTGTTGAGCGTAGTTTTTTTGTTTTTTTTTTATCAGTTTCAGACAAAAGAATTTTGGAAGACGCTTACTAGCATTAGATCTTTTTAACAAGGATGCTTTCGCATAATTATTATAATAATTATATTGTTTATTTTTGGTGGTGAGGGGAGGTGGGTTATCACCAAAGTATGACAAAACCTTTTTTGAGCATGGTTTAAGCTTGTGGTCGATGAAATTGAAATTGCATGGGTGTATTAAAAGTTCACGATAAAGCGCACGGCATACTGCCTTACAATTATACTGCCTTTCCTAACGATTCGAACATGCTAACTGTACCTAGGTTTGCCTCAATATTTTACAAATGAAAGCATTTTTTACAGACTGTGTATCACTGGCCTAAGTACACCGGCATGACGTTTTTGACCATTGACCATACCAAGCCGGTACTGGCCCAGTACAGGCTGTATATATACATGGTTTGACCACCAAGCCGGTGTTATAGCAGGAGACTCTGTAGAAAACTTTCCGTGTTCTCCCTGCTACCACTTTTTCACTAGTTTTTTACAAAAGGGAATAACTCATTTAGATAAATATACTACTAGCTACGATTTACGAAACCTTTTTTATTTCTAACGGGAAAAAAAGTGGTGGCAGACAATGCAGAAACTTTTCAAAAATGTTTGTTATAATCGCATGGTAGCCCCTTTCAATCATTATACCCTCGAATCTTCGTGTGCAACGGAAGAGTGCAACCTGGGCCAAATGTCATAGCGCTGCATGCTTAACGGTAATTCAAATTTGCGTGCTTACGTAGCAGACAAATTTGCTTAAGCCTTAGCGTATATCACAGGTTAGCAGAAAAATTGGGCGGCCATATTGCGTGTTTACCGTGGATTTGCATTATGACGTCATTTATTTTCGTGTGCTTACGGTTAGCAGCGCTATGCATGAAATAGAAATTGCACAGTAAGCACAAAATCGACCGCTAAGCAGCGCTTTGAAATTGGGCCTAGGGCTATATAAACAGGTACATCTCATGTTCAGTACATACAGAGAATATTGGATGGCAGCGGCCTTATATTATATATAAATGTACATAAATTATTCATGAAGATTTTTTTGCACATAAACGTGTTTACAAAATGCGGTAAAATACTCACTCATATCGCCCTCGAGGCCCTTTCAAATCGTGCAGCATGAAGAGATCCGAGGCATTTTCGGGGTCATCTTTTGAAAACTGAAGTTATGTCCTGAATTCAGAATTCACTAACAAATAAAATTTATAATGTCACAGCTCGTTGTCCACTTCCAAATTTGTGTTGACATGCACTGTAGTACTCACCACGTGTGTGTGATCATTTCAGTGACCTTTTCGCTTGCGTCATCATTGCACAGTGTGTGACCGTATAGTCTTTGGCAAAAGACGTTCGTACCGTTTCTTGTAACGAGCTGAATCGCTTTACGATGTTGCCTACAGTAACCAATCGGCGATTACGCACTGAACGTCTTACTTTCAGACTATACTGTGTGTAGGCCTACTGACTTGCTACTGGTCGCCAACTTAAAACGCGGGTACCAACATAATAGGGCGGTAAAAACTGTGTAGTGCCCTATACGGGGAAGAAAATCCTTCAAAATGGTCTCGAATTCACACTACAAAAACTGATGTTCTCACCCAATGTAACCAATTTACTCAACTAAAACAATGTTTAATCTTTCCAAAGTTTCTCTGAAACTTAATCATAAAAGTTTCCAGATATTGTACCTGGTCGTCATACTTATCGTAGACAAGTTTTCGCCAATCCCGTGCCAGGAGGTAGGTGCACGTTTTCCCTGGGCGGGGAGATGTCTGTTCTTGGATGGTGGCGCCCTCTCGTGGGGAAATTGTGGCAAATCAACAACGGGCCGTCCACACAACGATCGATCGATGACAAAAAAATATGATCACCATGTGCGTGCTGTTTGTATTGTAAGCTCACGAAAGGTGAGGTTTGTTAAATAGTTATAGCCTTAGTAGAGCGGGTAGAGCAACTTTTACATTATGAGCAAATAATATTAATTATCATTCAAATGGGTGGCGTTTTTTACTTGCACTTTTTTAACTTACTATTCTAAGTAGTTCTATAACTAGTTCCGCTGTAGTGTCACTGTACATGTAGTAAGTTAGTACTGATGACGGATGTACTGACACTGATGAGTGACGGTGCACTTTGCACAGCCACAGTAGGACTTAACAAGCAAGTTGGGATGTACCCTTACTACCAAATAGATAGATAGGTAACAATTAAATTGAGACAAACGTGTCGTAGCCGAGCTGGAAAACCCGCCCGGTGAGAGAGGCAGAAGATTGATCTTGCTTGCTTGATCTTGATGTTTTTCCTGCACAAATTCGCCTCGGTAGAGTGTCGGAGACAGTTGTCATGCATGTTCATTGTTCGCCTATCGATATTTCTACAGTAATACTAACACACCTTTCGCAAAATACACGACACGCGAGTTTAAAAATTTAGTCATTGGCCCAATGGGTGCGTTCGTTTAGCTTCCCTGGGTCGACCTGGTCTGCCCCCGGTGCGTTCGAATAGTTAAATGACATCATTCCAGGGGCTCACCCGCGTCAGCCCCCAGGCCCAGTGTCCCAGTGCCCTGCTTGTGGGTCACTTGGGGGCTGGCCCCAGGTGCATGACGTCACTACGTGAGCGGTGAGTGATCGTTCGTTTAGCTCTTGTCACCAGGAGCTCACCTAAGTGAGCACCGCGGGGGGTAGACCCAGGGAAGCTAATCGAACGCACCCTAAGACGTGGAATGAGGGGCATGCTTGTCTATCGATCAAGTTTGTTCGCTAGCTAGACCAGCATGCACCTCATTCATCGCTTGCGCTATGGGCATAAACTTCTTTTGATGATAGTCTACGTACCATAATTATTTGAATCATCCTCTTCCAGTAGCCTAAACCCAGTAACTGGGGTGCTGATACTTCTAGACCCCCGTGAGGGGAGCCTTATAGTTTCTAGAAGTAGGGCACTGATATCTGAAAGCCCCATAGGGCCATAAATCGGCTTAGAGGTCTGCACAGCCAGTACCCGTCATGGACCATGCACTTGACCATCAGCATGAACTGGTCAAGGACCAAGCTTTCCAATCCCCTATTATGTCCTTAGAACTCGTCTTATCTCGATTTAGGACTCGTAACTCGTCCTAACTTAGGATTAATTATAAGGTCTGCATGCTACAGTGCAGGGTTTGGGACTCTTCATAAGTTCTAAGATTTGTCCTAAGTTAGGAAGAGTTTTGTGAAATTGAATACAGGATAGACAATAAATAATCTCCTGTTTTAATAGGTAACATCAATGCCTTTGCGCTCTGTGATTCTTGTCTTCATCTCGAGTAAACTCTCTGTAACGCCACACGTTACATTACGATACAACTACACTACCGGTTCTCTAGATTAGGCAACATAACCGGAATGGTACATTGTTGTCTACTTGTCTTATAAATCAATTTTCTTTTTATCTTTTTATTTTTTGAGATTGAGAAAAGATGGAGAGATGTGCCTTGAAGAGATGATACAAGGAAACGAATCATTGCAGAAAGAATGCACATCGGAATCCACCGATGAGGAAGATGGCATTCTCGAAGAAGTGATGGCATTTGCTGATTTCTATCCAACAGAGGATAATCAGGTTCAGGGAACTCAATTCTAAAAATTGTTTTTAAAAAAGCAAAGCTGCATGCTCATGACATAATAAGTACTAGAACCCTGTGTGCACTTGTCCTTGCCTGTAGTTCTAAATGCTAGCCAATTATTTATACTTTCTTCATTCCATTTCTTTACCCAGGGTAATGTTTGTAGGTTTTGAACTGGTATCCATAATGCTCAGTTTGTGCACATTATAAGCCATGGAATGAGGTGCATGCTGGTCCACATGTAGTTAGTGACACATTTGGTTGCAAAACTGACCAGCATGCATGTCATTCCGCGGCTAACACATGCGCACTGAGTACTAAGCGAAGTAGTCTTTGCAGCCTGGCATATAAACATTACTGCAATGGGAGACTTTGGAACGCTATACATGCCAGCAGACTTTCCAGGTAAATTTCCACTGTGTACCTAGTTCTCCATTATGAGCACATATCGGAGAACAATGGATTTACCTGGTAAGTCCACTGCCGACTCTTGTGATCAAAAGTATGTGATAGAGTCTGATGCCTGGGGTAATGCCTGGAATTTCATTTTTGAGAGGGCAAAACCATTTTCATTTTGCAGGGTGCAGTTCAATTGGCCTTTCTGAAATATGGTCGACACTAGGCCTATAGGAGTGTGGTTGGGTGTATACCAATGACTAGAGCGCTAACACCCCGTTATTGACCCATTTCACCTGATGACATCAGCAGAAAAATCTTGAATGCGCCATACTGGTGGGCAATTTCTCTGTGCGTTTTCATATTTATCTCTATGCTGCGCGTTATGCAGTAACGTGTGCATTTTAGGAGACGCGGCATTAATACACGTAACTGCCCACCAACATGGTGAGCGTGTCATTGGTCGCCGCGTGTGATGCGCGTGCAAGGGTTTTGAAGCCGTGTGGGCGCATCCATGTTTATGTACTAACAATACAAAAGCTTGACATTTTGTACAATTGTCTGGCTATTTGCATAATAGTGCGTTTGTTCTTTTCGTTGTGTAATCGAACTAAACAATGCAGCAAATGTGACCGCACAATCTGCTGATGAGCGTACTAACTGCAAGCGCCATGTTTAAAAGGCGCGTATGCTTTTTTTAAAGTATATCAATCAAGTCGAACTTACGATTTTCGTATCGCGGCGTACGCGAATAGGCAGTCGAGTACAGAAGCGCACACGGCGAATGTAAAAAAAGTTGCAGCAATTGTGTTTCTCTCAAAATAAAAAGCGTTCCGTAGTCACGCAACACATCAAACATGTCTGCTCCCATGGTGGCTTCAAAACGCAGAGCAAGGTTAGCGCTCTAGTCAATATATATAGCTCTATGGTGTATAGCCCTGGCAGCCTTACACTTTCGTTTTGTACTACAGTGATGTTCTGGACATCAGTGTACATTTCTGGGGCGGAAAATTTTTACAGCTTCATAACTCAAATCTTACCTGCAAGAAAGCACCAATTTCAACAGATTCACATTCCATGGCAGCATATGTTTTTCAGGGGTGGGTTTTGATCGTCATATATTCTTCACAAATCGTCATTTTCATGAAATAATGCAGCTCCCAACGTTGAGGAATTCCCATTTTTGTTCGTACTCTCACAGTCTGCCGTGTGTACGCAAGACGCATGACGCGCAAATTTTGATTTGTGTTAACGCTGTGCAGTCAAGATACGGTGACCAAGAATTCATGTGTCCAAGCTTGCATCGTGCGTCTTGCACGCGAATGTATACGCGTACGCACGACGACAACAGACAACACTGTGAGAAAACGATCGAAACGGGAATTCTTTACATTCTTAATTTATGAGCACAGTGTGATGTCAAAATACAAGTCACTGGTAGTTTACTCATATTGCCAAGGGCTTGATTTCACAAAGCAGTTACTATGTATTAATTGTAAAAAAAATGTTTTTATTACCATCGTGATTTGTATGGTGACATCGCACTTTACTTGGCAACTATTAAAGATTGATTTGCAGCTAAGATCAATCTTAGCTCTTTGTGAATTCCCCAGGGGACGATTTCACAATGAGCTAGTATTGCTCTTAACTGCATATATCAATATTAGTTGCTAAGCAAAGTGTGATGTCACAGTACAAATCACTGTGGTGATACTGATATTTTGTCTTGCGATGAACTTTGTTGCCTTGTGAAATCAGCCCCTTAGGTCTCGTATGAACTGTTTCAGTGACTAATTCCAACAGGAGGCCTTATACACTTGGAGAACATGTAAAAAGTCACTGGGTGTATCAGCAACCCATCATGGTGTTGCTTTTTTAAAACAAATTTCATAGATTATTGTTTTAAACTGTTGCTTCTCATCAAACATTATTTTGTAACAGCTTTGCTTGCAAAAAGGTGACAAGGTGCTCATTGTTTCTAAGAACAATGCTGATTGGTGGTGGGCAAGGAAAGGTCATTCTTGTGGCTATATCCCCACCAATCACATCACATCACTCTCAGGGGACGAGGCTGGTTGGCAAGATGGCGAATACTTTAGTAGTTATAACTCAATGGTAAGCTTTTAAAAACAAAAGGGAAGGGTTTAAATTGTGTTCCTTTTATGCAACAGTAGGCCATAGCTCAGCTCTCAAAGCATTTTCGACGAATGAAACGGTATAGTCCTATTTTACACTGTATATACCTTTAGCTATGATAATGCACAAAACTCGCAGCACACCCCATGCTCACACCCCATGCTCACACTGCGTTGGTCCAAACACTCTTCAATACAAACTATGTACTATATAAGCCTGTGCAACCAGTGGCACAGTCGTGACTATTGATTGCTTATTCATAAATACCTAAGACAGTTTATCCATTCTGATTGGTCGAGAGGGGTTGTTTGAACAGATGATATAACACCATTAAAAAGTGTTATAACATGGGCGTGACACGCAAGCTTGCACCATCACACACAGCGCTTATAAGACAGTTTCTTCATTCCTATTGATCGAGAGCAACAGCTGTAAAGCAGTTTAAACCACTAGTTGACACATTTATTCCCTTAGTAGTTAATTGTAGTCTACTTCAAAAATGATTGGGACTTCTGGCTTGGTGAACCAGTTGTGTCGCTCATGACTATTCACGGCAACATAAATTATTTACGAAACACAATCAGACAGTATAGTGACAGAATCCTTCAAACCTTTCAGCAGGAATTTTACTATTGTGCCACCGGCATACAGTATGCTGCAATGCAATTGAAACTTAGTCATGGCTATATAGTGTCGAAGTCATGACTATTTGAGGCCCGAGTGCGAGTTGTAAATATAACTAGTTGCCCAGGCCTACTACGTACATCTGCATGTGTGTAGATGTTTGTTCATGACATGACGTGTGTGTATAACTAGACAGACTTGGACTGCTTAGCAAAGAATAGTATTGCTCATCAACAGAAACAGGTTACCAGCCAAAGTTAGATGAAGTTTGCATTGTTATGGCTGGTGCCCGACTCAATTTTTGCTTTGCAAAGAAATTTGTCAAGCAGTATTTTCTGCTTAACAGTTTAATGAAATTGGGCCCAGGGCAAAAAGGAAAGCATGCAAGCCAACCTTGAACAAGATTATTAGTTTAGACCGTGCTGATCTTCCTTATGCACAAAAGAGTACAGATTTCTTTATCTTTCAGCCACATTTTTGTTTTATTGATTTAACTGAGGGAAATATCACCGTTAGATTATTTTGCACTCCAAGATATTGCTAAAATATGCTCCTTTACATTTCATGCTAATGTTTTTTGCTGCTAGGTTGGCTTAAATTTAAAGTATTGATGCTTAGTACTGCTTGAATAATAAAACATGGTACAGAATGTCTTACTGTGGTCTTAATCATAGATTATAACAAGGGACAGAATTGTCTTCTTCATAGAATAACGAATGGTACAGAATGGTCTTAATCATGAAATAA
This sequence comes from Asterias amurensis, assembly GCF_032118995.1. Classification (NCBI taxonomy): domain Eukaryota; kingdom Metazoa; phylum Echinodermata; class Asteroidea; order Forcipulatida; family Asteriidae; genus Asterias; species Asterias amurensis. The sequence continues at coordinate 20,900,659 of NC_092654.1, forward strand.
AACATGGTACAGAATGTCTTACTATGATCTCAATCATGGAATTTATTATTTTGATTTAACAGAAGCTGCATCATGAGATGTTACAAGACAAAGCTAGGAATGTAGCCTATCGTTCAGCAATCATGCAAAATCATCAGCACATCCAAGACAAGGTACATTTTAATAATCGTAGTGGCTTTTCACATAGCGCTTTGGTCCTCACTCAGTGACGTTAATGTGCTTCAACATTCAGTACTTTCCTGTAAGGTGCAAGGACCTACTCCTTTTACATAGCTCTATGTAGTTGTTTACAAGGTGCTGTGGTGCATTATGCAGCCAATCGGGCCAGGAACACCGAGGCGAACCCCCTTCTCGTTCTGTCAGTGCACTGAGTTCTCTTATGTGCATTACACAACACAGGAGCAACAGCGTTTTGTCCCATCCAAAGGACGAGGCATCATTCCTAAGTGTCGTGATTAAGGACACAGGTGTCACGACTGGGACTCGAATCCACACTCTGCTAAAAAGAAATGCCAGGGCTCGAGTCCGGTGCTCAGTAAAAACCACTAGGCCACGGCACACCACATATTGACTGGTCGACCATGCCGAGTGATATTTTGTGAAAGAGATAAATCTGCCACCAAGAGAAGAGAGACTAATGACTTTGATTAGTTAGAGTTATCGAGCCTGTAAAGTCAAGATCTAATTTAATATCTAGGAGCTAAAGAAAATTAATTATATGGAGAGACCCATAATCTTGTCATTGTTCTATAAACACTTTTGTTTAAAAACAAACATTCCATTAATGCTGTTCATGAAGGTAATCCAGTTTTGTTACATCTTCAGGTTGTCTTAGATGTTGGCTGTGGGACAGGTATATTAAGCATGATGTCCGTAAAGCATGGGAAGGCTTCCAAGGTTAGTTCTGAACAGTTTTTGTTCTTCTTAGTCCATTGGAATTTGAAATTTTGCATGGTGGAAATACGCTATAGTAAAGGATTGCAGTAACGCCATGGAATGATAATCTCTAAATAAGTAGGAGTGGTCCTGAAAACCATCAGTTGAAAGCAATGGTTCTTTTAAGAACTCCCCCCCCCCCCCCCCTCTATTAATTTAGAGATTATCATTACATGGGGTTGCCGGAGGCCTTTACTATATCATATGAGATGGAAGAAAACCTGTTTGGAAAGTTTAGTTGGTTTGTTAGACCTGATAAAACTGCGACCAGTTGAGTACAAAATTTTACTTGAGTCGCCCAGGCCTATAGTTGATTGACTAAAGTGTCGTTGCAGGTGTTTGCAGTGGAGGCCAGTGGGTTTGCCGAGCACACTCAAACGCTGATTGAGGCAAATGGAATGTCTGACAAGATCCAGGTATTTGATGGTAAAATTGAGTCGGTTCAGCTACCTCACAAAGTGGATCTGATTATCTCGGAGTGGATGGGAACTTTTCTTCTGGTAAGGAGTTTATCAATCATTTCTCCAATTAGCTTTTTTCTTACATTTGTCAGGTAATAATACCAAAGTATTTGCTCAGTCAAATTAATCGGAGACATCGTGTTAATGAAAGAACTAGGAGTTCTTTAAGTAAACATACATTATTTTTAATTCCTAAATTGTTTGAAAAGCAAATTCAAAGTCAACATAATTTTTGCTTTTTTAAGTTAAAGCACACTGTGTTCAATTAAAAAACTTAAAAGGTACAGTGGAAGAACAATATTGGTTGTTTTTAAACCCTTCAACTTTGTTCGGCTGTTTTTTAGTTGTCTTCCCTCCTTTCGTTGACTGCAGTTTGAATGGATGATAGAGTCGGTTATTTTTGCCAGAGATCATTGGTTAAATGATGGTGGTGTTGTATGGCCATCCCATGCTGGCGTATATCTTGTGCCATGCTGTGCAGGAGAACTTTATAAGAACAAAGTGTCCTTTTGGGAGTCTGTGGAGGACTTTGATTTCTCTTCCCTAGTGTAAGTTTTATTTTGTATCTTTTTCTTTGCAACCTCATTAATAATAATAATAATCATAATGACCAGTTTTTATAATGGGCGTCTCAAAGCGCTTCCAACATTATAACCCCCAGTAACTGGGCCAACTTAATTCATTCCTTCAACCGTCTCAGCTCCCTGGGGAGTATACGGCCTGTGCAACAAATATGTAGCGCAGTTCGCTAGATCAATACTGTCCTGTCATGACCGGGATTCAAACCCACACTCTGCTGAACAGAAAAACACCAGAGCCTTATCCGTTCGGCCACGACACCCCAAACTGGCATGTCTTGGCCAAATTGTTTATTTCACCTGACCCAAGCTCTGATGTTGTCAGCAGCAGTCATGACACTTTTTGAGCATTCTGCTCCACCAACCAGGCTCCTACAGTGAATGATAACCCATGTCTCCTATACTCTGTTTCAGCCCTATAGGAATAGGTGGCAAAATTCCCCCTGGTAATAGTTGGTTAAGAGCCCTCACCTTGAAGTGGCTGTCCAGCCATGTTAGTTGGACGATATCTTATTAAACACACAAAAAATAAAAATATATAAAAAACTGGATTAAGTAATTTCCCAGGGACCAAAAATATGTAATAGAGTAATGAAGTGAACATGTACGTGCTCACCATTTACTATAGCAATGAATTCTATTTTGCATATTATTTTTGTAAACCTCAATCATTAAGTGCTTTGGTAAAAGTAAAGATTTTGTTTTATGTATGCTCCAAAGTATCTCAAATGCCTAAGATAGTATCAGATGCCTTTTATTCATTGACAAACCACTTAAGGAATGAACCTATAGTGCTCATTACAACAATAAAATCATTAAGATCATTCAGATGTCATCCCCTCACAACAAGTTTGTCTGGTTCTTTTTATGTTTGTCAACTACCCCCATCAACCTGACAAAAATACAGACATAAAACCTAGACATTGTCCATAAAACATGTAAAAGCTCCTTTACTGTTTTATGTTTATCTTTCGAGTCAACAGTGTTGGAGTGTCACTGAATTGGCATTATTTTATATCGATCACAACCAAACACACAATGTTGTGACTTGTATGCTTTAATCAAATTAGGCCACTTGCCAAAGATGAGTTCTTCAGCAGTCCTTTATATAATCATGTCATGAAACAAGAAGACAGCCTTGCGACTCCTCAACAAGTGTTCCAACTCAACATGAAAACTGTCACCAGACAGGACCTTGAGGTAGGACTATATTGTTTATAGAAAACGATCAGAGCACACTGATTGAGAAGTTGAGTCGTTTACCACCGGTTCTTTTCAGAACCAACATTACTCAAAAGATATATAGTCAAATGGTATTGCCGCAGACCTATCTTAGTTATACTTTCACCATGCAAAGTTTCAATTTTCTACTTGTATTGTTTAAGAACGGCATGAGTGGTAATAGTGTGTAGCCCAACTAGACATCCTTGGCTTCAAACCATGCTACAGGGATAAGAAACGTCTATAAGACTTCATCTGAATTCAGACTTTTTCAAGTCTGCCTGATAAAATTTGTTATTTTTTCTCCAAATTAAAAAGTCATGCTCTTTGATCTACTTCTCTAGCATCTATAACTCCAGGGCGCAATTTCACAAATAATAATAACCCGCTTTTAGATAGCGCTTTGCACACCCGGAGGGCGTCCCAAAGTGCTTCACAGTATTACCCCTGGTCACCACGTCTTAAATTACTTCTCAACCCATCTCAGCTCCCTAGTGGGGAGTATGCAGCAATAAAATCCATCGTAAGACAATTGTCAGTATCACCATAGTGATTTACATTATGACATCACACTTTACTAGAAGCAACTACGATTGATTTGCAACTACGATCAATCTTCGCTCTTTGTGAAATCACCCCCAGTAGGAGTTATTAGTAGGTGGACATGCCAACATTTCAATGTACTTCCTAAGATCCAAGTTTCAGACTCGCCCATAGAGTTATACATAATAACTAGAGGGCGCACCCAGTGATGCTGCTTGCACAGACGCGACGGGACCGCAAGGAGACACGCGCGCCATTCTGTACACACGTTGAGTATGAAGTACACGTTGGAGTTTGTGTTTGAGTGCTACACAATGCTGTTTTGTCAACTTACAAGTTGGCCGCACACCGGGCCGCATAAACACACACTGTGCGATGCTGTTTTGTCAGCTTAGAAAATGGCCGCATGCCAGGCGCGCATGCCAGGCCGCGTATATAGGCCTGTGCGCCTTCTAGTTCATGTATATTACTCTTTGCTCTCACCCATATTTTAACAATAAGATTACTGGGAAACAATGATCACATTTTGACATTTCAGGAAGTTAGCCACACCTTTCACTTTACTATCAGCAAGGCTGGGACAATGCACGGATTTGCCTCCTGGTTCCAAGTTGACTTTGCTGGATTTCCTGTAAACTCCAAGCCATTTGTATTCCTCAACACCGGTCCAGATTACCCGTAAGTCACATTTGTGTACAGAGTAGTCAAACTGGCTAACAACATTTTCGGTATTCAGCAGGCTAGCTGTACCGGATGATTTATACAACTCTCTCAATTCAAATAAAACAAAATTCATTAGTTCCATGCTCTCACCGGCTTCACTTGAAATTCAAGAAAAGCTTGAGAAGCAATTGTTTCTTCAAGGAGACATCAGAACCTACAGCTGGACCGGTGAGCTGTGGTATCATTCAGGTTCTAACACCAGTGTGGTTATAAAACTTTTTTACTGTTGTTGTTATTGTTGTTGTGTAGTGTACTTTATTCAGTATCTGCCCTGGTATCTTTCTAGGGTTTACTAAAGCTTTTTATTTGACCCTACTCTTTCTCTGTTTAACCCCTTCTTAACATTTATTTTTTATAGTGTTGTTTTTTGGGGGGTTTTTTGAAGAAAAAAAAAATAGCAAAAGGAATTTCCCATGCAGGGACAGTAAAGTTTTATTGTATTGTATTTAATTGTATGCATCACTCAGCTGGCCAAGATACGGGTTTGATTAATTACTATATTATGTATTTTCAGTCTCACTCATTGGAAGCAGACATTATTTATGATGGACTCGCCCATTACCGTTGAACAAGGAGATACAGTAGAGGGAGCTATAACAATGACAAGAAATAAAGAATGGCGAAGGCATCTGGAGGTTCATTTGGCGTTGAGTGTTTCATCTGTCTCCGGCCAAAATGCAAAGGTATTCCCTTGACTTTTATCCTGAAGACGATACCGCGTTTGTACAAATCTATTAGAATTAGTAGGATTTGAAACTTGGCATGGTGGTGGTAGTATAATTAGGTAAGGTTTGCAACAGCACCATTTTCAAATCTCTTTCGAGTAGTGTTGATTGTGAAAAGAACAGGTGGTTGACATACAGCCTTTTGTTTAAATTCTACATCACATGATCATGATGCACCAAACATGAGCCTATATAATATCAAAGTTTTTCTGAAATTTGGCTTGGAGCGTTCTGGAGAAAAACCCATTTTACCATGTTTTAACGCGAGGTAAGAGACTCGTTATACTTTTTAATGTTTCCTATGGACAGCAGCTATAAGAAAACTGTAATATCTACATATTTGAGATCATCCTTTATTGGCTGTTTAAGGACACCAAGTGTCACGGCTGGGGATTCGAACCCTCACTCTGCTGATAAGAAATACCACAGTTTGAATTCGGTGCTCTTTACCGCTCGGCCACAACACTTGCTATTTATCATTATATTTATCATTATTTTTTTTTTCATTTTTATTTTCAGACATTCACCAAACTTTTTCCCATATGGAGGTAGCACTTTTCACAGGATCGTAGAATGTGCCTTGTACTCACTTGAAGTGGACACACTGGATCACAAGTTAAGCTGTATCAGTTGCCATTTACATAAAAGATGTATCTCCATCTACTTTATTAGCACAGCTAGGTTTGATCTCAATTGAGTTTATGGCAGTGCAGGGGGTTGGTGGAATGGGCAAATTTCTGGTTGCCTTTTTTTTTTTTTTTTTTTTTTTTTTTTTTTTTTTACCTTTTTTAGCGCCTTTTTCATATAGTTTACTATTTTGTATAAGACAATCTGGCGTAAGTGTGAAAATTGGAAAATATGGGTTCTTAAATTTTTATTTTTATTTTATTTGGGGGGGGAGTTTGAAGAGCAACTACTGTAGAGTGGGATTGGAAACGCTGACCTCGGGATTTACTTGCCAGTGCTCCACCGACTGAATATATAGCCATAATGTTATTGGTGGTCTCCCTATTTTGTCAATATCTTTGTTCAAGGTGCTAGTCAGAAGACATTTAACCTGTAAGCTACCAATAATAGCTAGGGCTTTACTACTTTGTTATACCTAAGTTTATAGTTCAACCTGGGAAGGGGCAGGAGAGGGATCACCTTAAGGATGGGACTTTTCGTTTCAAATATAAAGTAACAAACCATGAGGGAAGGTTATTTTTGGTGTAACTTTGTTTGCACAGACACGATGGCCACGAGAAGGGCCCTTTTCGAAACCATGGTTTTGGTTTTGGTTTGAGGCTTCGCTCTCTCGTCTGAAACCCTGGGCCCCTATACCCAAAGCACGCGCAATTGTCAAAACAACCGCGGGGCCAAGCTAGCCTGAGCTGAATCCAAAGCCGAATCCAGGTGTTTCGAAAAGAGTCTACGTTACATGCAAAACTCATCCACCAACTCCTCGAATTGTATCCAATTTAAATCAAAATTTATTGTAAATTTTTTGTTCCCGCCATGATATGATTGTGCAAATTTTTCTCAGATGCCAAAACATGTTTTAAATTTAGATGTTAATGTTCTCAAATATGAAGAATTATGGGTTTGTGTTTTATCATATTTGGGTGAAATTATTTTTCATAAATATCAGGTTCAAGAAATATCAGGTCTGCGCCTTGAACACCCAGCAGGGTGGATACGTGCGCATTACAAGTCGTCTTATTATTATTATTAATATTATTATATTAAGAAGTAGTCTTTGTCAATTTAAAACTACATGTTAAAGAGCACACTAGCATACAGACTTTTGTTTTTGTATCTTTGACAAGCAAGTATTAAAAAGGTTGGAGTTTTAAGGATGGTTTTCTTTTCATGAAACAAATCTCCTGAATGAAATGTATTTTTCCTTGTTTTAGTGTGACCTTCACTGTGATAAAGTTACTCTAAATTGTTGAAATGAATTCTGAAATTGAACTTGTTATTTGGTGACAGAACTTCTAAAAAGTTTGTTTTAACATACAGCAATACTATTAAACTAGACAAGAGTATTTGTACAAGAAAAACTATTTATTTAAAATCTCACTCACTATACAAGTTTTAAGGAGGCTTAACTAAAAGTGTATAATACAAGTTATCATTGTTTTCTGTTTATACAGAAGTTAAGTATGAAGTAAACAGTCAAAGAACTGAAGTTATTCAAGCTGACCTATTAGATAAAGCAGAATTAAACAAATAAGGAATTTTCCAATCAGAATTTTTGTTTTGTAAAGATGTCTGACCTGGATCCAATTTCATGGGTCTGCTTACTGCCAAATTCTGCACTTATGATCACCATTTACCGCTTACTGCGCAAGTGCCGCAATTCTGCTTTAGCTGTGTAAGCGAAGAATGCCTAGTAACATTGAGTATGCATGGGGCACAAGCAAAACATTACCTGCTGATAGGTGAAGTATGGTAAAGGCAGTGGACACTATTGGTAATTACTAAAAATAATTATTAGCACAAAACCTTACTTGGTAATGATAATGGGGAGAGGTTGATAGTATAAAACATTGTGCGAAACGGCTCCCTCTTAAGTGCAAAGTTTTCGAGAAAGAAGTAGTTTTCCACGAATTTGATTTCAAGACCTCGGATTTAGAATTTGAGGTCTCGAAATCAAGCATCTGAAAGTACACAACATTGTGTGACAAGATGTTTTTTTCGTTCATAATTATATCGCAACTTCGACGACCAATTGAGCTAAAATTTTCACCGGTTTATTTTATGCATATGTTGAGATACACCTAGTGAGAAGACTGGTCTTTGACAAATACCAATAGTGTCCACTGCCTTTAAACATAAATGCGTAATTCCTTCCTTTTATATAAGCGCAGATTCTTTGCTTACGGTTAGCAGGGCATTGAAATTGGGCCCTGCTCATTATTTACAAAGAACCGTCCTAAATGTTTACAGCCTTGAAGAACAGTTTCAGGACTAAGTTTTATAAATTCCAGTTACTCATCTTATGAGCAAACCATTTATTTTAACCATGTTTGGTTGGTTTTTGTTTTGTTGTTAATGGGGGACTTTCGGTACGCTTTGAGGCAGCAGACTTACCAGGTGAAGTCCATTATTGTTGTTGGTAATGTGCGCAAGCTCAGAACACATGTATATAAAACACACGTATATAAACAATGAAAAATTACCTGGTAAGTCTGCTGCTAACAAACGTTTCAACGCTTCCCATTTTGATGCTCATAATGACCATGTGCTAAAGAAGTGTCTTAAACCTTCAGAAATTTATTCATTGTTATTTTTTGTTTCATTAGTTAAATCCACTTTATTTTTAACAGCTCTTTTTTGAAATTGGAACCTGTGCCAAGTAGTGATTAAATCATAGATAATACACTAACTAATTTTTATAAATCCTTCCAAGTTAAGTTAATATGTATGGTGCTGCAGGATTTTGGTAACTTTTACAAGTTTAACAAAAATGAAACAAGTGAATATTACATAAACTGGAAGTGCAATCATTTTGTAAATGAAATAGCAAGTATCACCGTTGTTTTTGAATATCATACAATCTTGAAATAGTGATCAATCTTTAACAGCTCATAAAACACGTAACTGTGAATCAGTTCCTTTACCATCATACAAATAGTTTAATTACAATAAACAGAAACAACCTACAAACCGATATCAAAATAGAGAAAAGGCACTCTGACAAAAAGACAATGTAAATTTACTGTAAATGTTTTGATGAACTGTAAAGGCAAAGTTATGGACATTGGACGGAATATTAAGGAGTTTAGCCAGTCGAAATAAATAACTAAATTGAAGAGAAGACTTGATTTTATGTGAAGTTAACTTGTGTCTGGTTTTACTTATTGAACTATATGCAACAACATGGCGAGTATTTAACCGACTAAAAATTACCAACATTGAGTCATTGTAGTAAAGACCACAAAGTCTAAGGAGATCGATACCTTAATGTTCGAGGGAGAGACCGTCCCATGGAGAGACCGAGAGTGCGATGGTGACCTAGGACAAATCTATGAGCAAGTTCAAGTGTGCACCATGGTCAACTAAAGGTTGTCTATGTTTCACTCAAACCCAGGCTGGTCGAACATTGGTTGACTACTGTGGTCTATCATTTGGAACCAGCCTCATGACCATTGTTTCTTCCATGGTCCCGATAGCCTGTTCCATGCAAACATGTGTAAAGCGCAGAGGGGAACCTGTGACACTATAGCAGAAGGCAATGGAAGTGTTGAATACTGTATGGATGGTTGTCTCGACTTCCAAACGAGTCGTTCGAGTCGGTACGTCACATGGATGGTTGTCTAGACTTCCAAATGAGTCGTTCGAGTCAGTACGTCACATGGATGGTTGTCTAGACTTCCAAACGAGTCATTCGCAAGAGTTCGTCAGTGCGCATGTACATTGCTGGTCAGTAGATGACTAATGCGCACACTCGAACTTGCTCTACACTGTTAACGAAAAACGTTTCAAATAAAAAAATTCTTTAAACTCTGGCTTTCTCCATAGAAGCTAAATGATATTCCCAGAGGAAGAACATTCTTTATCAGTACAATTACAAAAAGCGGTTACCTTTTGTTTCTTTGTCTGGAAGATTGAATTTATTGAAGGAGTAAACAGTTTACAATTGATGTAAGCCTTTTGTGCTGTTTCAAAGTTTAGAGTTCATACAAATTTATACTTCAATCTGATCCAAAATGAAGTTATCAAAGTGTCTTTATCGACTCTGCATTGTAAAATGAGTTAATCAATTGTTTTAAAGAGTGTTCAACAACACTGTCAGTATCAGTATGAATAAGACCAAGACCAAAATGTGAGCCAAATAATTGGTCATGATTTCTTTCTAATCAAGGTCAAAACCGGCCATTGACCAAATTATCCTTTTTCAAATTTAGTCCTTATCTGACTTGGATGATTTGGATGATGATTTCGATGATTTCGATGATTTCGATGATTTTGATGACTTGGATGATACTGATGATGCTGCTGAACCTGGTCGCTCTTTCTTTGTGGCATCCTCATCTTGGGTGATCTGTTGTTTCTCTCCACCAGTTTGCTCTTCCTCTGTGCTCTTATTATCATCTGAATATTAAAAACATATTTAAGTATTACATCAAATAGACGATGTGACCTGTGACATAACAAGTTTACAAAAGAGCTACAGAGCTAGCCTTGACTTCCTGCAGGCATGATTTGTACACAGCCTTATAAATGCTTATGGAAGAAAACATAAAACTGTATAATATTTATGGAGATTGCACTGTAATTCTTATCAACTTTTGATATAATGAAAACTTGTCCAGCTTTTACTTTTATAATTCTTGGATATATATGGAAATTATGACAAAAAATGTCAACTTTCCCATATGTACCTGTACAGTATTGTGCCTGTCAGAATACTGAAAAAATGTACAAGGTCACACCATAGAGAAAGGACCAATTGTAAACAAAGTTCATATAGCAAGAGCTTACATGTACATGTACACATGATCGTGAGTTTATTGGATGATGAAATGCAGTGTACTAATGGAATGTCAGTGTTAAATAAAAAGCTTAAAAAGTTGTAAATCCCAAACTCGCCTTCACAAATTAAGTTAGAATATTAATTGATACAAGCTTTGGCTAAGCAATGAAGATCAAAGAGGGAAAAAGGAGAAATGTTATTTTCCTGTTAACAGTTATATATGAGAAATAAATGTAAGTCCATTTAACAGAAAAGCGTTACAATTTTTATTAAATAAAATTAGGAAACAATGGTTTCAGGCAGAATATACAGTGATGTTGTGACACATTAGAAATGATAATGCTGATGAATAAAGGGAGGATTTAATTGTTATTCACACAGGCCTAAAACACATCGGTGACTGGGTATGACACAATTAGCTTCCTTTCTATCCGTTGCAAATCGAACATCTACTTTTAAGGCATACAAACAAAATATTAAAGACATAAAAATAAAATAAATGTCATCAAGAGTTTAAATTGTTGTGCGCAGCCTTGTTTTCTTTTGTTATCGTGTAAACAACCGGCTTAAAAACATGTCATTTTTGTTGCTGGGAGGGGGGAATAAAAAAAATCCCTACCAACCTACCCAATTTTTTGGGGCCGTTAACCCCACTTTCACTGAAGGAATAAAAGAGTGGTGATGAGTTTACAAACGCCTGTGTAAAACCAGAGCACGGCCACGACCCTGCAAGGTTTTGAACAGCCGTTTCAGAAAGAGTCACTTTATAGCGAAACTGTCTTGGGTATTTATGAAATAATGTTTATGAGTGAATTATTTGTTCATTGAAAGATGAAATGTTCCATTCAACTCATATTGTGTGGCCATTTTTACAGAGCTGTGAAAGGCCAGTTTTGTACTTAGTCTGGTTGCGATTGCTAATCATCAATGCTGAGGGCACGAGCTTCTTCAGCAAATAGACAATGATGTCTCAGCTATTACTATAAACTGAAATGATCATGCATCAAGTTTTCAGCCGCCCGTACACAGCCTACGCTTTCGTGCGTGTAGTGGTCTACAGCATGCAGTAGTGCAAAAAGGATAGAACGAAAATGCATGCTGGATATACCAAAATGCACACTTAATAACGTAGGCATGAAATGGTGTGGTCAAGAATGAACGTCGCATAACTTCCAATCCTTCAATCAAAATAAAGTGAAATATCTATTGGTTCTCATGTTCTGCAAAAAAAACTCTGGAGTGAAACAGGTGGAAATCTGTAGTATGAAATGCAATGACAAGTGATTTGACAGGCATTACATAACCAAGTTTGTCTCTGAAAACTGGGGGGGGGGGGAGAATCCCAAGTCTGTCAGTAGGTATGACATTTAACAAGTATATAATATTGACCCCTTGCACGCACATCATACGCGGCGACTGTGCCACGCTAACCATTTTTGTTGTCAATAGGATTTACGTGCGCACTTCACTGAATAACGCAGTGACATTGACCACCAAAATGGCGCACCCAAGATTATTCTGATGATGACGCCGGGTGAATTGGGTCAACAGGCATGACATAACAGAGTTTGTCCATGAAAAGAGCCAAGATACTCTAGCAGTTTGACATACCAACTTCCATAATTTTGCATGGGTAAATTAATCAATTGACAATGTTAGCATATTGTCTGTCATTAAAAGCCATAAGAAACTCCCACATTGAAAACGAAAGCTACCAGGTCGTGATTAACAGTGATTAGCTGCAGATAAAAATTAAAAGAATGTGATGAGTATGACCAGTGCGTGGGAAAAACCTTCTTAGCTGAAACTAAAATAATGAAATGAAGAACCGCATTTCCCACAATCCCGTTCCAAGCAGTGCAGATGTCATGAAGTGCTTCCGGACAAGCAATAATAGTTCTGTGCTCACCAGTCGATCCCTTCTCATCTTCACGTTTTATTAAACCCTCAGAATCCGACGGTTTATCTCCTACATCTTCAACTGGCTTATCATCCTGCTCTAATTTACTAGTATTGCCTTCTTGTCCGTCAGTCTCAGCGGCAGTGCCTTCCTGTTTATCTGTATCAGCGGCAGTACCTTCCTTTTCCTCTGGTGGGATTTCCTCCTGCACCGCAGGGGCTATAGACTGGACTTCCTCCCCTTAAATTTCAATACATTTTACAATTGGGGTCAATTGCAGATCCGGAAAAGCACTTTGGTAAAATTACAAAGACTTTATTACGAATGCTCTCACCGTCTGAATCAACTACTTGTAAAGGCAATGCACCAGGACCTTAACAAATTTCATGGAAGCTTGCCTGTTGCAGCACTTTGTTATCAAAATATATTGCTATAAAATATAAACATTAATAATAATAACCCGTTCGTATATAGCGCTTTTCACGCCCGAGGGGTGTCTCAAAGCGCTTCCGACATTATTACCCCTGGTCACTGGGCCTTAAATCATTCCTTAAACCATCTCAGCTCCCTGGGGAGTATACAGCCTGTGCCCAATATATGCACTACTCGGCTAAACCAATCACAAGAACCATCTCTGCCCTCACAGGTACCCATTTACCCCTGGGTGGAGAGAAGCAATTATAGTTAAGTGTCTTGCTCAGGGACACAAGTGTCACGACCGGGATTCGAACCCACACTCTGCTGAACAGAAGCACCAGAGCTTGAGTTCGGTGCTCTTATCCACTTGGCTACGACATTGCTACTTCCCAGCGCTCAGTCTTAATAATAGGTAACATTTTCAATACAATTTTCCTTCGTTCCGTTAAGCCATGTTATTTGTCCACCACCAAATGAATTGGTACCTGTTTCATCTACAACTGCCTCCTGTTGCGCTTCAGGTTGTTGCTGCTCCACCACCTGCTCAGCCTGTGTTTCTTGTGCAACTTCTGAGGGTTTAGAATAGGATATTCAGCTGACTTGATCATCTCAACAAATCCTCAGTGATTGTCTAAATTTACAGCTATATTGATGTGAAACAATTTGCCTTCAATCAATTTAATTTTGTTACAGGTTTTAAGCCAGAATTTGGTCAAATTGGCTGGAAATTGACAAAACTGGGTGTCAAAATTATCCATGTTAATGACAGATAAGACGGGGTGTTTTAATTTAAAACAGGGTGTCCAAAAGACACACATAAACCCTTTTGGTTAACACTATGTTGCCTTTGCCATCCTTAAGTATGCACTGTTTGATCACTTCCTGCTCTCTGAACAAATTGGTGAGGAAAAGTTTGACAAATCTTACAGTTTTATAAACCTTGCTTTTGTTGTGGATACTAAATAATACATTCTTCTTTACATGTCAAATTCAGCTGTGGCCTATGGCCAGGAACTACTGAGAGGCCACGCAGGCCAAGGCCTCTGTTGCTCCTGGGTTTGGCCTTCGTGCCCCTTCAAAAGTTTTCTATAAAGTAGACTGTAAGATTTTCCAATGAAAATGCTCTTCAAAAATGTAGATGGCGCTACCCTATCTAAGATAAATCCATGTAAATAAATCATGTAAATAAATCAGTCTGTTTATGAACATGAAGAACTTGTATTATAGAACACCCTGACGGTAGCAAAAGTCTTATTCAATCAACTGGTACAATAGGCTGTTATGCATCCAAATACTGGACCCAAAAAACATACATAAATAAATTCAAACCGTTATCTGAGAGTCGATTACGTAGGCCAACATAGATCATATAAGAATGCATGGTTTATGATGTAGAATATTCTCATATCACTTAAGCCCGCTTCAACTTCCAGCAAATGCGAATGAGGTTCGAAGTTGGCGTGAATTTGACGTCACAATGCTGCTTACGCTGCGATGTTCGCAAGAGAGTTGAGCACAACTGCGAATTTTGTTGCGAATTTGTGACGTCAACATTAGTGTCCCATTCAAATTCGCAGGAAGTATGAACCAAGCTCTATGCTTGAATGGCTCCATCATGGTATCCTCTTTTGTCTGTCATTATAATGATAATGAACACATGAGTTATTAGCATATTGAACCTGCCAAAAGAACAGTTAAATGGTATGTAGACAGCTGGAAGGAGCATGGTTCGGAGAAAGATAAATAGTAAGAATTGATACTTTGCATGCTGGGAGTATCATTAGGTGATGTTTGCGATAGCACCATTTTTTTTTTTTTTTTTAGTATTGGTTCTGAAAAAACAGTGGTTGACAACTTGATAGTAATGTACATGTACATCAAAACACTTGGGAGGAAGGTGATCATGAGGTTCAAGGTTTAGACTTTCATCCATCACAGCATGGAGGTAGTTCTATAGCAAGGAGGTAGTTCTACCTCCATGATCACAGTAAGGAGTTACACAGATTGAAGCATTCATTTTGTGGTTTGGAGAAAGATAATGACGCATACACCAAAACACTTGGGATAGCATTGTGATGAACTGCAAGAGATGTTCTTCTATCACAATAATGAATGGATTGAAGCGTTCACTGCACAAGAAAAGTCAAATGAAGCTAAAATGGCGAGAAGCACAATGATGTTAATGTTTGTATCCAACCGGTATGAAATTGATGCTATTGTAGCGGTGGTGCCGATCGACCCGTAAGGGGCGCTAGCACGACTCCCGTCGGAGCACTGCTGGCAGCCCCTGCAGGCCGATTGGTAAATCTGATCTCCACAGAGGGCGGCCTCTACTGGCTTAGGGCTTCTCTCTCGTGTATTTGGTATGACTTGTTGAGTGTTAACAAAGCTCCGGAATGAGGACAGAAAAGCTAGTTAATTGTACCTTCTTGTGTCATTAAACTGTGTTCAGTGCAACCCCCTGGTCAATGCTACACTATGGACCCATAACTATACACATGTACCTTGACATTAATTGGTCGATGGTGTCATTCAGAGATGGGATCAAATTCTTTCAAACATTCTCCTTAGCAGGCCTGTATGATTCATTCTTGAAAGGGTAAGGGCATTAAGGCATTTTCTCCTTGGTAAAGGGCACCCTACATGTACAAGGAAATTGTCAATTTCTACTGGAGCATTTCAAGGGCACCAAGGCAATGACCAGGGGGGCATGGAGACAATCGACTCTGTTGCCTTCTTAAAGTATCAGGGCTGCTTGAGGAAATTTTATAGACAAATAGCCAAGAAAAATAGCCAAGATAGGAGAAGCTGAAACTTTGAAAACCGAGAATATGATGATGATATACTAAAGACAAGGAATAATGTTTAGCATGAGATTCCCCACCAAGATTATAATTTCATTTATAAAGGTATTATTTTACAATAAGGATTTAACACAGTGATCATCACAATGAACTCAACCGATATCAAATAAGGCGCATCGGTAGATTAAACGTAGTGATTTTTGGGGACCTTTGAAAGTCAGATAAGAAAAGGCATGGAACAAGTTCGAGTAGCGACCATTTGTCAACCACTAGTCAATATTCCAATGGTCGACTTTAGTTCATCGCTCAAACTTGACTACAGGAAATTACTGAATTCACTTTTGTCTATCAAAGTATTGACAAGTAGTTAAAAGGTGGTTAAATTGAAGAGTAACTGAAAACAGAACAATGAATTAATAACGGCGTTATTAAGAACAGCTGAAATGAGAAGACAACGATGAACCCAATGAGACAAAGAAGTAAGACGCTGAAACTGATGATGGTGAATCTGAGATGGGGTGAAGATGATGATTGCTAACCTTGGGTACTTTGTCTCCCAATACTCTTCTTATCTTCTTCCTCATCTTCATCTTCAAACTGTTCCTCATACTCTTTCTCCGCCTCTGCCTCCACATCCGGCTCCGCAACCTGCTGCTTACGCTCTAGAGGATGGCCAATTAATGTCAATATTTGCTTTCTTTTTACCCCATTATAATAATATTATGATGGGTTTTTTTGGGGGGGGGTTTGTTTTTTTTTGCAGAAAATTAATCATCTGTGGTTATTTTCGTTCATCAGTGGGTAAAAGTACCGTCAAGTTTACTGTTGTCATAAAACTTGTGGTTTTTTTTTTACCCTTTCAGTAGATAATCATGCAACTGCAAGAGCATAATGATGCATACAATTTAGAAATCTTCGTGTGACAAGGATGTTTTTTCTTCCATTATTATCTCCCAACTTCGACAACCAATTGAGCTCAAATTTTCACAGGCTTGTTATTTTATGCATATGTTGAGATACACCAAGAGAGAAGACAATTTGACAATTACCAATAGTGTCCAGTGTCTTTAAGCACTAAGATTAAACATTGGTACTAACCTAATACTTGCTCAAATTCCTCTGCTGGCTTTTCCTTCTCCTTCGGTTCCATCTCTTTCACTGTCTCCTGTTCTTCTTGTTTATTGTCTCCGTCACGGATTCCTTGAACAATCTTCTGATTGAGTTCCTCCAAGGCTTTTGAGATTGCCTTTTGTGCTGGTTCATCTCCTTGGACCGTTGCCATCTCATGTGCTCGCTCAAAGGACTCTATAGCATCTTGAAGATCGCCGAGTTTCACTGCAAAAAAAAAATAAATAAATACTGGTAATATTCTTGGCTTTGATTGAAGATTGATAAACAGTTGATATCAGATGAAACTTAAAGAGTATTTTATCCTCCATTATTTGAATAGTCATGGAATTCAACACCCGAATGTCACCATCCACCTTACCAGCTAAATATATTGCCAGACAGGATCACACCCTCATACCAGACGCCTCAAACGACCAATACAAAATCTCATCCAGGTTGCCCTGCCAGCAACTAGAGTCCTGCGAACCTATGGCTCAAGACCACCTTTAACATGTCAATCCCTAAACAAGATTCTTAGTCACTCTTACCCTCTGCCTGTGCAATCAAGACGCTGGCGTTAAGTTGCCACACATCATCCCCCGCCTCCTGAGCAGCCTGTAAGCTCTTCTCTCCAAAGTCATGAGACTCTGTGTAGTTACCCAACTCCAGATGACAACGGCCGATTTCATGATACAGCCAAGTGGCCTCCAGTGGGGACTTCACCAATGGGAGTTTCTCTTTCCAGTTCTCGATGGCAAGGTCAAACTTCCCCACGCGAGCGTAGACACGACCAAGATTGTCAAGAGCTCTGGACTTTCCATCCTCAAAGTCACTGTGGATGTAAAAACAAGATTTTAATTAATTTTTGGTCACAAACATTTAGAGTTTCTCAGTGACTTCTCTTGACAACACAGAATTTGGAACAAAATACTTGCAGATTTAATCTGAATGAAAAGTTAAGTCTTAACTAAAAAGTTGATCCCCTAGCTGCCGCTTTCCAGATTGTATCGTAAACTTAGGTGTGATCCCTGGCTACACAGTAGTCAATGGTTGTAAGGCTTCTGACTGGCACCCAGAACAGAACAAAGATATTGACAAAATAGGGTGACTGCCGACATCCTGCTCTAGTCAAAATTACTTTGTTCAACCCCAAATCATTTAAAGTCAAATAAGCCACAATTTGTCATTTTTTTGTCACTTAGAAGAATCAAAGACTTACTTCTCTTTGGAGATCTGAAGATCAATGCGATGATGTTCAAGTGCCTCTCCCATCTTACCTAGATCTAGGTTAGCATTACCGATAGAGCTATGTAAATTGGATAAGAACTCCTGCTTATCACAAACATCTTCATCTCTCCACTTCTCCACACTCTTCAAGACCTTCTGAGCTTGTTTCAAGGCTTCCTTTGGCCGACCCTCAGCTAAGCCTATTGAGAAACAATGATAATAACTTTTAGTTAACTCCAGCAAAACTGTCTTCTATCTACTTAAAGGTACACAGTAATAGCATTTATATTCACCGATTCAAACAGTAGTCAAAAGGGATCTGGGCCCAACTTTAGGGCTCTGCTTACCGTAAGCAAAGAATTCACGCTTGCGGAAGCACAGAATTCTGCGCTTATGTCAAGCGTATTTCACGGGTTACCGGGAAGCTTAGGCTTGTGCACATGCGACCTCCCTATTACCAGGCATTCTTCGCTTACAGAGCTAGCACAGAAATTTGGCGCTTCGGGAAAATGGTGATATTAAGCGCCGTACGCACAAAGCCATTTAATTGGGTGCAGGCGGTCTTACTATTTAGCTGTGTACCAAAATACCATTACTGATCTGTTTGTTTCACTTCTACATTAAAACTTCATACACCTGTAGCATATGATGTCACAAGCTCAATCAACTCCCTTACCAAGATCAAAAGAAAGGTCTATCCTTGGTGTACACACACGTTTCACTGTCAGACCTCAGTGACAGTAGTGGTACTAGTGGCCTATGCAAGATCTGCTTTCTATACAGAGTAAGTATGAACATGTAGTTTCAACTTACCCCAACACCACCAGGGCTCGAATTTAACACTTTAACCCTGTCAATTCTGTCGAGTATCCAAGTAGCATGACAAAATGGGATAGATCCTCACTTATATTTTCAATCTGGTCTTGTAAAATAAATATTGGTCCAGTAGAATGGTTGATCTACAACCCCAGCAGTCTTCCCCTTGTGGATTTTCACGCCAAATTAAAGCCCTGACCTACCCCTTCCTCTACCACCAACAACTGCATCAACACCAACACATACCTGCATCAATCTCTTCAAGATTCTTCAAGACGTATTTGGCAGGATCAGATGGCTTAGACTTATTCTTATCTTGCTGGCCCTTGGCCACTTCCTTTTCTCGTTTCCGGGCGTACATGGGTTTCTGTTGGCGCCAGAACTCTGTGCGTGTGTCTAGGTAGTCGATGCCTTGGTTGACAAGCTCGTAGATGTGGTTGCCACTCTCTGTGTCCATCCTTGTTAAATCTGTGAGGTCAGGATAGGATTGAATTGACTCAATTAAAGGAGTTGTATTATTTGACATTTTAATTGGGAGTACAATGTGTTCAGTTAAAATGATAAAAAATCAGTGGAAAGTGGACTTATTCTTTGTTTGTCTTTGTTTGTCTCAAAAATCGAATGGCAAAAAATCATTGTGCCAAAGTAAAGTATATAAAAAATAAAAATAAAAAATTAAAAAATTAATTTAAAAAATCTCAACTGTTGGGCCGTGTCCGCATTGGCTATTGCTACGGCTATTTTCCTGCTTCATCATATATGATGCAACCTCTTGATAGTATCTTCTTGTTATCGCAATTGTTAAGTTTTTATTCAATCGCTCTTGACAGGTGATAGAAAAGCCGCTAAGATGTAATCATGGCACAGTTCACACAATTATTAGTGCCTGGGTGGATTTCACAAAGGAGCTATTAAAAACTTACCGCTGATCCAAAGTAAGGACGAGTAACTCGTTCAAACTCGAGATGAGACTGTTCTCAAGTCTTTGTGAAATCCACCTCAGGTCCAAGGAATTGGAGATCCTGGTTAACTTCACTCAACTAATAGAGGGGTTAATGGGGAAAGATTTCTTAGCATCTATTTTACCTTCATCCCTGAGGAGTTTGTCCAGAAACACTTTATCGGCGTAAAGTTCTCCAAGCAGCTGTTTAGTTGTCTCTTTCTCTTTCTCAGACTTCTCTGCTTTGGGTTGCCGCCTCTTCTTCTTGTTATCTTGTTGTTTAGATGCCGGTTTGCTGTAGCCCATCCTAGGAGCTTTCTTCGTCTTACTCTGAGGAAGATTTGGATAAAGTTAAACAGGTTCTGAAACAAGCATCGGAAATCCTGGGGATAGACATAGATCTGGACAAAAATTGTAAAGAAAGGGTTTTATCTGAAGCAGAGGCAGTCAAAAGTAACATCGACCATCCATTGAACAAATTTTTTCTTCAGACTAAGGAGTGGTAGGAGATGGCAGTCACTTCAATGCAAAACAAACCGCTACCTCAACTTCTTCATACCATACGCTGTCCGCCTCGCTCAATGATCAGCCCAGACTTATTTACATAATTACTTTCTGTTATAAAGATGTTGTCTAAATGATTCCCTTGTGGTTTATTAAATTTGATGTGTTGTTTAATGATCTAGTTCATGTTCAGTATGTTATTTATATTTGTTTGTAGTTTATATTGTGTATTGCATCTATGCAAGGAATTTGTTTTCCATGGTAGGACCAATAAACTGAACTGAATTGAATTGAATTGGGATCAAGTTAAAAGAATTTGCTAATTAAAAGACATAATACATGATCGGTTTGGATAAAAAAAGGAAAAAGTCACAAGTCTTTTGGTTGTCATTATGAAATGGCAATTAGAACACAGTTAGTTTCTGGGTAGGGTACCCAGTCTTAACTTACCTCATCCTGTTTGTGGAAGTGTGACAGATCTCCGATGGTTTCTAGTTTAACAACCGACGGACCTAAAAAATACGAACGAGTCAACATGAAAATGAGACACTCGCATAAAATATCAAAGGAGCAACCATACAGGACTGCTAGGCAAGGGAAACATTGGAATTAGCTGTACTAGAAAAAATCTTGTTGAGATCACCTAAGAACTCACTCCGCGGAAGTCAAGTTAATAACGAAAAAGTACTCTCAATCCACTACAGCAAAAGTGCCTTCCGCCCAGGTAGTAGTTTAAAAGCATTGACAGTTCTTTTCAAATTGAGTAGTCTCCCGCATTCTGAAAATCTTTGCCGCCCAGACAGTAGAATAAAAAGCAAGACAAGTTCTCATAGTCACATAATCTACCTAGCAAGTCATACACACATGGTGTTACCGCAAACCAAATTTAAATAGCAATTACCTTGTAGCTGTAAAATAAGCCTTTTGGATGAAAATAAAGTGCATGTAAAAACTTACTTCCCACCGAGTTCTCAATGGCCTCTTGTGCTTTCTGGATGCCAAGTCGGAAATCTTGCAACTCTGGTCTCAGCTTGTTGCCACGGTGATAGTACATCAATGCTGATTCAAAGTCACCCATCTGGTACAGGGCCTCTGCCTTGTGGAGTAATCCCTATAATATATGCACAACATTTTGTTACAACTGATCACCAAAGATATCCAGTGAAAACATTTTAAAAATTTCAAAGCAAAATCTTAATTACATGTATGTCAATGTCGTGATGTCAAAAATTTGACAAGAGCTGGATTTGAACCAACGATCTCCGCTCTAACATGCTAGAGCTCTACCAACTGAGCTACTTAGACCTATGTTGGAAGTCTTCCTATTAATAAGTCAATATCTTTGTTTAGCGGTGCCAGTCAGAAGCCATTCAACCCTGCCGTGTAGCCACGTGTAGTTTATGATACAACCTGGGAAGCAGCAGCCAGGGGATGCAACTTCTTCTTCATATCAAGTTATGAACCACAAGGGAAACTGACTAGGGAAATTTTTGCAAAATGAAAAGGGACACTTTTTCAAGAAACTGCAGTGCAAGTTTAATAAGTCTAACAAACTAACAATGGGTGCGTTCGATTAGCTTCCCTGGGTCTACCCCCCGCAGTGCTCACTCGGGTGAGCCCCTGACAAGAGGTAAATGAACGATCACTCACCGACGTCATGCACCTGGGGCCAGCCCCCAAGTGACCCACTCCACAAGCAGGGCAATGGGGGCTAACCCGGGTGAGCCTCTGGAATGACGTCAAAGCTATTCAAACGCACCGGGGGCAGACCAGGGTCGACCCAGGGAAGCTAAACTAACGCACCCATTAAGAAAATAGATTATGGCAATGCATCTGAGAAAAGACATTTAAATATCTTGTTAATAATAACTGCTTACTTTAATGTACTTGTCATCTTCGCTGAGCGAGGCATTAGCGTCCCGTAATGCTGCCTTGGAATCTCCTAGCTGTAGGTGACATTTCGAACGAGCAACAAGACAATTTTTGTCTGATGGTTCTATTTCCAGAGCCTGTGGAAAGAAGAGTTAACAATTTGTGGATTAATTTTAGTACTTACGGCTTCATGGGTTAATTGATAAGATCGTCAGGAAAGCAATGTTAATCTGCATGATCTGTATTAATCTGTGCTTGGGTTTCCTCTTGTTATATTGAGCTCTGCTAATCCTTTGTAAGCCCTTTTCACACTGTACAGTTGTACCTCTTAAGGCCCGGTCACACAGGCCCCGATAACGAGAACGATAACGAGAACGATAAAAATGCACGCCCTCGATTAATTGAAATGCTCCACGCAGAATACGCCCACGCTCATTCAACCAATCGAGGGCGTGCATTTTTATCGTTCTCGTTTTCGTTCTCGTTATTGGGGCCTGTGTGACCGGGCCGTTATCCCCGTGGAATACAGCCAAGAGGAGGCCACGGAACTAACTTTTGTTTAACCCACTGATAAATTGGCACACTTTCACACTAAAAATAACAATAATAAAGACTTGTAATGCGCATATGTATAATGTAACATACATGTGTCCACCCTGCTGGGTGTTAAACACTGTGTCCCTATTGCATGTTAAAAGAATACCCCATGGGTTTTACCGGGGGCAGACAGAGGGCAGACCAGTGGGTAAAGCGCTCCTAGTGTGAAAAGGCCGACCGTATATTCCCCAGGCGCACACCCAGGAAATAAAGTAGTGTGAAAAGGGCTCTAGTGTAACACTTAATATTCACTTCTCACCAGAAGTAAGAACCTGTATGCTAGAGGTTTCAAAACTAAAAACTCATTCGTATTTCTCTCGCATCTTGGCCATCAAAAATAAGACTGATGGCAATGGGCAGCAACCACCTTCTTAAAAGAAACATTTTGAAACCAGCAGTTCGAACTTCTAAAAAAGAGAGTTGTGCTGAGATTTGTGCATGGTGCAACTCACATTTTTGTAATAACACGATAACAGATTGCAAATTTGTATTGGTAGAGAGCCAATTACAGAATACTAGACGCTTGTTACATGGGTCGGGGCCGGGTAACGTGAAAACTGAAGTACACCAGGATACATTATCTTGATCATTCCCACCGTTGGTCGTTTCCAGCGACCAGTGCGATATTTTAAAATGGCACGGACATGAGCAGAACAAGGATATGAGGTTGTAATTAAGTTTGTACATAAGTAAAATGTGTTGTGCTGTCGGGAATAGTAAAGCAAAATTTTTTTTTTTTAAGCTGTGCAATTTTTGTTTATGTTTGCCACTGTGTTAACGGCTGCTATAATTTCACATTTATAACACCTATGTTTGTTTTCTCCTGCAACTGTTACCACAGTATAGAAAAAACAATTGTTACACGCTGTGACGAGGTCCATAGGTTTTGTACATCCTTGGGGCAAATGGCATCCTCGGCGCCTCAGGTGCAGTTTGCATCCTCTGGTGTACAAAACAGCATGGAGCCTCGTCACAGTGTGCAATACTTGAACATTTCCATTGTCTGACCAAAGCAATGACATCCCGGCTTGCAAAATTCTGTTTGAATCCCCGAGACCAAAACATCCTTATATTAGCCTTTTGTGAGGTATGGCAGACGTGATAGGAGTGCACTGTTTGGTTTGGGTGTATACACAAAAATTTACCCAAACCTTTCAATAGTGTTGCATAGCATTGTGTCCGCCATATCTCAAAAAGGCTTATTGCACATGAATGGCAAAGTGTCAGCCTCATAGGCTACAATACATAATTTAAACTTCTTGGTTAGTAAATTTCTTATTAATTACTATTAATTATTCAAACCAAAAGTGTGTGAATAAATCTAACAAACTCAAACACTATTGCCAAAATGGCATAATTTGAGTGACTTTTAAACCCCGGTTCATACTTCCTGCGAATGCGATACGAATGTTAACGTCACAAATTCGCAACAAATAATTCGCAACAGTTGAGTTGTGCTCAACTGTGCTCAACTCTGTTGCGATTATCGCTGCGAAAACAGAGTTGGGATATCAAATTCACGTCAAATTCGCAGGAAGTATGAACCAGGCTTTTATACATTAAATGACTACACTAACTGTAAATTCCTTATGATAATGTATGAATTGGTTATGTGCAACAACATAATTACCTTTTTTAAATAATTTTAAACCTTACTTTCATTCATTCTTCCTGGTTAGCCCATCTTTTAATTAAGAAAATTTGAACCATTCCTTTACAAAACTAAAATCACACTTATTTGTATAAAAAATATAGAAATTTAATACATTTTCATCACTTCTGACGAAAATCATATTTTAAACTGCTACAAGATGTGCAATGTGCAAACACTTTCAAACCAACAAGGTGCTGATTAGTTAGACATTAAATCTTACAAGGTTGTAGCTCTCCATTGCTCGTTGATAGTCTCTTTTCCTCATATGATCCTCAGCCTCACCTATGTAAGACTGAAGGAGCTTCAACTGCTCCTCCTGCTCCAACATTGGATCCACGTACTCCATGATTCTTCGATTTTGTTTTTAAAGTGTCAGATAATGTGTTTTTTACAGGCACAAGTATTTAAACTGGCAGTTGTCACATCAGCTGAACAACCCCAATGTTTTCTTAGACAAAGAGTTGGAAAAGTTGGCTTAGTTTATCCAGAGTCCTCAATCTCCAGTTGGCATTTAAACAAGGAGGAAAAGAAGATCAAGTTATTGGGGAATAATCCAGTAGTAGGTTCTACAATGACAATAATCCTGAATGGCGGAATTATTTGCCATCAAACTCCAGGAATGCTGTACATTACTGCCATCGATGTATCAAAATATCCAATGTCCAGGCTGAATATAAAGTATCTGTGCAAACTTCACTACTTCGTTGGCGAGAAGATCTCTTTGTCAGCAAATTTGTCAGCAAAGTATATGAATTTTACAAATTTCACTGGCTGAGAAAATGATCAAATTGCTCACAAAAAATAACTTTGCTCAATAGGTTATCATAGAATCCCATTTATCCGTCGATGGTAGCAGAAGAAAAGATCTCCATTGCACTCTCTCTAGCTAGATAGCTCTATAGCAACAACATCTAGTCTCATTAATATTCATAAAGTAGAGACTTCCTCAGGTATTTGATTGATCAGCTTTGGGTGTAGTCATTGTGTTCGGCTTAAATTGATTTCTTTTAAATCCAATACTGATCATGTATTGATTATGGAGGTTTTTCCGTGTCAGTCCAAAGATTAGCCTGCATGGGCCGACTGCCACCGTCATACCGATCGTGTCGGGTCTAAATTAAATCTTTGGTTTTTTAAAGACAAAATAACCACATCATAGCTCATTCCCTCCCATGAAACATCATTCCCATCCAACAGAATCATTGACATAAATAACGTGTTTTAATTAATGTTTCTTCTTACATAATTTTTGTAAGTGTTAATAAACGTAATGAAAAAGTTGTCTGGGAAAATGACCTAGAAAAAATATCTTTTTAAACATTAAATAAATAGTTATTAATAATTAATTATTTAGGTAAATTAGATAAATAATCAAAACAATTACTTTACTAGATTAAAGTTAACTGAAATAAAGAGAATTGAAGGTTAGGCCTACTGGTTAGCTTTTTAATGAAGCAAGTTTATTTTCCATGCAATATTGTACACACTTAATGAGCACTCAGTGTGGGGGAATTTCGGTGTGGGGTACTGGGGGGGTGCTCTTTTCTTTTTTATCTAAATTTTAATTAAATTTTCGGCACTCACTGTGGTGTAACTTTCCAAAGCTTTTCTGTATTCGCCTTGCTTGAACAGTACATCTCCCTCAGCTACAAAAATGGCAAAGGAATCTTTGGAGAGCCCGTCTGAATTGTGCTCGTCGTAATCCATCTTCCATACATGGAATATTAAGAGGAAACCGTGAAATATTGATTTTCAGAGAAGATTTCTCAACAACTTCTGGTCGAAGTCAACACAAAACAAATCCATGAATTATCCGCAGATTGTATTGTGTGCATTGCAGCTGGTTTACCTTAGCAACAACACAGTTCAATGGGGTAACTTGGTACCCTGTGAATGTGTACCAGCGACTTGCAAAGTGGTTGTAGCGCCACCATGCGTTCGCTGGGAAAATAAAGAAATACAAATAGCGATTTTGTGCATAGTGAAAAGTAAATTTGGGGGGCCCTGCACAATAATATGTTTGTTTAAAAAACTTGCTTTGAAAACTAAGGACTACTGAAATTGGTTTAAAATCAGGTTTTATTATTGTTTTTAAACTTCACAGATGTCACAAGACCACCCATCAAAAAATATTAAATAATGTTATTGCTGCCACTTCAAAAATTGAACAAATTTGCAGTCAATTAATGGTTATTGGAAATCACCAACTGTAGGTAGATCAAGAGTGTGGTTTAGATGCTTGAACTTCCACACTCACTCGACAGCATGTGCTACTTATTTTTCTTGGACACATGCGCAAACACGCAGATATCCTCGCATATGTAAGGCTGCACTCAGGAAGGAGGGAAGCAAAACTTTGTCCAGAAAATTCTGGTTAGTAGTTTTTATAAATCTCCTTCGCGTCAACACTTTCCCCATCCTATATAGAAACCATAAAGCACGCACAACCTGTCAACGAAATACGGATTTATAACTATTTTCCTCAAAGCCAATTAGTGACAAGAATAGACAAAAAGATTAAACACCCTTGACACTTCAAGCATTTTACCATCACCGGTGGAATAATCAGATATTTTTAATCAGGATAAAATCAGGACCTATTAAAGAAAACGCAGCATTTTTTGTTTTAACTTTGTCTTATTCATTCACCACTAAAGTCATCAGTTAATAATCCCAGAAGAACTCATGACTCAAAATATCCTCTACAATTTGCTTTTTTTTTCCTTCCAAAGTTACCACAATAATGTGGTTTTAATGCCTCGCTCTGATAACCTGCCTGGTAATCAACATCCTGCAATACGATACTGGATAAAGTAAAACAAGTACACAGACTAACTATAAAGGTTCCTTCCATAGAGTTAGGCCGTGTCCGAAACGGCGACTTCGGCTACAGCTACGGCTAGATCGCGCGCGTCTGCCTATTCTTCAACACTGACAGACGCGCTGATCTAGACGTAGCTGTAGCCGAAGTCGTCGTTTCGGACACGGCCTTATATATAAGAACTAGAGCGCGCACTGGCCTATATACGCGCCCCGGTATGCGAGCAGGCGGCCATTTTCTAAGTTGACAAAACAGCTATCTCACAGCGTGTGTTTGTGCGGCCATTTTGTAAGTTGAACAAACAGCATCGCGTGAGCGTTCAATAAAAAAAAAACTCAAACGTGTATTTCATATTCAACGCGCGTGCAGAATGACGCGCTTGTCATCTTGCGGTCCCGTGGCGTTTGTGTACGAAGCAATTACTCGTGCGCCCTCTAGTACTTATATATAACTCTATGTTTTCTTCCCATAACAGATTCACCACATGGTTTATTGAATCAAAATGTTACCTTTTTACTAACTTCAAAGTTTTATAGACCTTTCCAGTGTTGATGAACAAACCGTGCTAGTTGGTGACCAAAATGAATTCTTCTAAAAAAATTGCAAACTTTTAATTAAACAAGATATCTCCTATGATTGGCTGCTTTGTTTTCAACAAATTCATCACTGTTTTTGAATAGTTGTTTGCCATTTTTGTTTACAAATTGTTATGTGCTTTGTTTTGCATTGATGGCTTTGTATAGTCTTTCAACCTTTGTTGGCAAAAAACTCGGGCTGTGATGTTGCGAAAGAAAGATCTATAGTGGCATAAAGGCAACATTTCTAAACATTGAATTTATCAGGGAAGGTTGGAATTTGTAGAGTTTTATAATAATCTGTACTCTTCGGTCTAAACTTGTTCATTGTGTTTTTTCAATTAATAATAAATAAAATTTGAGATATACACATAAATCATGTACATCCTTACTGTAAAGTGTAAACGGAATTCAGCAGAAAAGTCAAAGATTTTAAAAAGTTGAAACAACATAAGCCTACAAGTGCCAAAGTCAAATGTATTAAATAAAAACATACGGCCTACAAACTTAGGTCAAGCTACAGGATAAAACTATCTGGAAATGTTTATAGCATAGGTTGAAATAATTAAATGTTACATCAACTTATCTCAAGTCACAAAGTTATACAAGAATTAGGGTTTTTGAATCTCTTACACCCAACCATCTAAAGATATAGAATTCCTTGCAAACCGTTTCTTATTCAGTATTTTCCAACACTTTTAACATCTGAACTTTTCTATGGGCAGGGCTCAATTTTATAAAGCATGTTAGGACAAAATTATGCTAAGCAATATTTTCTGCTTCTTTCCACCAAGTCACTTCACCATTGGTCAAAACATGTAAACAGTGAAAACATGTTTAAAATAGATGTTAATGCATTGGAAGATCTGGAGCTTCAGGCTAATGTGTGTATTTTTTACTAATAAGTTTCCCTATATATTTGGTTTGCGGTAACACCATGTGCTATCTACTTTCCCCTTTGGAAGTGCCCTTTTCAATATGAAAATAAGCCTGCCCTCTCATACCTCAAAGAAGAAATTCCAGGCCTGCCTGATTTAAGACCTGTAGGAAGTCAGCCATTTATTACTAATTTGTATTTATTATTCATTTATTTCTTGTTAACTTTTGGGGGGGGGGGGTAATCTCATTGTTAAAATCACTGGTACAACCATGAAATTAATTCGTAATACAGAATTTGAAAAATAAAAATAAAAAGGTAGAAAGTTGAAGTAGTGACAAGGGAAACCATTCAGTTTTGTGACCTCCTCCTATACTCTTTTTTTTCCCCACTATCTTCTAGCATTCATTGACCTTGCAGAATGAGTTACTCAATTAATACCCATGCGTATAGACAAAATAATCACTTAATTATTAACTAATTGATTGGAAACTAAAAAAAGATCATGCTGAAGTGTAACTTAAGGAAGCTGTGTTTTGGGACTTGAAACCGCATTACTTGACCCTCATTTTGTAATAAGTCACAATTTGGAGAAAGTTTGAGTGTGCACAATGGTAAACTAAAGGTTGACCATTATTTGTTTGCACTCGAACCAAGGCTGGTCGACCAATGGTTGATTACTGTGGGCGACCATTTGGAACCAGCCGCGAGCCCATGGTTTCTTCACTGGACCCAACAGCATGTTCCATTCTGGTTGACTACTGCTGTGGTCGACCATTTGGAACCAGCCTCAAGCCCATGGTTTCTTCACTGGTCCCAACAGCATGTTCCATTCTAACATGTGTAAAGTGCAGAGGGGAACCAGTTAAACTAAAGCGAAAAGGTGGAAGGTTGACTAGACTTCCAAATGAGTCGTTCAAGTGAGTGCGTCACTGCGCATGTACATTGCTTGTCAGTAGTCAACCACGGGTCGACTAAATGTGCCAACTCGAACTTGCTCATGGTTGGTAACATTGTATACAGCATGGTCAACTTAACATCATTACCTCCATGGTCTACTGCCCAAACTTTCCAAAAGTTCACCTGATTAAACGTATCTCCATGGTGATACTGCCTTGATTATAAAATTTAAAAGAGCAATTAAAAAAATAAAGAAAAAAAACAAAACTCAAATACTGTTTGCCAGGAATTTTACATTTATCTAATATCTACTTAACACGAGCACATGACAAAGAGGACAAAGTGGAAATCAAATCAAAATTCATTACATATCAAGCAATGGATCAAATCAGTGAAAATTTTAGATAATTGTTTTGTTTTTATCAATTTTTCCCGATGAAAAGTAAAAAACATTCTACCAGGGTTCTGCCAACAGTGGTCCGTGCCGGAAAACCCACCCGACATTTGGGATTCCCAAACCACCACTGGAATAGTTTCCTCTGTTTCCGACCACTACCATTTCCAAAGTTAATTTTAAAACTACACTTGCAATTTCCGTTCAATTTCAACACAATGTAAAATTGGGTAATGACCAGTAAAAATGGTATCTGAAACCATTCATTTTGAGTGAGCTCTCCTTTGATTTGAGTCTATAAGATCCACCATGTAACTGCTCCATCTCGCAATGGTGTCCAGGAAAACAAGTTTTCCACCACTGAAGAAATTCTGGGCAGAACCCTGTAATCTACCTATTACTATCATCTTGTTATAATCTTTTAAAAGGCTTCACCAAAGATTGCTAGTTAAAAGTGAACCATCTACAAATCAAGCTTAAAGTTCATCTCTGAATGAGTATCTATTAGTGCTTGGCTTGAGTTTGACGAACGTACTCTCTGGGGGATCTGTGGAGTCATCCTTCCCGGCTGTCTTGCTTCCCACCGTCCCTTGAACTATCTGTTTATTGGGATCTTGTTTATCTGGACCGTGGTGAAATTCTCTGTGAAGTTTCCCCGAGTGAAGATCTTGAATGAGTTGTTTAAGTTTGCCGGATACACTGGATTTACAAACAATAGAGTAGGTGTTATTAAATTGTGTCACAATTAAGTTTTCTCCTCAGGAATACAGTTACATTTTAGTGATTCAAAATACAACACTGCCAAGTGTTGATGCGTTTCTATGTTGAAACCTATAAGTGTCTCGACGCTTTGGCTGAGTCTCTCTAAACTGAGCATCTAAGATGCAAAGCCAAACCGACCACATTTGAAACTAGGTATACATAAATGGATATTTCCCTGCAGAAATTCGGACACCACGACAAATAACAAATCTGAGACCTGCAAAACCTAAACGGAAATCAACAATTTCTGACAAAACCTAAAGAAGAAACGAATTTCAGAAGAAAAAGGTGACCTACTCCAATTCTTGGACATTGGGAAACAGGTACATATGTCTGAAGCTGTCGATGGCAATCAGTGGCAAGTCCTTTGCCGTCTTTCCTAGATGATGTAGGGGATGGGAGAACTTGGTACCATCGGCTGTCAGGAAATTGACACTACCTGATGATAAGAGACAAAGGTAGAGTTGGGTTTAACAAAGTTACTTCCCTTCAATCAATACACCCCCTTGGATAAAGCGAAATGCTACATGGATGCTGAGATCACGCACACAGTTTCACACTCAAAGAACAGCTATCGTAAACTGAGTTTCGGGTCACTTTTCGAGAGTGTGACAGGCCTGTATGCTTCGTATGCAAAGGAAACCAAGGCATTTTCTAAGCAAAGGGCACCCTATGATAAGGAAATTGTAAATTTCTACTAGAGCATTTCAAGGGCACAGAGGAATTGACCTGAGGGCATGGAGATTGCCTCCGAGAAGTACCAGGCCTGGTGTAACATCATATATACAAGGGGTCTATTGACAACCCTAATCTTGGCTTACAATTTCCAATGAGTTGACCAACCATTTGAGACCGTTCAACTGCTAAAGTTGTCTAAAGTGGCACAAATGTGCACGGAACTGTCTGTAAGCGTGTACAGTACAGTGAATTCACATCCCCGATGCAAATTTAACATTATTAAATTGCTGCAGTAGCCGCTGCTAAAACATAGGATTCAAACTGCCTCAAACCCAGGCAATCTCAGTGGTCTAGTTGGTATAAGGTTGTGTTTTCGAATCCCACCCAAGTAATATGCCTGTGATTTTTTCACAGAAAGTACAGTGCTACCACACATCAGTGTAAGGGTAAAAACCAAAATTAGTAATCTGAATATTGAAAGACAAAACCAGCACAGAGTGATTAATGAATTGTGCAGTGCAATATATTAATGATTTGAATAACTACCTTCCTAGATAAATAAATAAAAACATTACAGGGAAGGCTTTTCAACACCAGCACTACCATTACTTAAAATGCCTTCTTGGAAATTCCTGATAAACCAACAAAAATAACATGCTCTACTTTCAAAAACAGCAGTCCTGGGTTTTAATGAAAGTCAAGGTGAGTAAGTTACAGAAGCACTGAATTTGTCAATTACAAACTAAGCAGACTTGTACTCTTATTTGCTAACACTATGCTTCCCTTTGAATCATGCTTTTTAACACCTTCAAGTGTTTGTCCAAAACCAACAAAATGCCTGTGACAAAAGTGCTGAAGAAACTCCTTAGTGACCCAAACAATTGAATGAAAAAGCTACCCAAAAGGTTTTTCAATCCTAAGAATGAAAAACATACATGCACCAGTTCAAAACACCAAACTTTTTTAAAATTTTGTTTTAAAATTTAAAAGGGTTTCGGCAAGAATTTTAATATAATGCAAAATCAATTTGTTTGTAAACTGAAGAACCGGATGCTTACATACTTTCTCAGAAAAATATTCTATGAACTGTCAAAATCAAAGAAAAAGACACCTTGGTAGGCTGCTAGCTTTAGGCAAAAACAGCGTCAGAAATCAACATTAAAATTAACAAGAACTACACCCTAAACAAATCTGTCAAATCTGAAGAAGAAAATCCCCACAGAAAAAAAACTAGCGGAAGTTTCATTCACAAAGAGTTTACGTACCATTGATGGCTATCATTGAAATATGAAAATCCAAAGATAATAATATCAGACATAAAAGGCAGATACAAATACACATCACTGACAATCAAATTATACCAACACCATTTTCAAACTAAGTCTTGTATAATCCTAAGATTTCTAAAATCATCATGTTGTCTTTGGTACTACTGTGAACAAGATCATACTCCGAGCAGAAATGGGATACCAGTCAAAATACAATCTAATGTACACTGCTCATAGCAGGTTCCCATTCTATTTCTGCTTAGCAAAGAACATTTACTTAACAGTTTCACATAAACTAGTTTCCATTTATCCTTTTCATGTAAAT
Organism: Asterias amurensis; assembly: GCF_032118995.1. Classification (NCBI taxonomy): domain Eukaryota; kingdom Metazoa; phylum Echinodermata; class Asteroidea; order Forcipulatida; family Asteriidae; genus Asterias; species Asterias amurensis. The sequence goes on from NC_092654.1 coordinate 20,933,748, forward strand.
TAGTCTCTGTTCATCAGTTTTATGTTAATTACAGAAATCACACAAAAGGTGTATTAGACTGGATCATAGGAATCGAGCTCGAAGAATGTTGAGTGCAAAAAATTGTGCGATTTCGTTGTGAGACCACTTTTATTGATGTGCGTACGCCATTTTTGAGGGCCATACATGTATAGTAGAAGTCATGAACATTGACCAATGAAAACAAGTATAAACGGTCTATGAACAGTCACGTGATGACCATTTTGACATACAAGCGAGTCACATGATGCAATAAGCCACCTCCACAGAAGACACACAGGGCGGTCAAGCTCAATGTTCTCATAGACTGGATCAAATGTGGTTTAAACCTTTTCATTTACAAAGAATATTTGAAGTTGTGATCCATACCTTTATCGCCGACAAGTTCCCTACTGATGATGTTGTTAAATCTCTTGACGATATCCACATCATCTGGTTTATGGAACAGGATCAGGAACGGTAATCCCTCCTCAGTCAATTCCTACCAAAGAAAGTCAAACATTGAGTACTTGATCAGTCAGCATATTGCGCCACAGCAAGTTGTAAACAATTACAAGGTGTTGTGCAAATGAACTGGTCTCATACTTCGACGATAAGATAATGACTTACACACCATTATTGTACATACCTCTCCATTTTCAAAGGTTATTTCTCGTACTAGGGGAATGCATTTATCGCTAGCCCAGGTGTGAAGAAGGTTAAAGTTCAGCATGGAGCCTAGATACAGCATGTCTTGATCTTTAGTCTAAATAGTAAACAAAGATAAGAAGAATCATTACAATCATCAATGTAAAATGGAACTTATTTGATTTCTTTTATATAGATCAACATTTTTGATCAAAACATGGTTGACAAAAACCAGTGCTCATTAATGATTTCATAAAGCAGTGTTGTTTAATTCACTATGAACACATGAATGTACGTATGAATTGACTGTAAATCTCTGTGTGAAATGAATGGAGGTCAAAGGTACATTCGTAAGGATCCGAACATCCGGTCAAGCTGGTATCTTGCATTATTCACAAGCCTCAAAGTGTGACGTCATAGTTCAGGCTAGATTAAAGACAGCTCTTAGTATTTAAAGGGTCTATGTAACTTTTGTAGAAAAAAAAAAACACAATGTCCACAGATTTACACTAAACTTACACAGTTTGAAGATAATGATAGTAGAAAGCTTCCCTGAAAATATTATGTGCTGAGGTGCTGTAGGTTTGGGGAAATGAGTAAAACAATGTCATGAAAATAATTTTTGTCTCATGAGACGAAAATTATTTTAATCATTTACAAACGTATCTTCATGACATTAGTTTACTCATTTATTAAAAACTACAGCACCTCAGTAAGTAATATTTGAAGGGAAGCTTTCCACTATCATTATCTTCAAACCCTGTAAGTTTAATGTAAATCTATGGACATTTTGAAAAAGTACCCAAATCCTTTAAGTGTAACCATTACTTACCCTCGGAGGCCTGAACATTATGTTATCTCCTGAAACTGTGTCCGATTTGAAGTTATCGCTGTAAAAATGAGACAAAAAGCACAAAATATCATCTGACACTCCTTCATATTTCAGTAAACATGTAATTACTCAAAAAACTTATTTGGTAATAAGCAATTGAGAGGTGTTGATAGTATAAAACATTGTGAGAAACGACTCCCTCTGAAGTAGTTTTTGAGAAAGAGGTTATTTCTCAATTAAATACTACACAACCTCAGGCCTGCAGCCCTTTTTAGGCATCTGAAATGGTGTTTTCATTCATTGTACTCTTGCAACTTCAATGACCAATTGAGTTCAAATTTTCACAGATTTGTTAAATGAAAATACTGGTCTTTGACAACAACCAAAGAGGAAGAGAGCCTTTTATTTGGGCATCTGAAAGCACACAACTTTGTGCAACAAGGGTGTTTTTTCATTCATTGTACTCTTGCAACTTCGATGACCATTTGAGTCCAAATTTTCACAGATTTGTGAAGTAAAAATACTGGTCTTTGACAACAACCAAAGATGCCCAGTGCCTTTAAAGGCAGTGGACACTATTGGTAATTACTCAAAACACCTATTGGCATAAAACCTTTCTTGGTGACGAGTAATTGGGAGAGGTTGATGGTATAAAACATTGTGAGAAACGGTTCCCTCTGAAGTGCCATAGTTTTCATGAAAGAAGTAATTTTCCACGAACTTGGTTTCGAGACCTCAAGCTCTAAACTTGAGGTCTTGAAATCAACCATCTAAACGCACACAACTTCATGTTGCAAGGGTTATTTTTCTTTCATTATTATCTCGCAATTTCGATGACCAATTGAGATCAAATTTTCACAGGTTAGTTATTTTATGAATATGTTGAGATACACCAACTGTGAAGACCAGTCTTTGACAATTACCAATATTGTCCACTGCTTTTAATAGGTTAATTAATGGCAGTAACTTACCCCACTCCTACATAAAAGCTACAATCATCTCGTAACGAGCTCGCAGTTCGTCTAAGGATTGCATACTCGTTGGTATTGGGAGATTTAAAGTAGGCGATGATGTTTCGCTTTGACTCCTGGAAAATTAAGATTTGTAAATTAATTGATTTGTTAATTAATAGTGGATGGTTACATGTATAACATCGGTTCTTGAAAGTAGAGGTCACTCATTTCAACTACTTTTAATCTAATCTTACACCCATTTCAGACATAGGTCCCAGAGTCGCACCAAACCAATTAAATAAGGAGCGACTCCAGATTGACCCAAGTCAAAGTTGGTTTCAGACAGACGGACTTAACATAACATTTACATTGGCTCGGCCCATAACAAGATCAACGTCTGAAACCAAGGCGCTCCAGAGTCGTTCCGACAGACTACAACAGTCAAACTTTCGACTTCTAGCATTCTAGTGCATCCAGTCGCTCCTAAGTGTCTCAGATGTCTAACTTTGCATGTACTTAATTCAGAATTTGGTTTGATGGGACTCTGGGGCGCCTGTCTGAATAGGGTGTTACATTTCTTTGTGTGACAATGGAGACAGCGAAGTATGAAAGCGCCACCTTGTAGAGCATTTGGGACATTCATCACAAGTCATATCTGTGATTAATCCTTTATTGCTTTAAGGTTTCACTCGTCTGTCAGCTTTGTCACTGATCAATATCTTAAGATTTCCTCTCAATTTTGTCGTTTGATATAAATCTGTAAGTTAAATTATGAACAATCTGTGCGGGCCAGATTGCTCAGTATTTCCTTGTTTTAGAATAGAATAGCAACCTTAAAATAAAAACGGTTGGATTTAATACACTTGCTTAAAACCTACACTACAAAAATTTTAGCTGTACACATTTTAAAACTTTGATAACAAAAGAATAAAAAAATTAAAAAAGGACAAAAAACAATAGCAACATGAAGATACGTACAAAACAATGGAAAGCTACTACTGGTATAAAAAAAGTCTAAAAGCACAATTGGCATGAAATTTACAACTAGCAATTGTAATAACGTGGAAGCGGGACAAAGTGATCTCTCAATATAGCAACAAGATAAATATACATGAAAAACGGCAGCGTCCAGTTTTTACTGGTCCTCAGTTGTTATAACACTGCATCAACAGAGAATCTACGAAAACTTGCTGAATAACAAAGAAATGAAATGCACTCACATCAATTTTTTTTAGGTCATCCTGCGTCTGCATGCGGACAATGGGATCTGCCATTTGTTCCTTGAGGTATTTCACGAAGGCGTCCTTGGAACGTTGTGCACGATATTCTCGTTTGGCAAGCTGTCCATTACGGAACATCTTTAGTGTTGGGTACTTTGTTATATGATACCTCTTAGCTAGAGCATCTGCGTAAACCAAACAAAAAATCTACAATGGTAAATATTTTATCTCGTACAACTACGTTCAAGAAATACGAAAAAAGTCTACTTGGTAATGGAACTTCTTATCTAGAATTCAAACAATACAACACATCCATGGTACTTTTAACAAAAAAGTTCCGTTACTAAGTAACTAAAATACCAAATAGTAAACTTGCAGGTACAACTTTGTCTAAGATCTCTTTGAGGGAGTGTTGGCTCTGAAAAAGAGCCAGGGAGGTTTTGACGTTTCAAACAGTATACTCTGCTCATCTTCAGGAGAACGCTGGACTATTGGTGGTGATTGAGCTTGAGAAACGCTAAAGGGATGCCAATAAGGTGGATAGGTTCCTGTTTGGTATTACGGTACTTCTTAGCTAGTGCATCTGGGTAAACCAAACAACAAGTCTACTTGGTAATATGGTGCTTCTTATGTAGCTAGTGCGTTGCTTGAGCAGACGTCTTTCCACTATACCACCGTGGCCCAGTGGCTAGAGACAGTTAAAATCCCACCCAAGTGATTGGCTCGTGGATTTTGTTAAGGGGGGAAAACAAATTATATTCTTTATCCCTCATGCAAAACAAACATCTTTTAAATCCCTCAAGTGATTTATAAGGGTCCTTTCTCGCTCCAACAAAATCCAACAGCATGGTTTTAAACTCAATCTGTTGGACTCTGATTCTTGTGGTCATCTATAAGACAGACTTGAGTAGGTCAGTGATCCTTACCTTCTCGTTGGCAATCAAGGGCAGCCACGACTACCTGCCCTGGCTCCCTAAACTCCTCTTTCACTGCCTTAGCCGTCTCTTCAATCACAGGTTTCAGCATCTGACTAAAGCGACACCTGCAGAACAACAAACAGAATCAAGTGTAAGCGGCCATTCAGAATAGTAATAGTCACAACAAAACTTCTTTTTTTTTTAATTGTAGGTGGGTGGTTCAAAAGAACGAACTGAAAATTGAAATTAAGTTTTCATTTCAAACAATCACAGATATTTTAAAACATAAAAGGAAGAACAATACCCAGCCAAACAAAAATAACCATTTTTTTTACCTTTGATCTAACCTCATTTGAGGCATAACTTTGTTTCTTAGTAGGCCTATTTGGTGCCTAATTTGGGCTTGGTGGGTGGGTCAAAACAATTTCAATATTGTAAGAAAGCTTTTTTTTTGACAATTTGTCAATCAAAAGCCACAACTCTTTTTATAGAAATCCTGGTTATTACCCCCAAAATGTGTACATCAATGTTTGTGGCACAATACAATTTTTGTGCACTGTATCTAAATGTTTTCCGTTTTCCTTCCTTTGTGTACAAATTTAAATCACTTAATTTAACTATCATGTAAGCATTGCACTGTACGACTGACCAAACACATCTCTGTCTGTCAGAGCTAGTGTCACAGATGTTGTTAAGTTGCTTTGTTTGACATACACAATACAATGTAATTGACACGCCTAACACAATACTCTCGATCACAGTACATGTAGTAGGTCTAAGGATACTTTCATGCATGGTAGAACGACCTCCATGCCGCAGGTATCCACCAGTACCTCATCAAAGCAATTAGCACTCATACGATATTATAGAATATGACCGCAGTGTCTGATTACCACTCAATAATTTAATTAAAAATACCTCAAAACATAATAATTTTCCAGTCTTACACTACGTGTACTTAATAATATGATGGTTTACTACTAGTTTTTTTAATTTTATTTTTTTATAATCATTAATATTGTTAAAATTTATTTATTTTAGTTTGATCATCTTACTTCTTTCTATTTAAAGCATGTTTTTAATTCGGTTGTTAAAATCCCCTTGCTGGTCTAGCGAGTTCTTGCGTTAATATTGTTGGTTTTGACTTTTTCTGCTAGCTGTATTTTTTTTTATTTATTATTGAATGTAGGCAAAATTTTCGTTTTTCATGGTACGTTGTTTTACTGTTCAAGTCTCATGTGATTTTGTGTTTGTTCAATTCACACCTTGTGTTACTCATTTGTTTATTTATTCATTTGTTTGGCTGTGATTGGAAAGCAACCACTTACAGACTGTTTGTTTTAAACTATATTTTATTATCGAACACTGTCTAAGCTGTGATTTTGTCTAGATTTTGCTTTCTTTGACAAGTGTTTTGTACTGTTCATTAAGTGCAAATCATACAAGTTTTTAATATTTTAATGCTCTTTTCATCATACATAATAAGTTTATTTTACCAATCCAGTTCATGAATATTAATGTCTGTGTACTTATTGTAGGACACAAAACACAACATGTCCACAGATTTACATTAAACTCAGACAGTTTGAAAATATTTACGGTTACGGTAGAAAGCTTCCCTTTAAATATTACTTGCTGAGGTGCTTTAGTTTTTCAGAAATGAGTAAAGCGAGTCACGAAAATAATCTTTGTCTGTAAAGACAAAAATTATTTTAGCTTTTAAAACGTATTTAATGGACATCTTTTACTAATTTCTCAAAATCTAAGGCACCTCAGCTAGTATTATTTCAAGCTTTGTAGCAATAACATTTACTAAAATGTTCCCTGTCTAAACAAATTCTGATATTTTCATATTTGTGAAAGTGTAATTCTATCGCCTTTTTACATTTTTGTATTCCCTGTAAAATTTTGAATTTGACCAAGGGAAATGCGGTGCTGCCATTTTTTATTAACAAACTTCACTGAAATATTATTTTAAAATGTACGTGATTGTCATTTCCTAAATATGGTAGTGTTTGTTTGCTTATTCTTATAATAATAATTACAGTAAAAATTAATAAAGTGCCATCCATCCAAAGCAATGCTCCAGCGCGCTTATACAGAGAAACATTTAAAATATAGACAAAAAAATAAACAAGGTGTAAAAGTAAGATTAAAATCAGCAAAATGTTCAAGCGAATAATGACAGGCAATTATACAAATTAAATAAACAACATGTGGAAAATTGTAAAATATACAATAGGAGTAGCAAAACTTTAACATGCAAATAGGGATTGTAAAAACAGACCAGCTGTGAACTTGTAAAAAGAGACGCACACCAAAACTCTGGGGAAAAAAATTAACTAATTAAAGAAGGGAAAATAAGTGCTCAAAGAGACCTAAAGAACACTATGCAATCATAAACATGCCTTTCGGATGAAATAAGTTTTTTAGCCTGTATTTAGAGACATTAAGCTCGGTCGTCTAGGTTTTTTTAATGTTTTTTTTTAACCCATCTCATCTGCAATGATGACAAAGGTTGTGGATTTGAAACCCATCCAAGTTTTATGCCTTCGTGGATTCTCGTTTTCACAGGACTCAGGGAAAATACTGAGTATACAGCAGTGCTTTAGGGTACATTGTAAAACCCCAAAAGATTCTTCATCCCTGATTAGCAAATTTACACAAAGTAAGAAGGAGTTTAACTATTTTTGCCTTCTGGCCTCAATAAAGTTACACCGAGTTGAATGGGTGTTCAACAAGTTCGATGTATAAGAGATGTAAAATTTGCATCGGGGATAAAGAATATTAATTTTGGTTTTTACCCATACACGACAAAGTTGGATGTAGTTCCTACCTTGTAAATGAAAAGAATTGTTGCTGATTTTTATGCACCTCCGACAATGCGCATCTACCGTTTCCTATTTGAAAGGCAATTTCAATGTGTACATTTTTACTCCCAAAATGGCATTCAGGTTGCATTCATGTAAAGTGCTCTGCACTTTGTGACTTACCAATTAGCATAAAAGTTGACAAATACTACTTCATTAGATAGTATAATCTTGTCAAAATTTGCACTGTTTAGTTCTGTGATGTGTCCAGTTTGGGAAGATGTGCGGCATACCATAGACACCTTGAAAAGAAAACAAAAAGAAACACATTTAAAATAAAGCTTTTAAAAAGTTGTGTACGCAAAACCTTTGCTTTCCAATTCTGGCTCATTTGTTCTCATTAGGCCCAAGTCTTTTTTTTCTACTAATTTATAAATTATGTATTTGCACAACTTTCTACACATTCCATACGCAACTCGGGCACTTCACAAAACTAGTCTTCACCTCAGCTGTCCAAGTGGACTTTGTTGAGTACCCCAGGTGGATGTAGAAGGTACTCTAGTTACCTTGTGGGTGATGATTAGAAGAAGTGACTGCATTTGAACCATTGCAACATTCATGTTTTTAGACCTAAAAAGTAATAGCTTTAAAAAAACAATGACTCTTTGTGTGTGGTGGTGGTATGGGTACCGGTAATATCCTACCTTGTCTGGCTGTGTTATGGGCTAATTGCTCTCTTTCATTTCAACATCTTTCTTGTCGGAATATAAAGATCGATTGGGATGCATCATTAACAAGAGAACCATTTAAGTTAACTTATTATATATAACACTACAGACAGCCCAACATGCATGACATGAGGTTTGTTCTGCGATCATCTATCGGTATCGCGCAGAGATAGCGTAAGCCATAACAAACCTCAAAAAGAGTACCCAGCTTCTACTACTTAAACATAAATTATAGTATGATTGCATGTAGTTCTAGAACCGAGTGGGTCACAGGTGTCACTGTCACAGTACGATCGGAACAATCCCCATAAGTACCATGACAAGAGGAAGAAAATCCTCTTGATTTTGGTGCAGCAACCTTTAAAATAGTCAGGATGGTCACGACACGGTGGCCCGGGTGCAACAACTTAATAAACCGATGATGTCATTGTCTCTTGACAGTATTTTCTTACTTATCCTGCAGCTGTACCCCTGTACATTCCTATGAATGGAGGACTACACATGTACGCCCACTACTACGGTACTACTACTAGTGCTATACTACCGTAGCCCCACTTGTGTGGCCAAGGATAGCTGAATCCTTGGCCACACAAGTGGGGCTATATACTGCCGGTACTCCTACTCCTAGAACTATATTACATTACATATTAAGGTTCGTTCCGCAATCTCGTCTCCAAAAACTGGAGACAATAGTGGAAGGAACCCCAATAATCATGATGTAGCCTACCGGTACTTCTAAAACTAGATCCATCATGTCCATGAGCTTCGTTCGGCTATCGTCTCCATTATTACGGGAGACGACCGATAGCCGAACGAACCTCATGACACGAGTCATACTATAGTTCTCTACCCCCATAATGATATTCCCGACAAGTGACATGTTGTACTTTGGTTGCAATGCCTAGCTCTATTATTTTAGGCACTACTCTAGTCTCAGGTCCATGTTGTTAAGATTTTGCACTGAGGTTTTGAGAGAAATGTTGTCATGGTTGTGAGGTCATCGGTCATGGCGGTTTAGCGGTTTAGAAAATTAACCCAGGCAGGGAGTTGAAAATGTTAAGACAAAAAGTCAAAATATAATCATAATTCATGAATTAAATTCATATTATTTTTAAATTATTTTGAAATAACTTCTCACCAATATAAGCAGCACGAATGGTATACATTTTAGAAGCATCGACACATGTAATAACCAACCCATATTGCTGTCAGCCGGGGCCATGTTTAGCAATCTGTTACAGGGTTTCGTCGACTTTCGGTGACCGCTAAGTGTGTGCTGTATGGGGGAAAAGGCAGCAGACGGAAATTATGCACACATCACACACACAGTGCACCACACCGACCGTCCGTTAAGAAGATGCAGGGCGCCACTATCGACCGAAATAGATTAGTGTTATGTGTACAAACGTGAAAACCACCACTGACAACCAGCCACGCAATTGGACTGGTTCCCTGTCTTCATTATCAAACACGTGTATTAAACCCATACCTAACGACGTCACAAATTCAAGCTGACGGGAACCAGACTTGTTTTTCAACTTTGATGTGTGGGTATTGTCTTGTGATGTTTTTCCATGTAGTGGGAAAGTCCAACTTCAGGGAAATAGTTAACGTTAGAAATAGTCAATCCATTTGGTCACATTTCCATGGCATGCTATTATAAGATGATCTGCAGATCTCCTCATTTTTTTAATAATTGTACCATAGAAGAAAGTAATTTCTTTAAACCCTATTCTGCATGTGTGTTTCTTCAGAAGTAAAACAAATCAACACTAGTCCAATCATTGATGGCATAACAAATCTTTTATCATAGTTATTAGCAAATAAAACCACCAGATAATCAAATAATTATCACACCAGGAGACTACATAATTATCAATGCATTCAGCAGCTCCACTTTTATTTACAATCATTGTTACAAAATATTTGTTATGTCTCTAAAAGGAAAGCAGTTGGTGGCTATCAGGATTTTAATTCCCTGATCATCTTGGGCCTCGGGTCTTGAGCTTCTTTTTAGGAACATTTTTCAGGTTTTAAATTTGTTTTTTTGTCTGGCTGTGGCTATAGTGGCTTATACATATAGCCACTTATAGCTAGTCGCTTCATTTTCAATTCTGAAGAATGGAGAGAAAGCGGTCATCAATGAGAACAAAGTAGCCAACAAACACAAACCTAGCTTAGCAGAAAAGTGCCCTTTATGTTATGCTTAGCAATGTTTCTACTCAGCGTCATTAATCCACAAGGATTTTGGAAGAGGCCTAATATTAGGTTCATCATGTTCCAACTTTGCTTCAATGACTCGAGTAGGAATTTCAGTGAGTCAAATCTCCAACAAAACATCAACCTTATTTGACAAGTCAGAATTATCAATGTTCAAAAAAGAAATTCTACCGAACCCATTTTTCGTGTGTCCCCCCCCCCCCAAAAAAAAATAATAAATAAATAAATAAATAAATAAATAAATAATAAATAAACAAAACAATATCCCCACCCCCTGAGTTTCAATATTTGTCTTTGCTATACCACCCACAATTTTAGAGTACCGGTAAAGTAAACATTGATAATTATTCATGCCCCCTCACAAGACATTGAAAACCAAACCAGAGATTATCCGCTAATCATGGTACAACATGTCGCTGACAGGGTTAGGAAACTTGAACTCCACACACAAATCATTGACCTCTCGCTGAGGTCAAATTGGAATGTACAGCCCACGCAAAACCCTTTGGTCCAATAATGTGTCCTTTGTCCTGCCCTTTTTTAATGATTTTCCTGAATACATTCTCTGTTTTTCTATAGCAGGGTTTGCCCTTCACCTTTATAGTCACCAGCCAGCAGGACCAATTAGCTTGTCGTTTCACTGGTCCGTGAGCTTATTCACTGGTCCATATTTAAAGGTTTCTTTTCAAATATTGTCATTAGCTTTGAACTTGCAGGGTTTGCCATTAACTTACTTAGTGACTGGCCAGCACCTCCACAAACGGTTTGCCGTCTCAGTAGTCCAAAGGCTTTTTTTATAAAAGTAAAATGTTTCAAATGAAATGATGATACTTTTCAACACTGAACAAGCCAACCAGACCACTTGGAATGAAATTTGACCGGTCCTTGGGTATTTTGACTAGAATTTGGCCAGCTGTCAAGGGAGAACTCTGTCTAGCTGAATTCCATTCTTTCATAGAAAGAAAAGGTGGCTTGCTCAAAAATCAATGAAAAGTCTAGATGTTTCTAATGGCTGAGGGACTGTTTTTTGTTGCAGCATGTTCCTGTTTTTGCTAATGCTAAGGCTCCTGTCTAGGATATCCACATGTCAGCCGTCAGGTAGTTCCCTTCAATGAATCGCTTCTTAAGACGTTGATCAAATCTTGGTTAATGAGAAAGATGAATCTCAACCCGGCAATCTAGGTGTTTGAAGAAAAGAAAAAAGGAAATTGAGAAGAAAAAAAAAAATTATAACATGTACTGTTTATTTATTAGATTTTATAAGCTTTTAGTCAATGGTTTTTAAGAAAACTGAAATCACATCAAATCTTGGTTAATGAGAAAAAAAGAATTTCAACCCGGCAATCTAAGATTTGGAAGAGAAAAAAATTGAGAAAAAAACCTACAAATATGTACTGCCTCTTTATGGGATTTGTTAAGTTTTTAGTTAATGGTTTTCAGAAAGAAAAAAATTCTATAAAATGAGTTTATAAACTTGATGATAAGAGATTCTAACCATGGGCTTGGAAGAACACTTAAGCATCACTTAACACACATAACATCACTTGATAACATTATTTCCAATAGAACCTTTAAAAAAAAATTCACCCGACAGACATTGTTGTAGACACGGTGGGCGGTGCCGGGTGGGCCTGCCCAGAACTAACACAACTCGCCCAGCACAGATTTCCCCCAGATAGCAATGATGGCCCTATATCTAAACATGAATAACTTTGTTGCCCTTGGTGGACTAAATTGGATTTAGACCCCACCACTAAAACTGCTCTACCTACAACACAGATTTTGTTCAACTTATGAGATTTGATTCAAATATATTTTTACCTCAACAACAGAGTTGTTATTAAGCTTGCACTTCATGCCTTTCAGGACTGGTTTTCCATCGATGTGAATCGCCCTTTTCCCTTCGTTAGCGATGCAGAATTCTCCATTGTTTCTGAGTTTGATAAGCCCCTGCCGTCTAGAGATTTTCCAGGCGGGTCCTTCGAGAGACAAATCAACGTCGATGGTACTGTCCGAGGTGGATCGACCAATCGTTATCTGTTTTAAGTAAACATTCAAGTAATAACTTTAAGACATGGTAGCACGTTCAATAATAATCTTCACAGAAATTTTGATTTTTTGTTTGATTTTTTTTAATGCAAAAAAAAGATTTTAAACAAGTTATAAGAACAAGTTATTAGAACAAGATATAAGAACAAGTTAAAAAAATAGTTCTAATATCATCCTGATAAATATTTTGAAGAGAAATTTTACCATGTTGGAAAAAAGTGGTTTGCTTCCAATCTTATCAGCAAGAATTTTGTTCAATCTTTGTCAATTATTTATCCTACCCTGGCCCTTAATCAAAGAGCAGACAATTTTGTTTAAAAAGTTTTACAGAGCAAAACTATGGTATTTTGGCTTGTAAACTTATCTTTTTAGCAAAATTGTGTGCTTAAAGCCATTGGACCCTTTCGGTAAACAGTATTGTCCAAGGCCCACACTTTGTGTATCACAACTTCTATATAAGATAACAAGCCTGTGAACATTTAGGCTTAATCGGTCATCGGAGTCAGGAGAAAATAACGGAAAAACCCACCCTTGTATCCGCACGTTTCGCCGTCTCATGACATGTGTTTAAAATAAATCCGTAATTCTCAATATCGAGAATTTATATTGTTTTGCTGTTTTCTCAAAATGTAAAGCATTTCATGGAATAATATTTCAAGAGAAGTCTTTCGCCACTACCTTCTGTAAACCCTTTAAGTTATTTGTAAATCTGTGAACTTTTTTTTTTTTTTTCCTGTACCGAAAGGGTCCAATGGCTTTAAGTAGTTCTATGAAATGGGACCCTGCACAAAGAATGTTTTACTTATAAAAGCAATACATTTCTACTGACCTCATTTGACCTCATGAGATATCTGACCAGCCGTCCTCGAAGAACTGCTAGAGTTTGATTATCAAACGCTGGTGACGTGATTCCTAAAGAAAGAAAAAAGAACAAATGTTCAAAAGTGGAATTTGCATATGAAATTTGCATATTACACAGACACAGTGTGTTGGAAGTACTTCTTGTTGAAATGTTCAACTAAAATGCAGAAAATAATGGGATTTTAGGAAAAACACTAAACTCATCAGGGAACAGCAAATGGCGGTACGGTTTCTTGTTTTGTTATGTTTTGTGTTAAGGTCATCAGCTTACCTGTCACACTATCAACAAGATATTGCCACTTTGTAATCTCGTTCTCAAGATGTCGGATTTCACGTTTCTGTCGCCTATCAAATACGGATAATTCTGTAGTTTAAGAAGACAAAACAAAAAACAATGAGGACATTGAAAAAAAATTATATCTAGAAGTAAACCAATGCCAATGCAGGTAGAAGGAACACCTTGGTAGCACAAGGGATATTTTTCTGCCAGTGGCTTAGGTAGAGTCTGAATTAACGGCTACAGCTACAGCTACGGCTGGATCTCCATGTCATCATGTTTTGTAGTACACATGTAGGACATCCTTAACAACACCCAGAGCAACAGTTGTAGCCGAAGCTGTAGCCGCCATTTTGGATCTGACCTTACTATCACAAAGACAAATAAGGGAATAAATTTAAATGAGAGTGTCTTTTTTTCTTGGAGACGAAGGGCAGTAGCCATTAACTTGATAAACCAGACCTGGCACTACACAGAGGTCACAGAGGGCCTCTGTGACCCTGGTCTTGGCGTTGGTGCCCCTTCAAAAGTTTATGTTTGCCCTTTGCAAAACTACAATGGCCTTGCCCTCTCAAAGATGAAATTCCAGGCTTGTGATACACCTTTATATTTACTACGCCAGTCTTTTTAATGACCTTGGCAATGGCCTTGGCTGTGTAAAGGCAAGACAATGTTAACTATGCAATTAACACCTTTCTCTTAGTCCTAGAGTGCTTTAGGCTATTATTTCACCCTTCCAGCTGTGATTTTATTTGATTAGGCGCAAAAGGCTAATGCATTCATGATAATAATAACATTTCAATAATGTACCATTTCCATATCACGCACTACATCAACAAATAATCTCAATGCTCTTTAAAACACAAAGATGCGACCACACAGTTCAACATCTAACTACCCCAAACAGAAGAACTTTCTTACCATGCTCAAGAATGTCATCTCTTTGATCCCTGCAAGAAATACAACCAAAATACACAAAAAAAACATCTCAGGGAACTGTAAACTACTTATTAATCCACAATAAAATTATGTTAATTAACAGGATAATGCTGGCAGGATAATGATCTGTCATGAATTAGTACCTTTGTAAAGAGTTGACAAACAGATTAAAATTTCATAGAGCTGCTCAAGCAGCAAATAATGTTTAAAAAATTTCTGCTTAGCATGAATGAGCAGGAAACCAGCCAGGCAACGTACATGTGGAATGGTAATTTGGCTGGTTTCCTTGTTCTGGTAAGCATAATGCTGTTGTCCTTAGCTATTTTGTGTTGTTATTGAGCTGCTGTATGACATCGGACCCTGGTACCATCCTATAGGATCAGTCTGTGAAAACAGTATTATGTCCCATGTAAAGCCATGTTCATACTTCCTACGAAGGCGAATGCGAATTTTGACACCGTAGCTGTTTTCGCCGTAGAGGTTTTGCAGGAGTTTAACACATTTTTGTGACGTAAAAATTTGAACTGCATTACAATTGGGAATAGCAGGAAGTTTGAGCCGGGTTTTAGACCATGGTGCTCACAAGTTTATGTATCAAATGCACCCATTCAACTACAAAGTTCATCGTTTGCAACTTCAATGTCTTATTTCGCAACCAAAACCCCAAATCAGTGCTGGATTTGTGTCAAGAAACCGGCCATGTCCGGTGAAAATTATGTGTGAAATAACTACTCTAAATTCATTGATTGTATAATTATGACAAAGTCCACACTTACTGGAGCTGGGTGTCATCCAACATTTCTTCAGCATCTGAGAAATTCAGAACATGGTCACCCCTTGGCATAGGTTGAACTGCAGACAAAACAAATTGACATCATTAGCATCATGTTTATATCCAATGACACAATGGAATTTAAAGGCACTGGACACTATTGGTAATTAGTCAAAATAATTGTAAGCACAAAAACTTACTTGATAACGAGCAATGGAGAGCTGTTGATAGCACAAAACATTGTGGGAAACAGCTCCCTCTGAAGGAAGGAAGTTTTTGAAAAAAAAGTAATTTCTCACTCAAATATCAAAAGACTTTAAGCCTGAAACATTTTATTACTCATCTGAAAGCACACAAATTGGTGCAACAAAGGTGTTTTTTTCTTTCATTATTCTCCTGTAACTTCGATGACTAACTGATTCCAATTGTTCTCAGACTTGTTAGTTTATGCATATGTTGGGATACACGAAGTGAGAATACTGGTCTTTAACAATTACCAAAGGTGTCCAGTGCCTTCAAGGTATAGTAAATGCTAGAGCAAATCACGGTAAAGTTGGAGGAAGTCAAACTTTCAGTTATTGCCATAAGATGAAATGCACCAACTCGTGGGGCTGACATAATCCGAGGCTAGTAAGTTTTTGACCTTTCTTATCTTTGCTTCTAGCCAAATTTTGATGCAAAACTCACCTGATTGGTCAGGAAGAAGGTGATACTGTTTCATTAGCAGCCAATGATTATAGAGCACCTTGGCCGTCCTTGCAGGATGAAACGATGTGGGGTGTTTGTTGATCAACTCTTGAAATATTTCTGCTGTTGGTTGACTTGTCTAAATAACAACAATTACAAATTACAAAATGGTAAACTTTTTCTTTTTACCTTTTTAACACGAATGCTACTGTTAACTGGTACTCTTCACCGAGACAATTGTATGTGGTGTACTAAATGATTAGATTAGATAAGATTAAATCTTGAGATGTCAGGCCATTAAAGATTTTTGCAAATACGATGGATTGCACTAAGCATCATCAACTGCCATAATTTGATGTATAAACAATGCAAAAGTGCATACGTGTACGCGCTACGCACAGCTCTTAGCCTTGCATTCGAGCACATTTCATCAAATACGGCGGTTGATGACGCTTAACACAATCCATCTTTTGTAGACAAGGAAGACATGAGACTGAACTTACAGATGTTACAGTACCAAGTATGGTCTCCTCATCTTCACTGTAGATAGCTTTACTGAGGACAACTGCTTTAACATCAGGGTGTAAAGATCTCATGGCCTGCTGGGATAACCTGGGGATCAATTAGTTTTAAGAGTCATGGCGATCCATAACAAAGGTACAATGAGGCTCTTTGACCAAAGCATTTAGGGGAAAAGGAAGTTTGTGTCAGTAGGGATTGTCCAGCAGAGCAAAGAGGATGAACAGGAATATAATAGATGTTAAATTTGCATTGGGGATAAAGAATATTAATTTTGGTTTTTACCCATACACCGATGTGTGTTAGCACTGTATACTCAGTACTTGAACAGGAATGTATTTATGTTGAAGGTCAGATATTCAGACATGAGAAAGGGAATGAAGAGCTTTGAAAGTGAGGAGATTTATTTATATCAATTTACCAAAAAGTAGTCATGAAATCTGTCGAAAAATGATTTGTTATTCTTAAAAAAGAGGACAACCTTTTGTGAAGATTTGTTTTTGCAAAGGGAACAAAGGTTGGGTATAAACAAATATCTTCTTGGGTTTGGGTATAAACAAATATCTTCTTGGGTTTGACGCTAAATAAGTGGCATTCTCAGGCAGACATACATGAGGGGAACTTTTCACTTTACTCTAGATTAACAATAAACGACAAGTCCGACTAGGACAATGCACAAATTTCAACTCTCCTATCCAAGTTATTCCACTTAACTTATCTGACTATATTTGTATTAAACAGACTTCACAAACAAGGAGCACTTATGCAAATAACTAAAAATTATGCAATGTCATATCACACAAAACAGGTCGTCAGTCAATCTTGGGACAGACGCCCCATGGTGAGTATGCAATCCAATGATTGTTTTTAAAACATACTTAAAACCAATCCTGTAATTACACAATAATTAAAGTCATTTGAACTTACTTTGAGATTATTGGGTCGTAGAGCAAAGCGTACCATCTCTCTTCTACATCTTTCAGAGTAAACCGACATGAGAACTTTACTCCTTGATACACTGACTCAATATCATTTGTCTGTTCCAAAAGAAAACAACGAAATACATTCTCAAATCAAACCAGAAGAATACAGAAAACACATGACTCTCTCATCATTCAAGGGAAGACGATACCTTAACATTTCTAACAAAGATTATCTTCAGGTTTTATCACAAAGTATGCTCAAATAAAGATGGGACACTTCCATATTAATAAGACAGACGCACATGTCGAGCCCTTGAGCAACACTCTTGACCATACCTGTTTTGTCCGCCAGATGGGACAATTAAACAGTAAGTCCTGCATGTTGTAAAATGTTATGTTAAATAACCCAGTCCATATATCATAACAAAAAATGTGAGATGATCATAGTCCTTGTAGCTGTAAATACTTGAATAAATGAGGTGATCTACAATTTCTCAAGTTTGTTTCTAAAGCTTTGATGTTTTTGTTTCTCCTTTTTATTTAAAAGGAGTATGAAATAATGTTTTGATCAACATAACTTGAGATGGTTGGAGCCATTTATACTGCATACCTGTTGCACAGCACTGATGAGTAATAAATCATCTTGTGGTTTCCACCGGCCGAGATCCTTAGTGACCGACGTAAGAGATTTGGGTTTCTTGGTCCGTCTTGATGAAGATGAAGGACGATGGGAGGAGGATGGACGATGGTTGTGGGATGATGAAGAAGGTCTTGTTGATATCTGTGGGAAGAATTGAGAGAAAATCAGAGGAACTTAGGTTTAATAATAATAATATTACTAAATAAATCTAATATAGCCGTCGAACTGGACGAAATCTCGACGAGCTTGACAAAACTGAAAATTACAAAGAACGAGAGAATGCAAGTTGAAACAGATGGCTTTTGAGGTTGGATTTAAAGTTGTCCGGGGGTAGCAGCTGTTCTAAGTAAAGATGACAGGAGGGCAATCCACAACTTGGGTGAGGTGTGTGAACAAGCTTTGGAGCCACATGATGAAGTCATTGGTGTGGTGGTGGTCAGGCAGTTTTGGAAGAGTAGCTAAGAGATCTAGGAGGTTGATGTCGGTGGAGCAGCCACATGATGTAACTTGTAGCTGTTCTGTTCAGGGCCTTAAATATCAGCAGGAGCACTTTGCAATCAATGCGCTGCTGGATTTTTTTCAAGAAATGGGATTCACATATTTTGAGAGGAATATCAATTCCTACCTTCAGCTCCACTGAGTTACTGCATTTCTTTGTTTTCTTCTTTGCAGCCCTTTACTTTAGCCTTGTTTTGGGCGAACTTGCATAAACATAAAAACAATTTTTTTTTAAGTATACTCATCCTGTTGGGACATAAGAGTGTGGCTTTCACTCACTGCCTCCAAATATGGAGACCAAGGCAACAGTAGGAGTGTGTGACACTGGTGCAAGAAAGGTGAAGAGTCTATGACCGCGTTCCCAGTGGATCCACATTTGCGAGATCTGGATCACGCAACAAGATTAGTTGCAGGCGTGAAATCGCGGTCGCGTTCCCAATTGAGTATGATCGTGCATTGATCCCCCTTTTTGGGAACGGAAGTGGGTTCAAAAGAACACTGCTTTGCTAGTAAATTGCGGGGTCTGATTGCCCTTTGCGTTCCCACTAGACTTTTGATCGCCCATCAATCCACAAGGGCGATCAGATCCCGTTTTAATTCTACTCCCGATGAGGATCATAATTGCACAGTCAGATCCTGATCGCCCTCGCGTTACCACTGGAGCTTCTTTCTCTTTGATCGCCTTTTCGGGGTATTGATCGACCTTTTTTCGAATTGGGAGATCAATGCGGGGTCCAGTGGGAACGGGGTCTATGAGCTGGTTTAGGGTGACGGCTATGATTGCCACAGTGAGATTAAGAACCAACCTTTCTTCTCTCTGCTGCAGGAGGCAAGTGTGGAGGAGGTTTAACCACTTCTTTCTCTTTCTCTTTCTTCTCTTCTTTCTCGACCGGTTGGGATGGGCCAGAAGGCGACGTTGTTGTTGATACCTTTCCTTTGGAGGTCTGAAGATGCACATACAAACATAAAAGATGACGTTTAAGACTCATCTTATCAACTTTATCTCATAATAAGCAAATGTTGACATAACTTCAAGGCAGAAATTAACTAATTGGTTTACTTGGGTGTTCGTTGCTGTTTTTGTTTACTATTTTAACCACCTTGCTATCCAACTATTCAATATCAGCCAATGTGGTTTGGAATGATACATGAACTACGAATGCAAGCCTGCAATAGCAGGCAAGATTTTTTATTTGTTGGGAAGTAAGACAGTCTTTTGAGCACAAGGGCTGACAAACTTGTTCATTATGGTGCATGGTTTAATCAATTTTTCAAACTATTTAATCACCCTTTTTTGTGAATTGTGCTACTTAGATTATACATGTTCACAGTAAGTTCAGTGCACAGTTGTGCCACTAAACACAACCACTCAACCACTTAAATAACCCCCTTTAGCCGTGATAAAATACTTTATTTTGCTCGAATGTAAAGTAAATGTATGCAGGCCTTGAATTAACCCACTGCACCCAAAGCCACTGCTATGATGCCCTGTGCATTTGCTGTTGTGCCATTGAAAAAGCTTAAATACAAATTCAAATCTTCTTCATAGAGTGCCTCTTGCAGGAGGAAAATTTGCTGTGCCCCTTTAAGAGTGAAGTTCAAGGCAAGCCTGATACTTCACGGAGGCATCAAATGTGATTGCCTCCATGCCCCTGGTCATTGCCTTGCTGCTCTTGAAATGCTCCAGTAGAAAATCACAATTTCCTCATAGGGTGCCCTTTACCTAGGAGAAAATGCCTTGGTGCCTTTGCTCTTTCAAAAACAGAGCATACAGGCCTATTTAAGGCCTGTGCATGCCTTGCTATAATTCAAACTGGTTGACTGCTTATTTTCTAACAATCTGTCACAACTTGAGCAAGTAATTTCAGAATGATTGTAAGAATACCTTTAATAGACTACTCTCCACGAGCTCGTCGTCAAATTTCTTGCGTTTAATCGACCGTGAGGAACTACGTCTTTTTGTCATGCTGTCACTGACGAGAGGGGACATGCTGTATTTGGGAGTCATCTTTGGGATGGACGCAATACCTGCTGCTGTTATTACATTACGGGTGAGGGGTGAGCTTGATGCAGGTGGTGGTGTTTGGCTTGGGTTTGTTGCAGGCTTCGATGTTGGCAAAGACATGGTGTTTTTGCACTAGTGTGGTGAAATAAAATCATCAAAATGTTAAAATGTGTTATACCAATATTTATTTGATTTATTCAGCAATTTATTTTCCATTGAAAATATCAGCGAAACTGTGACTGTAAATAATAAAATTAGCACCTGTTGGTAGAAATAAAAAAATGTCGGCAACTTAGAGAGTCTTTGTGCATAGATCATTTTTAGACACGTTACAAGTCCCACGGGTAAGGCATTTTGTCCGCATTAGCTACCGTAGTTTTCAATTCATGCCGTGGCAGGGACTTCTAGCTATGCACGGAAAATAAAATCTGGCGACTGCGCGAATTCGTGCTATATTATTACACGAATAACGGAAATACAGGTTAGACTCTGTACTGACTGACACCAACACATTTTTTAACAGGTTTGTCAGTTAAATGTATAATCCGATTACGTAAAATGCTTAATTACAGTTTCTACACTGCCAGCAACTGTTTTGTGAGCAAAAACCAAATATAATGTTCCTTTAAAATTAAAGTTTAATTAAATTTAATTTAAAAATAATAAATATTTACTAAAATTACGTCAAAACTTACTGATTCTCAAACTAACTAGTCAACAAACAGAGTCAAACTTTATTTTAAAAATACTAGGCCTACGAGTACGACGTATGGATTGGGTAGAATTTAGAAATCCTAGTTAGTACACCCTACGTTCTAATGTAGAACAAAGGTTCTACTTCTACCCGAAAAGGGAGGGCGAGTTGTCTCTTCTACGACCTGTTCAATGTTGGAGTGTCAAATAATTAAGTACGTGGTTGGTTCAATTCAATTCACTACACAGCCACACTATACAATACTCGATTCAGGAGTAATAATCCCGTCATACTCATTATATAAACGTAATATAATTCCATTTCTCTTAACATGAGTCGGATACTTACTTCGACCACACCATCGCCTATTGAATGACGCATTTAATGACACGGTTTCACCTCAGGATTTAGTTTTCTGCTGGTTTTTTTAGCAGCCTAAATCCCAAAAGATAAAGCTTCGATTTTCAGTCACAGTCATACAATCGCTTTATGGTTGGTTGGTTCCCTGTAGTACATCACCAGTTACGAATGGTGATAAGTGGTATTGGGGTGCAGACTAGTTTTATCACTTTTACCAACAGAGGGCGCGATTTCATGAACGCATTCTTCTTCTCTCTGGATTTGAGTATTATTATTGTACTCCGACAAAAACGGATATCCGCATCGCATGGGAGTTCTATGACCTGACCAATGACCTAGTGGGAAATGTCTAAATAAAGTTGTTTTCAGGTTTTTTTGTGTATGAAAGTCACTGTTTGTTTGATGTTGATGTTGTTGTTGTTGTTGTTTTTGTTGTCTTTTTTGGTCAAAATTGATTTCAATATTATTTTATTTATTATCTGGGTTTGGCCATACTCATGAAGTGTCGAATGCGATGTGAGACTGGCGGTAAACATACGAATTTTTTTTTTTTTTTTTTAGAATTATGATTTAATATGAACCATGATCACAGCAGGGTGGGCCTCTGCTGGTTCCTAAGAAATCATAATTATATACGGCCAAAAAAGGACACAATCATCAGAAACACATTACACGAAGACGAACTCAATTCATTACAGTAAGGATAGGTAACATGGTGTCTAGTTTATGTACCGGGGTCTGGATGCTGTGTGAAAGCACTCAAAGAATGGGTAATCATACTCTGGGTGAATTAAAGAGAGAAAAAGCTTTCTAATTGTCAAAAAATAAAAATAGAGCAGCATTATTCTCAACCGCCCTTCGATAAACCAGGTGTCCAGTGCCTTTTAGAGCCTATTGGGCGGGAGCACCGATCATCACCGTCAGGCAAAAAAAAAAAAAAACTACAGTTAATATCAATCAATTTAACAAGTCCTAAAATCATAATTCACGTTGCATGACCAATCAATAAACAAAAAAAACGCAACCACTTGTCATCGATTGGAGCATCCCGCAAAAACAAAAAAACATGTTCATTGTTGTTGGATTTGGGGATTGTCGTTCACTTTTCAAAAGGTTATTTAACTACATATTAAAGTTGCATCGGGGATAAAGAATATTAATTTTTGGTTTTTAATTTTACCCATACACCGATGTGTGTTAGCACTGTATACTCAGTACTTTCCCGAGTCCTGTGAAAAAAATATCACAGACATGTTACTCGGGTGGGATTCCAACCCACGACCCTTGCAATTCTAGAGCAGTGTCTTACCAACTAGACTGTTAGAACATTGTATTTGTTTATTTATTTGCTCTTCCTCGCAATTAAAATTCTGTGATTTTGAAGAACTTTCAAATAAGCTTATTGTTGACTTTTATACCATTATTATAAATGTTTTTTTTTATGTAGGGCCTACTTATCGGGGTGTAAACAATGAACTTGAAAAACTGTGGGTTTTATTGTCTTTAATCTTTATTGATGCATGCGTTTTCGTAATGAAAAGCGAAAAGTACGCATGATCACTGACGTCATTTCCCCCTTTGACCAATGGCCGTCGTTCCATCTGTGAAGAAATGGCACCTGTCGACCGCGGCCCTGCTAAACAATAGTCGATACTTTTAAAAGGCCCTCGCGAAACATCGGATGGATGGGCTCAGGGGTTATGCTTTAGGCTTCAATGTCCTAATGGAGCTCAGGTGGCGGAGCCCAAATAATCCGTGGTTTCGAAAAGGGATGAGGAAGTTTAGAATCGACATAATAGTGTGTTTGTTGTTGTTTTTGAATAATAATTAACTGTTAATGGTCGATATGGTATGGTTTCATCTGACGAAGGAATCAGAAAAACTAACGTGTTGTAAATAAAATATATAGGCCTGCTGTAAAAGATGCGAATTTGAACACTAAAGGCCTAGCTCACACAAACAAACTGATGTAAAGAAAAGAAAAACAATACTGTTACATCACAGGCTTACTTACAGGTTGCTGAAGTCTAATGAGGTGGAAATGAATACCATTACCATAAAATGATTGCATGCGTAGGCCTACTCTTTTTAAAAGGAATAATGTTGCAGTTTTTTGTGTGCTAACAAAACAGTTGCTGGCAGGCAGTGTTCCACCATAATTATTACACATAAACTGACAAACCTGTAAAAGTTTGAGATCGATCGGCCATCTGGATCAGGGAATATTGGAAAACCGATTACAAATTTTGCAAGTTGCATCCATCAATATGACATTTCAGACAGAAATATTATTGAAAGGGATGTTTTCATCATCATCATTAGACCGTGTAAGTTTTGTGTAAATCTGTACATTGAATACAAATGCATTGAACCAACTATGTGAGTTATGTTTTCCTTCCTGTTTCTTGTGGGCTGAAATTAATAAAACAGCTTTTGGAGATCCGTTTGTGAATTGTTTTTTTCTCGAATCAAAGTCTAAGATATGAACAACTAAAATAGTTGATGCCGTGACGTACCCCGCGCCCCTTTCCACAGACAGCAGAGCTCAGCGGGGGAAAAAAGAATCAATCACTCAGCCGGATGGTCGACATCGACAAAGGGCCTTTTGGATCGTAAAGCCACGAAACTTTTGTTTTATTATTGTGTATGTAAAAGTTATTTATGAAAAGCGAAATAAAAGTATTGTATAATAGTGTTGATTTTCTGTCCACCTTCATATTGTTCATAAAGAGACTTCGTGTGTGCATGTCATGCAACCTTTCGAGAATTACTTGCTTCGTCAGCAACAGCTGAACCGCGAGGTCACTCAGTGCTAAAGCAAAGCATACAAAAAATCAGGGGGAAAAATCATATTGATATTATTGAGTCCACAAACACTATTAAAACAAGGACACTGTTTCACTGTGGACCGGCTGGTGGACTACAGAGCGTAGATGCAGGAAGCTTGTGGTTTGTGTTGACTGCTACCGATTTAGTACAGATTAATAAACTCTAGGGGAAACTTTTCAGTTTTATTTCACCCATGCAATCGCTGCTATTATACTGATAGAATACAGCTTGCCTCAGCTTGTCCGAACGCATTAGTAATCCCTTATATCAACTGATTACACAACTTCAAAGAGACCTTGCTCCCAGCCTGTGTGCCAGAGAAAAACGTTTTTGAACAGCTTCAATAGTGTTAACTGTAAAGTTTGACATCCATTCGCCGCGTGCCGATTGGTAGCAATCACTTGGATCATTTTAGGACTGCACTTCTTCATTATTCTGACGTGGATTTGAAAAGAGTCGGTGAGTAAAAATCGAATGTATATTTTTATCTTTGTGGTAACTTTGGCGTAACATGTCCGGATCGTTGTGAATAAAAAACAATCCGTAATGGGGGATGGGGTCGAGCATGGGGAGCACACACCCACCTACCTATGCACCCACCCGAAGATTCACCCACCCATGCATATTAGTTTGTTATGAAACCTTTTACCAAACATTCAATATAGCATAGGCGATGCCTACCAACGGATCAGTGTTGTCGGTGCCTGTCATGTCCGGTGTGGAGGGGAAGTGTCGGCGAGCTAGCACTCGGAGGGCTTGCGTGAACATGATGTTGTATCAGATTTCTGCCTGAATTAAATAATTTTTGTTTTAGCTGGCTGGAACTTATTTTTTTCTTCAGATTATGCTGTTTTTAAAAGGAAAAGCATACGCATAATTTTCGCTACCTTGGACAAATGCACGAATAACACTACAGGAATATGTTTATCCTGCGTATGCTTTAGTAGAACCATAGAGCAAGTAGAACAATCGGGCCGTTATTTAATGCACATGGTTCGTAGTTGCGATGTAACCCTCCTGCCGACGGTAAAGCAGTTTGCACTAACAAATTTTAATCCAGCTAATTCTACAGAATTGTTTTGAAATAAATGGATGTAATGACACAGGATCCCGACAATGTCGTAATTAATATTAGTTTTTAATTAATCACTACTGAGCGAACACCCCCCTCCTATACCCGTGGTCTCGGAGTAGAAAACCATAGGGACACTTAAAGCGGGTTACACGATAGTTTGGTAAACCATGTAGGTAGGATGGAGTAGGCTCTCCGATGAAACTAATATAAAAGGGTAGTTTCTCTATTACGGTGAAACTAGGTGGGTAGTCGTGTTCCGTCCAGACTACACTACACTGCACTGACTCAAAAGTAGGCCTCTGCTTGCAATGCTGCCTTCCCGTGGTTTTTTTTAGGGGTTAGATCATTGATGGCTCGAAGCATCTCAGGGCTATCTCGACTCCCAATCATCAGTAGGCCTACACTACAGCTTGAATCCGGTTTGCCTTATTTGTTTTATATAAAACAATTCCAAAGTTGTCGCACTTTGTACTAAAATATAATTTTTCGGCGACACAAAATACTACCTCCACTAAAATTCTGAATTCTACAACATGGTCACGAACATCCAGACCCTTCTGCCACTGCCAACAAAGGGGCATCCGGTCGTCAACCCCTGTCTGCAATGCAAAGGAAATTCTTTCATCTATTTCCGGACTGTCTAGTCCATTTTAGACAAGGTAGTAAGTGTTTCAAATTCTTGTTCAGTATCATGGTCATACAATAATGTGATATTTTTTACACACAATGGATGAAAGATCTCGAAGAGACCACAGTTCCCAAATAAAAAATTACAGCTGTTTATATTAGTTGAAACGCCTGCAGATGGACAACATTATGTAAAGCGTTGATTGTATAACGGTAAATGGACGTCATTTTATGACACTATCTACACGTTATAATTAAATAAAATAGTTGGTAACCAGTGCGATTATAGAAGTTCCATAAGGAAATACGGCAACCAGTGATTTTTACCGGCTCTTCGAAAATACACAGCGCAATAATTTTTTGGTAAACCACGAAACGACGACTCTCGACGACGCTTGACGTTTATAACGCGACGGAGTGAGTGCGATCGAAACTAAAGATTTGACAGTTTATTGTGTAAATTCACCAAGTGACCAAGTTGTATTTTTGAGGCATCAGTTTGACACCATTACTTACGTGTGAAATGGCTAGAAAACAACGGACCGGAGGTAAATTTATTAATTTTTTATGATACGAAGATTCATTCCAATGTCTGAATCTGAAATTCTGATGTTGTTTTTCTCATTCATTTGCTCTAATTTAATCATAGAGCCTCTTTGATTAATCATAAAATAGAGCAATAATTTGACATGATTTACTTAAACCTGAGCATGCTCAATGCTGGGTCGAGTAACTTGTTAATTAAGTAAATGCATGAATACCAAATGAGTGTCATTGACACCATCTGAATCTAAAATTCTGATGTTGTTTTTTTCTCATTCAATTGCTCTGATCACCCCAATAATTTGATATGATTTAGACCTGAGCTGAGCATGCTGAGTAACTTAAAGTCTGTATATTAGTGTAAGTAACGCATGAATACCAAATGAGTGTCATTGAGTCGATTGACACCGTGACCATCTAAATTATTGTTAATGCGATTCTGGTGGAATCAAGTTTGTAACTCACACATGATAAAAAACACAGCAACAATTGACACTGACAGTGACAGTCCTGGGGTCGATTTAACAAAGAGTTAGGACTAGTCCTAACTCTTTGTGAAATCCACCCCTGGGGTGGATTTCACAAAGGTAGTCTGAAATCCACCCCTGGGGTGGATTTCACAAAGGTAGTCCTAACTTAGGACTAGTCCTAGGCAATGCTAAGAGATAGGACCAGTCCTAAGTTAGGATGAGTTACTGGTCCTAACTTAGGACTGGTCCTATATCTTAGCATTGCCTAGGACTAGTCCTAAGTTAGGACTACCTTTGTGAAATTCACCGCACTGGAATGTCATCTTTTTGGGGAGGGCAATGCCATTTTCATTTTGCAGAAATGGGCACTTTCATTGGTAATTCTTGTCAATCTTGGGAAAGTTTTGAAGGGGCGCCATGCCATCCGCCAAGGCTAAAAAGCTAAGCGTAGAGACTAGACCAGGGCAGACAAACGGAGGTCATGCCGTGTCTGTGGTTTTCATTCCAACCTGCCTTGAATTGATGTAGGGGCACCCTTGATTTGGCTGGCATCAGAGTGGTCTATGGATTTCTCTTCGTTCGAAGTTCAAACCAAATACAAACGAACAACCCACTCTTGTACTACTACTAGAACGTAGTGTAGTACTTCAGTGTTGTATTACTGAAATACAAACAATTAATTGAACGGTTGAAATTAATCTATCTGCAATAATTGTACCTTTCCATCCTTTTGACAGTCACGACTGTTCGGAGAGTGTCCACATTTTAATTGAATTTAGTGTAGGCCTTATTATGACAATCGTACCAGTGCAAAGAGGCAACGGAGCTAGACAGAAGTAGAGTTCTAGTACTTTCTATAAGTTAAAATACTTGAATTCATTGAGAAGGAAGATCAATTTTATTTGGTAAGCCTGCCCTCCATTCATTTCTGATTTCTCACTCTTCCGTTACATTGCTTTAAATGGGCAATCTGATCAGAGTCAGCTGTTTCTTTTTTGTTATTTAAAAATATTGCCTTAGAATTGATTTCAACACTACAAAGTTTTAAGTGCGTTTGACTAGTTTCCTGTTTTTTGTGCGCAACTTTCGCATGGGTGATTGCTCAATTTGTGATATATCTTAAAGCAAAGATAGCTTATATATGGCGTGCTAAAAACCTTTGTCAGATCATTAGTTTCACTGATTCATGGGAGACTTTTAGTGTTTGTGAATTTGTGTTATATTACAAGTTAATAAATTGTGTTCTTAAGTACCTTTTGTGGTAATTAAGAACAAAAAGTAAAGGCTGACTACCGTTATTAGAATCCCATTAAGTTTTTTTGTAAAAGTGAATCCCCACACAAAAGCCCTAATAAAAACATAAAAAACACAAATTACCTTTTTCCTTGTTCGCTTCTTAAACACAGATGTGCGGGGAAGATTTATAGTTTTTTAAATTGATAAGTGTAAATTTTGTACAGAAAATTAGTAATTTCCTTTAACAGTTCAACTTCCATCTTAGTTTATAATGGCAGCCTGTGTACAAGTAACATCAAGTGCCTAAATCTGAGGGCAGTTCAGTTTGGGTTTTAACTTTTGAAATACATGTAAAAGTATGAAACAGAATAAAAAAGCAAACAAAAAACCCAACTATTATTGCAAACAATTGTCTACATTGTTTTTGTGTGGTGATTTACTTTAAACCAGTCATTTAAAAAAAATAATTATGAAATGAGGTCGTTTTCAAAACCACACCTTTGACATCAGGCCCATCTGTGGAGCTCAGTACAGAAACAAAGTCATTTTCAAGATTATTGTCAAGATCTAAGCCAGGGGCCAATTTCATAGAGCTGCTTAAGCACAAAATTTTGCTTTTAAAAAAGCATAAAAATCCTTGCTTAGTAAAATCAGATTACTGGCTAAGACTCCACTCAATTGTTATGCTTACAACAGCTAAATACCAGTCACAAGCAATGTATATATGGCATGTAACATGTGTAAAATAAGCGAGCTATTTTCGTGCTTAAGCAACTTTTTTGCTTTTAAAGCAGCTCTATGAAATTGGGCCCTGATCCTAAACCGGAGCCTCAGCTTTGGCCAAAATTGGACCTTAAAGCCTAATTCACCTCTTGCAAGTATACATAGAAAAATTGACATCAAGAGATGTTTTCCCTGCGAATGTTTCACAGGAGTTTAGCACAGCTCAAAGTCTGCATTGCGAATTATTTGGTCAAACTTTTGGAGTAAAAATTCAGGCCTGAAATTTTTATAATTATGGCCTGACCTCCATTGCCCTGGTCTTTGCCTTAGTGCCCCTTCAAAAAATTCCCATAGACTTCAAGATTTTCCAATGGAAGTGCGCTTTTCAAAATGAAAATGGCCTTGAAATTCTGGCTAGAAAATTTGTATTGCATATTGCAGGAAGTATGGACCAGGCCTAAGTAGTGGTTTTGAAAAGGGTCAAGGCACTTGGAAACTTCCATAGACCTATTTGTTTTTTTCTGTTCACTCCCACATTTTTCAGTGTTGAGTTTTAACTAAGCAACAAGGACTAGTGCTAGGGTTTAAAAACTGGTCATGTACAACGAGTTTGACAAGTTTAATATTTCTGTGAATTAGACACCTCAAACTTATCTTATTAGATAAATAAGTTACCCATGTTTCTCGAGTGGCATGCTAAACAAACAATGGTTTATTTGAACTTAAGGAATGTTATTAAAAACAACAATATTAAAACGAATGTACAGTCAGCCAAAGGATAGGTTGAATTGCACTGGTACAATATACATCAAATGTCCATAAAAGTAGCTTAAAAGTTAAATGAACGTCTTGTTCATGAGGTGGACACTTTGTAATAATAACATGTTAGATTAGAGTGAACATTGCTCGTCTGTAAAGGTGAATCTTCTTGCCCAAACAATTGTTGAATACAGTGACCAACTTTCTGATGTTCAAGGGAAATTTTTTATTGGATGTGATCTTGGCCATTTGAATTGAGAGCAAAATGCTACATGAAATTTTATCAGTTGAGACACAAAATCATCAATTGCTACCCAATCAATAGTAATTCTATAAATTCTGTTTGCAAAAGACATTTTGCTATGCAAGGTTGCTGGATTAAATTGTTCCTGGGAATATATTTTCAATATAGTTCATCTGTTAGCGTACATTGTAAATCTTGTATCTTTGTCACTTATTCAAGATACAATAGTTTTGTTAACCAACATTTATAGTCCTGACAACTTCATGTTACTACATGATTTGTATTGCTGTTCAATGTATGTAATAAACAATAGAAATTGCTTTGCATCATTTACGAGTAGGAATTTATGACAAAAAGGAAGGGGAATGTTTTAAATTTTGCACCCTGAAAACAGGGTGAACTACTTTTGACAAAGTTTGTGCACTCCACCCATCATTGTTAACCCGAACAATCGTGTCAACAAAGACCAGGTAATAATAAGTGTGGCTTAATGCATGTGCATTCAGGTGTAGCGAGGTGAGAGAAACCATGGTTCACCGACTCTGTTCTGTGTAGTTCTCTGTAGTCCATTCAAGAGTTCCATAATTTTCTGGATGGCTGTAAAATGGGTGTACCCCCAATCTGTCAGGAATACAACCTTGTTTACTTTAACCATGTGATGTAACAACTTCGGGGAATTCTGGCTGTTGAATAAGGAAAAAATACCAGAAACTGCTGATCTTACAAGTTGTGTTTTGATTTGATAATTGTGAGTTACAATACAAGGCCTATATTTACTACAAGTACCTTCTAGCACGTAGGTAAGTTTCCTATTCATGTATACATCGGAATAATTATTTTCCACCAAGTATTTTTATAAAAACAAGTAACATTTAAGAATTGTATGTTAATTTTGCTCCGGAGATACATACAGATTACATGTGTTGTTGTTGCCCTCACAACACTGTCTACAGTTCTTTTTTAAGTTCTGTGGGAAAAAACCCCGGACAGGCATACATTTCTGTCAGGCAGGTTTCAAACCCAACACCTTTGTCATGCTAGAGCAGATACATGTCTTATGACCATTTGTACCTTTATGTACATTTGTACACATTTTAACAACCAAGCTAGCTGCATTAAAGTCACACGTACTGGGGTACAAAGTGACCAACATTGTCACACATTTGAACATGGCCCTACATGTATGTATCAATCTCCTCTCGACCATTAAGAATTGATAAACTGTCATATCATGGTACATAATATTATGATGTTTAAATGCACACGTGTATTTGTTAGTAAGACAAGCACTGCAGGACAGTACCTTTCAGAATAAAGTAGTCTCCCGAATTCAAAAGTCTACAAGCAAGTTTAGTACTTACCCCCTGCAGTCAGTAGAACAAATAGTAAGACAAGTTTGTTAAAAGAATAAATCTTCACAGCATTGCAAAGTAGTATGTTACTGTTCACCATGCAATTCCTCGAATCCCATTTTTGTACAACTTAATTATTTGCATTTCAATAGACCGATCCAGTAGGCTCTGCCCCCGACGCACGTGTGAGCAAGAACATGTGGGGCTCTCCAATGCCTTTCTGCACAACTCTGCTGCGCGCGCCAAGCATACGCGCACGCATGTCAGACCTTAGTGTCGGACTTTCGTTGCGTTGTGATTGGTCAATACGCAATGGGGCGGAGCCGAATGGATAGGTCTATTGTATAGTTCAAGAAAAAAACCGGAATGTTAGCAGCTTTGCTACTTGGTAAAACTAGGGACCCACATGTGGTTCATTTGCACACACACTTAGGCCCATGTCACACGAGGCAATTTACAGGCAACCAGTCCCAAGCAATCTCCAAATAGAAAAGGCAGTCACATGTGAATTTTCACTTATTTTTCTTGGGTATACTGAGACACTGGTGTAAAAATTAACCATGTGTTGTCAAGGTAGTCCGGTAGCATTCAAGTTGCCTGTGAAAGTTGCTTCGTGTGACAAGGCCATAACAGTTGCATAACACCAGGGGTATGAATAATATTAATAATAATATCGAAGTCTTATAGCGCACGTATCTACCAAACAAGGTACTCAAGGCGCTGAGATCTTTCAGACAGATAGGTAATTGCAGTGATGAATTTTGAGACCCATTTATTTAGCACCTTATAATGGTTTACAAGGTGCTACGGCGCATACAGCAGCCACAACCAGGAACGCCGGGGTGAACCCCTTAAGGCCCGGTCACACAGGCCCCGATAACGAGAACGAAAACGAGAACGATAAAAATGCACGCTCGCGATTGGGTGAATTGCTCCACGCAGAATACGCCCACGCCCATTCAACCTTACCAATCAAGGGCGAGCATTTTTATCGTTATCGTTTTCGTTCTCGTTATCGGGGCCTGTGTGACCGGGCCTTTACTCTTTTCGAAAAGTGCACTGGGTTCTTTTACATGCGTAACACAACACATGGGACCAACGGCTTTACGTCCCATCCGAAGCAGTATTCTAACTGTTAACCGTCCCATCCGAAGCAGTATTCTAATTTTGTTAACCATCCCTCCGGATTTGATGTTATGTAAGATGGTACTTCTGTACTGTTTTACAATATGAATTATCCTGTTCTCAATTTACACCGTAACAGATAAGAATAAAAAAAGTACAAAACTATTTATCTACATGGATACACTATTTAAAAGCACTTGGTTAAAAGGTAAATGACACTACCCTTCATCTGGGTAGATCATTAGGTTTGCCAACTTGTGTTCCTCGTTCCATGCACTGAGAAACTTTTTGTAGAAAATAAAATTGCATTTTTATCATTGAGGAAAGTCGTAAAATTATTCCTTCATGTTAGTACAAGCTCTTACTATATTTTTTCTTCCTCTATTATTTTTTTAGACAGAATGACTTGCCAGTATTAAATTTACGTGCTATAAGATTACGTGTTGTGGACCCAACCTTTCAGGAAACAGAATTGACAAACATGATTGTGTCGCATGTGACTCAAAACCAAAGATTTTAGACTGGAATGAAATTGGTTAAATGAGGAAGGACTGTCATTTTAAATAAAGCATGGCTAATGTTTAATGTACAATGTTACTTGTATACCTACTTGTTACACCCACATGCCACACTGGTGACGCAGAGAAAGATCTTTTAGCCATTTTGGTGAAGTCGTGAACCATGGGCTCTTGTTAGTGTAGCTCCTCAAGGGAGTTGCAGACTGTATGCACTTTTGCAGGCAATGCTAATGGTTAGGTTTACCCTTTGCTGAACACCCGAGTGGATTTTGTACTAGAATACAGTTTTTCTAGTGTACACTATGTAATGTACAGTTGTCCAAGCAGCTGTCTTCATTCAGTTCCCAGATATACCTTTAAAATACAATGACACGAGAAAGCCGTATTTATCATGGAGGAATATAACCTACTGTTGTAGTGTAGCTGTGGGTTAGTCTATTTCTGTTTGTACTGGCTATTTGTATGCAGCATCCACATTCAGTATCAATACATTCTTGTTAAAAGTTAAAATAGGCCTTTAGGCCTATTTTAACTACTGTTTAATAATAGTAGTTTTTTGTCTAATTGTATTGGAAAAGTTAAAACAGCTGTTAACTGTTTTTGTTATTTTTTAATCAAATTTGTTGATTGTGAAGTTATTTATCCTCAAAACTTTTAATATAATGTACTCTCAGTATGATGTACTTTGTCCCATTTGGCATGGATCTCCATTTCTGTAATGTTTGCATGGGTGACGGTCTCTGCTGAACTGAAATTAAGAAGGAAGGACATAAAGGGAGGGTGGGGGGGGGGGCAAATAAGTGAGTCATCAAGGTCAATCTTTCACCATATTATGGTAAATCTTCCCTTTATTTGAGAGTTTTCTTGATTGCAACTTAGTATATGTTGAAGGTCATGAAAATGCTTTGTGCACTAGGCCTATAAGTTTGAGCTTTTTGTTGTTGATCGTCTCAGCAAAGAAGTCAAGTAAAAATCCCATACAGTCTGGATCAAATGACTGAGCTTGCAGATTTGTTGGAAATCGTGATTGCACAACTTAGTGAACCGTCAAAGATTTCTGCATTGTCTTGCTTGGATGTGAACCTTTGTTTACTTCTGATCTTTGACCTCAACGTGATAACGGTCATTGTGATTGTTGTACTGATTATAGTGTTTGCCAAAAGAAATGTCTTGTAGCATCGAAAACACCAACAACTTCTGTAGGCCTTTGCTTATATTTCCTGTAAAAAACCCAATTCCACTAAAACAAAATTCAGTATTGTAAAACGTCAGATCAGATCTATTGGTGAGTCAAGCTGGCGCAGTTGGTGAACATTCCAAGTGTGTGTAACATACAGAACTAGTGATATAAAGTAAACAATGAGGTTGATAACAGTTAGGCATTGTAGGGACACTATCTGGGGGTGGTACATCAACATTTTCAGAATACAGTAGGAGAATTGTTATTGTTCAGCTCCTTGCTATTGTTCGGTCTGATCGCTGGACATTGAACTATCTATTACCAACTCTGTATGCTGTGCCTAATGTACTTACAGAATGATAGGGGGTGTATACAATGTACATTGTATGTTATTGACAATTAGCTGATTACTGTACCTGTTTTTTTTGCACTGGTCACCTAGTACTGGGTGCCACTGCTTGGCCTCACATAGCGAAGAGATGTCACAACAGCATTTGGTGTATTAAAAGTGCAAACCATTTCCAACAATTTCATTAGACCTACATTCCTGATGTTTTGGTCACATTGAGGGAAAATAAAGGAGAGTCGTAGTATTTTTCTCTATGGTACATAAGGTGAGAATTGTGTTTTTGAGTTTGATCTTCACTGCGACTGCGAGAAAGCTTTAATTATTTGTTTTTTTGTCTTGACTAGGCATACATTTTATGTACTTTTTCATCAACTAAATGAATACAATATGAACATGTAGGGCCTATAAAAACGTGTACATTTTAGCAGCCTACATTTACATACTAGAGTTAAGTCCAGTGTTCATTGTTTTTGCAATGCTGATCTAAAAAAAAATCCAATGCTATTTTTCAATCTTACAAGTGCTACCACATACTTTATGTTACTTCCTTGTTTTATCTTTCAGAAATTTTTTAATGAATGTAAAGTTTGCTATTTACATTAGTTTGCTGTTTGCATAATAACTTAAAATAATTACACAAATTTCTTCACAGTTATTGCGTTTTAAGTGCTAAAGTAACGTTATCTCATTGCTTGATAAGAAGGATCTAAACATTTTAAAAGGCTTTTATTGAATAAAAAAAAAAGGTAAATACGCAGAAAAAGCACTGCATTGTTGAGCAGTGTTTTTGTGTTGCAGTTTTCTTTGTTATTTAATCAATTCTTTTTCACAATGAAAAGAGCACGAGTCTAAAATTATTTAATGTACATTGTTTAATGACATTTGTACACCCTTTCATTGACTGAATGTTCTAAGGCATTAAAAGAACAACAATAATAGTTTTGTAAGAAAGTCCTAAAATGTTTATCCAAACACCTTGAGTAAAATTTTACCCAGGTCTGCATTGAAATGAAGTAAAGATGTTATTGGTTAGCCTTGACCCTTGCTATAATAGGCCGACATTGTACATGCCAATGAATACAGTGGAGTGTTGTACACTGCACTGGGGATGAAGAGGTGACGTCTACACAGTGCTATGGATACCTGAAGGATGACTACGTGTCAATGTTAGACTAGGCAGTGAGATGCCTGTGTGGTATCCAATGCAAATTAACTGGCCATTGGATAGAGTGCTTGCCTGGGAAAGGCTTCTTGACTTGGGGATACTGTATGTGGCTACCAGGTTCACTATTAATATACCAGGTTCACTATTATTATGTACACGTACTGTACATGTACTAAAGAATCATCTTGATGGTGTTAAGCTCTTGCAATGCCCATGGTTGCATGGTTGTGTAGCGTAATCTTTGTGGTACCAAGATCTATTTTTCCTTGAATGGGTTTGCTTGCAGAAATCGTTATTGCTGCATTTGTAACTTAAGATGCATTGAATTATACAAAACAATACAGGCCTGCATGTACTGTAGTACATTCCTTCTTATTTATTTTAAAGACACTGGACACTATTGGTGATTGTCAAAGACCAGTCTTCTCACTTGGAATTTTTTACATAAAATGATCAATTTGCATTCATGTAAAATTACAAACCTGTGAAAATTTGAGCTCAATTATTTGTCAAAGTTACAAAATAACTATGAAAGAAAAAAACACCCTTGTCACACAAATTTGTGTGCTTTCAGATGCTTGATTTTGAGACCTCAAAATCTAATTCTGAGGTCTCAAAATCAAATTTGTGGAAAATAACTTCTTTCTCGGAAACTTATCACTTCAGTGGGAGCCGCTTCTCACAATAATTTAGGCACTATCAACCTCTCCCGATAACTCACCAAGTACAATTTTATGCTAATAATTATCACACTTTGCTTAGCAATTAAGATTGGTTCACACTAAGGATCAATCATAGCTCTTTGTGAATCAGATCACGTGGTCTTAAACTTCTTAGGTGTACACAGAGACCATACAGATCATATCTAGCTACAAATCAAAATAATCTCATGTACTGCACATGAACACTTATTTCATTGCCATCTCTGTTTGGGCTTTTCATTTACACCTCACTACAATCCTTCCTCAGGCCTGTATGCTTCGTTTTAGAAAGGGCAATGGCAATGACAGGGCATTTCAAGGGCACCAAGGCAATGAACAGGGGCATGGAGGCAGTCACCTTTGTTGCCTCTGTGAAGTATCAGGCCTGCTTCATTGTTGTTTGTTTGACCCCTTTATGGTTGATTCACACTCTGAAAGGGTAGTTTCCGTAGTGACTTATTACAATTAGATATTAAATTGATTATCCGCATTGTGCTTGCAAGTGTGTGTAAAGCATCAGGCTTGCTTAAACTGAAAGGAAACTTAACCTCGTTGAAGTACAGTGTACTTGAGAAGAGTACCGTGTTGAATATGGCGTCACCGTTCAAATATTTGCCCTACAACATGGCGTCTGTGCGCGTTTGAGTGGGTGGGTGTGTGCGTGCATGTGCTGTAGAAATCAAACTGGGAATGCTACATGCTTCATTGATGTACGCTTGTGGACGCGCTTTCGGTTTGCCCTACAAGATGGCGACTTTCATAGCAAAAAAGGGGTTATTCAATACGGTCTATAGTATGGGTATAATAAAAACATGAAAACCAAATTTCATAATGGAGCTCTATCAAACAATTGATCCATTTGCATATTTGCATTTTGAACGCCATTCCCCAAGAATTGACTAATTACAAATTCAGTGCTAAAGACAATTCACACATGTTTTGTACGCTGCATTAAGAGTGGGCTTTTAGATGATGCTGAGTTTAGTTTTGTAAGACTTGTTTCGTTTAATCTCATTGTCTGTCATCAGAGAATATTTTGAGAGATTATTTATTATTTTCTGTCATTTTGTTTGTTTCCATAGATTCTTCAGCAGACGTTTACTTTGATACCAGAACCAAAGCAGTGCTTACTCAAACATCACATAATTCCATGGCGAACATAAAGGAACAGGTAACAAAACTACGTTTTAATCTACAGAGTATTGACATTTGTCCTTACATGTATGAAAGTGTATGTAAAAAAGTGTCAGGGCCATGACCGAAATGGGGACTTCAGCTACAGCTTTGACTAGATAGGGCTCGTCTTCCTAATCTTCAACACTGGCAGACAGGCTGATGAGGCCGTAGGTGTAGCCAAAAGCGCCCTTTCGGACACGGCCGTACTTTGTTTCACAGACCCTAAAGTATACTAAAAAATTGTTCATATTAACGAAAAAGATGGAGGTATTGTTGAGCCGCCCTAGTTACATCACAAGTTCAATGCTGTACTTGTTCAATTCTGGAATTGTTTTTGTTACATCTTGTAGTTTTTGTCAGAAAGTAATTTACACACGGCAGGGTTGAAATTTACACAAGACAGGGGGGGTGGGTGGAGTGGATTATATGTAGCGCTAGACTGGAAAAGTCTGGTGGTCTTGTTCAAATGTTGACTTTTAGTAAATCTGTTCTGTTGGGTGTTGAGGAATTCTTACTCATTACAAATGAAACAAATCTACTCTTAGTGATTGTTGAAATTTTAAAAGTTCAATTGTTAGACTGAGTAGAAATTTCAAGCTAAAAATCCTACGGTTTTGTGGATTCCTGCCCCCCCCCCTAATTTTTTTAATTTTATTTAAAAAAGGCAATGTAGGCCATATACCTTTGTTTTTGGAAAGTTTGATCTTGAAAATTAACCTGTGAAAATTTCATTTCCAAGGGTAGTTTACTTTTTGTGATATCGCCGAAAAAAGCGCGGAGCCAATTTGTGTCTCGCCTAAAGAAAAATTCCTGTAGGAATACATTGTAATAACATTTTGGGGGATACAAAGTGATATCTTTTTCCATATTTAAAATGTTTCTCAAAATGCATTTTACAATCTTAAGCTGCTGTACTTTTCTATAAATCCCTTATTTTTCAGAGTCATTACTAAAGGTAAAGACCCTTTAAATGACATTGTAGGGAAGCGTTCAATTATTTCACTTGGGAGTCAGGGAATAAAAACATTATAATATAATTTTATTTGTGTTTTTTCCCTGACAGTTTCTCTTCCAGTGTGTGATAATTTAACTAACTACTATTTAAATTGTGTAAGCTGTTGAAATCAATAGCTTAATGTTAGTTAAATAAATTTAGGCACAGCTGCAGCAGCGCTTATTGATCCCAAATAAACTGCAGATATCAACTGCAAAACAGTTTCCCCTTCATTAACACCCCTTGAATTAAGTGGAGCAGTCTGTTAGCACAGGTGTCTGGTGTACATATTGATGTGAAAAGAGGGGTGGCTAACCTTTTTTTAAGGGGAAGAATCTAAATTGATTTTTGGGAATATGCTAACCTTTCCTGTTTTTCAAGGTAGAATATCGCTGCATTCAACATGTGGTCTTGTTTTTGAAATAATGGAATAATAACAACAGTAGGCCTAGGTGCGATTTAACAGAAGCAACTTGTTTAAAAACCAAAGTTTATGCAAGATGAAACTTTTCATATAAAAATTGTCACGTTTACATGTTCATCGAAACTTGTTTTAAAGGGTCTGTGTACTTTTTGTAGGACAACAAATGCAATGTCTACAGATTTACACTAAACTTACACAGTTTGAAGATAATGATAGTAGAAAGCTTCCCTGAAAATGTTACTTGCTGAAGTGCTGTAGTTTTTGAGAAATGAGTAAAACAATGTCATGGAAATAATTTGTGTCTCAGTGATCATGAGACGAAAGTAATTTTAGCATGCAAAAACGTATTTTCAAGACATTGTTTTACTCATTTCTCAAAAAGTACAGCACCTCAGCAACTAATATTTTAAGGTATGCTTTCTACTATCATTATCTTCAAGCGGTGTAAGTTTAATGTAAATCTGTGGACATTGTGCACTTTGTTTTGTGTTACAAAAAGTACCCAAATCCTTTTAACAACAAACAAACAAGAAAAAACCTTAACAAGTAAGCAAAGGGTTATGTTGTAGGTGTGTGACTTTTTAGAATATTTTCTGATTTCAGGGTTCTCTCAAAATCTCCTTGAGCCCACAAATTTCCTTGAAAGAAGTTTAAAGTAGTCACCAAAGGAAGAAAGGAGTAGTCCACATTGGGTCCAAACCTGAGGTTTTGTATTGTGATGCATCAAGAGTTTGTATTAAAAGGGACTAGACACTATTGTTCAAGACCAGTCTTCTCACTTGGTGTATCTCAACATATGCTTGAAGTAACAAGCCTGTGAAAATTTGGACTCAATTGAAGTTGCAAGAAAATGTTGAAAGAAAAAGCACCCTCGTTGAACATATAGTGTGCTATTAGATTGTAATAAAAGGCTTCTGGCCAGAAGTCTTTTATTATTTTAGTGAGAAATTACCTCTTTCTCAAAAACTACTTTCCTTCAGAGGGAGTCGTTTCTCACAATGTTTTATACAATGACCAGCTCCCGGTTGCTCGTTACAAAGTAAGGTTTTATGCTAACATATATTTTGAGTAATATCAATAGAGTCCAGTGCCTTTGAAGCGCTTATTATCCTGATTGCTCAGGAACAACTTCAAACTTTTTTACTCTCATTGGTTCTAGTTCAGACAAGCTTACACTGTGCAGTACAGAAAAAACTGAAAAGTCTGAAAGGATTGCAGGAGTTAATTTAAAAAAGGAAATGGTTGTCTGTGTGGAAGGAAGACCTTTTTTGACGAGTGTTTAATTGTCTGACTGTTCCCTTATGCAATATTCCTACAGACAGATTTAAGGTACGCCTTAACTGGATTTAAAGGCATTCATTGTTCCATTATATGTTTACACTTGTCACTTTCAGCTGATTACACCTTTGCTCAATTTCACAAACAGCTAACATTGATCTTACTTACAGGCAGTGGACACTATTGGTTTAGTTACTAGCATAAAACCTTTCTTGGTGACGAGTAATGGGGAGAGGATGATGGTATAAAACACTGTGAGAAACAGCTCCTACTGAAGTGCCATAGTTTTCGAGAAAGAAGTAATTTTCCACGAATTTGATTTCGAGACCTCAGATTTAGAATTTGAGGTTTCAAAATCAACCATCTTAACGCACATAGCTTCGTGTGACAAGGGTGTTTTTTTTCCATTATTATCTCGCAAGTTCGATGACCGATTGAGCTCAAATTCTCACAGGTTTGTTATTTTATGCATTTGTTGAGATACACCAACTGTGAAGGCTAGTCTTTGACAATCACCTAAAGTGTCCACTGCATTAACTGCATATCAATCTTAATTGCTTCTAAAGCCTACTATGAATGATAATACCCACACCTCATCTTTAAGATGAGTCTTAATCTTTGTGAAATCCCGTCAATAAACAACTTTTTGAACTTTCAGCATTTTCATTGCTTTTATTTCTGCTTGGTTCTACAGGTGGCAAAGGTGCGAGAAGTTGTGCCACATATCAAGAAGGAAGATATTCTACTTGTTCTTCAACAATTTTCTGGCGATGTGCAGAGGACAATACAAGCCTTCATGGAAGGTACTTACAACTAATGTACTTTATTTCCATCATAAATAATATTTCATTTTCCCCCTTCATACTTCACAAGATTAACATTCACAGAAATGTTTTCAAAAGATAAAATATTTTGGTGGCCGCCCCCACCCCTCTCCCCCCTTTTGAAATGTTTTATCTTCCTCCATGGGAACACTACATACTAGACTGTGCTTAGCTGGCCTACCGTTTAAAATTTGGATGCAGTCTGGTTGGCGGTCCTGCAGGTATTTAAATACCCCTTCTACCCCACTATGTGCATCCATTGTGTTTTTTCGTTAGCTACAATTGAAACAACACTTGATTTGTGCTCAAAATCTCTGACAAAATTGAAACATATTTTGTTGATTTTACTAAAATTAAAAACATACAAATTGGTGAAAAGTTTACATGCCATGTAATTTGCTGTTTGTTGTGTTTATTGAAAGCTTAGGGAATTGGAGTTGATGTACTCATTAAACAAAATCAGGGTACATTTCCTTATCAGTAGAAACAACAATTTATCCATCTGTTCACTAGAGTTCTGATTAGCCACCCACTCTACTTTCCCTGAATCCTGCCCTGGGCTGTGACAAAAATCATGTTGGGTTTAGACCATCTGTTACTTTAACCCGGAAATCGTTAACACAAGGTGTTGTTCAGAAGAACCTAGTTGTATAATTAGCATGCATTGTAAATGTCTCACATGGAAACATTGCAGACAAATTACATAGTTTGTTTCCGACATTGTTTGCTACATTAGGAGACCAGAAAGGAACTGGGTATGTTTGCAGAGACTGGCTGTCTTTTATAAGTCAAACTTTCCATCCACATTCCTCCTCATTCCTCCAGAGTGTGCTTCCTAAAGTCTAAAAGAGAAAAGGACTTTCTCAAAACGAGATCTGTCCCAATCTTGGAGAGGAAACCTAATGTAGGTTCAGATCTTGAGGTCACATGGAATCAACATGTCTCATTAAAAGGTCAACCTGTGTCCTACATTCTATGTTATTTGACCCCGGCATGGAGGGCTTGGCAATTATATGTAATTTGCAATATGAGAAAACCAGTGAAAGATTAATCTTCCACAGAGAGACTTGTCAAGGTTTTAGCAACAAATATGTTGTTATTATTTTGTTCTAGCCCATTTTATTGTTTTTAACATTGTCAATGTTTTCCCCATTGTTCAATGAGACAGTTTGTCACCATCATGTCAAGTTTATGAAACTCGTGCTGTGTTGACATCAATCAAGTCAATCGTTGGTGATGGAGCCATTTTCAAAAGGCTTGTTATCACATACTTTGTGTAAAACTTAAAAAACATAAAAGCTTAGCTGAAATAGATCCTGCTTAAATGTCAGGTACTTGTAATTGTTGAGAGTGGTTCCTTGGTGGTTACCATGGTTACTGGCATGCATTGTTATGTTAGTCTTGCAAGGATTGTCTTCAGGAAATAGAC
The DNA here is from genome assembly GCF_032118995.1 of Asterias amurensis. NCBI lineage: Eukaryota > Metazoa > Echinodermata > Asteroidea > Forcipulatida > Asteriidae > Asterias > Asterias amurensis. The sequence goes on from NC_092654.1 coordinate 20,976,318, forward strand.
AATCTACATGTACAGTCAACAATTTTTTTTTGTACTCACAAATTCTGGATTTCTGTTTTTTCTGGCAAACCATAATGCAAGAATTATTAAGTGCTATACCAGGTCATAGTTTGTTCTTTCAGGAGTTATTTTGATTGCGATGCAAGAAGTTCTTGCACAAATCTACATTACGTAGGTCCCCTTGTGAGTTAATTGATAGATTCACTTGGTACTTTTTGTGTTTTTTCTTTTTTGGTGAAATATGTTTTTTAAACTTGCAGTGGACACTATTGGTAATTAGTCAAAATAATTGTTAGCATAAACCTCACTTGGTAATGAGTAATGGGGAGAGGTTGATAGTATAAAACATTGTGAGAAACGGCTCCCTCTGAAGTGACGTAGTTTTCGAGAAAGAAGTAATTTTCCACGAATTTGATTTCGAGACCTCAGATTTAGAATTTGAGGTCACGAAATCAAGCATCTGAAAGCACACAACTTTGTGAGAAAAGGGTGTTTTTTCTTTCATTATTATCTCGCAACTTCGACAACCGATTGAGCTCAAATTTTCACAGGTTTGTTATTTTATGCATATGTTGAGATACACCAAGTGAGGAGACTGGTCTCTGACAATTACCAATAGTGTCCAGTGTCTTTTGTCACCATTCTGTCTCTACATTGGTTACTTGGTAGAGTTCATTGTTGGGTACACAGTGTCTCCATGTTGGTGGTACTCTTATCACTGATATCAGACCTGGAACTACATGGAGGCCACAGAGACCATCATTATAACCTAACCTAATGCCTCTGATCTTCTCTTGACCTTAGTAACCACCTCTCAAAATTTACAATTGACTTTAAGATTTTCCATTGGAGGTGCCTTTTCAAAATGAAAATGACCTTGCACTTTCAAAGATGAAATTCAAGGCCTACAGTCAGTGCACTACATATATGAAGAACTACACATGTTCAAACTACACATCACAAAATCACGAAGAGCTAAAGTTTGTGTGCAATTGTAGGTTTTTACACCGTATGGTCATAAAATATTAATGCAAGCAATCATGAATTCCTGGGTTATATCAACAGCAGGAAGAAAGAAAAAGTATGTCATGCACATGGCAAGTGCCTTTATGATCATAACGTAGTGTCAATACAGGCTTGATGCTCCATGCTTGACTGGCAAGAGAAATATTGTGATATTGATGCTGTTGTACTTTCCATAAATGTATGACATTGACAAGTTGATTAACATTTACCATGAATGGCTGTGCACTCTTGTGGTGTCGTAGGTTAAACTTACACAGGTTAATATTGCAAAGTGACATTTACAGTGTACACAGTCAAAGTGGGCTGCTGAATAAAAGACTTATTTATAAATGTCAACCACAGAGCTGTAGAATAGGGTCAATGATGTAGAAAACTAACTCATTCTGCTATTATTCAAACCAAAATGATATGACCTTGCAAAATTCATAATGTACACCATCTGTGTATTCATTGTTTTTTCCTGTGTTTCAATGTGGACCCCTGGGTGGCCGCAACAACCCCAGATTAATTGGCTGATAATAAAGCTACCCTGTATTAAACAAATACAATACAATGTATTTCTTTAGTGTAAATAGCATTAAATAAACAAAAAATTACTGCTTGAGACCATTTTGATATGAACATTTTCATCATACGTACTAAAACCACTGTACAACACAGCACCCTCAAATGCACTTCAAACGTAACTATTTAGTAGTTAAAGGTACTGGCCACTGTTGGAAATTACAAAAAATAATTGTTGCAATAAAAACTTGCTTGGTATGGAGCTAAGGAGAGATATTGAGAAATAGCCCCCTCTGAAGTAACAGTTTGTGAGAAAAGGGTTATTTCTAACTCAATAATAAAAGACTTTAGGCTTGAAGCCTTTTATTTATGCATCTGAAAGCACACAAAATTGTGCAACAAGGGTGTTTTTTCTTTCAGTATTCTCGTGCAACTTCGACAACGGGTTGAGCCCAAATTTTTCACAGGATTGTTATTTTATGCATGTTGGGATGTACACCAAGTGAGAATACTTGTCTTTTTGACATCTACCAAATGTGTCCAGTGCCTTTAATGTCTTGCTACAGATTTGACTCCACTCTAATAAATTACATTTGGACAAACTGCAGAGCCACCAGCATGAAGCCCTTGACACCTAAGTGAACTTTTAAACTCAGCCCCAAAAAAAACACACACAAAAAACACACACCCCAAAACTTGCCCAGTCCAGCCGACTGTGCAACTTCTCAACCACTGCAAACCTTATTCCCAAAGAAAAACTTGAAGGTTGCAAAAATACTCCCACATATATTTATACAGACAACTGTTAGCGGAGGTTGGTGGTGAGGTTACTGAAGGTCCTTTTGGGAGTTGCTGGGGCTTTTCCAAACTCTTCTACATTTTACCATCTGGATGTTTGAGTTGTCTACGGTATGTAATGTATGAAGCAGAGGTTGTTGATTTGAAGTTTGGAAAACTTTGCGGTGTTAGTTGTTAGAATATCTAGTTGGAATTATGGTAGAATTGTAAGGTAAGATTTAGCTGCATGATGATATTGGATACGACTCTTTCAAGTTGTGTTGTGGCAGCGTTTTGATGATTTATTTTTTATTTACCTCAACGAGGCATAAATCTCGAGTGGAAGATGTTGCTTTACATGTACACGTATGTAGCTCATACTACATAATTCCATGTGAGTTGTTTACTAACATGAGAGTATTTACCCCCGTGGTGGATCAGATATCCTACCTCCATGATCAGAGAAGAGGCTATGGGTGGGCCAGGCTTTCTGTGGTGTGTGGTTTTGACCTTAACGAGGGAGTACGATGGGATAAAATATTGAAGTATGTAAAAACTTGTTGTTTTTTGGCAAGGCTTTGCAACTCTTCATGATCTACAATGCACGGTTTAAAGGGTTTGGGTACTTTTTTGCTTGACACAAAACACAAATTTCCACAGATTTACATTAAACTTAACACGGTTTAATGCAATGATAGTAGAAAGCTTTTCTCAAAATATTGCTTGCTGAGTGCTGTAGATTTTGAGAAATGAGTAAAACAACTTCTTGAAAATAGATTTTCGTCTCAGAAAGATGAAAATTATTTTAGCAAGTACTATGGATTCACCTGACTCTCCTGAAAACATTGCTCTGTGATTTACACTTTTCCCCCAAAAAAACTTGATGACTAATGAAGCTGAAACATCTTCATTCACAGAGTGGTTTGATTTATTTTATAGCTTAAAAGTTACCAAAACCCTTTCAAGGGTATACTTGTTTGCATCCATCTTAGGTTGTCCATACATACACGTACTCATAGTTTATTGGTAGAATCGTTGTCAGGAATTATTGTGAAGTTCACCGTTAATGATTAGGAAGTAGGCCTATCAAGTGCACGTGTATTTATTTTTACCACGCACTGACACCACAACACATAACAACGAGGTCGAGTCAAGGACAACCTCCCCTAGAATGGGTGGCCTTAGCTTACTCAATTGTGAACTAAACCTTACCATCAATACAGACATCCAATCCTCTTCATAGACAGGTACATGATGTAAAATTATGGAAGATATACACAAAGATAGAGCAATCAACACAGAAAAACTTGTTTTAAGACAAGTATATTTGTTCCCCAGTAGAACTTTGTTGAGAGAGGTCTGTCTTTGGTTTTGTTTACATGTTTTAAAATTCATAATAATAATGAAGTCAACTTAAAATGTAAATATAGTGCCAGAATCTGCCTTAAAAAGGCGGTCATGGCGCTTGAAAGGGAAAAACAAATTAGGACTGTGGCTGGAATGGAAAAGAATCTGGTGTTAAGTTGTTTATGATAAAAATGAGTGTTGTTCAATTGATTTCATTTGATTCCACTGTGGTTTATCATGTGGTTTATTGACTGACTTATATAATTTATTTTCAGTAGTATGATTGTGTGTAATTATTTTGTGTATTGCATACTGTGCAAAGAAATTGTCCTCCATGGTCAGGGAATCAAGATGGCTGTAATAAGGTGTGGTCACTTTGTTGATTAGTTAGACTAAGATTTTCCAAGAAAATGTTGACTCTGTTCATGTACTGACAGAGTCATTTGATTTAAAATTTTGTTAGTAGAGCCACTAGGCTGATTTGGCTAACTTTGGTATAGTTTCTGCTGATGGCAATTGGCTTGGCTGCAATGGCCAACTGGGGCTAAAATGTACCATGGCAAGGATGGCTGCAAGGCAATGTATTGGAAGGGCCTGGTCGCACAGTGGTCTGCATAGTGGCAGGGGCGCTTTTCACAAATTCTGTTTCTGTATATTGTTGATAATTATGTACAAGTGGAACCATTTTCATGAATTTGAGTCTGTTAATTTCCTGTTTTGTTATATTTTTCTCTCTTTTAGGTGGAGCTGATGATATCCTTAAGGAATGGAATATACCAAATAAACGCAAGGTAATTGCTTTCTGTCATTTAAGCCTTGATTACAGACACAGGCCTGATACTTAACAAAGGCAACCATAGTGTTAGCCAGAGGGGTGTCTGGGTGTCTTTTGGACACCCTGCTTCATCTGTCATTTACATGTAAATTTATTGTAAGTGAACAATTTGGACACCAAGTTTTAACACCTCCAGCAAATTTGGACACCCTTTTACCAAATCCTGGCTAATAATAATAATAATAATAATAAGACTTGTAATGCGCACATATCCACCCTGCTGGGTGTTCAAGGCGCAGTAAACCAAAACAAAACAAAACAAAAACACAACACAAAGAAAAACAGACACAACAAAATTAGTCATTGAAAACCTGTGACATCAGATAAGTTTTGAGAAGAGACTTGAATTTTGCGGTACAAAGACAAGATCGAAGATTAAGTGGTAGAGAGTTCCAGATGCGTGGCGCGGCTACAGAAAAAGACCTGTCACCCCATGAGTGTCGAGACTTGGGTTCAATGAGGAGAAGCATGGAACTTGATCGAAGATTCCTTGAAGGAGTGTAAACTTGAAGCAGTTCAGAAATATAGTGGGGAGCCTTGCCATTTAGAGCTAAAACCTTGGAGGCAACAAAGGCAATTGCCTCCATGCCCTCTGGTCATTGCCTTGGTGCCCTTGAATTATACAGTAGAAATTTACAATTTTCTCATAGGTGCCCTTTCTGAAGGGTAAAATACTTTTGTGCCCTTTTCCTTTATAAATGAAGCATACATGCCTACACATACGCTGACTACTGTTGGACCTGCTTTGTACAGCATGTACAATATTGAATTGTGTTCTTAAGATGCTTTTTTTTATCTCCTTAAGAGATTTAATTTTATGAGATTTTGTTAACAAAACCTACACAGAGTGGTAGAAGTATTAATTTTGAGAGTACAACATTATCTTTGTGGTCGCTACTCACTGACAATACTCAATAATGTGCAGTCTCGGTAATTGCATAAAAGCCTTTTAGTTATAAAATCTACATACTTTGCGAATTGAAAGAACATTTGCTGAACTTTATGGAAACACTTATTATGTATGTACTTTGAACATTCAAGTAGCTTAATTAAAAGATGAATGAGCAGAGTGCTTCAAGACTTTGAATGTGCTTGGATTAAAAGGTATGCATTAGTGGCTAAATAATACCATGAAAAGTTAGTGTCATGGAAAAGCTATCATTCAAAATTTGTTCAGGCAGAAGCTGATGTGAATTGGACAAAGTTTGGTCGATAGTTTTGAAAGATGTGAACCAAACATTGGGTTCTGTTTGCCAGAAATCATGTTAAAAGTTGTCTAAAGTTACTGCAAATTGGCAAGGTTGTTGTGCCCACTTACATAAAGTTTGTTGGCGTTTGACCTTTTCTTGAGCTACATACAGTAGGCAAAGTCAAAACAGGTTGCGCAAATGATGACTCCACTCATGTCTTAATTATTTGGGAATATATGTGATTGAACCATGAGGGTTAGCTTTATTATTTCTCAGGAGTTATGTAGTTTGTTGAACCTTCCATGGCCCTTGACTTTTAGCAGTGGGAGATTTGGTGGGGTTAAGTTTTGTGGTACCAGACTTTACTGGTTAAAAAGTCCATTGTTCTTGTGACGGTTTGAAAGTTCAGAACCACACAAACAATGGACATTTAGGAATGTCCTTTAGCATGTCAAAGTCTACCATTCATGCCATTAGTTTCAAAGTCTAGGTCCCATTAGTTTCAATTACTGTATACTGCTGTTATTAGAACTGAGAAGACAGTACAAATCAATGGGGTCCTCTTAGAACCATGTAAAAACATGACTGTGTTTAGTCATTTCCTAGTGTAATTATTAACATATAGGCCTACAAAAGAGGGGCGTGATATTCTTTCTGCTTAAGTCTGTTCTCTGATTTGTTTTGCACTTGGGGAAAAAAAGTAGAGAGGAAAAATGCTATTAATAATCCTACAAAATCTATTATTAGAGCCTAAAGCAAGTTGAACACACACTAATCCTGCACACTATATCGTAGGTCAGCCCTACTCGTTTTTTCAGATCCTACTTTTTTGGAAGGACCAAATAAGATGCATGATAAGAAATGCTGAAATGATTTGTGCTTATTACTTCAATGATATTTATTCATGTCTGATTCCCTAATGAAAAGTGCACATTATTCAGTTTATTACAATAAACAAAACCTGCAACTGTGCGAGTCTCCATGTTGGTTCAAGATGTAAACTATGAACATCACCTGATCAGACGAATCTAAATCACATCTGAGAACCTAGGGAAGGAAAATCAACAATTGTCACGCACTTAGACCATTTCCCCTTACAAAGTCATTGGTCAATGCCTTCTTTTGATTGACTGTCTTGACTTGTGTATAAGGATCACCAGCTGCTTTAGCATTAACCATTTTGTCTCAGGGAGACCTTCAACCATGACACATGGCATAGTTACGTCATGACATATTACAGGATCATTACAGAATTGGGTTTTGCTAACAAAACAGTTGCTGGCACAGCACTTAAAGTAACCCACCATACATAAACTTACCAACCTGTAGAAGTTTGAGATCAATCGGCCATCTAGGTAAAAAAAATACTGAAAAACCGATTACCTATTTTGCATAACATCGATTTAAAAAAAAACGAAAAAAAAAAAAAAAAACGCTTATTGAGCAACAAAGCTCCAAAGATGGATCATCAAATATGAAATTTCAGACAGAAACATTTTGAGGGATGTTTTCCACTAAATAATCTTATAAGAGTATTTCTATTACAATACATTCTAGCAATAAAGCTAGAGTAGTATGAATTGTATGGTCACTGTGTACATCCTACTAAAGAAGTTTAAGAAGACCAGGATCTGATTCACAAAGAGCTATGATTGATCTTAAGTGTGAATCAATCTTAATTGCTAAGCAAAGTGTGATGTCAGAATATAAATCGCTCTATTATCATCATTTAGTCTGTGATCTTCAGTGAGGTTTTTTCCTTACAAATTCTGTAATGTTCCTTTAATGTGATGGTTACTTTTGATTGTTTCTCCAGACTGGAAATAACATGAATAAGAAGAACAAGAAAAGAAAGCCCAAGCAATCCCAAGAGGAGAAACCCCAAGAGGAGAGTGGCGAGGGGAGGATCGCTAACGGTCTACAGGAAGAGCATCCTTCAAACAATAACAATATAGGTACAGTATAATGCCTCCTGTATTCATCAAACTCTGTAAATAGAAATAGGTTGACAGGTCATGATCCTTCCTGCAGAAGGGAAGTGAGCTTGTCTGGTTTGGCGGTTCAGAAAAGTTATATTTTATGAATTATAAGCAGGAGGACACTGGGGCATGTTGGTTGTTCTGATGCATATTACAAGTCTATGTGGGGATGTAGTGAATTTTGGCTTTTACTGAAGACTGGTGCATGTCTGGCTGGTTTAGCTCATGGGCATGTTTTAAGGTGGGGATTAGACCAGAAAATTTGATGTTGGTCTGATAGCCTTGTGCAAGTCTGGTAAATTTCCAAACATTTTTAGAATCTTGCTGCAATTGTCTTGATTGTTTACATTTGAAGAAAACCAAACTGCACCCTTTAAATGTGTTAAATGGAGCCCCAATGTATGAAAAGAGGTCACAACTTGCACAGTCCAATTAGTCTATTGAACATTAGGGTCAATGATCTTGTACCAGAAAGAGAAATGGATTTCAGTTATAATGAATCTTTGGTTGCACATTTTATGTGTAATAATTGTTTGAATTGGAGTGGGAGTGTGGCTTGAACCTCCGACCTCTGGATTAACAAGCCGGCTATCTGCTATTACTTATTAACAATATTGTTTGATACAAAAATGATATTTTGGGGGGTATTTATTACTCAGAACAGAAAATAGCTTTCTGAAATATTTGTAAACCTTGTTTCTTGACACTTCAAGGAATCAAGTTATCAACTATAAAAACTATCCTTTTTCTCTCGAAGACGAGCAGAGAAGGCCTTTACTGTTTGAAACGTCGAGACCAAACCAGCTCTTTTCAGAGCCAACACTCCCTTAAAAGAGATTCAATGCATGGTTGTACCATAAAGTTTACTAATTAATATTTGTTGTTCATTCTGATTATTCACACCATACAAAACATCACTAAACGATCCTTCAATTAACAACAAGATGTCTGATAGTGATGATCAATATCAGTTGAACAACTGATGGATTTCAAGAATTTTTTTTCTTGCTTTTTTACCCCCCCCCTTCAAATTTTTAAGCATTCACTAAGGCGGCCGTATGCGTGTAGGGGGCACACAGGTTCGCGGGACTACAATGTGTTTCTCATTATGGATACTGTACCTTTGTCTGGTATTTATGTAAATTCGGAGTTCATTTTCTTCCGTGAAACTTAGTCATGGGATCTTGTCGGCCAGACATTGGGATTAGGCACTTCATTTGGGCTTTGAATTCTCAAACAGTTTTAAAGAAGGTTTCTGGTTTTAAAATCAGAAATGAGAAGTGTCCTGAATAATATACTCTTTGGTCGTAGAATAAATGGCGAGGCAGTTCTCTAAAAAAAAAAAAATCGTGTTGACATACACATGGTGTTACCGCAAAACCAAATACTTGTATATTGGTTTCTGGTTTTACACATTTGCCAGTTTCATCTTCAACAATAGTGTTTTGTGATGAGTTCAGGAGTTTAACTAAGGATTTACCAATACAAGGTCAAGGGTCATTGTTTAGCTGGCCCTCAACCTCTGTTTCCCCCAGGAAACTTTCTGCCTAGATCATGGGTCATTAGAAGTTTAGTCTGATAAAAATGCTCAGCTCAGCAAGTACACGTATGTATTCTAGACTACATTGTAGGAGCTCTGGTTAGAGTTCTCTAAAACCACTTACAATGTACATGTGCCAGGCCTTGATTTACATGAAGACTAAGGTCTCTGTTGCTCTGGTTTTGGCCTTGGTGCCTCTTCAACTGTTTTTCTATGAAAGTGCCCTTTGAAAAGTGAAACTGGCCTTGCTCTCTCTGTTGCCCTGCTTTTGGCCTCGGTGCCTCTACAACTGTTTTTCTGTAATGAAAGTGCCCTTTGAAAAGTGAAACTGGCCTTGCTCTCTCAAAATTTTATTCCTGCTAATGCATATTATAATTTTAAGCTCTGTCTCTATGTTTGTAAACTCTTTAATTCAATACTACTGCAGTGTTCTATTAAAAGACATTTCTAGGGGATTCCCCACCATCAGTGAGAAATAACCAGATTGATAGGAAGTACATGTACATACATGTAATATTATATTGAGGTACATTGTACATGTACACGTAATACAGTGTGTAGAAAACGAAAGTAACAGTCATAATACGTTATTTCACTTTGTGGGTGTTGGTTACATGTATTTGTTGTCCTTGGATTACAATGAAAAGTATAGAATTACACAACACAACAGCTGTGGGGAGGTGAGTGATTTTTTTTTCATCTGACGATTTCCTCTGACAGTGAAAGCAGACAAATGAAAAAGTTTCATGTTTTTTTTGTACACAAAGTTTTCCAACAAGTTTTGTACTTGTACATAGTTAAGTTTTTTGTTTGTTTTGCAATTATGCCTACAGAGTTGATATCTGCATGTAACTTGTTTTAGTTTTTCAAAAAGTAAACATTAATGATCCGTTGCTTACAGCAAACCCGCAGTGGTAAGCCATAGCTGATGATTGGCCATGGCTTACAACCAACTATCAGATTAAGTTATCCCAGTGCTTTTTTTCCTCAATTAAGGTAAGTTTTGTTAACTTTAAACTGAGCGAACTTCAATCCTTGATGTTTTTTTTGTTTATTCCTTTTTCTTGTACAGATAAACCTGTTGAGTCCAAGATGGACATTAAACCTGGTCCCAAGACGGAAGAGATAACGCCAAAGGCAGGTCCTCAACAACCCAAGTCAGGGGTGACATCCAACGTCCAGAAACCTCAACCTCAACAACAAAGCCATCCTAAGCCTGTAAATAGTCCCAAACAACAGCGCAAACCTCAACAACACAAACAACAACAACACAAACAACAACAACACAGCAATAACAACAAGAATGTGGACACTGCGCCCAAACCAAAGGGCGAGAGTGGACGAAGCGTTCCCAAACAGTCTCAGGAGAAGCACCCAACACAAACCTCTTCAGACGGATCAGCGCATCATAAAACTAGCAATAAACCAGCCTCTGGACCTGCAGCTGGTGGCAGGACAGGCAAAGATGACCCGGGTCAAAGGTCCGGTCAAACTGGAGCCTCAAAGCAAGGTCAAAGTGCAGAGGGTGGTAGCAAGCGTGAACGGACCGTGAGTGAGTCAAGCTCAGTGGCTGACTCAAGATTTAAAAAGCCAGGTAAAGTTGACATGCCTTTGTAACCAGAACTTGTATCTATAAAGTTCTGTTGTATAACCAAATTTTCTAAGGCGCTCGGCATATAGTGCGCAGTACCCTTTAATTACCAATATAAGATCAAGTGTTAACGCATAAGGTGCACCTCTGTATAAGACGCAACATGACTTTGATGCATGGGCTCGCTAAGTCCCATTCCCATCAGGACATTCTGGCTCATTGTGGCTCATTGTGATGGTATACATGTAAGAACACTTACCACTACTACGTAAAGGTAAAGGGATTGAATTTTTTAATCATGAAGATGAGGTTTTAACCTCTCAAAATTAACATTTGTTTTGTGATTCTGTTTGTAAGGTTCAACATTAGACAAATCATCCAAAGACCTCCAGAGGACGGCAGTTTCACTTACACGTCACAAGAACCTTCTGGCTGAAGAGATAAACAAAGCCGAGAAGAGATTGAAGAAAGCGTTTGATGACGCAAGATCAAGGTGAGAATCTTGAAATGCCACTTACGCAACCTCGCAATCTGAATACTTTATTTGGTCCATCTCAAGGGTTAAGGTCCAACAGGAAACAAGGTGTGGTCGATCAACCCACTCGACCTTAAAGATAAACAATGTGGATGCACTAAACTTTTAGCTGGGATTGTAACCCGCAATCTTTTATTTGTTTAGATGAGGTTTGCGGTAGCACCATTATGTGAATCTCTCTTGGGTTGTGGTTGTTGTGTAAGGAACCAGTGGTTGACAACTCAATGTTTTTACCAGTATGCTCTGATCGTTGTCAGGAGCATACTGATCAAATGTTTTGTGTTATCAACCACTGGTTTCTCTCAGAACCAACACTATCTGATTTACACATTGTGCTACCGCAAACCCCACCATGCAAAGTTTCAGATCTTATTTGCATAATGTGTTCTCAGCAGAGATCTTTAAGTTTCCTCCTGCTGATGTTCGTTTGTTTATTTGTTTGTTTCTGCAGCTTAAGTACCAAAGAAGAAGAACTGATGAGACAGCTCCTAGAGGTCAAACGACGTGCAAGTAAGTTTGACTATTAGATATCGAGCTGAGTGTCTTTGTGATGTAAATAATGAATGTTTGTGAGAGCCATTAGATAACATCTTGTAGTCTTTAGGAAAGTGTGTACTGACAGTCAATACATAGGGATTGTCCTGTCCTGATACTTGTAATGTGATTGATATAAAATATAAATTATCACACAAGCGCGAGTGGAACATGAAAAAATATAGCGCTTCTGTGTAGTGCTGAATCTTTTCGTATTTCACGAGCGCGTGTGATAACAAATTTATCTTCCAGTCTCACTTGCAACGCGCAAAGTTTAAAATTTCAGAGCGTTTTTTTTTCATGCGCACAAAGGCTAGAATGTTATTTTTGCACTGTCCGTATACAGAGCATGACAAAATGACATTTCACAATACCCACTGTGTAATAAAAACAGAGGAAGTAGGATATAAAACAGAGCTCGTAGCATATATGTTTTTATCCCCCTAGTAGTTCGAGCTTCTGATTGGTGGATTAGCGCGTACTGGAAGATAATATTATTTATAATTAATTTGAATACAATGTTTGGAATATTGCCCATGCAGTCCATCTGTTTCATGGTTTGCCCTTAGCTAGTGACTGGCCAGTCGGACCAGTTAGCTTGTCATTCCACCCCTAGCTCTTTTCAAGAGTCCATATTTCAAATGGAATAGGAATGTTTTTCAACATTGAACTAGCCAGCTGGACCACTTGAAAGAATTCTGACTGGTCATCAGGCTTTTTAACTGCAGAAGACCACTGTTATATTAAGGGAAAACGCTGCACTGTAGCTTCAGTAACTTGCATTATACCTGTTGTCAATTTTTGTCTGATTTTCGGACCAGCCTCTACTTACAATGTAGAACCATTAACTTGTTATAAATAAACCTAGAGCAGATAGCTATCATGATGAATGTGTTTTGTATTGTTCAGCATCACTCCTTGATGAGCGTCAGCACAAAGCGTTTGAGTTGAAGCAAGAGACAAATAGATCAGCCAGTAAGACGGACCAAGAGCTGCTGGAACTTAGAGCTGATATCAAGGTATGCCTATTGCCGTAACTTAACTTAATTGCACCTATAAAGCGCTGTAACCCTTTGGTGCACAGATTAATATTAAAAAAAAAAAAAACAAAAAAAAAAAACATGTTCAACCATTTTTTTCTCAATTTTTTTTCCGATAGTACCTCCTGTTGAACATCACACCAAACGAAAGCTCAACACTCGCTCTAAACAATCGAATGAGGGTGCTTTATTTGGAGGTTGTAGTTTTAAAGTTACGACTGTTTATGTAGGTCCACTTTGACATGTTTTTGGTGGTCGCTAGTGACAGCCTTGTGTGCACCAAAGGGTTAACACTGTTTCAAAGCGCTGTAAATTTCCGTAGCAGGAACCAGAATAAATATTCTTTATCCTGAGCAAATACTTAATCCCTGATGCGAATTATGAAACTGTTGCAGTACCCGCTGCTAAAAACAAAGGATTCGAATTGCCTTTAGCTACCGGGCAATCTCAGTAGTCTAGTTGGTAAGCCACTTGGTTCGAATCCCACCCGTGTAATATGCCTGTTTTTTTTCCACGGAACCTTGGATAGTACTGTGTATGCAAACACACATCGGTGTATATTGGTGAAATAAAAATGAATATATCCTCGATGCAAATTTAATATCTAGGAAGAGATATCTTTCATTATTAATATTTTGTTTTGGTCATTACTGCCTTAGAGATGGACTGTGGTTTCTCAGTTCCACTAAGGGCCAACAGTCATGTTGAATCATGTTTTCATTATCACAAATTACATTTGTGATAACAGATTTTGCTTGGCAATATTAGGAGTGACTCATAAGATATATATAACACTAGGGCTTTGTTTTAAGAGCTCTTACGAGAAATATCTTGTCTCTAATTATCTTGACTAGCTTCTTCTTTTCATCCTTCACCTTTTAGAGTTCCTATTTATGGTTTACCTTCTTTTTTCCATTCTAGCTCGATAAGTAGCAATTTCTTTGTTTGTCTTGTTTCGCTCTTGTCTGTTGTAACTTAAGTTCTGTTTTGAAGTCCAGCATTTTGTTTGTAAGGCATTACAAGACTTTGTCTTTTGAATGCCCTTTTTTCATTGTTTCCTTTAATTATTATTGATATAATAGCATTTCTTTATACCTCTTTGTTCAATATACCATGAACAACCATCATTTTGCAATAATCTGAAAATAAATGTTGAGTTGAATTGCATTGTTAAATATGGATCCAGCCCCAGTACATAGTGAACCCTACTACACCTGACCTGACCATTTATTATTGCCCACTGTGGTTTTAATTGAGCAATAACTGTGTGTCGAGCCGGTCTTTACTGGACGATAATGACCAGGTTGGTGGCAGGCCACTATAATAACAGACCAAGCTGAAGGTTAGGTCTGTTAAAAGCTGCCAGTCACCAATGACAGTCCTTACTATGCAGTGAAGACCGGGTCCTCACACTGTTTTTGCCATTAATAAAGAACATAAACATTTAATATTTATACCTTTATTTCGCTGATATTTTTGTAGTATTTTGCTATTTTATGTTCAAGAGCCATTTTTTGTTCAATATTTGTGTGGGACCTATTCTCTCACACATAACACTTATTTATGCTCCTTATTTGAAATCTGGACTTTTAAGATTCAAAATTACCATTACATTTGATTTATAACAATAATTTTAAAACTATTTTTCTAATATTTATGCAGACTTTGTATTTTTTTATGTACATTTTATTTGGTAGAGATTGAAAACACAGTTCCATTATGAAGTTTAGTTTAAATATTTTGAAATTGATTTTATTTGCAGCACTTTGTGTCTGAGAGAAAGATTGATGAAGATATTGGACGCACACCACGTTTTACTGGAAGCATTGACCCACTGCAGACAGTAAGACGCTCTCTCTTTAGCTTTTAGTACAAATTCTATCCTTTCAACTCCAGTTGTGACAATTTAGGATTACCAACAATTTGATTGGCTGGTTGCTGTGACTGTTGCTTGTGGCTGTGACTGTTGGTTGTGGCTTTATTGTTAAAGCCATAGCCCCAAGCCAAAGCATCAAAACTTACATGTAATGTTACACTTTATGTGGCAACGCTATTGCAGTTTATGTAAAATAGAAAAATACCCCTGTTATAATGATACACCATTGGGTTTGGAATGAACATTTCATTCCAATTCTCCTTTCAATGTACACTTGTACCAATCAACATGAACAAAATGGATGCCAGGTTTTTGAGGAAATAGTGATTAATAGTGCCATTTCTGGAATTTGAGCTTGTTTTCAAGCGGTAAATCAAAGTAGGAAACCAAGTGATGGAGGAACATTTTCTTGCATTTGGCAATATTTCTGACAGAAAGGAAGGAGGCGGTTCCAATCGTGGCGCACCATGTTTTCTAACAACTCATCACAAGGACTAAAAACATCGAAGCTATTGCGGATAATCTCCTGGCAGATGCCCAATATTAGAACAAAAATCACTAAAATCAATAGCTTCATGGCTTAATTGACATAATTGTAATCAATTTTCATTAGGGGCCTACTTTTCAGAGAGTTCAATTTTATGAATACTTTATACATAACGATGTGAATTTTGGGATTTGCTGATTGGTATGAAGAAAACCAAGCGTTTCTTTTCGTCAAACTGACAATATCTTTGATCCATTGTGAGACGCTTCAAAACTTAACCTTATTTATGTTTGATATCTCCAGGCAATCAAAGAGTTTGGCGAGGTCATCCCAGTCAAGACTGTGTATTCCACACGCCGTCCGTCCCTTACATCCCTCACAAGCATAGAAAGCCTAAGCCGTTCTACATCAATCAGTGATGACCGCAGTGGGAACTTCAGCCACTCTTCGACAACCGTAGAAAGCAGGCCAAAAGATGCCAGCTCCGTGCCAGTCACACCGACGTCCCCCGATGTTGACATCGAGTCCGAGGTTGCCAAGATGGCCGCCAAGATGCAGCGGTCCCTTCAGACCCAGGTGGGTGGTCCAACTCCTACTTCTGTCTGTCTGTCTGTCTGTCTGTCTGTCTGTCTAGCCTATTACACTCCACTTCATAATCTAATTTTACGTACTTTCACTGTGATGATCACGTATTGTAAACTCATTTCAAAATGGTTGTATTATTTGACAGGGCCAAAGAGGGAGAGGACCTAGGAATCCCAGACAACAAGGCAACAATAATAGACAGGGTTACCAAGGCAGCAATCCTCGACAGGGTCAGTCTGCCAAAGAGGGCAGCAGACCGGACCAACGAGGAAACAACAACAACAGAGGGCGTCAAGAGGGGAACCAAGTTTACCAAAACAGCCAACACAAAGGTGACAACAGGCAGCAGAGTGACAAACCACATCACGACCGACCACACAATGACAAGCCTCGCAATGATCGTCCTCGGAATGACCGTCCACGGAATGACAGAGGAGAGGGTAGCCGAGGTAAAGACGAACAAGGCCCCCGCAACAAGGACAGAAACATCCGTCGTCGTGAGCAGTACAGAAAAAGACATGATCAAGAAGGTAGCACTGAGAAGGAGATTGGAGCTACCGTGACAGGCCCTGACAGTATACCCATCCCTCAGAATGGACCATCAACAGATGTAGCTGACAAGAAGACAGCGCCTGTAGTCAGTAAGAATCAAGCTAATGATGAGAAGAAGAAAGAAGTACCTGCTGTAGACAAAGCAGCTCCTGTTAAGGACACAACCCTGTCTCCTGCTGTTGAGAAGACCCAAGTGCCTTCAGTGAATGGTAGCATCTCAACAGAAGACCTGAAGCCCTCCAAGCCAAAATCACCAGTACACCATGACCAGCAGATCATCTCTAAGAATGAGAAGAAAGATGTCCCTGTGATGATGAATGGGAACGCAGGAAGCAGCCCTGAGTCCAAGCCCACAGAGGCCCTACCACAACGTAAACCTCGCGAGAATCGCAACCGGAAGAAGGCAGAGGATAAGGTGATGGAGACGCCGGTCGTCAACGGCATTGTGAACGGTGAAGCGGAGCCTGTCATGGTGAATGGAGAGAGCAATGGACATTGAAAGAACCACATATTGCGGTCACGTTATGGACAATCAATGTCACAATCAGTATTGAGTGAGCGGTCAATCACAAATATTTTTAAATAACAAAAATATATATAGCATCTCAGATGGCACTTTGAGGGATGATTGAATCCTGCTGCACGTTGAATCTGTCCCTGAAAGTAAAGCACAAACGACTGGAGGATAGTGAAGAATATTCTTGCAATAATTGTACTTAAAAAATACTAAAAACCTCGGTAAGGTAAAGAAACACATCTGTATTATTCTTTCGTTTATATAAGGAGTAATCGTGGAGGATTTTGCATGCATTGGAATGTGGGATTTGGTTTTTGTTCTGTACTTAATGACCTGTCCTGAACCTTGAATCAATCTGAATGCTGCAGTTTTACGTCGGAAAAAAAAAATGTAACCATATATATTATTTACTCATATCGTAAAATATTTTGTTTCGATAGAAATTAGAGCTTTTAAAGTTTATGTTTAAACAAAAACCTTGTATCTTAAATAGCAAATAATGTTGTGTGTGCTGCCCTGTTAAAAAGCGTAAGTATAATTTAGAGGATTATTAAAACTGTATGATAGAAAAGCAACGTTGTTGATATACACTATTGGTTTCAGCAGAAGTGTACTAGAGAGGCTGTTAACTTAAAAAAAAACCAAGAATGAACACTGCAGGTGGACAGTAATTTATTGATCATAGATTTTAAGGTAACAGATCTTAAGTTAAATTAAAAGGAAATGCTAAAGCTTGCTTTAAGTACAACTTAAAATAGTTATTAGTGAGTGGCGGAAAGTCACTTGAACTTTAAGAAAAGTAATATACCTCAGAAACATTTAACACTTCTATGTAGATATTTAAGTTTATTTTCAAAATTCTTTTCAAAGAGATATTCAGTGATGGAATTGGAATGAAATTATGTTCATATTTACGCTTCCAAAAAGTCTCGCATTTTGGAGCAATATTTCAGGTCAAAGAGTTTAATTTCTGAAGGTGTTCCGCCATAGAGGGCGCTTTCATTTAAGAGTTAATGTCTATGAGGACTTTCTTAAGAGACACTTGACTAAAACAAGGGGCTTTAAAATGTCTTGTATTGGGCTCTGAATAATGTTGAAAACCCCATGCAAAATGCACACTGCTCTTCAATTCGTCAGGCCATTAACTATTCTTTCCCTCAAGAGCCAAAAACAGAAACAATCGGTAGACAACTCATTTTGAATTTTGGTTGATTGGTATTTATAAGGAAGAACCTGGAATTGCATTTACACAAAGTGCCAAAAAGTTAACACATGACGCGCTGCACACAAACCATGTTTTACACAGTTTTCATTAGTAGACAATATAATTGGTTTTAATCAAATAATTACTCTTGGTAAATACGTTATGGACAACATCTAAAACCATGACTAGTTTACTTACACAATACCAGTAATGTTAAAAATCAGCCAAGCTTCAAACCAATTTTTTCCAAAATATAAATATTTGGCTGCAGGAGACCTTTTTGCCCTTTGTGAAATTGCTGATGAATTGATGACAGACCCAAGCCAGAGCCAAAAATAAGGTTTTGAAAATGCTCAAGGTCACCTGTTGGCCTAGATTCACCCCACCCCATATTCTGTATATAAAATAGTCATAATTGTTATAAATAAGCACTGAATTCAGGGGTACATGTAAACATTAGAATACTTAATAGCAGTCAGAAAATTGCTCAAGCACTTAACCTTTGTTTGACTTCTGAAAACGCATTTATGGATGCAGCATTTTCCTTGATTTGGGAGGAAAAATACTTATAAAAATGACACTTGTTTTCTTTTGGCACAATTATTTACGCTCGGAATGTCAAGTTGCTTCTATTTTTTTGCAGCATTGTACAAATATTGTTGGACAGGATCACACAATTTTCATCAAATTTATTTTTATATGCTATGAGGATTGAGTTGGCATTTCACTTTAATCATCCACAACTTTGATGCTTAATATAATCGGAAGTTAATGTAGAAAGCTTGATTGAATATGTTGCCAGTTAGATGTATTAAGTTGGTTGATAACTCGAGCAAAGTGTGTTATTTTGAACATTTCTTTGTTATCACTTGATATTTTACATAATTTTAGTATTGCGAGCGTAGCGACCATTCTAGTGTGACTTTCGACCTTGGTTTTTTGAAAGAAAAAACCATAAATTAGTAAATTTTACGTCTGGAATTCATGAAAACTTTAACATTCCTATCATACCTGTCTTTTTGAGCTTGACAAAAAAGCTAAGCGATGAAAATGCCCTAATATAGATGTAAGCACTTGTAATGTATGCACTATTAAGTGATATGAAACCAAAACTTAGGGACCAGACTAATACATAATATTCTTGTTTATTCTCTATGACGTCATGGAATGTGTTGTGGTTCCAGACCAAAATCTCCCAAACCAATTTGGAGAAAGTCTGGTTGTATTTAGACTCAGCAATTTTGTTTTATTTGTCAAGTCTGGAGAGGTTTTAAGCTGAGCGTAAAAAATTATTCGTTGACAGTATTTCTGTAAAATAACAAAAAAACAACTAATTTATGACAATTAATTAACTGACTTGTTGACATTTGACCATTTAAAAGTATAGTGTTGTTGTGGTAAGGCGCTGTTCATTACTATTTTTTGTTTCCATTCACACATGTTGAATTCAGTTAAGGTGAATATTTTTCATTTGTTGGTGTTACAAGTGGGATTGTGAAAGCTTCAATGAACAATTCTTAAGAGTAAGCACATGTTTTTATGTTGATTCATCTTTACCCAGTGAGTTTGTAGCTGTGCGATGGTTAGATGATTAGCTTGTTTATCATTGTATTCTGTAGTGAGGAGAACTAGTGACTTAAGTTTGCGTTATTCCGTTTCGTTGAGTAGTCTTCAGACTGTCCAATTTGGGGATCGAAAATCAATAGATGGTTTGCACTAAGTGTCATCTACGGCCATATTTGATGATAACCAAAGAAAAAGTGCTTGGTGTTTGCGCTGCGCACAACTCTCAGCCAATGAGAGCCTTGCACACGTGCACATTTCATCGCATACGGCATTCGATGATGCTTAGTGCAACCCATCTATAAAAAGAAATCGTTAAGGAGTTTTACATTTTTAACTCATAAAACATTTGATACTTTTTACCTGCAAGCTTTTAGTCACTCATTCGATGTAAAATGGATGTAAAAACCAGATATGAAACTGCCTATGTAATGAAGAGATCACCTTTGATATCTCATCTATTTTTGTGATCATAAAAAAATGTATATTGAAATATAAATATGTAAAAAAAAAAAAAGGGTAAAAAAAAGAAAGAAAAAAAAGAGAGACAATATGTAGAACCTTAATGTTCAAGTATGATGTTTGGCTTACTGGCAAATGCCTTCTTTTTCTACAAATTTTCCTACTGACAAATGCACTTGTATTTAAACATTTCTATATAAACTTTGATTTTCTATGTTTTTTTTCCCTAACTGCTGTGGCGTATTTCGGATGACTTGTCAAGTTTTCACCGGTGCGGCGATAAACAAAATCAATATGTAATCAAAACCTTTAGAGATGTTAAATTGATTTATTATTTTTACATTCTGGTCACGATTTCAGGGATCACTTTTATGTTTTTGTGTTGTTGACAAATCATTTCAGTGAGTGCCTTAAGAATTTTTTATCGTTAACCTTTGCTACTTTCTGGTTTAATTAGCTGGCTACAACTCGGGAATAGAACGAAAAAACAAAAACCGCTAAACATAAACAAAGCAAGAAGTATTGAAATTGGTTTTATTTGAATTGAAATACTCATGCTAAGTGCTTACTATAACCAAGCACAAACACAGTGGGTTTCTAACAGAATGATAAAACGCATTCACTCAATTTTAGTCTTATACTTAAAACAAAGGCGTAGTATCTACACTTGCCAACCAAATCACTTTGTATTTTATGTGATGACTATCGGAGTTAACGATAACGGCACTCTATGTAGGTACCTGTTATTTTTTCAATAGAGATTTGATTCACAGGAATTATCAGATATCAAAAACTGTGTTTAAAGCTGCGTTTATTACTTAATCTGAAAAACCCTTGATATTCAATAAATATTTCATCAAATGAGTAAAGATTTGTGCGGTTGTTTTTTAATTTATTTAATGGAAGTCAAATTGCAAAAATGATTAAGAACATTAATAATGCTTTGTGAGTGCATTTACATTATTGGATCACTCTTCTGATATTAAGAACTTAGGTTAAGAATTGCTCAGAACTCCTGCACGGTTTGTGTTTCCATTGTCAAGTGCCTTGATATATTTCACAGAAATTTCCTTTTAGTTATAACTCCGTCTCCTGAGGGCGACTAGAGCAAGCTAGTCGACTTGTGGATACCATTTAAGAACTCCGTGGTAGTGCAGTTAATAACGATCCTTTATAAGCTAAAGTAGTAGTCCCGGCCGATTTTCTACCTTTTCAGTACTAAGAAGTGTCCCGAAACAAACTGAAAAATCTAGTCTGCAATAGTAGAATATATAGCAAGACAGTTCTCTAAAGAACAAACTCTACCTGGCAAGTAGATATACATAAGGTGCTACCGCAAACCAAATAATATCACCAACAAGTTGACATATCAGTAATATACTATGGGTGCGTTCGATTAGCTAATTCGGGTGAGCCCCTGACAAGAGCTATTCGAACGATCACTCGCCCTCTTGTGGCGACGTCATGCACCTGGGGCCAGCCCAAGTGACACTTGGGGCGGACCTGGGTGAGCCCCTGGAATGATATCAAAGCTATTCAAATGTATCGGGGGGCAGACCGGGGTCGACCCAGGGAAGCTTAACGAACGCACCCAATATTAATGAGCTGCAGCATTCCGTTAGCAAAATCTGACGACAAGTTAGCAGGACCTTTACCTTGCTTACAGAATCTACAGTGCCTTAATCTAGTTACTACGATAGGAGAGCTAAACAAAAAAAAAGCAGGACAGTTCTGTTCAGAACTGAAAAGTCTCTCGAATTCCGAAAACCTACTTCGTGGTAGTAAAATATAAAGCAGGACATAGAAGATACACACATGGTGTTACCCCAAACCCCCAAAATATATACAAATATATACAATGTACATTTATACAAGAAAACAATGTTGTTCTTTTTTAAAGAAGAGAGTTGTTCTCAACTCATTACAAATTAATTTAATGGCCTTGTTCAAAACCACGTCTTTGGCTTTAGGTTCCGTCCTTCGTCTGAAATTCTGGGTGCGTATATGCAAGCATGTGTATTGTTAAAACAACCGCGGGGCCAAGCTAGCCTGAGCCGAATCCAAAGCCAAATCCAGTTGTTTCGAAAAGGGCCTTTGGTGATCTGGTATCAATGTGATCAGTGTTAAACGTAACCCTAGCCGATGAACTTGAGCAAAAGGTCAAAATTTAAACAGATAATTCTAGCAACATTTTGTTATCTGTGAACTGACAGGAATGCAGCACTCGAACAGATTCCCAACAATTCCATCTACACATCTGAATTGTGATTTCTTGACACATGTAGTTCAAGAAAATACATGTAGCTCATACACGAGGTAATGTGTTGAGTTTCTTGACATTTCAGGCTTGATCTTTGAGTAAAATGATGTCGGAACAACAGGAAAGCAAGACACATAGGCAAGGTCTATCAACGTCAATGAAAGGAAATCAGTGTCAAAAGATATCATTTGCATAAGTACTATAGAAATCTTTAGCAAATACTTTTAAAAACAATAATACATTGTACAATACACCATGCGCGTCTGGTGCATAATCAACCAATTCTAGACCACTTTGATCCCACATACTTTGCTTTATCTCGTGAAGAAAACAAATCTATGCACTTTAACAAATCCCAATGTTTAACAAGTCTTTATCATGAAATTGAAAACAATAGTTTGGATTTCAGACCGCATGGTTTTATTTATTTATTTATTTATAAAGTCTGTACAGTATGACAATTGTAGAATCTTTTGTACTACTACTAATAGTAACTACAATGAAGCATTTATAGTGCATGTTACAATAACTCTATCAATGTGCTTTACGTTAATGTCCAGGTCATTGGGCCAACAACATACCATCTTTCTTTGCTCCCTGGGGAATATATAGCCTTGGGCTGCCATGGCACTCCAAAGGCTTTTTCAGACACAATATCAACCTCTACCCTCGCAGGTACCCATTTATATTTAAAGTGCAACCCCTATTGACACAGGGTCATAACACCACATCAGTCTGAAACACAAACCTGAAATACTTCTCAACAAACCTGTACACTTTGCATGTCTGTAATATCTCTGTACATATATTTACAAGTTCACAGCAATCTATCGCTGTATTCATCAATTATGTGATGATAGTAATAACTAGTTCTTATATAGCACATTTTACAATGCGCTTTACTTTACATTTAGGTGCCCAGGGGTAGATTTCACAAAGGTAGTCCTAACTTTAGGGCTAGTCCTAGGCAATGCTAAGAGATAGGACCAGTCCTAAGTTAGGATGAGTTACTGGTCATATCTTAGGACCAGTCCTATCTCTTAGCATTGCCTAGGACTAGTCCTAAGTTAGGACTACCTTTGTGAAACCCACCCCTGGTCACTGGGCCAATAACATTCCTGTAATCTTTCTCAGCTCCCTGGGGAGGATACAGCCCCAAGACCCAATTCCATAGAGCCGCTTAAGCAGAAAATATTGCTTAAAGATTTTCTGCTTAGTAAAAATAAGCAGGATACCAGTCACAGATTGTACATTAGGCATTGGTATTATGGCTGGTATTTTGTTGTGCTTAGCTACTTTTTGTGCTTAAGTAGCTCTATGAAATTGGTGCTCAGAAGGCTTTTTTCACACACAATATCAACCTCAGGTACCCATTTATACATCTGGGTGTGAACCTCCCAAACACTGGGTGCTTTTGATTAGCTTCCCCGGGTTGAGCAGATCCACAAGCGGGGCACTAAGGGGCTGGCCCGACGAGGTGCACTGACGCCACCACGAGAAGGATGCATTTTTTTTTTCCAGGAAGAACGTGGGTAATTATCTGCACAGGTTTGTCCTGGAAAAAAAATTGGCGACTTGGATGAGCACACCGGAGTCGACCCAGGGAAGCTAATCGAATGCACCCATTATATCTAACTCTGGGCAATGAATAGTCCAAATTCTGCTAGTAAGTCAATATACATTTGTCACATGCTTCTGCATCTAATGTATGCACACTGTTGGGCCACTAGCTCTAAAGCTTTCTGTGCAGTTTTACCCAAAATCGATAGTTTCATCGTTTAAAGGCATTTGTTATGACGCAAACTGAATGTTCTGCCAGGACTCTGAGTCTGTGTAGAGCATCTGAACAGCAAGCCCAACTTGTCTTTTTTCAAACATAAATCCTCTTGGTGAAGCTAATAGGATAATCGTAGGCGCCAGTCTGTGTGTAGTGAGTATGGCTAGCAGTGATTGCTTAGTCGAGTCGTGAATACCATTTTTCTACTACTCGGTTAATCGTTCCGCCACGACTACTACAAAGATACTCCTGCACCAGTTTTGTCACCCATGACTATTCAGGGCAACAAAATTTACTTCTGAAACAAAATCAGACATCAGTGACACAATCCTTCAATCCTTTTAGAGTGAATTTTACCACATTGCGCCTGCGGCAAACAACATGCCACAATGCATCTTGGGAACATTAGTCATGTCGAAGAAGCGAATATTTGAGGATCAACTATTTGAGGAGCGACTAGAGGAGTAGTAAATTTCAATCAAGCTTACCACAAAATCATTCTCATTTTCTAAAAACAGTCTCCTATTCCCAAGAAAAAGAAAATGACCCTTATTTTATTAAATACGAGGGCTACTCGTTCCACCACAAATATATTTCATTCCAGCTGCCATAAAAATCCAACTTAGAGACTGAAGTCTTGTTTCTCTGTGACATCAGGATGAGAATTGCTGCAGTGCTGTCTTGACTCTGTCAATAAATCAAGAGGGAAAAAGGGTTTATTATCTTGTTTCTAAGCGCCTTGTCACATGAGTAACTTTTGCAGGCAACTTCAAAAGATGTGAACATTGAAATATAAATGCTTTTCCTTCATTGAGATTACCTCGAACTGGTTGCCTGTAAATTGCCTCCTGTGACATGGCCCTTATAAGGCATCTTGCAAATCACTAAATTCATCCCAGGAACGAACATTTTCAACATTTTTCAAATAAGGCGAACCCTATCTATTAAGTAGAAATTGTTTGCATTGGAATTGGTTTTTATCAAAGATTATTGCTATCAACTGTGAAAGTAAAAGAGTTGGGGCGTGGTCAAGTTGTACACTTGGCCCTCTAATCAAGACCAGATCCATGTGTGGGGTGGAGGTGTATTTTTTTTTATATCAACTTATTATGTTTTTAAGTTGAAGTCCTTGCAGCTCTCATTTCTTTGCAAGTTTTAAATTTAGTTTTTTACTCTTACATCGATATGTACATGTGTTAAGGACTGTTTACTCAACTTTCCCAAGTTCTGTTTAAAAAAACTCCAGGCAAATCACTCGATATCAGTTGTTTTTCCCTCAATGGGGGTTTCCCTCCCACATCTAAAACTGAACATTTCTTCTTGCTTCTTATTCATCTTGTTATTGGCGACAATTGTGCTGTTGAATGTGTAATAAATAAATAAATATGATTGAGACTTGATAGAACTGATTTTGGACTTACTTGTCAAAGAGCACTGTATCACTTGAATCTAGTAACGTCTGAAGATGTTTCTGTATTCCAAACTCCTTGAGTTTTGCCTGCCTCTCTATCGCTCCATCTTCCTCTGTCCACACCAGGTTGTTGATGCAGTAAACAGCGGCTATCTGTAGCTTCACATGCTCTATTCTCTGTAAATAAAAAAAATAATGAGGTGACTGTTCAGGGAGCATGGAAGTATTGCGGAAGTATGGTATATTCAAATTCTGTCAGTTGTAGAGCGTGAAAACCAAATCTCTAGAGCAATGTAGGAGCAAAGACATCACGTACTGAACTACTCATTTGTACAATTTATGAACTCACTTTAGGCAGGGGGGGGGCAAGGGTTTCTCTGATTATGCCACTGCCCTGAGGTCTTGTGGATTTTCCCCCAAAGTTTAAGCCCTGGCAGATTCTTAGCAGCAGATCGTTTGCTTCTAAAGACCCTTGTTAGATGACGTAATGCTCGTCACGCCGGAGTACTTACAGACACATACCACGCAATCACATTACTAGAACTGTACGAACACGCACTGCAAAATGCAACAATAGAAGGCATTGTGTTAACACATGGCGTTAGGATTCATGAACTTGAGTAAACTATATAATCTTTGATTAGGATCTTACCATGTAATAAGTGAGTTTCTTGAGAATATCCTCATTAGACATGATGTAGTCCTTGGCTGAGTGGCCGTCTGCAATGTTAGCCAAAATGCATAACGTCTGAAACCAATGAGAAAGTTACACGTTATAGAATCTGATATGGCTTATCCATCAATCAAAACCACAGTAGATGCTATTGAATGGTCCGACAGTAGGAGGGTTGACTGTAAACTGTGTAGATACATTCACCACAATATCATATCACTTTGTCATTTAAAACAAAAGTGCAAGCTGCTTTAGCGAAGAGTGCCTCGGAGCGTGAAGTACGCATGCACAAGCAAAAAGGTTGCTAACCTATGAGTTATTTAAGCACAGAATTCCCTATTCCTTAAGCATGGATTCTTTGCTTACAGCAATTTGAGCCATGAATCTGAACCCTGTATGATCTGCTGATACGCATGTGTGCACAGATTGTCACACAATTATACAACAGGCCCAGCATTTCATCATAGAAGGTCATTTTCATTTTGCAAAGGGCACTTCCATTGAAAATTCTTAAAGCTTATGGGAAGTTTTGAAGGGGCACCAAGGCTAAGACCAGGCGCAACAGAGGGCGGACCCATGTCATTCCAGGCCTGATACACATGCTCACAAACAGCAGTAACACATGTGTTAATGTGCCTTTCAATATACTGAACAGAGCAATGAAAACAAAAGGTGCATTGATTAAAGTTACTCACTTGTTCTTTGACGTCTGGCGGATGATCTCCTTCTAGAATCATAATAACAGCAGTCATAATCTGCTTACTGTGTGATAACATAATGCTGTCAATATGCTGCAAGGAAAATAACAAATAGTTTGTTACTACGCTGTGTGATAACATAATGCTGTCAATATGCTGCAAGGGAAATCACAAATAGTTTATTACTTTGCTGTGTGATAACATAATCCTGTCAATATGCTGCAAGGAAAATAACAAACAGTTCACATGCTTTGTGGTAACATCATACTGCCCATCACATAACTTCCATACAGCAAGGAGATGCATTACAAATGTCGTCCTGTGTCCTGCCTAAACTGTGTGTAAATTCATAACCTTCTGCCGGACATTGGCCAGGCGTTGACCGATTTATTGGGGAGCAGTTTGCGATGCGAAACGACGCACCAGGTTTTAAGTCTGAGGTATTTTGTGACCTGCCTGCCCGGGCATGTAGGGCCCAAGCCGACAAAGCTTAGAAAATGCCTAGAGTGGGGCCTACACTAGCCCTGGCGGCCTTACACTTTCGTATTGTACTATAGTGACGTCCTGGAAATCACGAAACTGACGGATTTGTGAGGAATATATGACGACCAAAACCCACTGCAGAAAAATGTATGCTGCCATGGAATGTGAATCTGTTGAAATAAGTGGCTTCCTGCTGGTAAGATTTGAGCTATGGAGCTTTGAAAATTTTCCGCCCCAGAAACGGGCCCTAATATTTAGGACTCCGTATCTGTGTACAGCACAGAGGAAGAGTCCTATATAGGGCTAGGCCTACACATACTTTCCACACATCAGTGTAGGGATAAGACGCCATCTTGCTTTCTCACCTGTTTTGTAGACAGAAGGTTCCTGAGAAGTCCCAGTGTCTTCATCAAGATATCCACATTAGAGTCAGTCAAAAGATCAAAGAGTTGATCCGTCCCTAGGGCCGTCAAGATGCTATTCTTGATCTTCTGCTCCGATTGGAAAGCCATATTCATTAAACCCCAGATGCCGTTCAGTCGTAGTGGTGTACTCTGACTGGATGTCAGCTTACACAGTAAGTCCACTGCACCAGCATCTACAATGGGCTGGAGGAAAAAGCAACAGTATTTTGTTACAAAAATCAACTACATTTTCTTGGGAAACTCCTGTGGTGTGAACAGGGCTATATAGCAGCAATTATCATGACAAGTTATTTAGCATGATGTATTTTCATTTATCAGACAATGTTTTATTGTAATATAATTTGTGACTATAATTATGCCATAATCTGTAGCATGAACAGAAAAAACAGACACAATCGGGAACAGGAGTAGTGTGACCCATAGTGGGTATACAATGTAAACAAACCAAGCGGCATTATGTGTGCGTGGAAAAAGCATGACTCCTTCCGAGTGCTTCGGCCATAAGGTGGGAAGCAGTTATGGTTGTCCATGCACACAGAATGTCCCTTGCTTGGTTTGTTTACATTGATACCCACTATGGGTCACAGGACTATGGTCCCCAATTGTGTTTATTATTTTAACAACTTTTGTAAAGCATTTCTGACAACATTATTAAATCCCATACTAACTCCTTACGAATAGTTCTTTTGAAACACAAAGGATTTGAGATACCTCTTTGCTTGGAGAGAATTCTAGAAGCAGATTGCAGAGCGTTGATGAAGCTATCGTCATTAATTCTTCTGACTGACCAAGACGCAGTAACTAAATTGCAAAAAAAAAAAAAATTGTTATTCATTGTTGTTCATTTTTGTTATTTTGTGCAAGGGAAAATACCTCACTGTGTTTTGATATCTATTGTATCAAACCACAGTGGATGCTATTGATTGAGTAAGACAGATTGATTGGTAAGACAGATTGGAGGGTTGACTGTGTACTGGGTGGATGCATTCACTACACAATGTCATACTGAAGGCTAGTATAGTTTGTCTATCAATCCAAACCACAGAGGATAAGATTGTTTGATCAAACAGCAGGAAGGGCGACTGTGTACTGTATGCATTCACTACAAAATGTTGTATTGTGGCTAGACTAGTTTATCTATCATTCCAAACCGAAGTGGATGATACAGATTATTCAAACAGTAGGAAGCTTGACTGTGTACCGTGTAAGGATGCATTTACCACATGATATAATAAGGCTGGCCTTGTTTATTTATGACTCCAAATCACAGTGGATGGTATTGATTGGTCACACAGTAGGAGGGTTGAATTACAAACTATAAGTCTGATACCTTCATGAGTGGTTTCCAGACAGCGTGATCCTGGAAGCTGGTTCGGAGTTGTTGTACTGATCTAGACAGACTGTGGAGACACCTGCAATATCATCAAATCAAATATAATTATTCTCATTTACAACACATGATTGTTGACCCCCACCTACATTTACTTTAGTCCATGCAATTCTTTACCATTTTTTATGGAATCTCTGGTTCCTGAGTAAATGGCTGTAATATTTGAAAAAATCCAAACATCACAGCTCTGTTTTACTGCGATTTGTTTGAAGTTATGACATCCAAATCAATAAAAGACAAGGCCTTTTAGGACAAAATCCAGACATCAACCCACTAAGCAGAGGAGGTCATGGAGGTGATCAAAGACTACAAGAAAGGAGGGGAGAGAGGGGTTGGGAGTTTTACCTGACGGCAGAGAGCTGCACTTTAAGGTTTGGATCTGAGAGACATTTCTCAATCTGGTCCATCAGGCTCTCTGTATCAATAATCTGAAATGAAAAATTAAAAAAGAGACTAAGTGTTCATTAATAAGCATGTTCCAACAATGGACTCTCATTCAATTGTAACTTATAATATTGAAATCGTGAAAAATCCTGAGAAATTACACTTCTGAATATTCTATTACGATGAAGGCTGATACTTCATGGAGGCAAGCGCTTCTGTCACCCAAATGTCATTGCCTTGAAATGTCCAAATATAAGTTTACAATTTCCTTCATGGAGGTGCCCTTTACCATGGAGAAAACAAAGCACCAGCCGTCTACTTCACAAAACTTCATGCATTTGCGAAAGTCCACTTGTGCAATATTTGCAGCTGAAAGATGTGCAACACTAAACACAAGAAATCTTTCGGAAGTGGATATATGCAGTTGCGTCAGGTTTTGATAAATCGGTGACAAGCCTGCAAAGAACAATGTGAGACTGTTCGTTTTGGTTTTCTGATAGAACCTGTGTGACATGTCGTGGCCGAGTGGTTAAGAGCACCGGATTCAAGCTCTGGTGTTGATCAGCAGAGTGTGGGTTCAAATCCCGGTTGTGACACTTGGCACGTAAAATTGGGGAGGTAGTGCTTTCTGCTCTACCGGCCAGGCATAGGATTGATTATACCCAAGCCTCCATCCGTATGGTCTGTAAAAGGGGTAACCCTGTTTCAGCCCTAGGAGTAGTGGCAAAATACTCAGTACTTTCCCGAGTTCTGCAAGACTTACCTTTTTCCTGATATCTTCTTCATTAGCTCCTAATGATGCAAAGACTTTAAATGCGGCTTGTTTCATCTCAGTGCTCAGGTCCTCCTGAAATAAAACAAATAAATTTCTTTTAAATGCTGGTAAAACAACAAGATAAAAGGTGCAATCGTTTACACTTTTCTAAAACCCTGAAGTTGAAACCACACTTTGATGTACACTTCCAAGAATTTATTTGCTACGGCACAACTTTCTCAACACTCTGAAGTGATGTAGTCTTGCGAAAGAGGTAATTTCTCAAGTATAACTAAGAGAGGTCTGCATAACACCATGTAAATATCTTGCTTGAGTAGTGTTGGTGAGGTAATTTCTCACTCAAATATTTGAATCTGAGAAAGACTCTCAGACCTGAAGCCTTTCTCAGGCATCTGAAAGCACACAAAAACAGCAACTTCGATGACCAATTGAGCCCGAGTTTTTACAGATGTGTTATGTTATGGATATATTGGGATACACCAAGTGAAAATACTGGTCTTTGACATTACCAAATGTGTCCAGTGCTTTTAACATGCGTTTAAACATGAGCTGTCCTCAGCAACAGCCGTAGCCGTAGCCATCAGTTCGATCACAGCCGTACTTACATTCTTATTTGTTGATTCAGGTATGTATCTAAGAAATGCAGCCAGTGTCAAAATGAGATGATCTGTAATGCTCGCTACACTCTGTAGATCCAGATCCTCTTCTATCAGATAGGCCAGAGTCTCCGCCCCTTCAACCTTCTCCTCCACTGTTCTATCCTTTTTACACATCCTCACCAAAGTGGGTAATACCTGAAGAGAGAATAAATCATTACTGAGGGAAAGTCTTTAAAGGAACACGTTGCCTTGGATCGGACGAGTTGGTCAAAACAAAAGCGTTTGTAACCGTTTTTTATAAAATGCATATGGTTGGAAAGATTTTTTAAAAGTAGAATACAATGATCCACAAAAGTTTGCCTCGAAATTGCGTGGTTTTCCTTCTACTGTGCGAACTAACATGGTCGGCCATTTATGGGAGTCAAAATTTTGACCCCCATAAATGGCCGACGTGTTAGTCGACAAGGTAAAAGGAAAACCACGCAATTTCGAGGCATGTTTGTGTGGATCATTGTATTCTACTTTTACAACATCTTTCTACCCATATGCATTTTATAAAAAACGGTTACAAACGCTTTTCAAAGACCAACTCGACCGATCCAAGGCAACGTGTTCCTTTAATCTGGATCATGGAAAGTATTAGCTAAATGTTTAGCTATTCACCATCAGTAAACGGTGAAAATATGGGATCTTGGGCAAGTACGTGTCATTACAAATATTAACAACTGTAGGTGTTTGGCTGAAATTATGATTACTATTGTTATATATTTCTGGTAATGAAACCAAGGATGCATTACTGTAGCTCGCAAGCCTGAGAAAACCTTTGAAAGAGGGTGCCTGCTACGACTCCCATAAATGGCCGACCGTGTTCGTTCGCGCAGTAAAAGGAAAACCACGCAATTTCGAGGCAAACTTGTGTAGATCATTGTATTCTACTTTTATAACATCTTTCTAACCATATGCATTTTATAAAAAACGGTTACAAACGCTTTTTATAGACCTACTCGACCGATCCAAGGCAACATGTTCCTTTAATAACTGATAAAAAAAATCACATCAGCCACTAACTAAGATAGATCAATCGATTTATCAATCAATCGATTATTATTTACCCTGAATTGAACGATAGGGTCATCCGTTGTGACTGCTCCTGCTCTGCAAAGATAAGTCAGGCTAGAGAAGAAGAAAACAAAATATTTAATTAAAAATCTGTGACACAAAAGTAATACTAATATCATACAAAAAAAGTGTAGCACATAGGGCTTGCAACAACAAGGTTGTAGGTTTGAATCCCACCAAGCTCAACACTGATTTCACAATGACTACAATAAGTATTGACGTCTAGTTACTCAATCACAATTTCTTGATTTGTGCACCACAAGGTTTGTGTGAGAGAGAGATTGGCTGTTGCCTGCTTGGCATATCCCCTTGTGGGAAATTTGCAGCTAGTTCCCCTGACGGGGAGAGAATCTAAACAAACAAATTAGCAGATGTAATATTTACTGTGGGAAGTGAGGTGATTCATTTTGAATTGATCTTACCATCTGGCTGCTGTCAGCTGCATCGCTACTGAATAGTTTCTATTCAGAAGACCACAGAAAAACTGCAGTAAGCTCTCTCCGTTGTGTACGGCTGATTGAAGAAAAATGTTTTCAAAAAATCCATTATGTTGACTTACTTACATGGTATTGTGAAGGCACTGGACACTGTATTCTCTCTTGGTGTATCCAAACATATGCAAAATTAACAAATCTGTGAACATTTTGACTAAATTCAATTGGTCATTTACAAAGGAAAAGATTTACACTTTATTTAAAAACGACTCAGAAATTAAATTTGAAAATGACGATTGCAAATAATCCAAACAACTGGGACGATTGAGGTATCGACAGAGCATAATATTTTATAATAAGGGTGGAAATCTAGCAAGTGTTTTAAAACTTTTTGGAGAATAAATTATAAATTACCAGAGGCTATTGTTGCAGAAACATTTTTGTTCTGGTAGGCCATAGCTGCATAGCATCGTAACGTTGGTAACCGAATCTGCAATGATTCATCAAAGAGAAACGACAGGAAATATAAAGAGGTACTCACAACACCTTCTAAATGGATTGACTTAATCATTTTAGTTGAATGATGGACACATCAAGTATTGTTGTATTGCTTCACCCCTCAAGTTTGTATGTTGAAAGTGCAGGGGTGAGAGTCAAACTTGCCTCAAGATCTCAGGAGGTACATTGAAATTGTGGCATTTCCACCTTTTGGGAAGCCCTGCAGTTATACATTCCAAAGAGATTCTGGAAACATTATCCTCAAAGCTAGAGAAGTAGATCAAAGAGCCAGACTTATTTAATTTGGAGAAAAACACAGTGTTTTTTGTTTTAAAAAAACACCCATCCCATTTATATAATGTGAATGTGGTTCACTCTTCCACCTGTACAACTGAAACCTACATGTAGAGGGCTAGCTTGACACAAGTTCTATCCTCAAGTAGGGTATTGTGCTGGGGAACAGAGAGTAGACAAGAGACTATAAAGAATTGTGGGCTGCAACTTCTATCCGAAAAGGGAAATATCTAACGTTAAGAATTTGGAATCTGTCTGTGGTGACTGGTGATAGAAAAAAAATTGAAATAAGATTTGGTGAATTATACAATGCACATAAGCGTTTTCAGTTCAAACATAGAAGAGCAGTAGAGTCAGTATAGAAGCATAATAATACCTACCCTGTCATCATTTACACACAGCAGTGGTATGAGAGCAGTGACTGTTCCATGTCTGCATAACATGTCTTGGCTTTCAGGACTCTTAAAGAAAATCATCACAAGAACTCAAATAGTTTAAAGTTGACAATACAAGATTCTGACTCTACTAATCAATCATTACACCTAGATGGAAAATCATAAGACATCAGCACCTTTGTTCCAATTGACCATTTTGTACTTGCATTGTTTGATATCCTGAACCATCTCAGCTCCATTTGGGATCGATTTAACACCAAACATAAACACGCTTATGAGGGAAGGGGTATTTGTTGACAACTGTTGTGGTATGAGGGTCTTGTACAGGTGCTGGTCACCTGTTCCTCCTGGCCACTTACTGGCACGATTTCGGAATATTTTTATGGGTGTATTATAGAGTTTTGTTTTCTCAGTCATGGGAGGGGTCTGTAGTCAAAGGTAACTGGGGGGGGGGGGGGGTTAAATGTGAGTAACCATGACATTGCCCAGGGCCCAATAGCGCTGCTTAACAGTAAGCAAACTTGCGTGCTTACTGTAGCAGAAAAATTTGCATAAGCCTTAGTGTATTTCACAGGTTAGCAGAAAAATTGGGTGGCCATATTGCGTGTTTACCGTGGATTTGCATTGTGACGTCATTTATTTTCATGCGGTAAGCACCGGAAGGTTAGAATGCCTTTTCATGTGCATACGGTTAGCAGCGCTATGAAATAAAAATTGCACAGTAAGCAAAAAATCGGCTGCTAATCAGCGCTATGAAATTGGGCCCTGGTGTTAAAGATTGAAGGTAACTCACCTTACAACATGTTGCTAGTATGCTGGTAATGCATTCTTGGGTGCATTTAGACTGTGGTAAGAGCTTGATCATGTGTGGTATGATAGTATTGTCCTGGTAATCAAATAAACAGGTAATACAATGGTTGCTTGAAAGTTTATGTACAACACACATTACATTGAGTTTACTACCAATTAAGCACATGTACAGTGGTGACTTGTGTAAGTCCCCACAGTGTTTCAAGTCCCTACCTCTTTTGCTCTCAGGTAAGTCTCAGGTCCATACTAAATATGAAGCATTAAAACAAAGGTCACTTGAACATTTACACACACCACTGTGGTTACTACCTACCAGAAAGTTAATAATAATATCAAAGTCTTATATATAACGCACGTATCTATCAAACAAGGTACTCAAGGCGCTGAGTATATACAAACTTTCAGAAAGATAGGTAATTGCAGTGATGAATTCTGAGACCCAATTATTTAGAACCTTCTAAGGGTTTACAAGGTGGGGCGCAAGCAGCAGCCACAGCCAGGAACACCGGGGTGAACCCATTCTCTTTTTGATAAGTGCACTGGATTCTTTTACATGCGTTACACAACACATGGGACCAAGGCTTTACGTCCCATCCTAAGGACGAAGCTATGGTTAAGTGTCTTGCTTAAGGACACAAGTGTCACGGCTGGGGATTCGACACAGTTAACATTCAGGTGTAGTGCTTACTAGCAAAATTAAACACATTAACACACAAATACAGGTTCACTGATTACTAGAAAGTTGACAGATGTACATTAGTGTGAACCAAGAGGGTTATTCTCTTCTTCTACTTTACATGACTCACCTGGTGTAGTATTTCTATTGGAGCGCTGGAACTGGTCAGCATAGTACGAAGAAATCGCAGGCAGGCTTCAACAAATTTCAACTCACTATGAGCTAATCCTGATCAAGCCAAACAAAATTTAGAAAAAAAGGATTTCAACTTGAATTTTAATTTTTCAAATTGATGTACTTCTAGAAACTGCTCGACAAACCCCCTCATCCTATACTATACTAACACTGATATTTTGATGGTCTCTTCTCTATTAAAGTCCTGTACATGTTTGAACATTTGGAGACTTCAGTTCCCATTCATTGCTTTATCATGTGAAGGACACAAAACCATGCACTTTACACTGCTCAAATTCTGGAATACAAGTTCATAAGACTGCTGGGCTTGTAGACACAAACTTCAAAATGAGAAGACTACTATTTTCACAGTTTCACATTTTGAGCTGTTTTGGGAACAAGCACTAAATGAAGATTTATATAACTTTTCAACGGAATTAAAGGATTTGGGTACTTTTTGTAGGACAATAAACACAGTGTTCACAGATTTACACTAAACTTACACTGTTTGAAGATAATGATAGTAGAGACCGTACCTTAAAATATTAATTGCTGAGTTGCTGTAGTTTTTGAGAAATGAGTAAAACAATGTCATGAAAATACGTTTTTTACAGGCTAAAATAATATTTGTCTCATGATCACCGAGACGAAAATTATTTTCATTACATTGTTTTACTCATTTCTCAAAAACTACAGCACCTCAGCAAGTAATATTTTCAGGGAAGCTTTCTACTATCATTATCTTCAAACTGTGTAAGTTTAGTGTAAATCTATAGACACTGTGTTTATTGTCCTACAAAAAGTACATAGCCCCTATTAAACAATATTTGTATATCAGTTTGAATGCAGTGAGATATTTTTATTAAAAAACACAAGACCGTCAGACTTGGACGATTGTTAGTTTACTGGCCCAGTTCAAGAAATTGTGGTCCAGTGCTAATTTCAGCCGCTGCTGTAACAGGTTTCAACATTCAAATATGGTGATGAGATATCTCTACTGACCTTGCATCATAACCGACAGGACGCCATCTTCCAATAGTTTCCTTCTAGTGACCTCTGACCCCTTAGCAAAGCTTCCCAGAATTATTGCACTCTCAATGAGGACTGCTGGTGACTTGTCACTCCGGATGATTCTCAGTAATCTAGAAGTACCAAAATAAAAAATCAGGCAAAGAGGTTTACAACGTTCGTCTTGAGATTCAAACAAGACTTGCTCAAGCTGATTTTCTTGAAAACCAATGACTCAATTAGACTTGTGGACAAGTCGTTAATGGTCTGCTGCAAAGAGGCTTACAGTGATTTGTCAAAAACACTTGCCCAATATGATTTTTCTTGAAAAGCAGTGACTCAAGAAAAACTCTACGTTTGTATGAAACTAAATATTTATGTTAAAATATTCAAGTTTTTTTTTCCCACCAGTCATCAACTGATTGCTTCTGAAAGTGTTTTTCAAAACAAGGGTAAAGATTATTATTCATGGTTTAATTATTAAAACACT
This sequence comes from Asterias amurensis, assembly GCF_032118995.1. Classification (NCBI taxonomy): domain Eukaryota; kingdom Metazoa; phylum Echinodermata; class Asteroidea; order Forcipulatida; family Asteriidae; genus Asterias; species Asterias amurensis. The sequence goes on from NC_092654.1 coordinate 21,013,235, forward strand.
GCATTACAGTGGCTAAAAAGCCGAAATGCACAGTTTACAAAATAGTCATTAAAAACATTACTAATATGTTTTTTGAAAAAAAAAAAAAAAAAAAAAAATGCTTTATTATACCCAGGACGTCAGTGCATTGGCTTCCTACCAGGGCTAGAGGACCAGAGTAGAATGACAAGTAACTGGTCTCTCTCAACTGAAATGACTGACCAGTCACTGGAAAAATTTCGGGCAAACCCACCCTGCCAGTGAGTTTTAGATTTACCTTGGTACAGCTCCACATAGCATGAGATTGGCCTTCTGCCTGTTACTGCCGATAACAATATTCTTCATTTGCCTGCATAATGAAAAGAGAAGACTCAAATCAATCAGGTTGGTGCAGTGGTGTCTTGCCTCGCCTTCCACCTCTGGGGACCCTGGTTCGAATCCTATGGATTATGTAAGCACTAAGTGGATTGGGTTTTTCAGTCCCTACTTGACTTTGTGGTTTTTTTTCCCTGGAACAATTCTCTGGGGTTTTCCTCCCACTTCTCAAACTGAAATTTCTTCATTGTCTTCTCACCTTGCCTAGATGCTGAAAGAGCTTTGACAAGTATTATCATAGATGTAGATGAAGATAAAAAAGACTAGGTTGAGATAGGATTGAGCTTTCCTCGGATCACATTCATCCTTCACAATCTTGTGATGGTTGCCAGTCAAAAAACTCCAAGGTTGGCAAACAAACTTTGTAATTAAATTAGGATCAGACCATCATGTTTAAGGAGTGCAACTCACACTCTTTACATTACATGTACTAAGTTGTGATTATTGTAATCCTCTATCTTCCAAATGTTCCGGCATCACTTTTAATTTTTTTTAAAGAAATTAATATACATGTGTCTAAGTTTTGAATAGAGGAAAACACACAGAAGAGGTCCTCTTACTCCTAGTTTTGATTATAATTATTAAAACTATATAAAGTGCCTGCAACTGATTTTCAAAACAAAATCAATGTGCTAACAAATTTAATTAAAATAATTAATAGGGGCCTATGTCTGATGAGATTTGTTTTGCATTGTTTTTGTTAATATTATTTAAAAGCTGGCTTTACAACTCATTGTTGTCCACATTTTGACTGATGAGTCATAAATAATATTATAATTTTGTTTAATTAATAGTTAGGCCCATCTTCATGATCTTGCATTCTTTTTCTTAAGATGATGATGATGATCAATTAATTAAATCTGTAAATAAGTAAATGAAGCAGACTTACTTGAGGTTATGTAAGAGTTGTTGTGTTCCACTGACATTCAGACTGTCCACATACAATTGCCCTAATCCTGTATCCTGTGAACAAAAACAAACAATTTCAATCTTGAACTTTTATAGTTACTCTACATACAAATACAACCATCCATACAATTTGTATCAATACCAGGCAGAGGAGGATCCGGGAAAAACCCGTCATCATCAACTTGTCACACGCAAAAGATCACCTAACTAAAAACGTTATTTTGACGATTGTCAAAGTTTTATACCTCCAAAGAAATTGTGAGGACTTTAAAGCAACCCATAATTCAACAAAAAAATCACAAAGTTCACTTACCATTATCATAATTTCATACATTTCTTCTCATCAAACACTATTTTCAAATCAGTATTTCACTTTTTTGACACCAAAACTGCAGGAGGACGGTGGTGTGACTATATTGAGCGCAATCTTAAGATTGAGTTCTCACACCCATGATGTATGTATTGCACACTGATCTCTAACATGTTGTAGAGATCAATAATTGCGCACGATGTCTTAAATTATGAGATTGCGCTGCTCAAACGCGAGATTCAATATAACTCATGCGGTACAGGGATGTCCAAGATGAGCGAAGTGATGCTGCCACCAAGCGATTTATTTATATAAAATAATTTTATAATAATTTTGTTTGCATGGCGGGGGGTGTGGGGTGGGGTTGGGGGAACACTAGTTCACTGTCATTTTTATTATATGAGAAAAATATGAGCAGTTAATCGTAATTTTTATGAGAAAAAAATATGAGCAGTTAATCGTTATTTTCCCTAATGTACTGTGGAGAAACCTCCTTCCAGGACAACCACTAAGAGCCGGTCAACATTGGGGAAACTTATAATTAATAGTGAAATTTCTCCTTGGCGATAAAAAACACAATTATTCTGCTGCAAATTAATGTGCTTTTTTGGTTCAAAATATTGCGCGCGTTTTGGTTATGTTTATAGACTGAACTGGAGCAGTTTATGCTGACTAAACAAAGTTGCCATTTATTATACTCACTGCCTTAGTTTTGTTTCGTGGTTTTGAATTGTTTGAAGTTTTGTTTTTAATTGCGCTTTGGCTATTATTTTTCGTCCGCACCATTTAAAGCCATATTGGACATTTTCGGTAAACAGATTGTCCAAGGCCCACACTTCACACAAGTAAAAATTTAGGCTCAATTGGTCATCGGAGTCGAGAGAAAATAACGGGAAAACCCACCCTTGTTTCCGCACGTTTCGCCGTGTAATGACATGTGTTTAAAATAAATCCGTAATTCTCGATATCAAGAATTGATAAATATTGTTTTAATGTTTTCTCAAAAAGTAAAGCATTTCATGGAATAATATTTCAAGAGAAGTCTTTCACCATTGCCTTCTGTAAACCCTGTAAGTTATTTTTAAATCTGTGAACTTTAAAAAACAATTCTGTTCCGAAAGTGTACGAAAAAAGTGTTGGCTGGAGCTTTTCTCCTTTTTCTCCCGTTTCATCGGATTTGGTTTTGTTCCCCCCTCCCCTCTAGTCCTCTAGGTGACTAATGGAACTAAAAAAGGGGAAAAATTGCTGCCCGGCCACTCATTTTTTGCTAATAATCTATGAACACCGAATATATACCTCATATAGAATAGGACAACAAGAATTACAAAATTGCTATTTGTTTTATTATGTCTGAAGTCATTATAATCAAATTAGATGTTAAAAAACAATTGTTGTGAACAAAACAATTAACCAAAGTAATACTTTTTATTTCCCGCTGGCCGCCTTGTAAAAGTCCGACCAATCAAAACAGCCCTTACAGGCACTTGCAGCAACTGGCCAATAAGATTACTTGTTAGATTGAAGTAGTCTCTTTGATTGATAACGAGGTGCAAAATGGCGGACAGTTGGAAAATTTCAAGAGGAAATAATATTTTACAAAATTAAGAATCCCGCATAAGTTGTTTACATCACACGCGTTTATAGATTAGTGTAGTATATCATGGTTGTCCAGGAGCCAGTGCAGGTAAGCATATTTAATTGTATTAATTCCGTTTTTGAGATATTGCAGTTTGAATCTGTCGAAGTTTTAACGAAATTAACGTTAATCGCATTCGCATACCATATCCGTGTACGGTGTTCAAATGAAAACAATCACTCGTCTACATACAGAGTCAACTCGACCGTGTGCCGACTGTCACTGAAAACTAAGATCAGAAAATGATTGTTCAATTTTTCCTCTGGAATAATTTTCGCAAAATATGGAGACATGGAATGAAATATTAGTATTATTTATTCTTATTTATTTTGTTTATAAGGCCTAGCCTACTTAATTTATTTTGAAAAATGACTCATGAGGGGGGATTGATGAGGTATCTTGTTTGGCCTTTTGTTTTTTATATATTTTTTAATATTTCGTTTTTGTTTACCTTTCCTTGAATATAGCTCCCTTTTTCAGTGTTTCCAATTATATTTAAATAAAGCCCAGAGTTGCACAGTGCTCGGCCCAAATGTGTTCCTCCCATCCCAGATTAGAACTGAAGAAATTAAATTGAATGTCACGGCTAGCATAGCATGACTAGACTGTCCAGACCAGTGGAATGTCGATCCAACCATGATCCAACTCTGTTTTGAATATGATCATAATTCCATCCATCATGATGTGCTAAGTTTGTTCATTATCAAAATTTAAATATCCCATGATAACTGCATGAATTTTACCTTCTACACGAGATCATAACTTACTTTCGAAACACATTCAGACATCAGTGACGCAATCCTTCAATCCATTCAGCGTAAACTGTAATAGTGTATTGTTGCGCCTGTGGCAAACATTATCTTATGCAACTTGGGAATTAAGAATAAGTCGCAACTAAGTGTCAAAGTCATGACTATTTGAGGCACGACTAGTCAACTCGTAAATTTCACTAGCTGCCCAGGCCTAGTCCTGTGTGTGTAAATGCACGTAAAAGACACTCGGTTCACACTTACCGCAATGGGGTTCACCTGAGTGTCTTGCAGTGAGTGAGGCTACACTCAAAAGAGCCACAGAGCCTAGACTTCCTGCACGCACAAATTTTGTGTTGTTTATAATTTCCTTAAAAATGTTTTTCTTAATGAGTTAAAACAGTTAGTAGAATTTAAATTGAAAGAATGGTATTTTGTATTTGTTTACAGGCTGCAATATGGCAGTGTTTAAATTATTACGCCTACTCAGATGCTGTCTTCCTGGCTGAACGACTCTATGCTGAAGGTATGTCTTGAAAAACTCCTACAATTATTGGTTATTAGTTACACCTTGCAGTTTCAGAAAGGTAATGCCAAGCCATTATCAACTGTTCTTGATCCATTTTGTAAATTTTCATTAGTTTGATAGATTGAATGAAAGGGGCAGGGGGGTCGGCTGCAAAAAAAACCACCCAAATTTAATGATCGCAAAATGAGTGATTTCTTTTTTAAATTTATGTTTAACCTGAATATTGCAACATCATATCTGATATAATATGTTACACTAGTGACTGATTTCCCATGTATTCATTTGCACACCAAACACAAAAATATACCAGTGGTACCATGGCAATGCCCAGGGGCAATGAAAGAATTGGCCTGCAACATAGGGCATAGATTCTTGTGATTTGTAATTATGTCGTTTTTTTCTTTCTTTTTATCCTAGTTGGCTCTGATGAGGCGCTATTTCTACTAGCAACATGTTACTATCGTTCTGGCAAAGGCAATAGAGCCTACTCATTACTACAGATGAAGGGATGTCCCACCCCACAGTGTCGCTATCTCATGGCACGTTGCTGTGTTGATTTAGATAAGTGAGTCACGATGGAAAGTTACTGAGAATTTTCGTTGAGTACACTTGTAGCACATTCACTATGTGTTACCCATGTGGTTCGATGCTGAATACAGGCCTGGAATTTCATCTCTGAACATGTTGAAAAGGGCAAGGCCTTTTCATTTTGCAAAGGGCACTTCCATTGGATAATCTTAAAGTTCATGGGAAACTTTTGAAGGGCACCAAGGCCAAGACCAGGGGCAACGGAGGCCATGGCCTTCCATGGCCTGCGTGCAATTCCAGTCCTGTGAATATACCCAGTTAACGCCATCATGTGTTAAAGTAAAGGACATCCTTAGCAGCTCCCTTGGCAACAGCCGTAGCCATAGCTGAAGCCACCACATTGGATATGGCCTTGAAGAATTTTGAAAGTGTACATATTTTATGGAGGATTCAAACAATATTTTGCTAGATCAAAACCTTACAGATTGATGTTGGTAAATCGTGATTCTTTCCGTCAACCCTTCTAAGTTTCCTCATGTTGTTTTTGTTCCTACAGGATGGCTGAAGGAGAAGCAGCCTTGGTCGGCAATGCAATCCTCAAACCCCACTCCTGTGAAGAAATCAAGACAGAGTTTGGAGATGCTGCACCATTTGCTCTTGCACTTTTGGCAAGAATATGCAGGTAAGGTCTGCGCAGATCTTCCATTTCTCCTCCTGAAGACATTTAGGGTCAAATTTTATAGAGTTGAATATTTCTGGACCAGTGAAAGTTCTGAGCTACAAGTCCTCTTGTCTTGTGGTTATTTTTTTCTTAAAATTTCAAGCCTTGTAATTCAGCCTATATTTGATTTATGTCTAACCAAAAAGAGGCCTCTAATACCTTGAAAATACTTTCTTCCCATATGCAGTAAAACAGAACGAAAAACCAAAGCATCAGAGTCACTCAAGCAAAGCTTAAAGATGAACCCGTTCCTGTGGTCCTCATTTGCAGATCTCTGTAATCTAGGTAAGAACAACATGTGTATTTCTTTCCCGTCTCTTTCTACATCATTCATTTATTATTGACTGTACTTTTTGATATTATGTGGAAATAAACGTTAGTTTGAATTGAATTTGAATTGTCTAGGGGAGAAGCCAGATCCCAGCAAGGTGTTTACGATGGCAGTGTCTACTCCTGATGTATCCACAACACAGCAAGATCTGTACCCTATCATCGATACAGAAAACATGTCCGTCAATCATCAGCAACCTTTGGTACTGGATTCACCTGCGATGGAGACGCCACAGGTAAAGTGTAGCGCTAAAGTAATTCACCAGTTAATAACTGAGGGAGTTAATCTTACTTAAGCTGCTTATATCTATTTTTCAAATAGATATTGAGCTCACTGAATTTTTTAAAGACACTGGACACTATGGGTAATTGTCAAAGACCAGTATCCTCACTTGGTGTATCTCAACATAAGTTGTGTGCTTTCAGATGCTTGATTTTGAGACCTCAAAATCTAATTCTGAGGTCTCAAAATCAAATTTGTTGAAAAACACTTTTTTCCTGAAAACTACGTTACTTCAGAGGGAGCTGTTTCTCACAAGTAAAATTTGATGCTAATAATTATTTTGAGTAATTACTAATAGTGTCCACTGCCTTTAAGAAAATAGTGAAAGAAAAAACACCCTTGTTGCAGAAATTTGTGTAATTCAGATGCCTTAGTCTTTAATTATTTGAGTGAGAAATTACCCTTTCTCGAAAACTACGTTACTTCAGAGGGAGCTGTTTCATACTATCAACAGCTCTCCATTGCTCTTTACCAAGTAAGGTTTTATGCTAACAATTATTTTTAATAATTACCATTATAACACACCTCTTGTTTTTTCTGTATTCTGGTTGGCTGAAACACGGTCACGTGGGATGAACTAATATAGTCTAGTGATCGCGCGCGCGTTTGCGGGAACTAGTTCCCGAGCGGGCACTGTTCTTCGAAAATGGTGCCCGGTTACAGCGCCCTCTCTTGACTTGAACCGTGAACAGCAGCTACAAAACTTCCTTTCTTTTCTAGATTTCTGTTCTTATTTCATATTTAAGACCGAGCTGTGTTATAAAACACATATTGACTGGCATAATTCGGTAACTAGTGTACGTATATTCCCCCTCGAGCCTGTGAGTGACCAGAAGAGGGGCCTATTTCCCTCGGCCTTCGGCCTCGGGAAATAGGTCGCTCTTCTGGTCACTCGAAGTCCCTCGGGGGAATAGACGTACACTAGTTACCTCATTGCCAGTCAATATGTGTATAATAGTGTTCAGTGCCTTAACCAAAGTAAATGATTGTGATCTGTTTACGCAGGACAACTCAACCTTCAATGTACAGCTCTCCGGGATCAAGCCCTTATCTAACCTCTTCACTCCTGACTCAGTACAAACTCCTGACCTCCATCACACCCCGGGTGACATGCCTCTCATCCTACCCCCATCGGCTCCACTTAGCTCATCACGCTACCCAAGGACGAGACCCAGGGTCGGAAGGAATCTCTTAGGGGGTCCGGTCTCCCTCAGTCCTCTTACACCAAGGTTAGATGGTTGTCATGGAAAACCTCCAAAACCGTGATTTTTTTTTATTCAAGACGAGCAGAGTATGTGTTAACTTTGGTTTTAACCTTGCACCAATGTGCAGGCCTGATTCTTTATGGAACGAAGGCGATTGCCTCCGTGTCCCCTGGGGTTTGCCTTGGTGCCCTTGAAATGCTCCAGTACAAATTTGCAATTTTGTATTTTTGTATTTTGTATTTTGTTTATTTCTTTGCTGTTAATGTTACGTATTTTCAGCATGTTTGAAATATGAGGAGTGGTCTTAAGTGTGGACAACAAATTTACTCCGGGGAAAAAAAAAAAAAAAAAAATGCAATTTCATCATAGGGTGCCTTTTATCAAGAAGAAAAATGCCTTGGTGCCCTTGCCCTTTCAAAAACAAAGCATAAATCCCTGAATGTGTGTTAGCACTGTATACTCAGTGCTTTCCCTGAGGCATATTATTCGGGTGGGATTTGAACCCAAGACCTTTGCAATTCTAAAGCATTTCTAGAGTAGAGTACACTGTTGGAAATCATTCCTCAAAAAAGGAGATTTTAAACACGGTTGTGTGGGCAAGTTTCCTACTTATGTATATGTAATTCGTATCTCATGATATTAAGCTAGTTGCTGCAGCTGTTAAAACTCATCCCTATTTTATCATGTATTGTGCTTTCAGATCCAGTCATGGATGTACAGTGCTTTATGAAAATAAATTTAATATTATAAAACTCAAAATGAGGCCAGCCCTTTAACTTTTATCCAAGTCCATTGGTTTGGATGAGAAAGTATCCCAGTAAATAAGCCTGAAGATTAGAGTTGATGACTAATTTGCATATTTAGCTGAGGTTTGTGGTAGCGCTGTGTGTAAATTTATTTTATATTGTGTTATAAAAAGAACTGGTGATGTTTGTGGTAGCGCTGTGTGTAAATTTATTTTATATTGTGTTATAAAAATAACTGGTGATGTTTGTGGTAGCGCTGTGTGTAAATTTATTTTATATTGTGTTATAAAAATAACTGTTGGTTGAAAACTTTTTCAGAAGCAACACTACTCAAAAGAGATTTACACATGAAGCTACCGCAAACCTCACCTTGTTATACCCCCACCATGTTAAGTTTGAAATCCTACTTAGTTTGCATATTTATACACACAACCCACGCGTATTGAACGGATTCTTCACAAAGTTTTTGAAAAAAATATTTCAAACCTCGAATTTTCAATTGTTAAAGTCTCTATAACTGTATTTTTTAAAAGTTTTTTTAACAAAAGGGCGTTTATGAATGGGAATAAAAGAGAAGTGACTTGTTCTTAAACGTCCGTTTAAAACCTTGCAGGGTCGTTGCCAAGCGCTAAAGGCCCGAGCCGAAGGCGAGGGCCTTTATCACACGGCAATTCAACCCTGCCGGCTTTAAACGCCCGTGTAAGAACTCGTCGCTACCCTTTTATTCCCCTTATTTCAATCCAACAAAAGAAACTTTACATACTTTCTTTCTTTGTACAGTTTTGGGGTTCTTCCGTTGGACACTCCTAATGGCGGTGACAGTATGACTGCTTATATCACCCCATCGCCAACGATGTTAGAAAGTCAGTCCGCTGAAATCAGGGCGCCACAGAAAAAGGTAAGGCGATGATTTAAGAGAGCTTTTTCCTGTGGGATTAATTGACTCCATTGATTGTAGGGCCACTGATTTTCCGTTTCAGAAAAGTGCAAATTCCGTTTGGCAAAAACATGAATTCCGTTTCAGGCACAAAAAATTCCGTCCGTTTTTCGCGATCGCGGAAAATCAGTGGCCCTATGATTGAGGAGAGGTTTTTCCTGTGTGATTATTTGGCGACATTGATTGAAGAGAGGCTTAGCTTTTGCTGTTTGATGATTTGACGACATTGATTGGAGAGGTTTTCTTTCTTTGTAATTAGGGAACATAATAATGATACTTATACCGCGCGTTTCAATATCAAGAAGATCTCAGTTTACAAAGCCTATGTGATTATTTGAATCCATTGATTTAAGAGAGTTTTTTCCTGTGTGATCATTTGGTGACATTGATTGGAATGGAACACTGTCCCTAACCACATCAAGGATGCTAACACTATTCACATTTTCAAGAAACTCCTCAAATGTTTTCTATTCCAACAAGTGTATCAAAATTAGGTTGATTTTGGTTCTATATAAATTCCCTCTGATTGATTGATTGATTGAAGAGGATTTTCTTTCTGTGTGATTAGGGAATATCAAGAAGATCTCAGATCACAAAGCCTGCGTGATTATTTGACTGCATTGATTTTAGAAAGTTTTTCCCTGTGTGATTATTTGACGTCATTCAATTATGAGAGAGTTTTTTCCTGTGTGAATATTTGTCCCCATTGATTAAAGATGATTTTCTTTCTCTGTGATAAGGGAATATCACGAAGATCTCAGATCACAAAGCCTGTATGATTATTTGACTGCATTGATTGAAGATGATTTTCTTTCTATGTGATTAGGGAATATCAAGAAGATCTCAGATCACAAAGCCTGTATGATTATTTGACTCCATCCATTGATTGAAGATTATTTTCTTTCTCTGTGTGTGATTAGGGAACATCAAGAAGATCTCAGATCACAAAGCCTGTATGATTATTTGACTCCATTGATTTAAGAGAGTTTTTCTTGTGTTATGATTTGACTGCAATGATTAAAGATGATTTTCTTTCACTGTGTGATAAGGGAATATCAAGAAGATCTCAGATCACAAAGCCTGTATGATTATTTGACTCCATCCATTGATTGAAGATTATTTTCTTTCTCTGTGTGTGATTAGGGAATATCAAGAAGATCTCAGATCACAAAGCCAGCCGTCTTCAGCCAGTCTGGGAATTCTAGTAACACTAACAAAGATCCCTCACCGATGCTTCTCAATCCAACACCAAGTCCACAATCAAGGTACAAATGAAGGATTCTTGAATCTCATCAAATAACCGTTGCGCTAGCCGTGAATTTGTTTGTGGTTTTTATTTTACTTGGGACTCGTCCTGCTCAAGACAGGTTTTGCGAATCTTTGGATCGTGTACGTAGGAGCGTTCTCAAGGCTGGGACTTGTCCTAAATCCTAGAATCGATCCTAAGTTAGGAAGAGTTTTGTGAAATCGACCCCAGTGCTCGGTTTCACAAAGGGCTGAGATTCGTCTTAACTGTGTATCAATCTTAATTTCTAAGCAAAGTGTGATGTCACAATAAAAATCACTAAGGTAATACTGACTTTTAAAGTGTTTTATGAAATCGGCCTTAGGTTGTTTTGCCTGATGAATTTATGAAATAACAGGGGTCGAAATTAAGTGTATTTTCATGGTAGTCAGCAGGGCTAGTAACCAATAATTTTTAGTAGCCCTGATGAGATTTTGGTAGCCCGAAAGATACATTATGTCTCGAGTCACGGCTTAAACTTGACAATACACCATAGCACAGTTCTTTGTTGTTTGTAATGATGATTTTTTGCATTGTTTTTCCACTAGCCCGTCGGGCTATCAAACTGGAAAAATCAGTAGCCCGGCTGTAAATCTGGTAGTCCCGGGCTAGCGGGCTAGTGGCAATTTCGACCCCTGAATAAACATTCAAGCTTGTGACTTGGTGATCTTAAGCCAAATCCATAAAGCTGTTTAGCAGAAAATACTGCTCAGCAATGTTTGTTCTGTGAAGCAAACATTGAGTGGGGCACCAGTCCCAACAACATGAACTTAATGTAATTTTGGCTGGTAACCTATTTCTGCTCAGCAATACTTTTCTGTGCTTAGCAAGTTTTTTGTGCTTACAGTCTTTATGAAACTGAGCCCTTGTCAAGAATGTATTGAAATTATCCAAACTACAATCTCACTTGAAGAAAGTGTTCAGTCCTAGAATATTAAGAGTGTTGCATTCAGTTCTGGATGGTGATTTCACTGTTGGTTGCAGAGTGATGTTAATTTGGATATTGTGAATTTTCTTTCAGTGCGGCTCAAGTTTTGTTTCAAAACCCTCAAGGAGTTAGGAGGAGCTCCAGGCTTTTTACAAATAATTCAGTCAAGGTAAGATACAATAAAACCAATATGATTCCACCCCAATAAGGAACTAGTGTAGCTGATCAGTTCAATTAAGCTGTTCAATAAGCTTTGTTACAATACAATCAATGTGAATCCAATTCAATAGGGAACTCACCAATCAGTTCAGTTTTACTATTCTTTGCCAATAAGCTTTTTCAATGTAACTTTTCAATTCCAATAAGACCTTGTTACACTACAACTGATGTAAATCCTGTCCAATAAGGAACTAACCAATTGGTTCAATTTAACTGTGATATTCCAATAAACCTTCCAATAGATTAGTAAATTTTTCTCTTATAAGTGCCCCTCACCAGAGGGAAATTGCTGTGCCCATTCAAGAGCGAAACTCCAGGCCTGTGGAGGGGAGAGTGGGAGACATAACCCACTCATTCATATTCTCGGTTGATGATAACCCATTACATCTCTGTTCTACAGGAAAATGCAACCAAAAAGACGTCTGCCAGGAGTAAAATCGGGTCACCTCGTGGTCTCAAGGCCAAGACGAAAAGCAAGACTAGCCGTACGTCAACGATAACACAACCACCAGACTCTGAAGATCTGATCAAACCAGATAACTATCGAACGTTAGACACCAAGGCAGCGTATGTGTCTGCCTCGCAGCATCAGCAGTTAATGAGCTTCCAGAGGGCTTCTGCAGGTACCTACATCAGAATCCTTAATTGATGTATTTAGTTAGTAATCAGTGCTCTCTTTTACCCCATCCAATTGACACTCTCAAACTTCCTCTACAAACAGCAAGCCGCTTGAGTAGGCAGTCATGTACACAATATACTGTCATCATCCCCAAATCACGCACCTCTCAGTATCAGATATCCTTCATATCATCCTGTGCTAGGCTTTGGAACTCACTACCTGCTTCTGCCGTTGTACCCCAATCAGCCCAGTCTTTCAAATCCAGAGTTCCTAAAATTCTTATGAACATGCCCCCTACTCACAATTGATGAACTATTTCTGTATATTTTATTACTAAATTGATGCAATGCAAGATCTGGCACACACCACTAGATGGAAAGTAGGTGTATTGGTTTCGCCATGATGTGTATTAAGGACACATCGCGGGAAAGTGACTGAGATTGTTACTAATGGTGTCTTTTCTGCTTGGTCCTCAGAGGGTCTTCTGGCTTTACTACGAGAGATCGGCAGGGCGTACGTAGCATTAAGCCAGTACGACTGTCGTAAAGCAATCGCTCTCTTCTCAAGTTTACCACCGCAACACTACAACACCGGCTGGGTCCTGTCGCAGGTCGGCCGGGCACGCTACGAGCTAGCCGAATATCAGAAGGTAAGAGTAGCGAACCAAGGGCTCGATATCACAAAGAGTTAAGATTGATCTTAACTTTGTAAAATTGGGGAGGTAGTGCTTTCTGCTCTACCGGCCAGGCTTCGGACTGATGATACCCAAGCCTACATCCGTATGGACTGTAAAAGGGGTAAACCTGTTTCAGCCCACACCTTGTAGCCGACACCTTGAAGCCCACACCTTGAAGTGGCCTTCAGGCCTTGTGTGTCTGGCGACTTGCATAAAAAAAACAAAAATAGAAACAACTGCAAATCCATCTTGATTGGCGAGCAAGGTGTGTTAACACAGTACAAATCACTATGGTGAAACTGATAAATCATCAAATCTTAGTGCTTTGTGAAATTGACCCATGATGCTGTAGACCTTATACAAAAACATCAGAGAATTGCAAAATGAAAAATATTTTCTCCCAGAAATTCATAACCTCACTGCTTCTTTGTTAAACCTTGCAGGCAGGAAGATTGTTTTATGAGGTACGTCGTCTTGAGCCATATCACCTTGAAGGTATGGAGATCTTCTCCACTGCTTTATGGCATCTACACAAGGAAGTAGGTCTCTCCACCTTGGCACAAGAACTTGGAGATTTTGAGCCTGATTCGCCAGAGGTAAGAGTTGAGTTTGGATCCTTGACAACCCAGAACAGATTACGATGAGCAAGTTACACTTGTAGAAGCCCCACCAGACTGCTTTCTATTGCTAAGTGCTTTTGATCAACATGGGCCAATTTCATAGAGCCAATTTAACCTTTATAGGCCGTCTGTATTTTTCCAGTCTACCATCTTGCTCGTGCAATACAAATATTTGTTTTTAAATTGTCTATAAAATTTACATATTTTTGTATATTATTTGTTATTGTGATTTTTCCACCTGTCTATGTTTCAAATACTCCCATGTCTTCCACATATTTTTTTGCATTGTTGCTGTTGTCCCTTCCTGTTTGTTTTATTATAATGTGTGATCAAGGGTTCAGTGGAAGTAGGTCAAGTCTTTAGTGCTTTGCTTGGAGGCAACTTGCTGCTGTTCATCATCATCAGTCAATGTCATCCCACCGCTGGGTGAAGGCCTCTTCCAAACTGTACAAAGTATTTCTGTTCAGGCACGACATTCTTCCTTCTTTAATCTGATTTCCGATTTTTTGCACTTGGAAAAATCTGATTTTTATTTTATTAATAAGGCCTGAACAGTGTATAAGAGCCTACACCATGTTCTCATGTACTTCAAACCTTTGTATTCAATAGAATGTTTCTACTTCTTTCCAAGAACCAAATATCATGCCTTTCTGTGTATATGGCCGTGTCCGAATTAGCGGCTACAGCTACGGCTGCGGCTAGATTTCTGCGTCATCATGCGTTGAGGTATAGGACGTCTTTAGCAACACCCTTAGCAACAGTCGTGGCCGTAGCCGTAGCCGTCAATTCAGATTCGGCCTGCAAACTGAAGCCTTTGCTAGGCTGTTGATTCCACGTGGCTGACTATCTTATCTCTCCATCTTGCTGGAGGTCTGCCATGTTTTCTTTTCTCAGGTTGCCATTGTGTCTTGTTTTTGTTTAATACTTTAATCGTTTGTTCTTCCTCTAGGAGTCCAGCCCATCTCCGTTTTGCTGTTACTGCTGTACTTTATTTTGCGACTGCTATTTTTGCTATATTTAATATTTTTATCCCCGCTCTCTCAACAGGCTTGGTGTGCGACTGGTAACTGCTTCAGTTTGCAGAAAGAACACGACATGGCAATTAAATTCTTCCAACGAGCAGCTCAGGTATGTTACAAACAATTATTATCCAAAAGCTGATCAGGAATAGAATTTAGAAGATGTTAAATTTGCATAGGGATAAAGAATATCATTTGGTTTTACTCTTACACTGATGTGTGTAACCACTGTATACTCAGTACTTTCCCGAGTCCTGTGGACAAAAATCAAAGGCATATTACTTGGGTGGGATTCGAACCCACGACCTTTGCCAATCTAGAGCTGGGCCCAATTTCATAGCGCTGCTTAGCGGCTGATTTTGTGCTTACTGTGTGATTTCCATTTCATATCGCTGCTAACCGTAAGCATACGAAAAGGCATGCTAACCTTCCGGTGCTTACCGCACGAAAATACATGACGTCACATTGCAAATCAACAGTAAACGCGCAAAATGGTTGTCCAATTCTTCTGCTAACCTGTGAAATAAGCTTGCACCTTAGCAATTTTTTCTGCTACAGTATGCATGAAAATTTGCTTGCCGTTAGAAAGCGCTCTGAAATTGGGCCCAGATGTCTTACCAACTAGTCCACCGAGATTGTCGGGTGGCTAGAGGCAGTTTGAATCATATTTGAGCAGCGGAATAGAATTGATTTTTATTGCTTCATGCCCAAACCAGACCCTTCCTGCTGAAACTCAAAAGTGAGAGTCTGTAAAATCCTCCAAAATAACCAGGATTCAGAGTTTCACTTCCTGACCAGTCATTTCAAATTTTAAAGATATTGTTTACATTTACACCTCTGTAATGAGTGCCCATTATGTTTTGAATAAAATATTGTCAACAATTATGACTGTATTCTTTAGTGATATAAAAACATTGAGCTTGATTCCTCGATAGAGTTTGATGATTTGTCAACATTTATTCCCAATGCAGGTTGACCCTCAGTTTGCGTACGCCTACACGTTACTGGGTCACGAGTACGTAGCCACAGAAGAACTAGATAAAGCAATGTCTTGCTACCGTACGGCAATACGAATAAACTCAAGACACTACAATGCATGGTAGGTTTACTAGCCCAATGGGTATTTACTTATTCAGTATTTCATTTGATCAAGATACTACAACGTATAGTAGGTTACACTTCTAGCCTAATATATATTTACTTATTCAGTGTTCATGCAGTCAAGAAACTTTAACACATGGTAGATATTTACTTAATCAGTATTTCATTCAATTAAGATGCCACAATCAGGGATGAGATTTTGCAGACTTTTAACAAAATCCTGCTCTTTGATCTACATCTCTAATGCTGAGAACACTGTTCCTAAAAGCCGATGGGTTACCATACAGGTGGAAAAGCCATAATTTCAACATACATCAGTAGAATTTGTATCCTACATGTGTAGTTTCAGACTTGTAGGATTTGAAACTTTGCATGGTGGAAATAAGATATAGAAGAGTTTGCGGTAACACCATGTAATAACAATCTCTAAATGAGTTGGGGTGGTTCTGAGTAACTAGAACCGTTTGAGATGGTTGGATTGGCACCATATCAATTTTACGATCGACTGATTGATTGAAATACTGAATGAGTAAACCGCTCCAACGGTTCTTTTCAGAACCACCCCAACTCATTTAGAGATTGTTATTACATGGTGTTACCGCAAACTCTTCTATATATATATATAGTTTCAGACTTTTTGGTGAGCAATGACTCTCATCCCTGCACAATGCATGGTACAATGCATGGTACATGTAGGTAATACTTCTAGCCTAATGGGTATTTACTTATTCAGTATTTCATCCAATCAAGACTCTACAACGCATGGTAGGCAATTCTTCTAGTTCAATAGATATTTACTCATTCAGTATTTCAGTCAATCAGTTGATCGTAAAATTGATATGGTGCCAATCCAACCATCTCAAATGATTTATGACTGTATTTTTCATCTTACTAGGTATGGGGTTGGTATGATATACTACAAACAAGAGAAGTTTGCGTTGGCTGAAATGCACTATCGGAAAGCGCTGGCCATTAATCCACAGAGCTCTGTGCTCCTTTGTCATATAGGAGTGGTAAGTGAAGTCTAGTTACTAGTCTTTGCCATGTTTTGGCACTCATCACAAGAAAATATTACGTAAAATTCTTACCCAAATCATCAACCTTTGAGTTTTGTCTAAAACCTTTCCCTTGGAATGCCTAGTATTGTGGAGTATGCACGCGCACAAGCCAAAATTCCCTGCTTACCCGTGAAATACGCTTGATGTAAGCACAATTCTCTGCTTCTGCAAGCACCGATTCCTTGCTTACGATAAGCAGAGTCAAAGGTCATGGATTCGAATCCCACCCAAGTAATATGCCTGTAATTTTGTTCACAAAACTTGGGGCAATTACTGAGTATAAAGTGCTGACACACGTTGGTGTAGGGGTAAAACCAAATGAAATTATTTATTCTGGATGTAAGTTTAAAATTTGAAACATTATACTTGTTTCAAATCCTGAATGACCGTTTGAAAACTCCTTAACCCATTGTTAGGTACAACACGCTCAGCACAAATCCCACCAGGCTTTACAGACGCTAAACCGGGCCATCACGATGGATCCAAACAACCCACTGTGTAAGTTCCACAGGGCGTCCATCTTCTTTGCCACAGAGCGTTATCAAGACGCTCTACGAGAGCTGGAGGAACTCAAACAGATTATCCCTAAGGAGTCGCTAGTATACTTCATCATGGGAAAGGTTGGTATGAAATTTTTGTATACTTCTTTTTATTGTGATGTTGCCATAGTTGGTGTTTTAAAAACTGTTTTATAAAGCTGTCAAATTTTTTGTAGTTGTCTAATTTAGGAAACCTTCCTTGTTTTATCTGTCAGACTAACAATGCTATCATTTATTTGTATTCCCGGTCATCACAGGTGTTCAAAAAATGCGGACAGACTCACCTAGCCTTGGCCAATTTCTCGTGGGCCTTAGACCTAGATCCTAAGGGTGCTAATAATCAAATCAAGGAAGCGTTAGATAAGAGGTATCTACCTGACGATGATGATCCAACGGCTGAAGCCTTAGCTGAACGAGCCCCAAGTGATGCCGGTAAGTACAGGAAGACAATTTTTCAGAAATTTTCCTGATTGCAGGATTTTTTTCTCAAGCCTTGAGCCTTCTTGAAAGACGTAAAGCTATTACAAAAGGGAGGCAGAAATAGTCCACATTGTGTCGAAACCTGTAGTTTTGTTAATTAATTCGCGCAGAAAGTGGGGTTTGAAGATTTGCATGGTGTGGAAAACAAGATAAGAATTAACTATAAATTGTGAACTTGCGGGTACAGCCATGAGTAATCTCTTTTGGGACAAGTGTTGGCTCTGTAAAGAGTCGTTTGGTCTAAACATTTCGAACACTATAGTCTGCTCGTCTTCAGGAGAAAAAAGTGATGGAGAGTCTGTAAACCTTCTGAATTGTAACCCCAAGTCTGGAAGCTTATTTTCAGGAATTTTCTCATTCCTCAAATCTGATTCATCTACATGTAAGTAGAAAGTCAGTAGTAATTCAAAGATTACTATAAACAGGACGCACTTAAAGACCATTGCATGTCCGAACATCACCAAATGGGAAAAAGCAGTCTGGATGCTCAGTTTGCAAAGTTTGATAATGTTATATCTTCACTTCTGTTTGAAATGTTTTTCCATCTTTTCGCAATTATGAGTTTGTTGTCTTATCTCTGATCTATATTATGTATTGTGTTAGTGAAGAGGTCATGTCTAATGTTGTCTGTCATTTTTTGTTTGTATGTCTGGCTGTTTTCTACAAGCTTCTGCTTATCAAAACAGCCTCAAAGTCTCTCTCTGCATTGCATTTATCCTGTATTCCTGCTACTTACTGTTATTTTTTAACTTTACTCCATAATTACATGTACTTGTCATTATTGGAAATAACTATGTATCTGAATTGAATTGAATTTAATCTTTATCCCATGTTTTACCTGGGTTGAATGTTCTGATTGATTTCATAAATAATGCTTCTTTTAGTTTTTAGTTTTCTTTTGTTTTTACCTTTCACTTTTTCAGTAATCTATATTTATTGTATTTGTAATGTAAAATGTTTTGCAATTCAAGTGGCTGCAATGCGCAGTTTTGTAAAACCATTATAATTTTAACAAACATCTGTATGTTAGTGATAATGTTTCCAGTAATCTATTTATGTTCTTTATATTTGTAATAATAATAAATAATAATAAGACTTGTAATGCGCATGTATCCACCCTGCTGGGTGTTCAAGGCGTAATGTAAACTGTTTTGTAATTCATCTGTTAGGCTGCAATATTTGAGCACATTTTAAAAACTATTATATTTCTAATAACCCACAGATGTTGGAGATAACGACACGCTAGGTGAAGGTGACATCTTACACGAGGGCGCTGTTGAACCGGACGATATGCAGCTACAAGCAAATGAAAGCGACGAGAGTTTATGATCGGACGATGTGTTCTCGCCACAAGAGTTGCATCTCTGGGTAAACTTTCCTCCACAATGACGAGCCATGTTTGTGTAACATTTCATCCATCATCAAGAGTATCTAAAATCACTGCGTCAATCACAGGAAACGACATACTTAATAGATGTATTTTTATAGCAAGTTGAAAGCTGCGCATCCAGCCAAAATGCAATGTGATAATATATAGAGTGGTATAACTGGTTGTATGTGTATCAAACTTTAGCTCTATAACATTTTACTAAGCGTAATCACTTCACCTCTGTTGATAATGAGGTGAGGTTATTTCTTCAGCTCGTCAATATTTCTGATTAATGTACATCCCTGGTTGAATGTACAGGGGCTGGAGTTCAGCAAGGCCTAATATCATGACTCTGCTTATCATGTACCGGGTACGTATGTCCACAGTTGCCATCCTCGTCCTTACAGTTTTTTGCACCCAAGTTTCATTAGAAGTGTACGTGAAGAATGCTTAGGTACAAGAATTCTGCACCAGCACAAGGAATAAATCTTCACTAACTTGTGAAATATGCTTAGTTAAAGCACTTACATTAAGCCACAGTAAGCACTGATTTGTTGCTACTTGTAAGCAAAGTCGTAAAATTGCGTCAAGTAATTTTCTTGACCGGAATGAAGTGAATTAACGTCAATGAGCAATGATTTTGTGCCAGTTTTGGGGATATGTCTACTCTTGATTACCTACCTGTTGCAATTACCACATCCCCCTTTTCTAACTTTGTGGAAGTATTGGAGGTTTTACTATTCCTACTACTTACCCATTGGACCTAATGCAGCCCATGTGTCTTTTAACGAGAGCAGTTTGCTAAAACATTGCAAATGTTTGTTCAGTAGTGACCAAGCAGTTAAAGAAAGTCAGACGTTGGAATTAATTTGGGACACATGTATCATGTTTGCAAGAAGTTCAACTGAATGAAAACTTAGGGAGAGAAACACTGAATGTACTGTGGAAGAAATGTCACTGGAGAAAACTTCAGATCCTAACACTAGAAAAAAGTTCTCTTTCTTATAAAGATTATCAGTCAGTGAGCATTGAAGACTCATTAAGTGTGTCATAATTGTGCAATCAAATGCAAAGAAATGTGATCAAGGAAAAGTGGCGACCAAATTAGTGGCTGGGTTGTGGCTGCGGCTTGTTCATAGGAGGCCCAAATTCAGACGTGGCTTAACACTATCGGGCATGATATTCTTCCTATTTAAATCTGATTTCTAATTTGCGTTTCCCTTTAAAACAAATTATTTAGATTAGATTGTTTCAAAAATGCCCATATCATGTGTGTTGTCTGCTCTTTTGTACTCGGTAAGATTTTAAGTTTGTTTTAAAGGGCCAAGTACAGTGCATCCCCTCTACATATTATGCCTTATCCAAGTTGGCCCCAACTCTTATGCCTTCTCTCTGCAATACTCCTGTCTAAGATGCGTGAACGTTGTTTCTGTTAATGCTGATGTAATTTCTCTTCAACAATCAGTCTCTTTTTTAAAGGGGGGATGTATTAAGAATGTCTGAAGAATCAAGATTTCTATTATGAATAAGCTTTAAAAATTCAAGCTTATTTACTTGGGCTGCTTGTGAAGACAAGGTTTTTGAAACCACACCATATTGTACGAAGAAACTGCTCGATCTTCCAAGGCCTTTTTTTCCTTCCAATATATCTCTTTTTTTCTTGAAAACTACTTGCCCCCCTTGACATGTTTAGAAATTTATATTTATATTCGTTGAAGGAAAAAGGACTTAAGTTATTATTATTTTTTAATTGGTTTTAAGATGTACTTGATGTTTTGTTTTTATTTTATAAATAAAAACACAATACTTGTTCGGTGTAATAATTGTATTAGGGAAAAGAAACTTGTGATTAATTTTGTCCCACCTCTCACGCTCTGTTTGTACCCAAAACTTATAACTTGATTCACACTTGCGTCTTGTCATAGGGAGAGCTCGTGGTCTGATAAGACATCTGTTGATATTTGTGGGTTCAACTTCTGATTTAGGTACCGATTGAGTTTTATTTTTTCATCAGGGTTTTGAAAGCACATCAGGGCCCAAATTTCATGGCTCTGCTTTTCGCATTCAAATAATTAGTGCTTTTTGAAGCGGGGAATTCTGTACTTTAGTCAACATATCTCACAAGTTATAAGGGACTTTTTTGCTAGTGTGTGTGCGTACTCCTCGTTACTAGGCATTCCATGCTTATACAGCCAGCTCAAATTATTCGGCGCTTGCACAGTCAGCGGAGAAGGGTGATTGTAAGTGCAGAGTTTTATGGCTCTGCTTACCACAAGCAAAGAATCGGCACTTACGGAAGCAGGGAATTCCGTGCTTCAAGCGAATCTCTAGGTTAACATGTTACTATAGACATTCTTTGCTCACACAGCTACATGTAGCTCAGATGTTTTGGTGCTTGCACAGTAGGCAGAGAATGGTGATCGTAAGTGCAGAATTCACAGAGCCATGAAATTTTGCCATGTATAGCAGACCTAAAATATAACAGTGAAACTGATATATTACCATCCCCTAATCCAATAGTGATTTGTACTGAAAAGTAAAGATAGTATTCCTCTATTATTAGCTTCAATTTAACCAATTTAGTTTTAAAACTTGTTGATGTACCTTTATTTAATAACTAAAATCATAGCCCTGGGTCTGGGTGAATATTAAATCGATCCAGGAATGTTTTTTTTTTAAGTTTCCAGAAAGTACAGTCATTGGCAAGATTTGATAACATTTTTGTCCTCTTTGGTATTCTTAAAAAAGAAAGAAAAAGGAAAATTAAGATTTATACTGAATTTTCATATACATTTACATTAACACTAAGCGTCGTAGGTTGTGCAATTTAGTCTACAAATATTGGATGCATATGAGTACTTTTTTTGCAGAATATTATCACAAGGTGATGTCTGGACTCTTCCTTTTCACGAGACGAAGATGAGTGAAATAGAAAACAAGATTTCACTGATTGATTCTGTTCTGAAGCAATGCACAAACAAAATGCATACAATATTTGTTTCACATTGGATGCGGCCATGTCCAATATTAAATATTGGGGCATTGCAGCAGTAAAATACATGGCAAATTTGTTTATTCAATTCTGATAAAGCTACAGTCCTTATCCTGTTTGAGTAAAAAAAACTATATGTGCTTTTTGTTTCATTATTACTCGGTGGGGGGGGGGGGGGGCTTGAGTTCCCAAAAAGTTATAATATTGTTTGTTTGTTTTTGCACAGTAAAAACTCTGGCTAAAAATTGCTATCAACGTACAAAATGGTTTTATTCTTGACAGTTATGAATGTTTATACATCCAGGTAGAAACTGGTATGCAATTAGATGTGTGGTAAAATAAACTGAATAATATTGCTCTCAATGTAACAAGCAACTTATGTCTTCACATGCAACTTTGAAATTCATTTAAGAATCGACCGATATTATTCGGTTTGCATTTTGTCATCCCATCTGCCTTTTGAAGCTGTTCTCTCTTTCTCTTTTTCTATGTATTTTGCAATCCACAAAAGTGACCATATTTTTCTACCGTGTTCCTGTAGTAGGTTGAAACCTATAGTCTTTGATAATGGTGTAGTAGTATTGCCACTCTGCTGTTGGTTCAAATATATTTCTATATTGTAGGTAGCGGTACCAGGGGGTGCGTGTTTTGCGGTCGTAAACAGTAACTGTTTCGATCAATAGATGGATTGCGCATGCTGTCATTGACCACCATCATTGATGTAAAATAACGAAAGCGTGAACATGTGTACCTGCTGCCGGCCAATGATACCCTTTCACGCTTGCACAATGCATCAAAGATCTATAGCCAGTGATCAACCAACGACAAAGTCATCGGAAACAGTTATTGGTTACGACTGTGAAACGCACCCTAGTCAATGTCTACTTTGCAAATTGTAGCGCTGTCTAGATCTTATCAGCTAAGTAGCACCTCTAGTTATAACTAAATTCACTATAAGCAGCATTTTCATTGGACTTAAAAATGGTGCGGTTTCAGCGTTACATAATTTATATAGCAATATGAAGTCATAGTGTGGTTTGTTACATATCCGGTTAACTTTCTAGAAAATTGTCAGCAGGCCAATCTGGGTGGTCGGATAGCTGCAAGGCCAGTTCAGAAATTGGGTAACTGCACTTTGTTAAGTAGGCCAATCTGGGAGCTGGCATAACTGCATATAAAAAAAAAAATAATATAAAGAGACAGGGCAGTCACTTCTGGTAATTTAACAATATTTACATGTGACTACGCATAAATCATTTTGGTTGACCTGACAAGTTACATCAACTTGAACTATTCCATGTTAATTGTGGAGGTTTGAAACATATTACCTCACGGTCAATTTGCCAGTTTAGCTTTTTTTCTTAACATAAGTGCTGCAGCTGTGATCATTTAACATATTTAACAATGGGAGACTTTTGAGATGCTGGGGGCAGCAGACATAACGGTTAAATTTTTTTTGGCTCATTTTTTTCCTTTTGTGGGCACATGCTCAGTAATGGGCGCGTAGGTCTGAGCACGCGCACTTCTGGCTAGAACTAAGAAAAAGGACAGCCCAGAAGTCTCCGATGGAAGGATAGATTACAGTTTTTAAGTTTCTTCAACCATTATGCAGTTGCCATCTTGGATTTAAATGCAGAATTCCGAAAGAACCGTTTCAAAACGTTTTGCTCCGTTTTCAGCATAGGCTTTTTCTACCTTTCTGAAATCCTCCTGCTGAGAGCTAATGAAATTTCTGACAAAGACTTAGCCACAGCCGAATCCAAAGCCATGGCTTTGAATAGCCTTAAGGCCATGACAAAATTAGCGGCTACAGCTATGACTACGACTTGATCATTGCGTCGTCATGCACTGAAGTACAGGACTTCCCTAACAACACCTTTAGCAACAGTCGTAGCCGTAGCTGGAACCACCAATTTAAGCATTTTGTGCGTTTTAAAATAGTTGGGTGCCTCAATATTGCAATGTTCACCTTGTGCAACAAGACCATGATGTTTGGTTGTTAACCACTTAAGGGTAATTTTAGTCTTTTTCTATTTTGTAATCAAACGACAGATCTAAATCTGAAAGCAAATAAACACTTTATCAAAGTTCACATAGAAAAATATTGTAAATCTGTATCAGCCATCTTAGTCAATTATATTTGTAGGAAAAGAAACGGATTTTTTGGATAAGAAGTTTGCTTGAAAGATTGATGTCAAGTGTTATGTGAGACTTTCTGTAGTAATTAATAAACTGTGCCATGTCATTGTGTGCATGGATGTGTGTATGTATGACAAACGTACTTTAAGTATGCTGCCTTGTGGATAATTATGAGAATAAAGTAATGTACAGTATGAATTGAATCTTCACAGACTCTGACAGCAATCCTTTTGTTCTTAAAGGCAGTGGACACTATTGGTAATAACTCAAAATAATTATTAGCATAAAACCTTTCTTGTTAACGAGTAATAGGGAGAGGTTGATGGTACAAAACATTGTGAGAAACGGCTCCCTCTGAAGTGCCATAGTTTTTCGAGAAAGAAGTATTTTCCACGATTTTGATTTCGAGACCTCAGATTTAGAACTTGAGGTCTCGAAATCAACTATCTAAACGCACACAACTTTGTGTGACTAGGGTGTTTTTTCTTTCATTATTATCTCGCAAGTTCGATGACCGATTGAGCTCAAATTTTCACAGGTTTATTTTACCAATAGTGTCCACTGCCTTTAATAATAATATGTAGAATATTACTTTTGGTTTTACCTATATACAACAATGTGTGTCAGCACTGTACACTAAGTACTTTAACAAGCTCTGTGAAAAAAATCAAAGGCATACTACTCGGTGCAAATATGTAGGTTATTTAGCCCTTTATCAAACCTTGGCCCAATTTCATAGAGCTGCAAAAAGTAGCCAACCACAACAAAATTATTCTTATCAGAATAAGGTTACCAGCCAAAGTACCATCCACATGTACAATTTGTGACTGGTATACTGTTTATTTTTGCTTAATGGTTTACAAGGTGTTGTGGTGCAACATGCAGCCAAGTAAACCAAGAACACCGGGCAAACCCCTTTTCTTTGAGATAAGTGCACTAGCGAGCTTTACACAACACACAGGTTTTACACAAGTGTCACAACACGGACTCATATCCACACTCTGCTGATCAGATACACAGAGATTGAGTCTGGTGCTCTTAATCGCACGGCCATGACACGCCAAGTTCTTGGCTCTTAACTGATACAATCAAAATCAACTTTTTCTATTTAAAATACAGTCATGTTTGTTTTCAATATTGCTCTACATGTATATCTTATACATGTACACCCTTCCTTACAAAATAACACAACAGTGATCACAATCAAACACAATGTTTCTTGAATATGACAGCAGCATGCAACACTTCAGCTGATTTATTTCTTTGTTGTTGAAAATTATAGACCCATAGGAGTACCATCTATAGACAATGTGACCTGTTTACATTCAAACCGCCCTCTGTTGACCAAACACTGTATACGAAATGTTTCGCCGGGCAAAAAGATTCGAGTCATGGTAAGATTACACTTTCTAGCTGGCTGCCAAAACACAAAGGTATGCGCGCGAATCATGTTATGGTTTTCGAGTGACGTCAGAGGTCACATCGTTTATTCTTTTGGTGTTTGTCACAAACCAGTATTGTCACTTGGTGTAACCCAACCTATGCATCAAGAAAAAAACAGTACAGATTTTGGCTCAATAAATCATCAATTTTTTTAAAAGAAAAACAGTCATGTTTCATCGAATTGTGTGCTTTCAGATGCCCGACAAAGGCTTCATGCCAGAAGTGTTCCTCAAATTCAAATTTGAGTGTGAAATTTCCTTTTTTCTAAAACTGCATTGTTTCAAAGAAAGTCGATTCTGAAAATGTTTTATAAATTATTATCAACAGCTCTCCAGTGCTTGTTACCAAGTAATTTTTTAATTACCAGTTGTGTCATTTGCCTTTAATTGCATCTATAAAGTTGCTTGTCTGACCTCTACATGTAAAGCTAATGGCTTCTTCAATGTATACTGCATGCAGCATATCTGCAGTTGGCAAAAGGATTTAATCAAACAATTTATAAATAAATTTAGGTACTCTTTGTAGATATCTTGACAAGCAGAAAATTTAATAAGCAAATATTTTCGAAATCTTACCATTAAAAGATTAAATGCTATAATATATTTATAAGAATATATTTAACTAACATACAGACAGGCACTCCAAGAATGTGAATATTTTTCTCTTCATAAAATAAAACAATTTTGTAATATTTCAGTTCATTTCATTTAAGAAATAATTATGAGTTATCAGACAAGAAGTTTTTCCAAAATGTGGATTTTTAATGGTGTGTAAAAGAGGTTCTTGATAGATCTTTGGTTTGTTACAAAAACTTGAAATAGGCACTAAGATGAGGTATTCCATAAGTAGTAGAAAAGAAACCAAAGACTAAGCACTGTGGCTTTCAGATATTTTTTCAAAAAAATGTGTCCCATCTGTGGTGGCCAAACCATGAATTAATTTCTGTCCATTTTGTTGTGGTTTATTACTTGATATTTGAAATAAAGTCATTTTGTCTTTCTTCAACCAAATTTATTTTAAAAACATTACCCAGTCAGTTTCCCTGTGGTCTAATACGTGAATTTTCTAAACAACTCAAAGAATTCCCTTCAGTTTATCTCAACCACTGAGTTATGGATAGCTCATTTGGTAGAGCTAATCCGGAGATCACAGGTTCAAATCCTGCTCTAGATTTTTCTTTGTACAACCAAATTCATTAAAACATTACCCAGTCAGTTTTCCATGTGGTCACTTCTGCTTGATTTTTTTTTGTAAACAACTCAAAGAATTTCCTTTAGTTTATCTTAAAGCCATTATACACTTTCGGTACAGAAAAAAAAGAACGATAGTTCACAGATTTACAAATAACTTACAGGGTTTACAGAAGGTAATGGTGAAAGACTTCTCTTGAAATATTGTTCCATGAAATGCTTTACTTTTTGAGAAAACATTGAAAGAATATAAATTCTCGTTAGCGAGAATTACGGATTTATTTTAAACACATGTCAGACACGGCGAAACGCGCGGCAACAAGAGTGGGTTTTCCCACTATTTTCTCCCGACTTCGATGACCGATTGAGCCTAAATTTTCACAGGTTTGTTATTTTACATACAAGTTGTGATACACGAAGTGAGGGGACTTGGACAACACTGTTTACCGAAAGTGTATAATGGCTTTAACCACTGAAAGATGGATAATTCAGTTGGTAAAGCGCTTGTTTCTTCATCAGGAGGTCACAGGTTCTAGTCTTATCATTGTTCTTTGTACAACCAAACTTATGACTTGTTCAGTTTCCTGTTGGTCTATTGCTTGAATTTGTGTACAACACCACTCATTTCCTCCATTCTTAACCACTAAGAGATGCTAACATGACCTTGTATTCCTGGATGAACTTTGCCTCTTCCTCCAGTGTGAGGTCCAAATAATCTTCTTCATGGTCAGGAATGTCAGGGGCGATGTCGGCGATGGCCTTCCGCTGTTCATCTGTCAGCTCCTCATCTGAAGAAGATGGATCCGTTTGACTTGTAGACGCTCTTGATGAATCTATAAAATTACGTCAGGAAAGGGAAAATAATTTCCATAATATAAAATAAATTAAAGTTAGATAAAGACAAAGAGGAAAAAGACAAAATTGTGATAACACCATGTGATGAAGACGTCTTAATAATAATAACTACTTCTTATAAATTAGCGCATTTTGCAATAATGCATCAAAGTGCTTTATATAAGTGCCCTGGTCATAGCGCCAATAATATTTCTTAAATCTTTCTCAGCTCCCTGGGGAGTATACAATATTGAGCTGGCGTGGCGTCTAAGGCTTTTTCATTCAAAATATCAATCTTTACCCTCGCAGGGTGAAGAGAAGCAATTATAGTAAAGCATCTTGCTCGTGACCCACACTCTTAACCACTGGCCAAGACACCCAATACAGCAAGTTATAAAAGACGATGTTTTTTTTGTGTATGCAACTTTGAATTACCTGAGGAGGGGGTCGCAGCTTGTGGAGGCAACATTCCTCCGTTTGACAGAAGAACTTCCACAGCTTTCCCGACATTACCATGGTAACGAAACAAAGCAAGTTGTGCCACATCCCGGTTGAAGCCAAGCTCACTAACCTGTAACAAAATTAGATTTCAAACATAAGTAAATTGTCAAATTAACATCTCTATATCTATTGTATTTAAAAACACTGACTACAACACGACCCAAAATTTGAAAAGATACAAAACTTGAACACTCTAAGTATTTCTGATGAAGCCCTGCCATAGGCCCGGTTCATACTTCCTTGGAACGCGAATGCGAAGTGATTGTTGACGTCACAAAATTCTCAACGAATAATCGCAGCAGTTAAGCTCTGCTGAACTCACTTGCGAATATCGCTGCGAAAGGATAATTGTGGCGCCATATTCACTTCGCATTCGCAGAAGTACGAGTTGGGCTTTTAGTCACTTGTGACATTCTGGCTGTATCCAAATTGGCGGCTACAGCTATGGATACGTCTGTGATAACAATTTCATATACTTCAACACATGACAGCCTGTTTCATGATAACAGTTGTAAAGCGAAAAGGCAGAAGGCAATAGTGTTGAATTATGCGGTACCAATGATATTATGACTAGGCTTCCTATTGAGGCAATCAAGTGTCACTGCTCATGTTAATTGCTGGTCAGTGGTAAATTACAGGTCGACTAAATGTACGCACTCGAACATGCTCATTGCTTACCTGGGCAATCATCTCATCTGTAACTTGACCTTGCCACGGCCTCTCATCCGTATCCATCAAGGTCAATAGGTCAGGGTGTTCCTGCATGACCTCTAGAGCTCGATGGAGGTCATTGTTGGTCTGCTTCAGGGAAGAGACCACGGCGGTCTTTGGGAATCCCATAGAGATGAGGGTGTGGTAGATCTCCGCCTTGACCCTGAAGAATTTTAATAGGAGTCAATCAGACATGATATTTGTTCTATGGAAAAAGTATGGATATTCTATTGAGTACATGTACATGTACATGGGCTGACCTACATGTAAACATGGTGTGTGCTTTAATAGACTTTCCATCAACACTTTTCAGCAGGATGTTGGCCCCAGTGACACTGGGGAGATGAGGATCCTACTGGACAGGGAAAAGTGGAGGGCTGCGACCAAGTCCCGAGTTGGTGTAGGATAGACTCCGCCCTCGCATCATCATCATAATCAGGCTATTTAGTAATAATTTTACTAATTTGTCCAAGGGCAAACAAAATCACAGTGTGAAAAAAATCATGCAGGTCCCATGAAATCATTCTGCATAATGGGGTGTCGTGGCCGAGCGCATAAGAGCACCAAATTCAAGCTCTGGTGATTCTGTTCAGTGGAGTGTGGGTTTGAACCCCGGTCGTGACACTTGTGTGCCTGAGCAAGACACTTCACTACAATTGCTTCTCTCTACCCAGATGTAAATGGGTACCTGTGAGGGCAGAGTTGGTTCTTGTGATTGATTAGCCTTGATTGTGCTACATATTTGGCGGCACAGGCTGTATACTCCACAGGGAGCTGAGATGGTGTAAGGAATGATTTAAGGCCCAGTGACCAGGGGTAATAATGTTGAAGCGCCATGAGCGTCACTGCATGACGGACCTGATATAAGAAGCCACTATTATTATTATTATTATTATAACTCCTAATTAAAAAGACACATAATCCTATCCATTCATACCATTCTCCATTTGCCGTCTTCCCTAGTCTCTTTTCCAGCCGTCTTTTCTTCTGTTTCTGTTTCTCCTTCTCTTGGATCTCTTTTCTCCTCTCCCTTTGCTCAGTTATGTTAGTTACAGCCAACGAGACACTGCCATGAGCGGCTCGTAAACCAAGCCTAGCCTCACGGACATCGAACCCCATTGAAATTACTTGCATGAGTTTATCCTCATCCACTTGTAGAGATGCTAGTATACCCTCAGCCTGTTGATATTAAAGAAATGGAATGTCATCTGTGAACAGCAAAAATTATAGCAAGACAATGGGAAACTTTAGACTATCTGCCAATCACCAAGAGAGGGCGCTCTTCACCAGGTAGTGTCAACAACTTAGGAATAGGAGAAGCATGAGTGACGGTCACTGACAGCAAATACCTTGTGTTTTGCGTATATTTGATATTGTATTTTAGATTTAGCCAAACTGTATTTTGTTTTTCATAACACATTACCAGCATAAACCAAACTGCTCTGGAGCAGAACGTACTGGACACGAGTTCCCCAAGGATAACAAGCGGTGTGCTTGAGTTTTTGGGAGTGTTTCTTGTAGGGTGATTAGCAAAAATTTCAAAATGCTGACCTACCAAAGATTAGTTGTATGACAATGTATCTGATTTAATTTTCAAGAGGCTGAGAGACTTCTAAATATTTTTTGAGTATTTTTGAATTTTTAGCATTTACCATTGTTTGCTATAAGAGTTGTGCACCCTTACCTGGTAGGTCAGCTGCCCTCTAGTGGCAGATCTTTCAAAAAGTCTCACATTGGGGGGGGGGGGGGGCAGGGTACACTACACCTGTCACTTGTAAAAAATAGTTTAGTTACCATTCCGTTTCATTTATTCGGGTTGTGAAGCCAAGTATTCTCAGAAACGGGAACTTAATCATTGTATGTCCTAGCCAAGAACCCAATGGAGAGAAGACAAGGAAGGAAATTTCAGTTTTAGATGTGGGAGGAAATCCCTAGATAATTATTTCAGGGAAAACCAACGCAGTCAGGTATAGGGACTGAAAACCCAATCCACATAGTGCCCCTGGTGTGATTCGAACCAGAGTCCTAGAGCTGGGAGGCTAGGAAATATACCAGTATGCCAACTCTACCACCAAGGGCCTGGTGCCCCACTTTTTGCTTAGCATATATTTACTAAGCAGTATTTGCTGCTTTTAAGCAGCTCTTTGAAATTGGGCCTAGATTGTCTATCGGAACTACACCAAGGGTCATACCTTCTGTAATAGTTCAAGAGATTTATTCCTCTCTTGTTGATAAAATGCTAGGATGCCTTGCAGTAGATACAGACGAACGTATAACGCCAACTCTTGGGTGTTTTGACCTTTAAGACTAGTCAGCCGTTGAAGGTCGTCGCCATAGCTACGTCTGAAACAATCTTCACATCTTTTCAGCTTGGCTTCTAAGTATTGAATAATGAAAAGGCAAATCAGTTATTATAAAACAATGCAACTCAAAAACTGTTGAGTGTCAAATAATTTTATGATACACCTTTTGAAGAACATTTGGTTTGAATGCTAGATTTTCATCTTTAATTTTCTGAGAAAATGAGCTGAAATGAGCTAACTTACCTGCATCAGGCAGTTCATTCATGTTTTGAAGGCACAGGTAACACCACACAATGTCAAGACAAAGAACAGCGAAATTGTCAACGGTATTCAAGATCTCTGATCGGCACTGACTGAAAAATAATCATTCCAGAATAATCTATAAGAAAGCTTTTACTTCATGAAACAAATCATAAGATTTGATGCCAGGAAATGTTTGTTATTGGACTTTGACAAATAAAATGTCCACTCCACAATCAAAGGTATTTTACATGAATGGTTGTATGACTATATTTATTTGTACTTAGCTTGATTTAGTGCAAAGTTTTTTAAACTTTAAATTCAAATCAGTTCCTTCTGAAACTCTAATTTGTACATTAAATACTCGCTTCTTATTTTGATTTGACAAAGACAACATATTTGTTGTTGACTTTTTGAAAATTTAAATAAACAACGAAAACTTAAACAGACCTAAAGGCTTTCTCAGCTTCCAATAAAATCAGCAATGCTTCTCCGTATTGCTTTCTCTTCAGACACGCCTTTCCTTTCTCGTTCAGTGTGAGGGCGACAGACAACGCTTCTCGTTCATCATCAGGTATATCTATCGGTTTACCAGTTTGGTCTGCAATCTGAAGGAAGTAGCGCTCTCTACTGCCGCTACTCCCACCTGTTAAAATTAAAAGAAATCAATTAGATTCATGATTGACAATGGTTATGGTAATTAATTTGTGGGTTAATTACTGTAGGTGTACACTGATAAAGAAGAACTGGTTGGAGTTAAAAATAATTATGTACTTCTCCCAGAACTTAAGTTGACACTGTCACTCTTAAATCTTTACTGATAGATTTTTTCGCAGGTCACTGTACCATAATTGTTTTCATGAACGTGGTTGGAGAAAATTTTGAAACCAATCTTTAGTGAAGATACGTTCAAAGTGTTTGTGTGCCAAGGAATTTATGTGAAAAATTATCATGACACCTACCATCTTTCCTCTTTGCCAAAATTGCTGCAGCCTCTTTGGTCTTGATGAGATTGGTGGCTTGCTTCTCTCGTCCCCTCGCTTCGATCTCCGTCTCTGATAGACAGATGACCATCACCTGAGAGCCATGTCGGACATGTTGGCTGTGAATGGAAGCTGCATCTTGAAGAACAGAGCCGCAACTTATGAGCTTTAAATGATCTTCTGGTATCCCGCTCCTCTCTGCGATTCTATCAAATTGGAACGCATTTTGTTTAAAATTATTGAATTCTTGGCAATTTGAGACACATTCACAGGCCTTGATTTTCGAAGGGGCACAGCAGTTTTCCTCAGGTAAGGGGCAATTCTATGGAGAAAGTGTCAGTTTGTTTTGGAACCTTGCAGAGGTAAAAGGTCAAAGTTTCGTGTAAATGTTCCCCAAAAAATACTAAGACATCGAAATTACGTATTTTTGACTTTAAAACATCTTAAAAAGGGCGCCCTCACTATTGTTATTAATTATTTGATACAGATCTTTGAAAAGGGCGACCTCACTATGACAGTGAAAAATGAATAATAATTATTAGGTATGTATAGGCGGTACGTCGTCGAACTCATCAACACACGACAAGGATCGGGATTTATTTTAATTTCCCGAGTTTGCAACCGTGGCAGATCGAGCGTTTTCAACCAGGTGCCGAGTTTGTAGTTGTGCATGTGCCGAGTATGTGGGTGCCGAGTTTGCAAGGTGCCGAGGTTGTGGGTGCCGAGTTTGAGAGGTGCCGAGTTTGCTGGTGTCGAGTTTGCAAGGTGCCGAAGTGTCCGGTATTCGGTAAAAGCACAGCACTGCAAAAGCACAGGGCATCATCGCAATTGCTGTGGGTGCCATTGGTTGTTTCAAGGCCTGCATTCAGACAAATTGCAACATTCTGAAGTCTATAATTGTCATAACAGTCCATCCCCATAGAATCCATTCATCCTCTTAATGTGGTAGCATGTAGCCATGGCAACCAAACATTACACTCTCCAACCCATTCAGGAAATCATTTACTCCTAGGAGACATCAATCAGGCAGCAATTTTCTTAAGCGTGAAAACATACACAAAATATTGCTTATATATATACAGAAACTGGTTACCAGCCAAAATTCCATCAAGTTTACATTGTTGCAACTGGTGCCTGACTCTTTTTTTTTTGGCTAAGCAAAGGAATTTGCTTTGTAGCAGTATTTTCTGCCTAACTTTGTGATATCGGACCCCAGTTAGCAATTTCTACATTTATTCATTTTACATAACAACTAACCTTATTTCATGTCATAAAAAGCAAAATTTGTACTCACTTTTGTTTAAGATCTTTGCCAGTGATTTCCAGCTCGGTCTGAAGATCAAAAGTCTTCTTCTCTGTGGTTGTTTGTCCTCCTGGGATATTGCCAGTTAATTTAACCATCAATGTTGCCTCTTGTAGACGTCTTGTGGCAAGTTTAGCCAGGGTGTGTAAGCGTAGACTCTCTAGAGTCTCTTCCACAACTTGCCTTGGGAGATTCAATTCTGAAGCGTAGCGCTCGAGAAGTACCTTAAAAAGAAATAGAAGAAGTAATTTAAAAAATCGGCAGCCTAACAACTCTTGTTAATGTTCTTGGCTTTTTGTCACTGATACATCTTTTGATTTTTGGGATTAAACAAAGAATTGACTACAGTGTGATTCGAACCAACGACCTCCGGATTAACGTGCTGGCACTCTACCTGAGTTATTAAGCCCTATATAGGCGGTCTCCTTGAGTATCTTTTGAAAGAAAAGTTTGCTAAAGAAAATATTTTCACTTCAAATATAAAATCTAGTTTGCCTGGCAGTTCTGGTAAAGAAGCTTTTGGTTGTGTATCTTTATGTTAAACTGTCGGAATGACAAACAATTATAGGTCAACCAACCATAAGAAGTACTGTTTTGAAGAGAAAAAGATGAAATCAGCTCCTCAGCTGAAATGTTGCATGCCTGCTATTCTATACAGAAACCTCCTCCAGCTAATCGCACATTGATTGAAGCTCAAACTAGCAGGTGCATGCAGACAAAACTCTTTACAAACTCATTACATACCTCTGGATAGACGCCTTTTGAAGTAGCGCCCTTTTCTGTGTACGGAGGAGCCCATAACTTTATTTTCTCTGCAATCAATTTCTGACGAATAACTTGAGTAGCTTCGTCATCATTGGTGGGGGAACTGCTTGCCATGGCTTAATGTCTGGTTTTAAACACTGCTTAAAGCCATTGGACACTTTCGGTACAGAAAAAAAGAAAAAAGTTCACAGATTTACAAATAACTTACAGGTTTACAGAAGGTAATGGTGAAAGACTTCTCTTGAAATATTATTCCATGAAATGCTTTACTTTTTGAGAAAACATTAAAACAATACCAATTCTCGATATCGAGAATTACGGATTTATTTTAAACACATGTCATGGACTCATGACAAGACACAGCGAAGCGTGCGGATACAAGGGGGTTTTTTCTCCTGACTCCGATGACCGATTGAGCCTAAATTTTCACAGGTTTGCTATTTTATATAGAAGTTGTGATACACGAAGTGTGGGCCTTGGACACTTCTGTTTACCGAAAGTGTCCATTGGCTTGAATACAAAATGACAAAAAGAACAAGAAAAAAAGGAAATAAAAATAACTAATAAAACAACAATAAAAATCGAACAACCTGCTGAAATAGAAACTTAAAACCCCCCAATAAATTTAGGATAAACTTAGCTTAGAAACCTGTGCTTATATATGACAAAAATATGTATTTCAAATTCTGCATTGCTATTACCGACCTTTTGTCAAATTAGTTTACAATTTCTTTGCAATTTTTGTTATCTTAAAATTTGTTGATCACGAAATTTGATGGAACTTCTTTTAAGGCAGCATTTTAGGCTGACTGTTCTGCAAATCAATCCGAGAAAGAGAAATAATTATGATACTGCTTCACTGGTCTAATTTGGTGTGCCTTATTTTATAGGAAAATGAGGAACAGTTATTGTAACTTTAATTTATTTGTTTACAAATATTTTTTTAATTAAACAGGTCTATTGCAAAACACTTTGTCACTCTGTATTGACTATTGTATAAAATAAGGATTGTGTCCTTACTCTATGCTAATTTTGGTAACTAATAGTACTAAATAGAACAACCATCAGATTATCTTCTTTTCCTTTTAAGAAGACATCAATCAACTCAAGAAAATTGCTTCTCTTTTTTAGTCTAAAAACTCTAAGATTAAGAAGTTCTAAATCTAAAATTTTAAAAACAACTCAAAAAAAAAACAAAAAAACTTATAAAAACAGTCGTCTGTTACACAAATGTCAGTATTCCAGTCAATGCAATAAATGCGGGACCGTGACTGTTTCCTGTTGGATTCTAAAATGTTTATGACATTTCTGTTCATGTATTTGGACAACGTCAAGCTATTTAGTTCGATTTTAAGTCACATAAATATCGGCTAAAAATATTTAAAAGTTCATACCTTAATTCCCGATGATAGGTTCTCTGTGGTTGCAAAACAAGTGCTAAAATCGTTGCACAACCAAAAGCAATGACATTCTTCAAAAACAACAGCGTAATGTCAAGTACGATTAAGTGTACGTAAACCCTTGAATCCCTTCCTCCATGCGTAAACAGAGCATCGACTTCAGTCCGAAAAATTCCGTGCTAGAATGAAACTAAAGTCAACGACCGTCAATTATGCGACGTTTGAATTCGAACTTTTCCCGCGCGCTACGAACGATCACTGGTTCTATATTTGAAGAGCCCTTTTTGTTTGAGGGTTGGGGAAGGGAGGCGGGGGTGTGTCCAGCATCCATAAAATGGAAACATCAAAGTAAAGGAATGCTAGGCTGTTTCGGGCAATAAACTCCAACCGTGAGAGAAAAAGATTTCTCCATGCTCCAACTCAATAGAAGTTTAAAATGATTGAAAATTTAATAAGGTAAGAGGCCTTTTGTGCATATAATATTTCAATAATGTTCAAAAGTTCCCTCTTGTATTGCTCCCACAAAAGGAACATTTATCCTTGCTTTACATAATTTGCTCATATATTTGCTCACAAACTGGGTTGAAATTTCAACGGAGCTATTTTCTAAACCACTCATTGTGCATCTGCGTCCACTAATAAACTTAAAGGAACACGTTGCCTTGGATCGGACGAGTTGGTCAAAACAAAAGCGTTTGTAACCGTTTTTTATAAAATGCATAAGGTTGGAAAGATGTTTTAAAAGTAGAATACAATGATCCACACAAGTTTGCCTCGAAATTGCGTGGTTTTCCTTCTACTGTGCGAACTAACATGGTCGGCCATTTATGGGAGTCAAAATTTTGACCCCCATAAATGGCCGACGTGTTAGTCGACGAGGTAAAAGGAAAACCACGCAATTTCGAGGCATGTTTGTGTGGATCATTGTATTCTACTTTTACAACATCTTTCTACCCATATGCATTTTATAAAAAACGGTTACAAACGCTTTTCAAAGACCAACTCGACCGATCCAAGGCAACGTGTTCCTTTAAGTAGCGCCCTCAAGTGTGTCAAAGTAAGCCTCAACAAAACGCTGGTCACTGACGGTCGTTGACGAACTATCATAGTTTGGTACTAAAATACCAAGTTTGATATTGACAGTTCGGACAAAATCAACATGGCGAAGAAGTAAACATTTTTAATGGCGAATGCAGCAGGGATCCGAATGCAGAAATCAAACAGGCTTCTAAAGTCCCTAAACATTGTGTTGATACGACAACTGTTGGGTTCCCCTAGGGGTTGGAGTTAGGACAAGTTTGCGGAGGCTGAGGTAATTTAATAATAATATTAACGAGTAAATGTGACACACTTAGTCTTTAGAATTGCCATATTATTGGAACTAGTGTGATGGACCATGGAGGACTCCATGGATGGACTCGACTGTGTTTTTTGTGTGCCCATGTTTTGTGTTGGAATTGATGCAAAAATGCAAAGAATGATGGGGAAATTTGATGGTTTTTCCTCCATGGATTGTCACAGCACCTCAGTGGGATAACTTTCCGTTACTCCTGCTAGAACTATTTTGGTTTCATCCGGCTATCGTCTCCCGTAGATAGCCGGATGGGAAAAGTTTCCGTATGGCGCCACCACTTTTTCATTCGAAATAAAATAATATAGTATCTAATTTACCTGATTGATATATCCCTTTTTGTAAAAATGAGTGAAAAAGTGGTGGCGCCATACGGAAAGTTATCCGCCGGATGAAACCGAAATAGTTCTAGGAGTAAACTTTCCGTATGGCGCAACCACTTTTTCACTAATTTTTATAAAAAGGGATATCTCGTTGACTTGGTGAGATAGGCCTATTGCTATATTTAATAATATATGATTATTTCATATCGAATGAAAAAGTGGTGGCGCCAAACAGAAACTTTTCCATTGGATTGGGGAAAAGTTTCCGCATCATGCAACCATTTTTTTGATATGAAATAAATAAAGTATCTAAATCTAATTCTAATATACTTCAATGACTGAATTAGGAAGGCCTTTTTGTAAAAATTAGTGAAAAAGTGGTGGGGTGGATATAAAGCATAAAGCATGGTATGAAATGGGAAATGACCTAAGTTCAATGCTCTTGAAATGACTGGAGTTGAAGTGGCATTTGATCGTGATGTGTACTCCCTAGGCCTAGTCCTACCTAGAACTCTATTTTGACTATAAATTATGAGGTTTGTTCCACTATCGTCTCCACGACCGCTATTGTCTCCATGAATGTGGAGACGACTGGGAACGAACCTCATAAATCTGGGAGTAATCATGATGATGCAGATTTTATTGAGGATAACTTTCCGTCTTGTATATTTTGTGTGCCATTTTCAAGCTTACATGTAGCTGTTCTGAGTAGCTGTTATGTTTCAATAATCAGAGTTCAACTTTTGAAGTATTTTTCTTGTAGGTAACAGAACCGGTGGTAACAGATACCTCTAATTCACATCGTCAAGATGATGAGTGATTCGTTAGCAGCCATTAATGTGGATCAATTGAGTAATGCCGTCAATGCTGTTGTTAATGGACAACAGCAAGGACAACAAAGTCTCAATGTTACATCATCTGTGGCCCAGGTAGGTAGTGAATTTGAAGTACAGTTGTTTAAATAAAAAAATTGTTGGTTCGAATCCCACTCTACTCTAGTCAATTCTTTGTTCAACCCCTCAAAATATTATCATATTCTTCATAATTTACCCAGTCAGTTTCCCTTGTGGTTTATATAAAAAATAAAAAAAAATAAAAAAATCCGGAATAAATAAAGGGTTTCTTTATGACCAGAGAGGACCAATGAATAATGTGTGTGCTCCTGTGTTGATGTGGTCTCCCTACATGTATGTTATCATAATGATGACTGGCATAGTTTATCCATCATTCAAAACCACAGTGGATGATATTGAACGGTCAGACAGTAGGAGGGTTGACTGTACACTGTGTAGATGCATTCACCCACCCCATCATATCAGATTTTTATTATTATTATTACTATTTCAGGCTGGCATAGTTTTTCCATCATAAAAGACCCACAGTATACAAATATTGACTGCTTCGAGTGCTATGGTTAAAACTATGACTCCCGAGGTGATCCCCGGAGCGTTCTATTTTCCCGAGGCGAAGCCGAGGGAAAATAGAACGCTCCGGGGATCACCGAGGGAGTCATAGTTTTTAACCATTGCACGAGTAAAACCAGTCAATATTTGTTTTATAACACCCCAAACATTTCTAAATACTGTACTATTATTATTAAGTTACAGACCTGAATGCTACAATCCACGGACGACGCGAATACAGATTGCAAACACTTTTACTTACTGTGTTGCATGTAGTGTCGTGCAATCCGAAATGGTTACAGACTATTAATTTACCATCCTCGTACACGCAACGGACGTCTGGGTACTGCACGCCGTGTGCTAGTCTGTCGGACTAGCGCACGGCGCCGTGTGCTAGTCTTCGGACTAGCGCATGGCAAACCTACGCACTATCACACGGCCGTCGTCTAGCAAAACTAAGACATGTCATGTGACGCGCTCTAAACCAATGAGCAGGCAGAATACTTGCAAGGGGTGTTATAATGGATGATATTGAATGGTCAGACAGTAGGAGGATTGACTGTATTCACCCACCTCATCATCATATCAGATTTCAGGCTGGCTTAGTTTATCCATCATTCAAAACCATAGTGGACGATATTGAATGATCATACAGTAGGAGGGTTGACTGTATTCACCCACCCCATCATATCAGATTTCAGGCTGGCTTAGTTTATCCATCATTCAAAACCACAGTGGATGATATTGAATGGTCAGACAGTAGGAGGGTTGACTGTATCCACCCACCCCATCATATCAGATTTCAGGCTGGCTTAGTTTATCCATCAATCAAAACCATAGTGGAAGATATTGAATGGTCAGACAGTAGGAGGGTTGACTGTATCCACCCACCCCATCATATCAGATTTCAGGCTGGCTTAGTTTATCCATCAATCAAAACCATAGTGGAAGATATTGAATGGTCATACAGTAGGAGGGGTAATGTACAGGTCAACTGCTGGCCCCACCCTCACCAGACCCCAGATCCTAAGATGACAGATAGAGCTTGTGGAAATGCTACTTCGTTGTGTGAAGTGTAGGGGCCTCAGGCGAGGCAGTTGACGAGCAACCAGGTCCATAACAAATCTCTAAAAAAAGAGACACATTCACCTTCAAATTGTCATGTTAATTTTCTTTTTCTTTTATAATTCTTTTTTTTATAATGTAAAGAGACACTGTCAGAAAAACAGATACTGAACTACCAAACTGTTTTTTTATCTTGCAGTGTTGCCTCCAAGCAAGTTGTGTGTAAGAAAGTTACTTGTGTATGACACTGTTATGGCCCTAACTGTAACAGTGCTTTCTGAAATGATATGTTGTAACTATTTGTAATATTTGTTCCTTGTTCAAGTTCTTAATCTTATTTTAGAACAGCCTGGGTCTGTATTCCAGTGCCTTTAGTGACATAGCCGTAATAACTGTTACATTGCTTTCTAAAATGATTTGTAAAGTTTTGTTCTATGCTCTTGTTTCTAATCTTATTTTAGAACAGCCTGGGTCTGCATATACCAACCAATAGTCCAGTGTCAATTCCAAGTACAGTGATGATACATGTGGACAGACAGCTGTTGAGTCAACTGTCATTACCCCCTTCAGTGTCAACTAATGAGGTGTCAGGTATTGACAATGTGCTGTTACAGAACTCAGGTATGTGAATGTCTTCAGATAAATTAGATCTTGTAAAAAAAATAACTAGTTCTTATATATAGCGCATTTCGCAATAGGCCTAAAAATATCAATGCGCTTTACATTAGTGCCCTGGTCATTGGGCCAATAACATTCCTGTAATCTTACTCAGCTCCCTGGGGAGTATACAGCCCGAGCTGCCATGGGTTCTGAAGGCTTTTCTAAACACAATATATCAACCTCTACCTTCGCAGGTACCTATTTATACCCCTGGGTAGAGAGAAGCAATTATAGTAAAGCGTCTTGCTCAAGGACACAAGTGTCATGACCGGGATTCAAACCAAAACTCCGACGACATCCAGAACTTACATTCGATGCTCTTTTGAATGCTCGGCCATAACACCCTACAATCTTATACCCTAGATCTTATAGGAGGGACAAATTTTGACCCCCTCATCACCCCATGATATTGTCATATACTTCAGTGATTTAACCCACTTCACTTAATCCTTTATTGAAGGGGCACATGAAATGTCCTCTGGTAAGGGAGTACTTCTATGAGGAAAATGTAAATTTATCTTTGAACCACAGCAAAGGCACAGGGCACCCTGGCAATTGCTGTGGGTGCTGTGGGTTTATTTCGAGGCATTAAGATTTATGTCCTTCAAAGATATTTTACCTCCAGAATGCGCGTTTTCACCTTTTTTTCTCAAAAACTTGATGGGTAATGACGCTGAA
Source organism: Asterias amurensis (assembly GCF_032118995.1). Lineage (NCBI taxonomy): Eukaryota > Metazoa > Echinodermata > Asteroidea > Forcipulatida > Asteriidae > Asterias > Asterias amurensis. The sequence continues at coordinate 21,054,669 of NC_092654.1, forward strand.
ACTTCTACAGGCAAGCTATAACAATAAATCTTCATTCACAGTGAGTGGGAACTTATGTCATGGCCAAAAACCAAATCTACAAAAGGTACGAAAACCCTTCAACTCCAACGAGCCATCTTTCATGAATTCATGTACCTTATACTCAAACTTATCTTAATTTCCATCACTGCAGGTGGTTTTCCCAATAACTTCAATGCTGCCCCACCTCAGCAACAGAGCAGATCCATGCAATCTAATCAACCGACTATTGTCGCAGCCTCCAACGCACCACAAAACACACTACTGACCACCCAGATGATGAGCGCGCCGTCTGTGCCTAACAGGCAGCAATCATTCATGCAGAATAATCCAGTGGCGACGGTACTTGGCCCTCAAATGTTGAGTGTCTCTTCCAGTAATGGGTCCCAAGCGATCCCCTTTAACGCACCTGTTAACGCACCTCTGAACGCTATGCTGGGAACTCAGATGATGGTCCCTTCGATAATCACCAGTGTGGTTCCGGGATCTACAAGCCAGAGTGCACCCCTGAGCACGTTTCTAGGTTCCCCCTTGGTCGTATCGAGGGATGGAAGTCTGAGTGCTGGGATCACCAATGCACTCATGACTAAGCAAGGCGGAGAACAGATGATATTTAACATTCAGCCGGAGGTCCCCAGAGGGGTTAATAGCGGTAACAGTAACAACAGTGTTCTGCAACTTGTGCCAATTAGCAGCAGCAACAGGTTAGTATGACAATATTTTTGGTGGTCTGCATACTCGTAAAATCAATGTTATTATTGGTTCCAGGGTTATTTCCTTTGCAATGTTCTTTATTCAAATAAATAACAACACATAGGCACACACGACTCTGTGTTGCAGTCACTGTGTGAACATTTCTTTGTTATTTACACTTTAGGAACATCCTATTATTCAACACTGTAAATAACACTGTGTGGACATGTGTAAGTCCACATAGTGTTTTAAGTCCCTACATTATGTGGAATTGGTTTGTTCTCAGGTCAAATTTTTTTATGTAGCGGATGCTTATTCTCGTATTTGTTTTGCCCAGCAGTTTTACAACCAACCAACAAGCCGCTCAGAATCCCATGATCAACATGAGCATTGCCATCCACCTCCCAACCAGCGGTACTCAGAGCAACAAGGATCCAAACTCCACCCAGAAACAAGCCAGAACAATCCCTTTCTCCCAGCTCATGACTGGCCAGCCGATCCCAGTCTCGCAGATCACTGGCCCACTTCAGGTTTCCCTTGAGCCTACCCAGGAGCGAGTGGCTCTCCAACCAAGCTCCTTACCTCTTCCGCAGTTGTCGAACCCCCAGGGTATTTCTCTATCCCAAATTGCGACACAGCTTTCTTCAAGTCATGGACAATCGACTGGATCCATCCAGCCTCAGATGTCTATCCCATTGTCACAACTCGGGTTTGCTCAGGCGATTCCAGTCTCGCAGATCCAGCTTCCAGATGGCGCTCAGCAGGGTACATCCTGCCAGCTCGGTTCAGCACCACAGCAAATTCAGATACCTCAGTCCATGCTTCAGTCCTTCCAAGCTCATTCTATGAACTCACCTTCCGTTACGTCCACATCAACAGCACCCATCACTACAGCGATGCAAGTCACGGCGTCCATGCCGACACCGATTCAAGCTCCCGCTGTTATCCCAGTCCAGGATATGCAAGGGAAGCCCTACTGGAACATCCATTCCTTGGACCAAGGATCACAACTGAATTCAGCTCCTCAGCTGACCTCTCAGTTGACCTCTCACCTGACCCCATCTTTGACCTCACAGACCCTTGATGTTCCGTCAGTGACCCCCAAGTCACAGAGACAAGGAGAGGTCGATCTTGGACTTGTCTCGATATCTCCAGAGGGACTGGTCACCAGCATGAATGCCGACGAAATGGCAACCTTAAATTTAGAAGCAACAGAATCCATGGAAACTCTTGCCTTACCTTTTGAAGTTGTATCATCAAACATATGTAAGTATATTCCATTTTAGATTACTACATGTATGTGGGATTTGAAACTTTGCATGGTGGGAGTATAATTAGGTGATTGTTGCCATAGCACCATTATGTAAATCTCTTTTGAGTAGTGTTGATTCTTAAAAGAACGGGTGGTTGACACATGGTTATATTTTTTATATATTTATTGGTTTATTTCATAAAAACATTACAAAGGAATGAACAATATGACAACCAATATTGGTTGACACATGGTTATATTTTTATATATTTATTGGTTTATTTCATAAAAACATTACAAAGGAATGAACAATATGACAACCAATATTTTCACAGGACTTGGGAAACAGTGCTAACACACATCGGTGTATGGGTAAAACCAAAATTAATATTCTTTATCCCTGATGCAAATTTAACATCTCTTACAACCGATATGGTTGAATTGCACTAGAACATGACAACTCAGAGTTGTCAACCACTTGTTCTTTTCGGAACCAACACTGCTCAAAAAGAGATTTGAACATGGTGCTACCTAAATCCTCACCTAGTTACATGTACATTACATGTGCGATTATTTGTTTAACCTCAACTCGCAGTGTGAGTTGGCATTTTTTTTTTTTTCAGTGACTAGCCAGCAGAACCAGTTGGATTGTCACTTCACTGGTCCGTCAGCTTTTTTACTAGCCCATACTTTGTATTCAAACGGTATGCTTTCCAACACTGTACTAGCTAAGCTTGGGCGATATCACGATATTATTAAATATCGCAATACTAACTTGGAATTGATTTCGATATTGGATCGATTTGGCTTTTATCGAAATATCGATATATCGCGATATATCGTGATATATCGTGATATATCGCAATATATCGCGATATATCGCAATATCGATTAAATATCGCAATATCGGGATGTATTTTCTAGCTGAGACATCATGCACCCCATAGATTTGGAGTAAAACCAGAAGAATAGGACATTAGAACACCTCTCTTATGATGTGACTGCCTCTTCTAAAACTTTCACTGGGAGTTTGAAGACTGATGATGTCAAATTAAATTAATCGCAATTATATCGAATATCGCGATATATTGTCGGCGATATATCGTGAATAAAATAAATCGATATCGCCCCAGCTTTGTACTAGCCAGCCGGACCACTTACAGTGAAGTTTGACTGGTCCTAGCCTGGTGTTTCACTGGCATAATGTCAGTAGACCATTGTAAAGGGAGAACGCTCCGTTGATCTATTGAAGTCCTTTGCTGAATGCTCTCTATTCCAATATATCGTATTTTAATCATTTTATTTTTTTAGGTTATTCCTTATAAGGCTAACCTAGGACTTTTATTTAATGATTTGTTGATTGTCTTTGTAATACTTAATGTTTGATTTTTTAAAGGAATCGCATAACATCGGTAAACAGTATTGTCCAAAGGCCCACACTTCGTGTATCACAACTTTATAAAATAACAAACCTGTGAAAATTTAGGCTCAATCGCTCATCTGAGTCGGGAGAAAATAAAGGGAAAACCCACCCTTGTTGCCTATATCGAGAATTGATAATTGTTTTAATGTTTTCTCAAAAAGTAAAGCATTTCATGGAAAAATATTTCAAGAGAAGTCTTTCACCATTACCTTCTGTAAACCCTGTAAGTTGTTTGTAAATCTGTGAACTTTTAATTTTGGTTCTGTTCAGAAAGTGTCCAATGGCTTTAAGCATGTCATTTTAAGTGTTACAATGTAACACTACCGACCATGTTTTGGTTTTTTAAACCAAAATTAATAAATTTATACATTTTGTTGCCATTAAAGTTGCACCGATTACTGAACAGAACTTCTTGAATTGCTTGCAGGGTGCATTGACTGTAACCACTACAATCCATCGACATGTACAACTCATGATCCTCCAACGACCATCAGAGATAGTGAGATTCCTTGTAAAGCTAAACTAACATTACCGTTGATGTTGAAGCTTTCGGAAACACTTGTCAGTAGCCATGGCAATCGGAATGGTGAGAACTTTTATATTTTATATTTTATAAATAATCATAAATAATAATAATAGCGTATTTTACGAAAATGGTATTCTTGTGTGCCTTTGTGACATAGTCATTAACAACATTTCTATTTTTGTATCCTTCATTGTAGTTTTCATGTCCATTTTTAATATATTTATTTAAACATATTTTTACCTGTAAAATTTGTCTTAAACTAGACCCTTGCTGTGATGGTGTACGACATTTTTTTTTTCAATAAACCATTACAATTAGCCATTTTGAGATATGGTGAACACTATGGAAGTACACGATTTGGGTGTCTACAGACAAATTTACCCAAACATAGTGCTACACTAGTACTGTGTCCAGTGTCCAATCATACCTCAAAAAGCTTTCAAATTCAATTTTATTGAATTAAATTCACTTCTAAATTTGAAAAAAAAATGGGTTTTCTTCTTTGGGAATCAGGACTGCAATCGAAAGCTCTAAATTACACTGTCAGTCCTCACTGTAACTACAGTAGCCCCCTGAAAGCCTGCCTGACAAATATTCATGTTATAACTATTTTAAAAGTTTCACAAGAAAAGATGTATCTAGACTATAATAAGCCGATCTTGTGACAACAGTTGTTGTTCTTGTTTCAATGTATCTCAATGCATCTAGGAGTGATTGCAGTGCAAAGTATCGAAGCTCGTTGCCAATTTGGGCCATTAATTGGAAAAATTATCAGCAAGGATGACAGTGTTATTGAAACCCACTCCAGTCGGCTGTGGAAGGTAACAATATCTCTTTGCCTTCTCACGTTGATTCTAAATATATCTTGTCATATTGGTTCTAAATCTATCTTGTCACTTTCGATTCTAAATCTATCTTGTCACTTTCGATTCTAAATCTATCTTTTCACTTTGATTCTAAATCTATCTTTTCACTTTGATTCTAAATCTATACTTTGATTTGAAATCTATCTTTCCCTTTGGTTCTAAATATATATTGTCAGTGTCACTTTGATTCTAAATCTGTTATGTCACTTTGATTCTTAATCTTTCTTGTCAGTGTCACTTTGATTCTTAAAATATTTTGTCACTTTGATTCTAAATCTATCTTGTCACTTTGATTCTAAATCTATCTTGTCACTTTGGTTCAAGATCTATCTTGTCACTTTGATTCAAAATCTGTCGTGTCAGTGTCACTTTGATTCAAAATCCATCTTGTCACTTTGATTCAAGATCTATCAAGTGTCACATTGATTCTAAACCTATCTTGTCACTTTGATTCAAAATCTATCTTGTCAGTGTCACTTTGATTCCGCTTTGATTCAAGATATATCTTGTCACTTTGATTCAAGATCTATCTTGTTACTTTGATTATAAATCTATCTTTTCACTTGATTATAACTCTATCTTTTCACTTTGATTATAAATCTATCTTTTCACTTTGATTATAAATCTATCTTTTCACTTTGATTCTAAATCGATCTTTCTAAATCGATCTTTTCACTTTGGTTTTAAATCTATCTTGTCACTTTGATTCAAGATCTATCGAAATGGTATGGTCAGCCACTGCATAGATGTTTCTGATGACGAAAATTGTAATTGGATGATTTATGTCAAGCTCGCTAATCGAACAAGTGAACAGAATTTAGTAGCCCACCAGAGTGGAGGACAAATTTACTTCATCACCAACAAACTCATCAAGGAAGGGGAGGAGCTCAAGATTTGGTATAGCAAAGACTATGCACAGTGGCAGGGTAAGTCTAATTCTTTTGTTGTCTCATTTGTTTAAGGAAGGTAAGTGTTTGGTCCTCACTCTATCAAGTAATAGCAGCAAAAACTATTGAAGCCTTAAGCTGCTTTTAAAAGCAAAAAGCATTTTGAGAAACATTTCTCTTTAAAGTTAGGTGGTTATGTACAAATTTGAAATTGTTGTGGCCCAAAATTTGAATTTGAGAAGCCTTGCTGCAGTAATGCGTCTCAGATATTGTACATTCCTGTTAAAGGGATCATTTCTCTTGCATGCACATATTCGCTCCAGATTTTGTGAGATGTCTAAAAAAAGCAAGCACGTTTTGAAATGAAACTACATGTTAGTTTTATTGTATACATCTAGATTGTACATTACAATAGGACTAAGCCAACTGAACGCTTCCAAAAACCAAAGGTAAGCTTTGCCTTTAACACTGAGTTAACATGCCAGTGACTTTGGCTTTTGAGAAGAAAAAAACCCTCTTTACTCGAATTGATTTTCTTTGTATCATCACCTGTCTTCACCAGGAGTACCTGAAACACCCGAGTCTTCATTCCACTGCACTCAGTGCCCCATGCATTTCTTCCAGCGTAAACAACTGATCCACCATCTTGGGTGTAAGCATCCAGACATGGCGTCCCGCCGCTACAAGTGTACATTGTGCCCCCGAGCCTTCATCTCAAACACCAAACTACACCTTCACATGCTGACCCATATGGGGTTGAAACCTTACAAGTGTGAACATTGTGGCAAGCAGTTTTCGGATCCGAGCAATCTACGCATCCATACAAAGATACACACAGGTTAGAGAAATGATAATTTTAATAATTTTATCTAAATGTGCCTTTGTATTGTTTTTCCCTTTTACTGTTGTCGGAAGAGAGGTCTAGTCAATTCTATTCTTTGCTAAATTTGTCTCATTATAGTCATTAGCATTTTGTTGTACTATCTTTAATAAGTTAACTAAAACCCCCTTTGATTTTGACTTTTGCAGAAGAGAAACGGTTTATTTGTGATGTGTGTCAAAAGGCGTTCAGACAAAAGATCCACCTGATTGCCCACATGACAACTCACACTGGGGAGAAACTTCTCAAATGTCCTTTCTGTGAGCTAACCTTTGCTACTCATTCTACTCTGAGGCAGCATAGATACTCACATGAGACGACCGATCAGGAGGTAAGAAAGCTGCAAGCAGCCCCCCCCCCCAAAGTAGAGACAGGGGTGTTGATTTCCTTATTGTTTTTGAAAACAAATATTCATTTCAGATGTGTAACATTCACGACTCAGGCCATGAACTTAAGGGACACAGCAAGTTCCTTCTGGTTAGGGGCAACTCTATGTAGAATGTAAACATTTGTATTGGAACTTTGCAAAGGGCACCACTGCAATTGCTGTGGGTGGCGTATGTTATTTGGAGGACTGATGACTTATTTTAGAAATATAATAAGATCGGTTTTAATGGATCAACTTCTGGCTTCCAAAATGTTTCTGTTAATCATGTCCCCAAAATAATCATGTAAAATGAATGTGAAGTCTATTATGAGGCATCATTTGTATCTTTTCTTTTGCAGTTTGAATGCGAGAAGTGTGAGCGCAAGTTCAAGAATCAACGCATCTTACAGAAGCACGTCAAGACCCACTCATGGAAACGTGACTACCAATGTTCGTCATGCAACAAGGGTTTCTTCACTCGCTATCACGCCAAGAGACATTACCAGAATTGTAAAGGTCCCAGAGAGGAGAGGGATAAAAAGCGAGAGAAGATGAGGAGTGATGGAGAGGAGAAGGTGAGGAAACCAAGGATGAGGAGAAGCCGTCCTGGAAGACATCAACGGAGAACGTCTGATAGTTCATCGTCTCAGACTCACCATGAGGAGGGTATATCTTGTGGGACAAACACTAGTATTGAGGAACAATTCCGTGGAAGTGATGATTATTATGTTGATGGTGAACTCACAAGCACGCATCAGGAAGAAAGTCTTGAGATTGACAGAGAATTGTCGAGGATTGTCTTAGAAACTGCAGAATGCAGAGCAGGACCTTCAAGAGACTTGAAATGGGTGCCAGTTGGTAAGAGTGATGGTGAGGTTTTACAAGACCAACCGACAATGCATTATCATGGAGATTTGAACCCATCTTTAACTCAGTCTGGTGTTCCATCATCATTGGATGATTCGTCTGAGGACAGACAACAAAGACGAAGGTTAAAAAGAGGTGCGGCAACAGAGCCGGCATGTTTGAATCAACAAAGTGAGCGCCAAAGTGGTCGGCCTGTACGGAGGCGGAAGACTCCCAAGAGGTATACTAATGATGAAGATCATCCTCCCGATAGGAAAGCAGATCAGGTTAAAGATACCCAGCAGCGACGAGGAAACCGCAGCATTTACACTGTTAGCATTGCGGACACAACGATTAGCATACCCATGTCATCTGAACAGGTAGACTGCAACACTGATGAGGCGTCATCATCCACTGCTGTTGACTGCACAGCCAGCCACCAAGTCAACATCATGCATTCGCTTGATTCAAACATTCTCGGGGATACTACCGACACTAGAGGGAGCCCTTCAAACTCTCTGCTGCCCCTGATTGTTGGCGAGGACATGCAGGGTTCTGATTTGCAAACGACCATCCAGGTAAACTCACTTGAAATACCGTCTACTGTCGTACAGGAGGCAGGTGTAAGCGAGCCATCACCCATAGCAACAGGGTCGTTGTCCCTGGAAACATCCACAATGTCTGTGCCAGATATGTCGCCATCAGGTGATGCGGCGTCAGGTCAATATGCAACAAGGTCATCGCCCATGGCAACAAGGTCAATGTCAATGCAGATGCAGAGGAGAGAGAGTGCAGGTAACGTGGAGCAGTGTGATGATGAGGAAAGGGCGGGAACAGTCAATGAAAATGTTGAGGAATAAGAGCTCCTTCTGTATCACACTGGCGGCTTTCTTCCTTTTTAACGCAATTGAAACATTAGTTCTAACTAGTTTTGTAAATTCGAACTAGACTATAACACCTTCCAGCCTCGGTCTGAAAATAATCAACTGAATTAATTAATTAATTAACTGCTTGGTTAAAAATGAAGAAGTCTACCCTTTCCACACAACATGACATTTGCATGCAGGCCAACAATAAGTGTAAGGAGTGACTATGCTAACTTCACACGCAGTGTTTACTGCAGATGCTTGTAACTCTTGCTGTGGGCAATGCATTGAAAAATGTAGATTAGATATGCTGCACTTAACAAATGAAATTACAAACTTGAAGGTCAACTCATTCTTGTAGACCTACAGATTGACCTGTCAATAGACCGATCCATTAAGCCCCGCCCCATTGCGTATTGGCCAATCACAACGCAACGAAGGTCCGACAAATAAGGTCTGACATGCGTGCGTGTATGCTTGGCGCGCGGCAGATTGTGCAGAAAAGCATTGGAGAGGCTCACGTGTTCTTACTCACACGTGCATCATGGGCGGAGCCTAATGGATTGGTCTATTCATTCTTGTAGAGTCGTTTCCTGAAATTCGATCTATCTTTATCTGTCTGTAAACGAACATCTTTGTTAATGTTTTGCTAATTTGTTACACATAAGTTGCATGATCTACATGTACGAGTAATTTTGGTAGATTCTGGATTCAAAGGTCATGCGTTATTTTGGTAGTTTTGTGCTACTGTACCAAAATGTGCAGTGTTGTGCTTTCCTTGCATGAATTGCATGCTTATAAAAATCACAGTCTTTCTTAATTTATATGTCCCATGTAACGACGACATTCGGTTCACTTAACATTTCTTGAAAGTAGCTGAATTTTTTTCTGGTGAGTCCTTTTTTGTAATGTGAAATGGTTGGACGGTCATCAGTTATAATATTATTACAAGACATTTGTGTTTGAAGTGCTTTAGAAATTATGGGGATGGTGCAATATTTCAGACAAGTTCAGTATTTTGACATTCTTATTGGTAGAGTACCTGAGTGAGTGTTATTGTATTGACAAGATTATTTGTTGTAAACATTACGATGTTAGTTTAAATTGCCTTACAAAAAAGAAGAAACACCCTTGTTGCATAGGATTGTGTGCTTTCAGATGCGTAAAAAACTTCATGCCTGAAGCCGTTATCAGATTCAAATAATTTTTGGGTTGAAAATTGCCTCTTTCTCTTAAAGCCATTATACACTTTCGGTAAACAGTATTGTCCAAGTCCCACACTTCGTGTATCACAACTTACATATAAAATAACAAACCTGTGAAAATTTAGGCTCAATCGGTCATCGGAGTCGGGAGAAAATAATGGAAAAAAACACTCTTGTTTCCGCACGTTTCGCCGTGTCATGACATATGTTAAAAATGAATCCGTAATTCTCGCTAACAAGAATTTATATTGTTTTAATTATTTCTCAAAAAGTAAAGCATTTCATGGAACAATATTTCAAGAGAAGACTCTCACCATTACCTTCTGTAAACCCTGTAAATTATTTGTAAATCTGTTTTTTTTTTTTTTCTGTACCGAAAGTGTATAATGGCTTTAAACTACACTACTTTAAAAGGAGTCGTTTCCCACAACGTTGTATACTACCAACGGCTCTTACCAAGCAAGTGTTATTGTAATTACCAAAAGTGTAACCTGACCCTTTTAAGGGCATGATACCTGATTAGGGATGTTAGAAACCAAGCTGTTAAAAAATGAAAGTTTAACTTTGAAATTGTATCTGAAAATCACTATACGTGAAGTGTCTTCAAGACACTTCTCGTATAGTGATTTTATTACAATTTGCCAAATCAAATGGCACATTGTGTAAAAGGTGTATTAGTCTCACTAAAATAAGAGATGCACTGTCTGTTTTCTCAAGACCGTAATATTATGAAATTTTGATATATTTATTGGAGCAGTGCAAGGCTATTTTCATTTTGCAATGAGCACTTCCATTGATAAAAGTGTAGGGAAATCTTTTGATGGGGCACCAAGACAAGGGCAACAGAGGCAATAACCTTAGTGTACTTCCAGGCCTGTGGAGGATTTGAATTTGAATGAATGTGCTTCAAAAACCGATTATGTTCATGTATTGAATACAATCGCTTTATACGGTTTTTGGCACATTAAATAGTTTGCATGACAACAAATTATATATTTATAAACACCTAATAAACCAAGTCAAACAATGTATTCATAAGAAGAAAACAAAGAACACTGTGTTAAGAGTAATCAATTCAAAACAATCTTTTTATTGAATATCTTCTATGTACAAATTCTTCACAGCAACATTCTCTTCTTATCTATTAACTCAATAATTATGACATTTCTATTCAACTTCAAGTAGGTCAATCACTGTGTTGCAATATTGCTTTATGCCGAATGCCTCACCAACTTGCCAATTTAATACTGCATTTACATGTAATGGGCAACTACATAAGTGTTTAATTTTACTGCATAATGCAGCAGCATGTTAATGTGGCAAATATTGTCTAGTCAAACACTGCACGTCATGTAATAAAAAGGAAAACTTAAGATGTGTAAGCTCTGAATCTTTGTGTCAACCAAAAACAATGTTTGTGTCATTTTTATCCAAACTTCACGGACACCTAAACATTTCCATAAGAAAAAGTCTAAACAGTAAAATTTTCCTTCAAACGTTGTACTAATCAATCCTTGCTACTATTACTAACCCAATTCACCTGAACCCAATTTCACAAACCCTGTAAGCACAACAAACTAAGCAGAATTATGTTACCAGCAGACAATCCATAAACTTTTCATTGTTGAGCCTGGTACCCCACTCATTGTTCACTTAGCAAAGAAATTTGCTAAGCAGTATTTCCTGCCAGACAGCTTCATGAAATTGGGCCCTGATGTCATTACCCACACAATATTGGTTGGGCCATTTTGTTTTGTGGGTGTAGTGTGCATTTGAGGTAACATGCCCATGTCTTCACTAGCAACCTGACTCCCAAAATGGCATACCCATGGGCAGAGCGGCGCAACATGTGGTTTCAGTTCAACAGAAGAAATTCTTGAGTGTTCCTTTCCAATGCAGACTCCAGAGCTACAATATTGTATCCACAATCCAGTGACTTTGTTGACTTCTGCTGAAATAGATTGGTAGCTGGAAAGCCTGATGATCTTCAAATAAACGTGCTGTGAACTTCAAATAAGGGGATCTACCTGAAATGAAGTAGAAATACAGAAAAGATTAAAACGCGAACACATAACAAATTAACTGCTCACCATTACTTGTATAAGTCTCCGCCCAATTTAATATAGCACAACAGCAGAACTTTGTGCTTGCGGCCGGTACAAAATATATGCTTTACAGGGTGCTGTAAAAACAAAACAATGTAAGGTTCTCTCCAATGCAAGTACTTCTGGAAAATAGCAGGAAGACCTTTTTTAAAATACTTTTTAAGGATCCACAAATGGACACCCTGTGCACGGATCAGTGACAAGTTTTGCAAAACTTGAAACACAAATTGAGTTGTGTTTTTTAATAATAATAATAATAACAACGCCTATAATATAGCGCCTAACACCTCTAAAAGAAAGTCTCTAAGCGCTCAGAGGAACCAAAAGAATAATTAAGTATAAGATAATTTGAATAGATGTGTTTTGAGAAGAGTCTTGAAACTTGAGATCGAAGTGGCTTGTTTGATGTGTAGAGGGAGATTGTTCCATAAGTGAGGTGCAGCAAACTGAAAACTACGTTGACCATATGCTTTGGTGGTAACTGTTTTTATCATCAGATGCTTACTATATCCTTTTTCCCAACTTTCTGTTTTGCAAAGGTTTATTTGTTTGCACAACAAATGAACATCCGAGAATTTTGCATTCAATTATAAAGTTACTTTGAGGCTTACCTAATTCCAATACGAGTTTAATCTTCATCGTCGGGTGGAATTCCTAATTCTTCATCAGTCCACTTAGATGAATCAGGCCATGGGTTGTGTCCCTGCAAAAAGTGTGGAAATCACAGCAGTTAATTTATAATTTATGTTCTCTCAGTAGATGTTGTTTTTAAACAATTTAAAATGAATAAAAGTTGTTTTAAATCTTCACCACCTCTAATTGATTAAAATCCAACTCAAGGAGAGGGAGATTTTCAGTTGAACTTTCACTCGCCCAAATAAATACATAATAAAATAATAATATGAACACTTATAGTGCGCCGTTATCCACCACAAGTGATGCTCATGGCGCAAGGAAGAAACACAAAATTAATGAAAAGCAGCTGTAAAAAAGTGGGTTTTGAGGGCCTCTTTGAACTTATGAATAGAGGACATGTTCCGGATATTAAGAGGCAGATTATTCCAAAGTAAAGGACCAGCATGAGAAAAAGCCCTGTCACCCCAATTGTTGTGGGTGTACATGTAGGTCCAACTCACACAGGTGTGTATACACCTGTAGCCGTAGACCTCATACAGTCTCTCTTTTGATATACTCTTTTTATGCAACAGCTCCCATTGGTTTTGTACACGTTTTCCAACTGTGGACCTTTCCCAAACCGTGGACCCTATTGTCCTCTTTTGTTATAGGTCCCCCCAGTTTAAATGTTTATTGACCCAATTCACCTGAAGTCATCATCAGAATAATCTTGGATGCACCATATTGGTGGGCAATGTCACTGTGCGTTGTTCAGTGAAGAGCATTTAGGCGACGCAGTGTTTACACGTAAACCTACTTGTATGTGCACACCAAAATGGTGAGCGTGGCACGGTCACCAGGCTTGACGCGTGTGCAAGGGGCCAATACCTACTCACCGTAACTTCTTCTGGGTCGTGATACAACCTCCACAAGATCCAGAACCACATTGCACCACAGATCATCTCTCCTTTCCAGAACTGCTTCCGACTGGGCATAATAGCCCCTCGGTAAACCAAACCACTGTGATTGAAAAAACGAAGGGTGTAATTAGTTGCATTGACAACAGGCAAATAATAGCCGGTGATGGCAAAATGATTCAATACAATATTTCACTGGCAGTCCAATCCATGATTAAAAACATTGACATTTTTTTGTCATTGTAACTCAGCCACATTTCCCCTGCCAAACCTTTCAAATCCTACTCACATTTCCCCTATTAAACGCCAGTAGTAAACAACTGGGAAGAACAAGTACTTTATCCATGTTGACATATGGGCATATTGGTGCTGATCATTTTGAAACTCACATTGTATTTAAAGGACATCTTGCTTGGTGAAATTCTACTTTGCGGGAAATACTTTTGTTGCCAACTCTTGGTTTTTGACCTCTTCATTGATATCTGAATTATAGTTTTCATAAACATTTTCATATGAGAACTTGGCGTATATGATTTTTTTATTTATTTTTTTTTTTTTTGGGGGGGGGGGGCAATTTGGTGCATTTTTAGATAAGAACTTTACCTTTTGATGAGTGTATAAAGAAAATTTAATTAACTGGGGTTTACAGAGGTAGATTGATTTCAATTTATGCAACTTCAAGGTCTTCCAAAGCCAATGCCCAAAGAGGCCAATGGAAATAAAAAAAGGTTTATGTCGCACAATACATTGCAAAGAGCTTGAGTCAAAGTTGAAGCTTTAATTATAAAACATGTTTTGGGAATTTGGCCGAGGGCACTGTGCAAAGTGCAACCCTTGAATCAAGCTATACCGCCAAGATCAAAAGTTCAAAATTGTATTGAAAAAGTGATGGCGACAATTTCAACTGCATATTATTGTGTGTACAAAAATCTGCATTTTTATAACTCCCCAGAAACGAAACTAGAAATTAAAGTTGACATGTCTGTGAAATAACATGCAAAAAGTGCCAGCATCTTTTTTATATTTAGTATAAAAAATAATATAAATTTGTATAATCATTTATTAATCATTTTAATAATATTATTATACTTTTTTAATTTTATGGGTTTAATCAACTTCTATCAACGAATTCAAACAATGCATGTCAATTTGTCATCCTAAATTCATCATTCATAAATTAATTAAATAATAAATTCAATGACATTCAAACATTCAATTCAAAATCAAAATCAAAAACAAATTATTATATTTATATTAATTACTCAACTCAATCAATCATCATTTTAAATTTGAAATAAAACATTTCCAGTGCCTGTTCCAACATCCTATCAACCTCTCTGAAAAGGTAAGGATATAATTTGACCTAAATTAAGAGCTATAAAAAGCGACAGTCAACTACATACTACGGCATTTCGGCATTTTCGCGCAGGAGGTTCACATGCAAATCAGCAAAGCAGTTGTCCGAAAACTGGGCAGTTGTACACAATCTTATGCCGACAACGTTCACGTCAAATAGCTGCAAATGTTTTAATACTTACTGGTTCCTACTCGGCACATTTCGAAGTACACCTCCTAACCTTAACGAAACCAAAGCTGGTCGAAGTTTCGAAAGGCCTAACATAATGTTTCTAATTATGAAAAAAAAATCGGCCGAAAATTTTAGCTGTGAAGCGCAAACTTTCAGCTTGATCTTTGACCAACTTTTCAGCCTCGTTTTCGACTCAAGAGCAGTTCAAGGCCCTTCAAGAGACTAGTTATTTACTGTTTGCATTTTGAAGCCGTAAAAAAACCAAATAAAACCGTTGTGTTTATAAAAAAAAAACTTTTGAATGTATAAAAAGTAAAATTAATAACATGGAATCAATTATTTTGAGTACATTTACAAGCAACATTTAGTGAAAAAATGTGAGTGTCCTGAGTGGCTTCAATTACCGTTCAACGAGTCTGGTACCTAACTTGCGAAAAAGAGTCGTAGACAAATCATTACGCGAAACGGGACTTCAATCAACCTGTTCATTACGCGTTGGATGGGGGAGAGCCCTTGGCAACAGCAATCAAAATAGTGCATCACAAAATTTTCGCTCGAGTGATTCTGGATGAGTACACATGGATCTTTTTCCTCAACTTGACTTCTAATCGAATTATAGAGAAATCGATAGCACTGAGCAATAATTAATGTTGGTGTAAACTTTTAGTTTATGTTCTTGACAACTATTTTGAGAAAAAGTTGTCAAGAGCCTTGGGAATTTGTAAAGTTGTTTTTATCCAACATACAACGACTGTGACTGGATGAATACATCAAACCAAACTGTGCGGTAGAAATGTTGGTCTGCAGTTTCACCAGCTGTCGATATGGCCATGGGGTCGCTAGTTTTTAAACTTTTACACTCACTTGCTTGCAGACAAATCGTGGAAGGTGTTTTGTGAAAGTTTTTTAATCAAGAGTAGTTAACTACTATCCACACTCGGTTTTAAAGTTATGTTGATATTCTGAAGCTGTGACTGTGTGACATCGGGAAGTTGAGAAATGAAAGTTATTTGAAAAGTTTTCTGCGAGCTACCAAAGACTGAAGAAATCCATCATGGCAGATGTTCCTGTTCTTCGACCGAAAGGCATTCCAACAATATTTGGTGAACTTGAAGAAAAGTGCATAACTTTTCTTCTCGATACATCAGGGAGTATGTACTCTTATCTTGAAGTAGTCAAGGATCATCTGATTGAAGTCCTCCTAACACGTTCCTTTAAGGAGAGAGGAACAATGTTCAACATCATGGAGTTTTCATCCGAGGTCATTCCGTGGGCAGATCGCATGGTGAAATGCACCCCGCAGACGGTCACCGTCGCTGGAGAATGGGTCAAGAAACTAGGCTGTAAGACTGGAACAAACACACTGGATGCTCTTTTAGCAGGTTTCGCTGATCCAGCGTGTGACGCAGTCTACTTGGTAACAGATGGTCTTCCTGATCAACTGCCAGAAGAGATTCTGCAGCACATTGCAATCGCGAGTGACGGTCGTCCTGTACACGCTGTGTATTTAGCTAGTGGTATTGCCGATGTCCACGCTTGTGATTTTCTAACAAGTCTCGCGACTGAAACAGCTGGAACCTTCCATTCAATCAGTCTGTCAAATAAAGGATGTATCGAAAGCGTCAGAGTGGTCATTCGCTCCGATTACGCTCCTGAGCCGACCCCAACGCCACCCCATACAACTCTCACTAACCCACCGATGAGGAATGTCAAAGTTTATAGCTCTTCACCTGCTTACAATATCCCAGCAACGAGTATCAAAACAACTCTCCAAAGCCTTCCCAAAACAAACACCATCACCTATGTGAATGAGTCCGAAGGCTTGGGTACAAAAACCTGTAGTGTAACGACCGCTGTTGATCACGATCCCATCGATATCAAACTCATAAGCGTTGACAACATCCCAACGAGGGTGATCCGAACGGAGAATGTCCACTCACGATATCCCGATATGACTTGGGAAACCCACCGTCCAGCAACGACGAGACTCGTCCGGAGATTGCTCGCTAATGCTGATACTTCATCGGTTACTGGAGGAGTTCTTCTACAGGGAATGAGGGTCTTGGCCAGGAGAGATAAGGACGGTTTCTACTGTCTTGGATCCGTCAAGCAACAGGTGGATATTAACGTCTAATTGATTGAGCCACGCCCTTATTATGTATTGTCTAAAATGCAAATGATACTGGCTGCAATAAAAAGTTTACAAAAGTAAAACATTGCTAAATATAACATGGACAAAATGCCACCATTCCAGTTTTAATTGAAATTCATAGAGTTACCAGAGATAACTAATAATAACAATAATAATAATTCAAATTTATGAAGTGCCATCTATATAAGACTAAACTTTTTCCAAGGCGCATGAAAACGAAAAAATTAAAACCCAGAGAGTAAAAAAAAAGAAAACAAACTATATAGCTTTAGTTAAATAAGAACACATTGAATAAAACAGATAAATTACATGAACATGTTGGCAAAAATAAATGGTAAAAAATAACTAACAGAAAGTCAATCATAAGAAATATTGAATTGGTGGGTTTTTAGCCATGTTTTGAAAATGACCAGAGAAAACAAATCAAATGGGGCCACAATTTGCTGATGATTTATTTGAAGAAAAGCACTGAACATAAAAAACTTCATAAAGGCCTAACATTCACTTATTTTTAAATTTTGTTCAAACTTAACAGGTCAAGTATACTTTTTAAAAAGAAACAATTTGTGTGTACAGTGCACATGTTTGTTCCTCGATCAAGTGAATTTACTTTTTCTTATTTCTGCAGATCACAGCCAACAGTACTTTCCTAATTGAGTTTGACAAAGAACCAAGCTCCAAAGCACATCCTGTACTTCAAGAAACTGCAATTTATGACATCATTTCCTACAACGATGCTTCAAGACATTCCATCGCTGCTGGAGATAAAGTGCTCGCTCCGACAGGGAAGTTGAAGTTTCGCTTTGCTCCGGGAACAATCTTAGAAGGACTGGAGGGAAGGTCCTCTGGATGTAAGTTTGGCAGAATCTTGGAATTATTGTAAATCATTTTGTAAGTCATTTTGTACATGAGTTTGTAAATCTGGATTATTTTCTGCCCAAAAATTTGTGAAGAAACATTTAAATAAATCCAATTGAAAGAACTTTACTGAAGTTTAGAAAACTTTTTAAAGTTTAACTCGCGCAAAAAACCAGTTTAAGAGACTTTGCAAGAAAAATCTGCTTTTTACTTTGGTTACTTAAAATTTTTTTTTATTATCTATCAGATCTATAACTTCCCTTAGTGTTGTGTAGACCAGAACAATTTTATTCCGTTTACAAAAATTGTAGTTAGAGTATTTACTTTTTCCCCTCCCAAGTTTCCAACCCCCCTCTTATATACAGTAGAACAACCCCAAATCACAAAAAAATAAACCCATCCATTACGGTATGTTTTAACCACTTAACATATTCCATTAATATGTTGTGTTTACAATGTGTTCAGATATCAAATCAATGTATTTAGGTCATTGTTTTTTGTTGGTGTTTTGTGCAAAAGTTCACTTAGAATCTGTATGAATGCAAAAAGTCACACAATTGTTTGCATACTTTGCCTGTCTTAGTTCCCTCTTCATACAGTAGGCCTACTCTAGGGCAGTCCAGCATTGCCTCAGAAGTAATGCAATTTCTTCAGGGATGTATGCAGCCAAATACAATCAATACAATGATGTTAAATAATAGCCGTCAAAATTGCTTTATTTCATAATAAGGTCATTTTGTAGGGTGTCCTGGCCGAGTGGCTAAGAGCGTTGAATTCATGTTAGCTGGTGATTCAGTCATCTGAGTGTGGGTTCGGGTCCCAGTCATGACACTTGTGTCTTTGAGCAAGATACACTCAGGGGTATAAATGGGTACCTGTGAGGGTAGAGGTTGATACTGTGTATGAAAAAGCCTTTGGAGCACAAAGGTTGCTCCTAACTCCACAGGGAGCTGAGAATAGATTAAAAGAATGTTATTGGCCCAATGACTAGGGCACTAATGTTAAGCGCATTGATACGGTTATTGAGTAATGCGCTAAAAGAACTTGTTATGTTATAATTATTATGTAAATGCAACAAAGGCTAGCTGTATCATCAGCAGTAAATTGCAAACACCTGTGCACCGCTTCAAGGTCGCAGCTCTCTCTCTCTCCCTCGCTCCAGAGAGAGAGACTAGCATGGTGCCCAGTGTTATTTGTATCAAGGATAATTGATGCGCGTTGCTAAGATGGAAACGGTGACCATGGCAACATACACACTTGCACTGCATATTTGAGTCATCACAATAACCTGATATTTATTTGCTGTGGATGTCTATATGAAAGAGCTGTGTAAAGTATTTGATAAGAGCTTGTTGTTTTTCTCCATGGTTGGATAAGATCATGGTTTATTCGGAGTAGGCTATGGAAGATTTACTCTCATTATTATGACTAATTAATTCATGTGTAAGGTGTTTTTGTTCGAGAATTTTTGGCTGAGATTTATAAATTGGTAAGAATTCTATTGTAACCGTGATTGTAAACACCATTTTTAGTGGCATTTAAAGCACTGCACTGTAGCAGAAACCTGTGTGTAATTTTCCATAATACTAAATTTGTTCAGTGTATTTTTGTTTTGATTAATATTTGGTACATTGCTTTCTTTTACTTCTAGGTGCGGCAGACACTGAAGGTCTCATAGTCAGCTTTTTTGACGGAAAATCTGACAAGATTCCGAAGCAGACTTCTATTTGGATTCCTAGTCAGCTTTACGAGAGAATCAAATTGGAAATCCAGATGCCTATCACGGCCCGACAGTACCTCGTGAACAACCCCCACTACCCAATCATGCTACCTCCGGGTTACACCACGGGACAAGGAACTGGATACCTCGCAAAGCCTGGGATCACGCAGGACTTGGGGTACCTACCGGGTTACGACCCACGGTTTGAATCGGTTGAAAAATACCCAGTTTATGTTCCCGTCTACCAAGATGCTCCACCCACTTTTGGGTTCAGGATGCCGTCAATCAGAGATAGCGTTGTGAAGAGTGAAGATGTACACCGTCTCATCCCGGGTACCAGCTTAACCAAAGAGGATCTGAACCGAAAGGTGATGCAACAACTGATGGATAATAAGATGATTGGTAGAATGCCTAAGGAACCCAAGACAGCCAAGGAGACTGAGAGGAGAGCATCTCCACCACAACAAGAAGGGATCTTAAGAAAGAGTGTATCCTTCAGGAGGGAGGATGGAGAGTTGGATTCAGGGATTGATTCATACACAGCCGGCACTGGTTTGAATTATGAATCTCAGTCTGAACCAGAATCAGACAACGAAGATAAAGATACGCTGATTGACACTGGTATGCAGACATTATCACTCAAAGACTCAGGGGTGGGTACTGACTACAGCCTGTTATACAACTACCGTCCGGATAGCTCATTGGAAGAGCGCCCTCCCTGGCAGTACTGGAATCCCGATACCAAATCGAAGCGTCCATCATCAGCAAAAAAGAGCTCTAAAGCCAAACCATTTCGTGACACAGTTCTGAGCGCTCCGGCCGAAGCGAAATTTCAACCCGTCTTATCTGAGCCGATCTCTGCAACATCAAAAGCCAATCAGCAAGCACTCTTAGACACAATCGACCAAGAGATTCGTACTGATCGAGCTCAACTGGAGTGGATTCAACGACACCCCCATCCTCCTCTCCGCCTTCCCTATGAACCCGAGGTGGACAATGGGCCAGTTAATCGCAGCGGAGCATTCAACACGGTCGATCACACAGTTAAGAGTGATCGTGCACATCTAGAATGGATCCTGAAGCAGCCTCGACCCCCACAAGCTAAGGTCAAAAAGCAAGGGGCACCAGCTTATCGGAAGGTCAACAGTCGTGATATGGTCAGAGAGGCAAGAGAAAAGGCCTACTTAGAATACAGGTAAAATATACGTTTTGTAATTTTGGGGTTTGAACTGTCGGCTAATACTTGCAGAGAAATTTACAATTTTTGTTTGTGAGCACAAGTATGTGTGTGCACAGCCACAATTATGGGTACACTTTTTGTTCTACAAAGACACCAAAATGAACAACAGATAAATTTTGAGTAACTCTTTGCAGATCTTGTATTCCACAAATTCAAGCACTTAAAATTCATTGACACAGCGATTGTTAAAGGGAAGGTACACTAATGGTAATTGTCGAAGACCAAAGTTCTCACTTGGTGTATCCCAACGTAAGCATAAAAAACAAGCCTGTGAAAGTTTGAGCTGAACTGGTCATGGAAGTTGCGAGAAAATGACGAGAGAAAAAACCCTTGTTGGACGAATTTGTGTGCTTTCAGATGGAATAAAAGACTTCTGGCTAGAAGCATTTTTTTATTTTCGTGAGAAAGTACCTCTTTCTCAAACTTCAGAGGGAGCCGTTTCTCACAATGTTTTATACTATCAATAGCTCTCCAATGCTCGTTACCAAGTCAGTTTTTAAGTTAATATTCGTTTTGAGTAGTTACTAAGCGTTTACCTTCCCTTTAAACGATTATCATTGCTTAACTGCTACATGAGTGGTTTTTCAAACCGTTGTTAATAAAATGGACACAATTTTTTTTAGAACTGAATTTTTTTACCAAAGACATTTTCCCCCTATTTCTGAACTCCATTGCAGGAGAAATCAAGTGATGCAGTTAGAGGCTCACTTTGCTGAGTTAGAGAACGGTGCACGGCAGATGAAAGAGGCCAAGGAAGAACGATGCAGGTATGTTTATGTTTCATTCTCAAGTTTGGTTTCAAGCTTTGAGTATCAAACACTACTATAGCTGTTACAATTAATCTTTAGCAAAAAATACCCAATAAAAACATTTTTTTTTTTGTGCAAACTTTGTGAGAGCTTTTCTTTTTACCTCCATGTTAGATTTTACAGGTGACAATTTAAACATTCCTGTGCAAACTCAAAAAGTGTTTTATGAACTCCACAATGTGTCAGTCAGAATGATACCCTTAAACAAGTTTCTTATTGAAATGAACTTTTGAGTTAAAAATTAAAAAATTAAAATTTGTAAGTGTGACAAAAACTAAAATTTTTTTTTTGTGTCTTTCTTGGATTTAGAATATCCAAGAAATTCATAACGATAGACCTCTTGAATTGGCCACCATCACAGGCCAAACAATAGAAAAAAGTGCATAACTCAACAGCCAATGATGGGTCTTCCTTTGACCTCGTTGAGAGAGCTGTTTAGGCTTGTGATCCCATGGGCAATGGGTCTATTCATTCATAACTTGTCCATCCTGCATGCGAGTGTAAAAATCATAACATCAAATCACTGCCTATAATATTTTCAATACAACTGAATCCCCGCTTTCTCCTTTCCCTCTTCTAAAATGCTAAAAAAAGTGAAAGATTTGTGAATGTGAAAGGACTTTTGGGCAGCGGAAATACTAATAGACCATCCCCAGATTTCAATAGCTTCAAGGAGTGCCTAGTCTCTCTCTTTTACTCAAATTTTGCTGTCATCAAAATAAATGCACATGGTCGTTTTCTATATTTTTGAATTGCAAATTTGATAGGTGCACTACCTTGGACAGTATACCAATAAATTGTAGGCGAAAAAAGGCATTGAAACTTTGAAATTGTATTTGATGCTCTTTGACATGTACTATTTTTGAAACTTTTGTGGCTCGGTTAAAAAAAAAGGCCCAAAACAATAAATGCAAAGAAACCAATAGTTATGGTATGGCAAACCTTTTTTTCCTCTTAATTTTTATTGTTGACTTCAATCTCTCTCTTTTTCTCTTACCCCCATTTTCGTGTGTGAATCCAAATGTCTGAATACCCAGTGCATCACTAGCTGTACAGGAATCACTGATAATGCGATATGACACGTCACACCTCGCACACACTAAAGACGCTTTCAAGATTACAGACAAAACATCAGAACCCGAATATAATAATATTGATACCTATGCCTACAGAGTCCCCAGTGGTAGTACCCAGTCTCCTGTAACTGAAAGACAAGGACCTCAGGAAAGGGCATTAAAAGTCCACGAAAGACCACAGGGAAGGGCATTAACAGTCCACAAAAAACCACAGGGAAGGGCATTAACAGTCACTGAAAGACCTCAGGAAAGGGCATTAGCATTCCACGAAAGACCTCAGGAAAGGGCATTAACAGTTCAAGAAAGACCCCATGAAAGGCCATTAACAGTCAAAGATGTTGTTTTCAGTGAGCGGATGACTTTAACCCCACCCCTTGAACCAAAACTAAATGATCAGCAACCCACAAGACAGGATATTTCCCCAAGAGGACAGATTGTAGCGAATCCATACATAGTAAATCATTCTTATACTATTATTCCAAATTCAATTCCTCAACAATCTGAAGGAGATGTAGTGAAAACACAAAAGAACTATCGAAGTGAAAAAATTCACTGCTCAAAATCCTATGGGGTCAAATCACTCCAAATAATGTCACAACTTCAAAAGGGCACCACCAAGGGGCAGAAGAAAAACATTCAATTGACAAAAGCGAAAAGCAGCCAGATGAGAAATCAAGAGTTTGAGAAATCACTGCTAGCTTTGTTTGAGAACTCGCAGTCACATGAGCACAATGCTGAAGATATGCTGAATGCTATGCAACTTATGTTAATGGATAAATCCTCTGCCCAAAGACCCGTGTTGATGAACCCCTCCCCACCTCATGAACAATCCAAAGATAGATTTACTCAGAATCATTCAACAATCAGAACAGTACAACATTTAGAAGAAAAATCCAGCTCATCTGTGACTCAAAACCATGCTGCTAACTCATATCAAAACAGACCATACCAGCAGACATTCTACCCAGAAAGAAAACTCGTGTCACGTAACACGCCAAACATAACACACCCAGACATTACCCAGAACACCATCACTCAAAGAAACGTATCTCAAAAGCAGTCGCTTTCTGAGCAGACAGTTACTCAGAACTCGACAAACAAAAACTCAGGTCAAGCTAGTCACACTGTCACAGTAACAGAAAAATCTGAGGTGTGCACGGAGGTCAAATCTGCTGTTCAGACGTCGATGGGAATGAAAGCCCATAATGCTATCGCTCCTAAACTACCTCATCAGTAAGTGTGGTCTCATCAAACCATCCTCCATGTAGTAGTTTAGTTCAATCTTCTGCATGCCTCATTTACTTAGCAGTCATGTATCAAAGGTACACAAACCAGTTTCATGTGGTGTTGCATGATTCGCTCAATGTTCCCTTTCATAATCTGCTTTACAAACGCATGTCATTCTTCTCATTACATGAACCTTGAACCTTGAACCCTTGAACATTGCATGATGTTTTTCCTCCATGTTATTTAATGTTGTGGTTTAGTGATATTTGATGTATGTTTTTACTACAAAGCTGATGTATTTGTGTATGTATATACAAGTGAACATTTCTGAACATTTCTTCTTCTTGTTTCATTGGCAAATTGTGTTGTTATTTATGTGTAACGAATAACTAAACATAATGTTATGCTATGAGTACATACAGTATTTCTCATTTCTCAATCCATTGTAAAGCTTAACCTTTAAAACGTTTATCACAGATTAGCAAGGAATCAAATGTTTGGTTGTTCATGTGCATTTTGCCTGTAACTAAACAAAATTCACTTTACATCTATATAAGTAGAAAAGATCTGGGCTAATGCTGTAAGCTCAACAATCTGTGGTAAACAGAGTCAGTGATTGGTAGGCCCTATACGATAAAATAAAGAGCTACATGTACATTATAGTAAAATGGTAGAGCTGAGTTTATATAGTCCAGAAATACATGTAACAACAATTAATACCAAGCAGTGTGTTATGTGACAAAAGAAGAACTTTGGCAACAAAAAACCTCATCTCAAGATGAATCTTTTCTCTCTGTGAAATCAGCCATGGGCCATGATCATGGTGACTTGAACATTTCTTATTTCTTCATCAATGTCTTGTACAGTTGTAGGCCTATGTTTTCTATAATGTGCCTCAGTGATTCCCCACAAATAAAAGTATTGCTCTACTTAATCTGACATAAAGGGGGTGTGGGTCATATTGGCTCCCAATACGCCTTCCCTGTCCTTGCATGCTCTCATATCAATAATTGGTCCTTCACTTTTCTCCTTTCCTAACATTTCAACTGCATGAAAAAAACTACTTGTAACTCTTCACTCAACAACCCTTGCTCATACTTGTAACATTGGCATCATAACAGAATGCGTATCTTTCTGAGAAAATTAGCCTTTAATTAATTTAATTTAAGATTTGTCTCTGCTTATTGCAGGCTAGAGGCAGTGGAGGCCCCATGCCCCTTTGCCTTGGTGCCCCATGAAATGTTTTAGTAATTTAGCATTTTCCTTTTTGATGTGCCTTTTAAACGCAAACAACTTACCATTACAAGAACGAAGTGTTACTATAGTATTGCCCAAATGTTTATCTTGATGTTAAACTTTTTGTCAGAATGGTTCGCTCCTTAAAGTTGACCCAACCAGAGAATTTATTTACATAATTGAGACAAGTAAAGATCAGCCCATTACCATTATCATATAATTCTCTGAATCAAATCAAACATGGGAAAGTTGCTTTTATTTGCTTAAATGTAACAGTCTAGTTATCTTAAATTGTTAATAATGATGTTTCAATCACTACTTATAGGTATGTAATGCTTAAACTGTATTTTGATACATGTGTTTGTTGTTACCAATATTGGAATAAATGTTTAAACTGCATTCTAGTAGTTGGATTTTAAAACTACTTTTTCAACTTCTGTCTTGGTTTTTTAGGAAGTTTGCAGCAGATGTAACAAGACGTGACGTCCAGCGTCAGCGAGACAGTGAAGCCAAGTTGAAAAGCATCCACAACGCTAAGCGCACCGTTAGCTCCAGCATTGCCAAACAGCAACAGGAGCGATCTAATTCAGAGGCTGATAAGAATGCTCAGCGGTTAGACGCCTTGAGGATGAGGACGCAGAGACGGGAAGAGATTGTTGCTCAGAGGGAGAGAGAGATTCATGATACTATCAGACGAAGACAGGTGGGTGGATAAGGGAGTCCTTAGTTCATTTTTCTTTCCCTCATCCAAAGTTTTAGATTTCCATCAAAGAAGTTTGTGTTGGTATGCTGTTCTGGAACCAAAGGATCCTCAAAATCATTTAAACTTAAGTTACCTGCAGTTTCCAGATTATAAAGAATTGAGCCCTGACAGGGACAGATGGGCATAACTCGTCAATCATGGCTTAGTGGTCTAGTTCACCGGACCCAAGCTCTAGTGTTGTACTGTTGTCAGCAGCAGAGTGTGGGTTCGATACCTGGTCATGACACCTATGCCCTTGAGCAATGCACTTAACCATAATTGTTAAGGTAGTGTGCTCTGCTGTACCAGCCAGGCTCCTAAGTGGTGATTGTACAAAGTTATAAATCGTGGCATCAGTTGAGTTTCAAGTAAATTTACAATAAAAGATTTGTTAAAAAATGTAAGAAAGCACAATCACAATGGAAAAGATAAAAATGAGATTCAAACAAAACAAACCCCAACAATTGCAAAAGGAAATAAAGACAGAATTGATTGGTAAGGAAGGATCACACTACTGCTATATTACCTATTTTTTTAATGCCATCTTTGTGATAACGTATCTTTCATGTTTTTCATTTTGTTTAACAGGACATCAAGCAGCAGAGACAAGATGACCTGACAAGACGACATGTGCAGAAATTGAATGAAGAAAATGACCAAGCAGCTTCCAGGGAAAACCAAAAACGAAACAACGAGATCCAACGACGAGAACACTACTACAACAAAGAGCAGAAGAATCAAGAAGCGAAAGATCTTAGGCTCGCTGTCAGGGAACAAAAAATGCATGATTTACGCTCACAGGTTCTGCCTTAATTAAGCAACTTTTGTTCATGTATTTAACTTTATACACGATCTGGGGTTGAGCCAAAAAAAATTTACTAGAGAGGGATTTGAACCAAAGACTTCTGGATTAACGTCCGGCATTTTACCAACTGAGCTGTCTAGCTCTATGTTGACAATCTATCTATTTTGTCAGTAACTTAGTTTGAGGGTGCCAGTCAGAAACCATACAACCGTGAACTGCCCTGTAGCCAGGGATCACACCCAAGTTTATAATGGGAAGCTGCAGCCAGGAAATTTCCTGCAAGTTATTATTTCAAATATCAAAGTATGAACCAAAAGGGAAACTGACTTGGTAAATTTCAAACGATTTGGGGTTGAGCAAAGAAAACTTTTACTTTATACAGTACAACCTTTTTGCCCAATTTTAAAGATAAAGTTGTTGACACAAGAAATTGAAAAATGAAAAACAAGGGGAACAGATTTTGTATTCATTTAAAAGTTGGGTGAAGTTGTTGCCCAAATGTAAATTGTATTTAACTTGTGTGTTTTGTATAAAGAAATATTATCTTTAATGAAGAGATGATGTTATTCATGGCACCATATTCCCCCAGGTCTAAGGATTAAATTAATTTGTGTGGCCCTTTTGTGAATGCTGGAGTACAGCTTTATAAATGTTTAATTCAGCTCTTTCTATTTTTGTAGGGTGTTGTATAGAAAGAATGATGTTTAATGAGTAAGATCTGCAACTACTTTATCCTAAGTTTTTGTCTGAAATGTGTTTCTTTGTTGACTTGGTTACTCAAGTAAACGGTGTGACTAATAGTCAGTTGAAAGTGTTGTACATTAGCTGTTTTTTATGAGGAAAAAATCTTTTCAAACTGTGTTTCTCAAACAAACTGTATATAAAACAGAGTTATGGTTATGAGGCTATTTTTTCAATAGAATTCAGTAAATCCTTTATGTGTATTATGGATGAGAGTTTGTACATCTATATAGTTCAAAATGTGTTTTCTTTACCCAAGATTGTTTTGAAAGCTGATTAGTTCTGACAAAAATATTTAGAAATGGGTAGGAGGTGTACATACTTCATATTGTTATTTCCAAGGGTTGTTTTTTTATCGTAAATAATATCTTATAAAGACAATCGTTCAGGTATTAGAATTGTTGAAAGGTAATATCCTGCATTTTAGTGTCGGGAAAACACCTTCAAACAAGATATTGTTTTGTTGAACTGTTTTAACATTAATTCACCCACTTGATTTCAAACATTGTTAATACAACTATTATTTTGAATTTGTTTTGAACATAACCATATTCGTCAAATGAAGGATTTAGTCAGACAAAAATCATGTTTTGTCTTTTATAGTTCAAGGGTTGTACGGAGAAATTATCCATTGCAAACTATAACCCACCAACTAAAACGAATTGTGGTTTGAAGGCAGGACACTATTGGTATTTACTCAAAATAATTATTAGCATAAAACCTTTCTTGGTGACGAGTAATGTGGAGAGGTTGATGGTATAAAACATGGTGAGAAACGGGTCCCTCTGAAGAGCCATAGTTTTCGAGAAAGAATTAGTAATTTTCCAACAATTTGATTTCGAGACCTCAGATTTAGAACTTGTGAGGTCTCGAAATCAACCATCTAAACGCACACAACTTCGTGTGACAAGGGTGTTTTTGTCTTTCATTACTATCTCGCAAGTTTGATGACCAATTGAGCTCAAATTTTCACAGGTTTGTTATTTTATGCATATGTTGAGATACACCAACTGTGAAAGCCAGTCTTTGACAATTACCAATAGTGTCCATTGCCTTGCAAACATTTATTTTGTTAATATTGCCAACATATCAGGGTCATTTGGTTGTTATTGTGACTTTGTCAGAAAATCCTTTCAGATTGATGGATTGTAGAATAAAAAAGGAAAAGTAGCAGAACTAAATCACTTGTCAGGATGTGTCTGAAATTATTCAGTTGTTTGACATATCCCAAACTGAAAACAGTTAATGGTTCATCATGCGGAATTATTGAAGACGAATCTTGACTTTTTGAGTTAAGGTTGGCCATAGAAGAAGTGTCCCTAGTCATTACTTTCACCGGTTCAGAGTGTACTTGCGTGTTGATTTGGTTTCCAGTCTCTACCTTCCCATAAACTCCCAACATTTTGCTGATTTTACTGAGGTGGACCACTTACGACGTTTAAACTATATTCCTTCTGCATAGTGCCCTCAGCGACAGAGATTAGTTCAGACATCAAGCGGTTGAAGGGAAAGCCCCCCAATTAGCCAAGTAAACAAGAGAACATATACTTGATTGTTATGAAGTGTCGTTGGCAGAATTTTAAGATTTTCGTAGAATCAATCCTTACACCGCGATGTGGTCGAGCGAAAGTTCTAACAGAAGTTGGAATGAGTACAGGCAGACGTTTTCTGTATCACAGTTTTTGATAGCTGATTTTTCTCCCAATAAAGTTACAAAGTCTAGCCAAATTACATGTACTAGCAATTCTTACTTCTTTCGCAAAATGTTATTATGCATGCACATAACTAGAAAAAGAACAACAATTTCCTGTCGATTTTGAAATACTTCACACTTTAAATGAAGTTATTTTACTTTAGCACGCCAGCAAGGTATTGATTTTTAAATTGAGAAAAGTCCTTTCTCTGTGTTGAAATGAACTGTTTCTTCTTGGGACGGGAAGCCAAATCTTGATCAAATATCAACCCTTTCTCTTCAGTGTAGGAGAACCCCCCCCCCCCCATTTTTATTCTTCCAATATTTATTAGGAGACTCGGGGACGAGGAAAATGAGAAACTAACTAATGTAGATCAATAGAGGCATTTGCCCAGACGCTCAGTAGGAAACGAACGCCATACAGCAGGTCATCGCGATTAGCGAGGTGACATTCCTTTTAGAGTATACCGCCAGGGATCTCTCACAACCAACGAAGCAACCAGTCACAGTGATAAAGCGGGCGGGAATCAGACCGTCCACAGCTGGTTAATGTCAAACGTTACGGACAATAATTGAAACACACTAGTTGACATCTCATGTTCATCGTCTTTGACGCCATTATGAAATCATGTCTGGTGTATAGTGCGTTATAGGCGATAATATTACTCGATCATCTTTCCATGGAGACGAGGTATATAGCTTGTAGTTTGTTAATCAACCAAAAACGTGCATTTATACCACTCCATCTGCATGGGCAACTGTAACTCGGCAAACTTACGATGACGTCATTGTGAAAGTGACTATGTTTTCGCGCCATTTTTGGGAGATTCCATTTTGACGTTGCTGTACATATTAAATGCAACATACATGTGCAATGTACGTTGGGTTCGTCACGAAGCCATAAGTATATCCGTCCCCATCCACATGCAAGGGAATAATTATTACTTGGAGATGCGTTTCTGCTTTCCCTTGGCAGCTCGTAATTAATTTCACGGTTCGGAAATGCTTGAGGTCTAATCCCACATCTCGTTAATGAGGGACGCGGCACGGTGAGCAAAGTTGAAAAACATCCTTGTGTTACGTCATCACTATTCGACACTCTGCAGAATGTTTTTGTTGTTATATTAGAGGCCATTGCGTGGGGACGGAACACAATTATTGGTACCGGCGTATCAGTGTCAGTTGTGATTTAATCTCACGGCGTACGACCAGATTTTATTCAGCTCGTAAATTTCCCCTCCAAGCAAGTGCGCCATGATGTTTAGTACTGTTAGCTCGCTTCATGTTTGCTGACCATAATTACATTGCCACGGTCACACCAGAACAACATAGGACGCCGAACTTATGTCGTTAACCAGATCCCATCCCACGTATTCTTCAACGAAGCGTCTAACTTTATTGTATTAGGTAATTTGTGGATGGAGTGACTTTTAGGATTGACAAATAAAGGCATGCCTGAGTGCAGTGATAACAGCTCTGGTCGGTGAGGCGCGAAAGCTTGCATTGAGAGAGAGAGGGACGAACTGAAGGAATTTCTCTCGGTGATTTGTTTTGGTTTTCTCGGTGCATAAATCACAGCGTTGCTTCTTCTTGTGTTGGGGCGGTCTCGTGTGCCTTCAGTCCTCAGAGTGCAGGGGGCTTGATAGATCTCGCGCGCGGGTTGTGAGTTCGGCACATGTCTTGGTTTCTACATTCATGCTGCGCCGTCCACTGCATGACATGACTGCAACAAATACTCGGTGTACATTTTCCTCAACTACAATCAAGTATTACCGTGTAGTAGTATCGCACGGTGTAATTTCAAGAGATAGTCTGTCATCGCCCAATTAACATCCGGTTAGCATTGAAAACTTTCTACGGGTGCTCTCGTCCGTGTTTCCTAGTTTTCTAGGACACTGTTCGTACACTTGAAAAGGTGAGTGAAGCTCAGTTGCTGTTCTGGTTTTATCAATCTCGATTAGTTTCCATGGTTTTTCACTTCATGCGTTTGTACGTTCAAACTTGTTGATTAATTAATTAAATAATTTGTGCGATTAAATTAGGCGACACCAATCCGGATATCAGTAAAATTATGATCTGATAATGCAGTAGTAAATGCACTTTAGATTTGATGGTGAAGTAAACAAAAACAGTGCCGGTACTTCGTTCATGATTTTATTAAGTTACTTATGTCACGAGTTCTCAGAGTATCACTTTTTTCACTACACGTGACTGAGGAAACATTAATTATCCAGCTCCCTGACTACATTCATTAGCAACATAAGTTTTAACAAGACCAGACTGTTTTCCTTTCCAGTATCAGTTCGGTTCAATTGAGTTTAAACGCGGAAATACAAGATTGGTTCAAAATTGTTTCTGTACTCTCTCATACTTCCTTGCTTTATGCTCATACCCCATAGAGTAAGGACAGTCTTGAGTGATACCTTGGACGAGGCGATTTTTCCCTTTTTACGCCTATACGATAAGTAGCCAACACATTGGGGCTAAGATAATTATTGGCAGTAACACACAAATCTTTATTTCCTCTTTGCTAGACCTACTGGTATGCTGGTCTGGAGAAGGCGTTGATAGAAAAACAGAATAACTTTTGTAACTTCCACTAGCCTAGTCAACACATCTAGGTGCCGAAACATGACTGGGTCGTCCATTTGTTAAGGGTTACCGCCCTAGTGTCGTGTGTCAACATGGGACAGAGGGCTGCCAAACAACAAATACAGAAAGGTTTAAAGCTTTATAATAACACCCAACAAGAGCAGGCAGTGAGGAAATGGAAAGGTGCCCTAAGCAAGGTAGGGGACAAACGTCTCAAGTTTGTGCTCCTTGGTCACTTAGCCTGGGCCTATGGTGACTGGGGAGACCATCGCGAAATGCTCGGCTACGCTATCCAACAGATTGACATCGCTAACGAGGTGGATGAGCCAGAACTGCGAGCCGAGGCCTACCTCAATCTCGCGAGGGCTAATGAGAAACTCTGTGAGTACCACAAGGCTATGTCGTATGCCCGACACAGCATGAACAATACTGCATCTCAAGAGGACCCTTTGGTGGGGCCGATTCATCTCTGTCTTGGCAACGCCAATCATGGATTCGGACACTTCCAGCAGGCCCTGGATAACTTAGACAAAGCACTCAAAATGGCCGTGAAGACGGGAGACAGGGGGTTGGAGTGTAACACTTACGGAGATTTAGCTGAGGTGTATATAAGTTTGAAGGATTATGATAAAGCATTGAGATACTCGGTGAAGGCGAGTGAACTGGTGAGATGCAGGGGGCAGGAATGGAGTCAGAAACTCAGGGCTGTTGTGCAACTTAATCTTGCCACTCCTTATCGAAAGCTTGGAAAGATGGACCTGGCTATGGATTATTGTGAGGTAAGTTGCCATTGTGCTTATCATTTAATGTAGACCATCATCATCACATTCAGTTTGTCTTTAGCAGTCCGTCGTTGCCAACCGCTGAGCTGCCATGACACAAAAAAGGTACTATCAGACACCAGACTGACCAGAGTGTAGTCGCTTTCTGCCGTAAAGTAGGTAAGATGGTCCAGGTACCAGACGGGGGTCAGTCTGACTCCACGGTGGGTCAACAACGGATCTTTGACCCTCGTTGAGAGTCACATGACCTTGACTGGTTCTATCATTGCTCCGGATCCACAGTTCTAAGCTGGAGTGTGTCACTTTAAACACTGCTGAAAAAAATATTCTTGAAATAAAAATAATAAAAACATAATTATTTTCTCGTGTGTCTCCCAGAAATCTGTGTAGAGAATTACTTTAGGGGTGACAATTTTTCTTGAAATAAGATTCTTGTCTTACTTTTAGAATGCGTGTACCTTGGGATTCAAAGTATGAATACAATATATTTCGGCGGTTTGGACATTTTCTCCCCCGTCACTTGACAAAACAGAATTATCTAAATTTAAATGATATTATTAGAAAAGTAAATATGATGTCTCTAAAAGAAGTATTAACAATGGAGAACAACAAATGTTCCTCCTGGAATTCCTCGAGTTGGTTAACATCGTGCACATGGGACTGCCTGGGTCAATGAACTGTGGCTGTTGTCACCGCCTTTGAGCATATTGTGTCTGGACCGTTTCAATCTTACACCGAAAATAATTGTCTTATGCCCTGGGCAAGTTTTTGTAAAAGGTGTTTCTGTCAACTGGAGTTAACAGGGCAGTTAGCAGTGAATCCACCTTATGCGTTCACACGGTCAACAATTTCGCAGTGAAGTTTAATAGCAGCAAAGTTTAGCTACTCATGCAATTGTGCCCTTTGCTGAGAACCTCGAAACAAACGTTTTGTGGTAGCACAACGTCAACTGCAAAACCATTATAAGCATGAATTAAATATAAATACATCATGGAAAGAACTTTATAATGCGAGGAACGTACTTTAAGCTTGACGATTAATTTTTTGCTGGATTATTTTTGCAAAAACGAAATTGGGTCGACGGATTATTATTATCCGCCCTTTCATAATTCAGCCAATTATTAAGGTGTATTAAACTGTTTACTTCCATCAAGCGAATAATAATCATCGTGAAATTAAATCCTGCCAACTTATGCACGCTGCTGGTACTACCTAATGGTCCGTTGACATTTCAGGATCGCCAGTCCCTCTTTGACTTGAATTAATATTCTCCACTAGTAATTGGTGTTTGAGGGGTGTGACGGTGATTAAAGATGTGAATTTAATGCTTGACATTATTTAGATGAACTCCATATTGATCTGGATCTTAGTTTTTAATAAGACATCATCAGTAACAAACCAATAATTATTTCATAAAGCTTTTATTTTAAGCAGTATTCTTGACACAATTCTTTGTGGCACCAGTCACAACTATGTGATTTTAGAGTCATTTTGACTGGTGACCTGTTTCTGGTTAGCGATACTTTTCTGTGCTATGCCAGGTTTTTGTGCTTGTTTTTTGGGCCCTGTAAAAATAGACAAAGCTCCCACAATTTCGTCACTAAAAGTTGTTAGTGGCAGCGTAAACCGAAGGAAAGACAAGCTCTATGAACTTTGTTTCGGGAAGGAGGGAGAGGGCTACAATGTTCTCGACAAGGGCTGAATTTTAGACGCGTCGTACTTGTGGCAATTTAATTGGTGGCGTAAAAAAATGAAGTACCGTTTATAAATAGTTAATTTGTTTTTCTCAACTGTTACCGAAGTGGATATAATCTTTAACGAGCAGAATATTTAATGTACCGTGATTTTACTCGTTCAGCACGCTTTCAACATTCTTTACAGAGTGGTTTGTATTTCTATGTCCCAGTGTATCGTAAATACAACAACATTGAGCGACTCATTCTTTATAGCTGTTGGAATGTTTATGTGAATGTAAATTACATTCCAGGTTCTAAAGTTACCTCTGTTGATGATTATCCAATAACTCATAGCGAATTTGGGAATGGGCTGATGGGCTAGAGTGAGGCATGTTGCAAAAAAAAATTGACGGGGGAAGGAAATAAGCTGTGTGTGTTATTTCAAGCGGGTGTGGGTGAAGTCATTGAGAATTAATTACTTGAAAGTTTGATGTGCCTTTCATTAGTTATCGTTGACCTTGTTTTTTGTGTGGTGTTATTTATCTGGCTCTTTAGGCAAATCCATTGAGAGTTTGAAATTCCTTATTTGGTTGCGATGGAGTGTCCACTTCAGCAGATACTGAATTTGCATTTTGAATTAGTTTATTCATCCATGGTAGCCATTCCTACATGGTTCACTAATTTAATAGGATATTATTACTTTCATGGCCGACTGACCAGCTTGTGGAGTTATGGATGCACTAAACTCAGATCACTTGTTCTATGATAGGCTATTATAACTTGGGTTTTGCAATCAACTTTGTTTTGCATTCGTTAGTTTTCATCCCAGGGGGAAACAATAACGGCACTATAGACACCACTATTGGTAATTTACTCAAAATATTTTTTTTTTAGCATAAAAAATACTTTGAATTAGTTAAATCATACATATTTATTACCCACTCCTCCATGGTTCAATCATGGTTCACGGATATTATTATTATTTTCATGGCCGACTGACTGATGAGCTTGTCAAGTTATGGATAGAATAAACTCTTATTTTTCAGGATATACTGGGCAACTTTTTTTGTTCGTGAGTTTTCACCCCAAGGGAGAAAACGTTTAAATGTTGAAAAGTTCTCTGGGGCAGAACCACTGTAGAACATCGTTGAGTATTGGCCTTTTAAAGGCAGTAGACACTATTGGTAATTACTCCAACACTGAATTACTCAAAATAATTATTAGCATAAAACCTTACTTGATGACGCGTAATGGGGAGAGGTTGGTAGTATAAAACATTGTGAGAAACTGCTCCCTCTGAAGTGATGTAGTTTTCGAGAAAGAAGTAATTTTCCACGAATTTGATTTCGAGACCTCAAGTTTAGAAATTGAGGTCTCGAAATCAAGCATCAGAAAGCACACAACTTCGTGCGACATGGGTGTTTTTTCTTTCATTATTATCTCGCAACTTCGACGACCGATTGAGCTCAAATTTTCACAGGTTTGTTATTTCATGCATATGTTGAGATACACCAAGTGAGGAGACTGGTCTTTGACAATTACCAATAGTGTCCACTGCCTTTAACGGCACTAGACACTATTGGTAATTAACTCAAAATAATTGTTATAAAAAAATACTTTTGAATTAGTTTATTCATACATGTTACCCACTCCTCCATGGTTTTCTGGAGCAAGAACTACTTCAGACCTTTCGTTTTTGGTATAGTATTTAAACAATGTAACTTGTCGCAGAAATTACTTGATAATTTGTCACAGAAATGACTTGTAATATACCTATATTTGACGTGAAATGACTGTTTAAGACGCACCCTAAGCTCGTTATAAAAAGCAGGGTTTCCTTTGAAGTGGTGGAGTGGTTCACACCTTAGCTTTGTTGTTATACACAATGGACTCAAGGATGAAGTTGTGTTGAGGGTACAAAAGGACTGGGCTGTGAATTTGCAACATTGAATACAAAATGTGTTATGCCTGGAGAAAAAGTATATAGGTTGTAACCCCTGTCAGCTACGAATACAAACTCACTCTTTTATCGTACTAATGACGAAAAGTCTGTCGGCAGATTAAGTGTAACACGTTAGGGTTGTCTGGAGTGCTATTGGGGTCTTTTTTACGGAGGGTTTGGGACTTTGTTTGTTACCTTACCATTTACGGTCAACTTCACCAAGTGGGCAATTTTGACTTGTAAATAAAGCTTCAAATTATCACAGTTTTCAACTTTTCGCCCACAGTTTTCAATATTTCACAGACAATTTTGACATCAGAGCTCGCAGTTTCAACGAATCAAGGTCATTACAATTCCTATTGAAAAACTTTATGATATGTGTTTTAGGCCAGGTCCAGGATACACTGTTCTGTGAAGAACGTATGCGTGTTCAAGCTCTTATGGCTCGGGAGTTTTCAAGCTCTCACAGAAACCGAGAGTCTGATCATGTTGTCGATGACGTCATTTGACGATGCATTGCATAAGTGTATTTGTTTGTTGACGCTTATAATATGCCAGTAGTGTACGTTGCTTTGTTTAGCCTTTTAATGGATTTACAAGAACAATAGAAATTAGTATCGGATAAAACTGCAAATTTTCTGAGAGAAAATTTGAATGCAGTTTACTTACCTTTTAACTCATAGGAATTTGGCTCAAGCCAGATTTGATATTAAAAACTAAATAAAATGTGTATGTATTTTAGTCCTTGCGTTTAGTTGGATATTTTAATGTTTTTACCAGACTTCCCACCTCCACCCACCCGAGCCCTCTCGGCACTGTGATAGGGCAATGTGGTTAACCTCTTTTACCCTTCCACCCAGCGTGACGTCCGGGTTGAAGCAAAACAAACCACTATGAATTTGGAGATGGTCCTGATGTAGAGTTCAACATGAAGTTCAGCGATTTTTTTGCATTTAGTTGATGATACAATGACGGATTTTCTGTTATGGTCTATTCAGTTCGAATTAACTTGCTAAGGGGAATTACACTTTTTGCTCGTTGTACTTTGCTTTACCGTGTCTGGGTGGCGTGACTTTGTGCGACCAAACATTTAAAATTACATATATATATAAATTGTACATTTTTTTTCCAATTTGAAAACTGACCGTGAGCATGGCATCATTTACATAATCCTTGTTTTGCTTCCCAACATACTACACCGATCGTGCTCACACTTTTACATAAAACAAACTTGATCAAATTTCGAAAAGAAGTGCATATCACTCTGGAATGTGAATAAATGTTTTTGACTTTTTAAATCTACACACTTCTGCGTACTCTTGCACATTTGAATATCGAGGTACCTTCGTCATTTTGTTAGTACTACTACACAAGTACACTTAAGAACTAAATAGTTGTCACTAACGGCAGTTTACCAATCACAAATCTGATTTATCTTTCATGGATCTGAGTCTAATAAAGGCACTGCACACTATTGATATTTACTTAAATAATTTTTAGCATACAAACTTCAGAGAGCTGTTCATAGTATAAAACGTTGTGAGAAACGTCTCCCTCTGAAGTAACGTAGTTTTTGAGAGGTCATTTCACACCCAACATGTTAAAAGACCAGGCCTGACGCCTTTTATTAGTCATTTGAAATCACACAATTTCATGCACTGTAGGGTGTTTTTTCTTTCAACGAGTCCAAATTTTTACAGATTTATGCATATGTTGGGAGTGAGAATACTGGTCTCTGACAATTTCCAAAGTTGTCCACTGCCTCTTCAAGTCTCAAAGACAATTTAGACAAAATTCCTTCAGATGATTTTGGATCATCTTGTCCATAGCATGAAGCTAGACGTGTGGCACAATCGGCGCCAGTCCATCTTTAAATCGTCATCAATATCACAGCAGTGGCAGTAAACTTATACACAACGCCACAGCGTGAATTATTAAGGGTTGGAACTAACATCATTTGATAAAACTACCGGGTTAAACTACTTATTGGAACCATATCCATTGGTCAAGGTTTAGTAACTCAACCTCTATAGCTTAAGTTGGCCGCTTAACTATAATTGTTGAACCCGTTAACAAGTTGTTAAAGGAACACGTTGCCTTGGATCGGTCGAGTTGGTCTTTGAAAATCGTTCTTTAACCGTTTGTTGTAAAATGTATATGGTTAGAAAGATATTGTAAAAGTAGAATACAATGATCTAAACAAATATGCCTCGAAATTGCGTGGTTTTCTTTTTACCCTGTCGATCCATTTACATAGAAGTGGATCCAGTGATAAATGCAGGAAATCAAGATATTAAATCTTGTCAACAAACTGAAACAACTGAAAATAACATGATCTAAAATACAAAAGAAAAAATGTCATTGTAATATGAAACAAACTAAGTAACAAATACATGACACGGTATCATATTCTTAATCGATAAGGAACCATGCATGGTGCAGGCGAAGAACGGACATCGAAATAGGAGTAATTAATTTGCATTTATTATTAGTAATTGAAGATCCCTGTGAAAACCCACAAAATGAAAGCAAAATGGAAGAGACAACAAAGAACATTGATGTTTGGCTTATCTCAAACTCGGCCATCTAAAACCGGGTGCATTTTTTTCATGGGGTTGATGATGTGTTGAAATCTAGATGACGATTAGCAATGCATCTTGAAATGAAAAACATCAATTTATCATACAATGGGTCTCGAATGCCTTTGGTTTACCATCATAGACGCCGTGAAATAAATAATGTAGCCATGTGAACACGGAACATGATGACGATGACTGAAGTTACAGTAAGCTGACAGTAACGTGACAGAGTGTCAAAAAGAAAAATCTGTCTCTTTAAAACGTCCAGAGTTGTCAAGGAACCACACGGTAAAGATTAATGTACGAATATTAATGTCCATTCCTTTAAAGGCAGTGGACACTATTGGTAATTACTCAAAATGATTATTAGCATAAAACCTTACTTGGTAACGAGTAATGGGGAGAGGTTGATAGTATAAAACATTGTGAGAAACGGCTCCCTCTGAAGTGACGTATAGTTTTCGAGAAAGAAGTAATTTTCCGCGAATTTGATTTCGAGACCTCAAGTTTAGAATTTGTGGTCTCGAAATCTGAAAGCACACAAATTCGTGTGACAAGGGTGTTTTTTCTTTCATTATTATCTCGCAACTTCGACGACCGATTGAGCTCAAATATTCACAGGTTTGTTATTTTATGCATATTTTGAGATACACCAAGTGAGAAGACTGGTCTTTGACAATTACCAATAGTGTCCAGTGTCTTTAAGTGCTTATGTTGAATATCAAGAGAATATGATATCGTTTGGTTGGTAGTTAGACATTTGACACTTGTTGTCACTGTTTTACAAATTCAAATTCATTCAAATTAAAAAATGGTTTAATAAAATATGTACCACAGTTAAACAATAATAATGAAATACACATGCAAACATCGGGTTATATACATCAACCAGAACTTATTAGTAAGATTATTATACATTGTCAAAAATACGCTGGAAAACCCAAGAAGGCACACGGATACACACAGATAGAGACATTTCAAGCCGATTAAGAGCCGTTGTTCTTAACTTCTAAATAATGAGTGAATATTTGATCCAAGTTGAAACATCTGCATGCATGATGCTCGTTATACCACCCACTAATACTGACTATACAATGTCAACATGTCATATAAGAATGAGATGAAACTTACAGATGTGAACTGACAATAGATTAGATGTGTCGTCTCAAGATGGGTTAATAATAATATTGAGTTTAATTATTTACTCGCAACGGAAGGATTTATATGCGAGATTTTTTTTTAGAGATCCAAAGTAAATGTTTGGTTAAACTTTAATTTGATAGCGAGAGAGAGAGACAATTTAATCTACACCAATCATACCGTAGAAAGGCAACCCAATAAAGTGTTTTAATTTGTACTCTGTTTGTTTCAATGTTTTGACTGTTTTGTTTTTGGAAAATAACCCACCCAAAACAGAACACAAGCAAACAAACGATCAAACAAAAACAGCTCTTGCATCGAAGTCGAAATTTCTCTAAAGTCATTTTCACACCGTAGCAATTTAGCATAGGTCCCTTGCTTTATTTGAGCGAGGTGACATTTTTCAAGTTGAAAGGACAACTTTTTTTGGACTGTCCAAGAAAGGTCTTTATAAATAGTGAAATCTCTTATCAATAGCAAGATAAACATTTTTGTCCTTTCACACGAAGTGCATTTTGTAAAACTTCGCAACCATGCTAAAATAAAGCAAGTGACCCTTGTTAAGTTGCTTTCGTGTGAAAGTGCCTTAAGTCCGACGGTAATAGCTGGGATCTACACAACAACCTCAAAGGTCAAAGAACCAAGTTGTTTCAATTAATCTGATACGAACTTATTTTCCACATCAGTTAAATCCTGTCCACAGGGCTTGGCATGGCTACTAAAAATCCCACCCAAAGGTGATTCAATTTACGAGGTCTTTCAAACTCCGAGAATGTTGCATGTAAACTATTTGAAGTCCCACAGACTTTTTTATTAAATTGTATAATGATATACAAGACAGTCAAGCGAAAACAGGTTAATGTCCGGTCTCATGAGAACTAAAAGGTAAAAGTTTCCTATTCGTAAGAAACATACCATGCTAAGATGCGGCACGAAGATGGCGCAATCAACTAATGGAGCTTTTAAATTGTGTGTCACTCTGGTTTTATTAAAACAAAGCAACGACCCAGGAAAAAAACAACTACCCATGAACAGAAGATAATGTGACAGTTGTCTCAACTCAACAATGACCTTTTAATAAACC
This sequence comes from Asterias amurensis, assembly GCF_032118995.1. Taxonomy (NCBI): domain Eukaryota; kingdom Metazoa; phylum Echinodermata; class Asteroidea; order Forcipulatida; family Asteriidae; genus Asterias; species Asterias amurensis. Next base: position 21,095,757 of record NC_092654.1, read on the forward strand.
GAATACAATTTTAGGACATGTCAATAACGTCAGACAAAAACTGTACACTTATTTCTGATTTGTATGCGCTTTTTGTCTTTGAATTTGATCTGTTTGTCTTTGAATGTGACCTTTTTGTCTTTCTTGAATGTGATTTTTTTGTCTTTGAATGTTATCTTTTTGTCCTTAAATATGTTTTTTCCCTCAATGTATAGTCTTGTTGTCTTTGAATGCGATCTCTTTGTCCTTTAATGTGATCTTTTGTACTTGAATGTGATCTTTTTGTCCTTGAATGTGATCTTTTTGTCCTTGAATGTGGTCTTGTTGTCTTTGAATGCGATTTTTTTCTTTGAAAATGATCTTATTGTTCCTTGAATGTTTTTTTCTCTTTTTGATGCATATTTTTAAACTGTAAAAACATATATCAACCGAGTGAAATAATATATTTTCTCTGGATTATATACTGAAGTGCCCGTCTGTGGATAAAAAGTTACACCGTCGTCGCCCTTTATGATTTGGAGTGGGTCCAAATCGTCCATGGCCCCGTACCCTCTTAGCTCCTGAGTCTTGTTCCCACGCACTAAAGTTACAAGGCCGTCCCTCTTAAGTGCCTCTCGGAAAAAACACTTAAAATCCACAATAGTTTTGGCTTTCCCTTTTGCTTATTAAAATTGATGTATGGTTGAAATGATTAGTTGAAGGAGCAACCAGGTTTAACCAGCTGGTTGGCCGTCAGTTGTAATTTCACAATCGAGTAAACATGAATACAATTTCATTAAACATATCAATCAATCAAATAACTTTATCAATCAATTACTCATATCAATATATTTTTGAGAACAATGTTGTGGTTTATGGAGCTGGTATGTTAGTAAAATTTGTTTGTAAATAAATCATATATAGACAAGACAACATTTTTGGCATAAAAATGAAGTTTACAAACTGAAGAATTTGTCTGATTTACAGTTATATGAATTAAAGGAATGCGAACGTTTGAGGTTATTGCTGTGAATGATGAACGCCCGAGGCGCCATTTTAATGTCAGTGCTGGTATCCAAAGGTGTTGGGATGGTTCCAGGAAGGCCCAATGGACAGGGGATGTTGTAAAGAGCCTACACTCTTGAAACTTTCGGGGCACAATTGACCCGGATCCTTATCATCCGGGTCCCGTTGGGCCTGAACCATTTCTGGGTCAGTATTATCTTGAATCCATGTAAAAAAAAACGACAAAGAAAGGCGTCAAAATAACGCAGAATCTGAGTTTATATCCCATTTCAGAACCATTCCGGGTCAGACTGACCCTTTATTGTGTCAGGCCCCCAGGGATCCGGAATCCGGGTCAAGTCTGACCTGGGAGTTGTGGAGTGTAATAAAAACTACTTATATTATGAAAGAATGATAGGTTTATCAGTATTTGCAATTTAACTCTTTGGGTTTAGAGCGTTTGACTGCTATGCGATCAGTGACGGTTTAGGTCACGTTTTACTGTATCCTGTCATTTTATGAACCATTGATTGTATCCTACCAAAAGAATAACAGCTTTAAAGGAACGTTACAGAATTGGTAAAAAAACAAAATCGTGAAGATCACAGATTTACATAAAACTTACACGGTCTCATGATGATGATAGTAGAAAACATCCCTTGAAATATTTATGTCTGAAATTTCATTTTTGATGAGAAACAAATTGTCTAATTTCGTGTTTGGAGTTTATCGCTCAGTGAGCGTTTTATTCATTTTTGTTTTGGCATCGATGCAATGCAAAATTTGTAATCGGTTTTCACTATTCTCTCGTGACCCAGATTGCCGATCGATCTCAAACTTCTACAGGTTTGTCAGTTTATATATATGGTGGATTACATAAAGTGCTTACACTGCCAGCAACTGTTTTGCAGCAAAACCAATTCTGTAATGTTCATTTAAACTATAAATCGTTGCTATTAAACACCGATAAGCCTTCGTTTCAAATCAAATTGATTAATACTCTATTCAAGGTTATAGTACTCTCTAATAGTATGCGTTTCCAAGGTAACGGCTAATAAATGCCTGGAGAAATTTAAGTGGATTTTGACAATTTAACGCTAAAAGTGGGATGAATACCATTTTATCCATCGTGTTAGACCCTCTCCTGTTCGCGGTCTTCACGGGGACAAAAGGGCATTGCCGACGGCAAGAGTTTCGGGAGCAAGAGCCGTCAAATGACAAACTCGATTATCATTATAACTAAGACACACTGTTCAGGGGATTTTCGAGAAAAAGGGAAAGAAACTGGACTCTGTTTGCAATCTGTAAAGAGGGAGAGAGAGAGAGCGCCCTTGAAAATGCTCTCACATACTACTTCAGTTGGAACACTCTACTTTGAGTAGGCTACCTTGATTTGCTTTGTCCAATTGCGACAGATGGTGTATCTGATTGAACCGTGTCCAGGGGAGGGGAGGGGAGGTGGTGTCCACTGTCCAGTATACCAAATCCTACCTGTCGGAGGCCCTTAAAAAACAAGTAATGATGAAATAAGTAGACCTACTTAAGGTGAAAACATTGTGTTTTCCTTCATACCGTTAAACTATGTAAAGACAGTGTGTATTACCCATAGAGCTTTTGTAACATAGATGAAGTATGGAACGCCATACCTGCGTTTTGTTGTCCTTTTCATGTTTTCTTTGAGTAACTCAAGGCCCCTCTCGTTGGTACTCTCGTGTTGCACATTTATTTGTACCAAATTTTTCAGTTGAGTTCATGTTCCAAGACTTACAAGGGTTCAGCTTTGTTCAATGTCAGACACTTGTCGCAATAGTAATTCATCATGCTGCCATCATTTTGGGCATGTTCCCTATATCCAGTCACAGTAATAGATGTCAATATTCAATGTACAGAAAAGAACCAGACTATTTCTCCTTCCAGCCTCGGTTAGATTACATTGAGTTCGAGGGGGAAATTCAAGATGGCCTCGCAGTGATAAAGGGCTATTAGATACAATGTGAAAGGTTCTACAATACTGGTTACTGAACCAACTATTCCCCCTACATTATGGAATATTCAAATCGGTGGTGACCCGGGTCAACCTCTGACCCTGATCTGATCTGTAATTAAAACCCCCAAAAACCTAAAAACAATCTAAAGTGAACTCATTTAGAGCCAGCTGGAGCTAACATTGTTCACAGAGTGCAATGTATCATGTTGATGGATAGCTCGAAACAAGTTTACCAACTTCATTCTATTTATCATAGAATAACTCCCACTAAAAGGGGTCGTGGCACCGGACCACGTAGCGATGGTGTGATAATCAAGGCGATAACCTGTGAAGGAGCTATAATAGGGTGATTTTTGCCCCAGCGGTTGCGCTTGTCCTGAGGGAGGAGTTTTGGATTATATTGAGTCCATAAAAGCTGGTATCTTTTAACACGTAGAAGGGAATGATAGACAGAATCAACTTTGGTTTCTACTAGATGAACTGGATATGCTGTTTAGATGGGTCCAATTTCATCAACCTACTATAATCAAAAAACGATTTTTTTAAGCATAAAGAAGTAATTCTTAAAAAAATGGTTTTGGGTACTTTTTTTTACGACACAAACAACTTCACAAAATAATGTTCGTCTATGTAATGCGACGAAGATAATTTTTTTAGCATAAAAACGGATTTAAGCGACTCATTGCTCATTGAAAACATTGCTCTGTGATTTTTTTTCTTTCTCAAAACATTCACGACTTATGAAGCTCAAACTTCTGCATGTAAATTATATTACATACATCTTCGTTCAAAATCACAGTTAGTAGGGATTCATGTCATGGCCATGAACACTTTATCTACAAAAGGTACCAAAACCAGAAACGGTGACAAGCCAAAACACACTGTAAATTGCTCGCGACTGGTATAGGTTGTCTCCACAAGATGTTTGCTTTGCGAATTAAGGTGTAGTATGATATTTTCTTCATGACATATAGCCTTCTTAAAGTTCAACAAACTGTTGTAAAGAGACAGGGTAGAGAATTCGTTCTCGAAAGTGGTGGCTTTTTTGAGAAACCTTTTTCCCATATACATGTACAGTCGAACGAATACCAACTTCTTATTGTTTTACAAGGGTGGTGACCCTGTGCAACATGACATGCATCAAAATCAACAAGCTAAACAATCTGTCAATAAGATAAACTAGTGCTGTCTGTAAAGGTCATTGATCATGACATCTGAACTTGACCTCTTTCAACTTGACTTTCTTATCAGTGTGTTTGACGTTCAGAAATTCGGTTTGAGGGCAATTAGCGTATTTGCCCATGTGCTTTGTGTAAGGATTTGATGGTGAACATAAAGAGGTCTAGGAGTTCTACATGACAAGTCTGCTCTGGTTGTCTTATCACTTGACCCTTTTACGTTTATGTGTGGAGTATTGTGATTGTCAAGTGTTTGAGCAGTATCTGACGTCAGGAATTGGTTTGAGAACATGGGGTAGGGCAGCGTTGATGAGTCCATCTCCAGTCCATCCATTTGAGCTGTGCAAGATATGGGCTTTCGGTCAATGTTAACCTTACTACCTCAACCTGACAACAATCTCAATCGAGATAATTAATCAAAAACTTACAAATTAGTGTTTAATTTAGTAAATTTAGATTGTAATTGTTGTAAGTTGTCATGCAGTTCTGAGTCGAGAGAATAGATTAACAGTTTTGTTTAATAATAAAAAAAAAACAGTTAAAAAGTTAGAAAGTCACAGGGTTTAAAAGATGTTAAATTTGCGTCTGGTATAAAGACTTTGGTTTTACCCCCTACAGTTTCTATAGGTTGGCTGTTTCATAGACGTTCTTTGGAATCGCTGCCAGTTGCCTAGCAACAACTTTTATTCCGGTTTCGTGTTCCTCCCCGCTCAAAATAAAAAATAATAACAAAACAAAAATCGTCGTGACTGCGGACCGAGATAAAAGAGAAATCATTACTTGTCTTTACGGAGAACTGCTTCATTCATGGGCGAAACCTTTAATATTAATCGTGTACACAATGCCGCGGATCCCGCTGTGGGTTTATCAAACTCAAACACCAAGGTCATCGTGTTGTAATTTTTATTCAAACATTGTGGACACATGTTTGTATCTATAGTTCAAGAATTGTGGGGCAAGCTTATGAGCTTGACTTTTCTTATTCACGAACACACCAGGGCCCAATTTCATAGAGCTGCCAAGCACACAAATCTGCTTAGCATAACATTTCTTCCTTTATAAAAACAGGATTACCAACAAAATTTCCATTTGTTGCATGTTGATTGTTACTGGTATTCAGCTGATGTTTGCTCATCCTGAAAATCATGTGGAAATTTTGTTGATAATCCTGTTTTTATCGAGGTAGAAATTTCATGCTAAGCAAATGTTTGTGCTTAGCAGCTCTATGAAATTAGGCACAGACAGACATGCAGCTTTCCAGCTCTCAGCCGGTGTTTTTTTTTTCCTCCCGTAGAAAATGGCAAAAACTATAGTTTGGTGTAAATGTGAAGGTTTTATTTTGTAGCAGTAATTAGTCTTTTCTAAATCAAAAATTAAAAGGAAGGAATGAACACAAATTAATCGGTCCCATTTTTTCCGATTGGGCACCAATAACTTCTTACTCCTGATCCAAATTATTCCAATAATATAATGATTATCTGCCATTTATTTATCTTTGCCTTCTTGTGTACCCATCTGCCAGTTTATATCCTGTGTATGAACCTGAAATATATGTTATATAATACAATCACTTAGTACCCGACAATCCATAGTTGACTCAGTCATTTTTTTGGTCTAATTTCAGGAGGCAATGAAAATGGCACTGCAGCTGAGTGATCGAACCATCCAGGCTCGATGCCTTTGTATCTTTGCCGACATCCATCGAAAACGTGGAGATTGTGAGGTAAATAATAACAAATCTTTCATCCACCCCTACCCCCCCCCCCCCCGCCCCAACACCATATAAATGCCTTGTATATTTTTTTCTTCTTCAAAAACCTACATTTGTACACACAACTTTAGGTGTACATGTACGTGACATTGTAGCACCGTAGCCATAAGTGACCCAGAAGGAGAGTGGGATTCCATAATAATTATTTGCAACAAATCCCGAGGCTGTGTGTAATACTGATCAAGACACTTGCGCGCATACATATTGAGTCATATCGAGGGATACTGGCTTATCGTCCGGAATTCCAGAGAAAATAAACAATGTTCGTAAAAATAAATGTTGGCATCATCTTTCATCTATAGTGCAGCTAGATAGCTGGTTGACAGATGATGCAAGAGGGCGCCCTTCAGAGAATTTTATGTCACTTGGACCGTGGGTGAAGGACATTTTTCCTTCTTCCATGCTTATACGAAACCATTAATATTATGAATAGGGCAGGAAACTATTTCGGTATTTAATTTCAGCTGTCCAAAACGGATGACTTCATTTTTTGAGGGAATTTTTGTTTTCTCCACCAGAATATACAAACTACAGTTGTTTTTACTTTTTGATTAATATGTTTGTTTGTCTGTCAATAGGTAAAGGCCCGAAAGCCTCAGTTCCACCTAAGCCTAACATTGTTGTTGCTGCTTTTTATATTATATATTTTTTAATATAAATACTTATCGTGTAGAAGTATTACTGATCAATATAAATCTTGTGAATTATCAATTTTTCTGATTTTATGCTTTGAAATGTGAAATGTAAGGACAGCAATATGATAATGTATGATGATGATAAAAAAACTCCTTAATCAACACAATAGAAATATTACGACAACTTTTACAAATTGTGTAATTGGAATGATTGTTTATTTTGACCAACAGAGGGCTTACCCGCGCTACGAATCTTCCCTAAGTATCGCTGTGGAAGTCGCCGACAGACTTGGACAACTCCAGGTTCTGTCTGGGATGGCAAAGACACTCGTTATGATGAGGCAATTCGATAAGGTAAATTGAAAAAACATGTAATTTTGTTTTACCAGAAGCATCATTAGTCAACAAAATATAACAGAGGTTGTTTTTAATATAATTTGTTTACTCTTTGTTATTTAGGCTGTGGATGTAAACAAACAAGCCTTGGAACTCGCAACAGCAATGGGAAACAAAGTAAGTTGTACCCTGATATCTGAAGTTTTTGAAGTCACAGAAATGATTATTATTTATTGTAAGCTCACACTTCAAGATCGTAGCTTTAATCATGAAAATAATACACAAAAAAAAGATATAATTTTATTGATTGTTAAACAAATCAAGATATAAGACAGGAAAAGTCCCTGTCGCATGTGAACATCTTTTTGAATGATATAAATGTTCAACACTTGAAGAGAACAAAATCACCCATTAACTTGAATTGAATAAAATAAATAGATACATTCTCAAAATTTGCGGTTGGCGAGTTGTTGAATGCTTGAAAAATGTAGTCTTCATTGTTGAATAAATTAGAATAGCAGTTTTATTTGCAACATGAATACCTCTTTTTGGGGGATTAAATACACTTGAATACAATTTAAAGTAAAAATTACTTAAAAGCTACTATACAAAAAAGATTTAGAAAAGTTTGATTTGATGAACTGGGTTTATTTGTTTCAGATGTGTATGCTGCGATCTCATTGGCTGATGCACCAGCTTCACCGAGCCCTGGGTAACCCAAAGGCATCCCAAGACCACGCCTCCAAGTTTGACCGCTACCTGAGAGACTTGGCTCTCTACTGTGGCGTTTGTCACGAGGTGATCGGGAGCCGCCATGACAGTCTGCATGTCATGTCGTGCTGTCATATATATCACACAAGGTAACCATATACCTTTTCGTATATGCCTCTCTTAATATTTATGCATGAGGTACGTCACAATGCTAACTTAAAACGAGGCGATGGGCGCGCGCAGCCACTGCAAGTGATGGGGGACGTGCGCCCATAGCCTCATTTTGGGTAAGAATTATGACGTCATGCATAAATATTAAGAGAGGCGTATATACCCGTTGCCCAAGCGCTCATTAGTTGTCTTTTGTTTTTTTAAAGGCAAGCCGTTACAAGCTACCTGGCTTCTTTGGGGCCTTGCTTCCTGCTAGTTTATTCTTTTTCTGTCTTTTATATACACGTATGCATACAATGTAGTTCTATAATATTGTGGGTTTTTTGTGTGGATATAATTGTGAATTGAATTGAACTGAATGAGGTGCATACTAGTCTGGCTTTCAATCTAACTTGATCGCTAACTAGACCAGCATGCACCTCGATCCACAGCTAGATTGGTACCAAGTATTTGCGATAAAATGTCTATCGTGGTTTTAGAGTTGACAGTGTAGGGCTCCACCAAGAGTTTGACATGGAGAAGTCATTTTCAGAAGACAGTCCGAAATTCAATTGCTGTGCTGAGAAAATATTTCTAAGCCTCAAATCTTTAGACATGTGAGACTTTATAGGCGACGCTAGGTGGCAGTAGACTTACCAGGTAAATCCAATGTTCTTGGTAATTTACGCATTCACGGACTACGTATATTATCAATGAATGTTACCTGGTAAGTCTGCCGACACCTAGCGTTAAAGTCTCCCATAACATTTTTGATTTATCTTTATTTTTCCTCAAGTAAAATTTAACCTGCACATTAAGCGGACGTCTACATCAAAGGTTAATGTGCTTGAAACTTCCCCCTTTTGCATTTTGTTTAATACTCTCCATACGTAAATCTTGGTGTCATTCTGTATTAAGTTATTCATTTTTTGTCTGTTTATAACCTTTATAACCTTTTACCTCTAACCGTTGTATTGCTTTTAGCTCTACTCGTTTTCTATAAAGTATTATAATGTTTAGTCTTTTTATGTATGCCAGATGCTGAGGATCTCAACGTTTAGGGTGAGGTGCCGGCAACCTCTCACCTCTAATATTTTTCCTGATAATTAATAAAGTTAATTTCGATTGAGTAGGCCTATCTAATTTTGTATACTGTGGGCTCCATGTGGCTTTGTTTAGTTTTAATTAATAATCATTTTCGGTACTACGTGTTGTTTTTAAAGGAAAATTAAAAATTTATGTGTATTTCTTGTTAAGCGTCTTGAGGCCTAGCAAGAGGCACTATAAATATAATAGCTGCTACAATACAGTCAATAAGAGTTTATTTACAGGCAGTGTTGAAGTTAACAATATTTACTAAAATCATGTTTTTGTTTTGCTTTATAGGTGCTCAGAAACCAGTACGTTCAAGGCGAGAGGGTGCCCAAATTGCAAAAAGATGTTAACGGTGCCGATATTCGTTTGAAATACTGTCTCTTGCAACCCACGAGTTCTACTCCAGCTTCCTCTACACCTTCACGCAAAAGCCTTCCTTCTAAAATAATAAGCAACACAAGGAGTGCTTGTAACCTGGACGTAAAGCAGCTGGAAACAGTACTCATTATTAAATCTGCTTCATATGAATGGGAGACTTTGAGGCGCTAGGTGGCAGCAGACTTACCAGACAAATTGCCATTGTTTACGTGGTTCTGAGCAAGAGCGCATTACCGAGAACAATGGATTTTAGGTTCTTTATGTCTGTGATTTTACCTGGTTAGTCTGCTGCCACCACGCGTCCTGAATGTCCCCCACTGGCCTGTAAAGTTTGATTTTTGTTGTTCAGATAATGATTACTCCTGCAGACCACATTTGGCGTGTCTAAAGGTGGACGACGATACGTGGTGCATGTCGTCATGACTGAAAATGACCGAGACAACAAAAACAATCACAAAATTGTCGCCAGGACTCGGTTTCTTCTTTGTGTTTGCCAGATCGTAATAAGCAGAGGTGGATGCAGAAACACGTGAACTAAACTTGTTCTGCCTTAACGTGGCCAGCCAACAATTTTGGAGAAATTTTGTTAAATGACTTATGACTATAGTTATGATGTAAAGCGGAAATTAAGTTTCTCGTCCAAAACCAATGACTTTAAATACAACATTTACTGGTACTTTTATTATCAGAACAAAGAAAGCGTTAGTGACTCTTCTTTGAGTTTCTGTGGTGATTACTGATCTCCTTGGGTATAAAATAACTTTGTACAAATATAATGTATTTAACGGTTTTTATTTTTAAACGCCCTCTATGACCAAATTTTGTATCTAAAACGTGTACATGGTGTATATTTATTGTAACCTGATTATGCATGGAAAGTCTCATTGTAAATTCCGTTGTATGTATTTCCAACTATTTCAAGGTTTTTAATAGAACATGGAGCTTATGCTTGGCTTTTAGCGTGCATGAAACGCCGTAATGGCTAATGTTCTCATGGGTAAAACCACTTCTTTGTATAGTCTGCCCACCCAGGCGTTAGTTTTAACCGATACAACACAACTCGGCTTTCAAACTGCATGTATATATATAGGATTTGAGGCATTGCATGGTGAGGTATCCATGTATATTTGGTTTGCGGTAACACCATGTGTGTATCTACTTGCCAGGTAGAGTTGTTCTTAGGGAACTGTCTTGCTTTATTTTACTGCCGTTGAGTAGATAATCGGAGGTTCGGGAGACTTCTCAGTTCTGAAAAGAACTGTCCTGCTTTTAACTATTACCAGGGCGGATGGTATAGAAATTTATAGATTACATGTATATAATTTAAAGCTAAATTATCTGGTGTTAATAAAGTATCATCTGAGCAGAGACCTGTGTGCAGATAACTCGTCAGTGGATGATGTGTTTCGAAAATACCGGTATAGGCGCTGGAGCCTGGTGAGCGTTAGCCAGAGCCAATATTCGCAGTTTCGAAAATGCTGATGATAGCGTGCAGCTGTCTCAATAATGCAATATGATTGGATTTGGTATTGACTATTCTTTGTAACAGTACACACAGCTAACCTGTGTAACTGGGCTTAGTCTGCGCTGAACGACAAAAGAGCGACGTTTAGCGCAGGCTTGAGGTAGGCTAGTCCTTGCTTAGAATTCGACGGACGACAAATCTCCCGCCTAAAATAAGTTAGTTTGGAGCATAATTTGGAAGAACTCGTCCTTTGTAATGAGATCATCTCCGTTGGTGTCCGCTTCGTCCATCATGTCTCGAATCTCGCTGTCTCGAAACCTTAGTCCGGCCGTCACCGAAGCTTTCTTGATGTCTTCAAAGTTCAAATGACCTTTCTCTCCTGTAGGTTAAAGGTCAAGGGTTATAGGAAGTTGTCTATTATAATGGTAAGAAGTTGTCTGTTATAATGGTAAGAAGTTGTCTGTTATAATGGTAAGAAGTTGTCTGTTATAATGGTAAAAATCCCTGTACAAAAAAATTACATCTATAATAGGCGAAATCACAGCATTCAAATAGGATTCCTACAAGGTTCTTAAAGATTTTTCGTCATTTTTTTGATTCCTATAAGATTCCTGTGAAAGATTCGTATAGTATGGTTTTTTCGGGGGGGGGGGGGGTGATGGAAGCAACTACATGTTGCAAACATATTCGCGTGAAGAGACATGGAAAAAAGACATGCATATCAGGACTCAAAATCCGCATTTGAAATTCATAATTAGCAATTCAGTAAGAGTATAGGTACGTCTTCTAGATAACTGACTTTCATGGTATTTAAATGACTATCTATTACACTGGCCTTGTGAACTTTATTGTGATCTTGGACTGTAACAACTTACCTAGGTCCATCATGCTGAATCCCTGTGGAAATGAATAATATTTTTTTATTTATTAATTAATTAATTTATTTATATCACTAATATTAATGACACATTGTCACGTGGTGAGTTGTAACCCATATCTCCCTTACCGGTTACACAAACACTGTTCCTGTCTATAAGCCAACGTTGCACTCATTCTTGTGTTAACGATGTACTCTTTGCTTTAAAAATAAAGATCGTCTCAACAAATTTTGTTTGATCGAAAGAATAGACCCTATCTCTTTTGTGTTTCACTTTGCCATGTTTTGATGTGTTTTTTTTTGTTAGAGCAAAGGACCTTTAAAAGCACAGTTTGAGGGCCCCCTTCCAACAAACGTTGAAACAAACAAAAAACAACAACAATTAACAATTCAAAAGAAAACCACCAAAATAAAACAATAAACCAAAACAAACCAACAACAAACAACCAGCCAAAAACAAAACAACAAACAAACAAACTAGAACGACGAGTCTGGACTGGAACGCCGTCTACTGGACTTGCACGAGGCCTCATTGTCATAATTATAGGTGCACATACCTGCTCTAAATCCCCGTATATATCTCGAGCGTCTCCCTGCTTGTAGACAACCAACTCGAGAAACTGCTGAAATCTGATATTGCTGAATTAGACAATGTGAAAGAAAAATCAAAATTAATACCTCAGATGGCGGGAATTGCGATGCAGCAAACATTTAACAAAAGAACCAGGTATTCAATGATTTTTTTCCTGTCACGTGATCATCACTTTGGGCAAGTTAAACGAAGAGTTGTTGTACGGTTATGCATTTCAAAAAGTGCATCCAATCTTAGAGTTGAACACATTTCAGAAGAAAATTCAAACACAATCACGACCAAAGCACAGAATTATAGACAAATTACGTCACTTCACGTTTATCAAATGAAATCATTGTACCCAATGAAATATATGGTTCTGAAAAGCAAGTATCTGTCTTATATCCTTGTGGATAAAGACAGGGTACTAGTCCAGACGTTTGCTAGCTAACATGTATGAGAGTTTGGCGTGGCTGATGTTGATAAATAACCGCAGCCCCAGACTTTGAAATTAGGTTTAGACGTATACAAGCAAAGGTGAAGAGTCTCCCGATCACATTGTTTTTAAGTTGAGGTCATTCTGCACCATACACGAAATGTGACGACACTATATCATTCTTCGCCTCAATGATCCACTTATATTTATAGAAAAGGGCTCGGATTTCCAATGGACTTAAAAGGCATTTTTGACACCGTTGGTAATTGTCAAAGACCAGTATTCTCACTTGGGGTATACATGAGAAAATGTGGAATCAATTGGTCGTCGAAGTTGGGAAGTAAAACACCCTTGTCGCTCAAGTTGTGTGTCTTCAGATGCCTTGAATTCGAGACTTCAGCCGAGGTCTCGAATTCAACTCAAATATTTCAGTGAGAAATTACTTCTTTCTCAAAACTAAGATACTTCAGAGGGAGCCGTTTCTAACGTTGTTTTGTACTGTCAACAGCTCTCAAGTTGTTATGCTGACAATTATTTTGTTAAATTACAAAAAAATATCCACTTCCTTTAAGGAAAGCTTTCGAAGATTCGTTTATAAAAAATATCTTACCCAGGGGTACCCAGCCCGCCTTGTATACCACCTTCAAATATAAGACAGAGAAGAGAATATAAGTATAGTAGAAAATCCAGGATAAGGAAACATTTGTATGCTACCTTAAAATGTAGAATATTAGGACAATATCAAATTCAAAACACCATGTAAGGTTAAAGTAGCGAGGTTATGTGTTGAAGCGTCGCAAGACTCGAGTACTATGCATGATTTTGTTTTAAAGACACTAGATACTATTGGTAATTGTCGAAGACCAGTCTTCTCACTTCTAAATTAATCTGAGGTCTCGAAATCAAATTCGTGGAAAATTAATTCTCTCTCAAAAACTACGTCACTTTAGAGCGAACCGTTTCTCACAATGTTTTTATACTGTCAACCTCTCCCCATTACTCGTTACCAATTGTATGAGGTTTTATGCTAATAATTATTTTGAGTAATTACCAATAGTGTCCACTGCCTTTAACCAAACTCGGAAAAGTAACGAGTAGGCCAATGGTGCTAACACATATATGTGTATATGGGTTATACAAAAATGAATATTCTTTATCCCCGATGAAAATTTAACACCTATCAATAGACCTGTCTAGACCTGAAACCTTACCTGAAACCTCATTTAAATCATCCTGGTTGATTTTGAATCCAATTACTCGCATTGCCCTCCTTAGATCATCGAAATCAATAGACCTGTTCACAAAACGAGGATTTAATAGTACAGATATAATCATGACAGTATAGACGATGTGACCTATGTTTACATTCAAACCTTTTCTGTTGAAAAAACACTGTATACGTCATGTTTCGCTGGTAAGATTGCATACACTTTCTAGCTGGCTGCCAAAACACAAAGGTTTTGCCCGGCGGTATGCGCGCGAATCATGTTATGATTTTCGTGTGACGTCAGAGGTCACATCGTCTATAAGTTTAGGTAAATTTTGGATATTGGGCATTCATATAATGCTTGTACAGCGAATATCGATGTTGCCTTTTTAGATATTGGATATTGAATATTCACATGTTTATACCGCGAATATCGATGTCCAATAATTATTATCTAAAACTTAAAGGCAACATCTACATTCGCAACTTCAATGTCATCGACAACTTCAATGTCATGCATGATAATCTTAAGGTGTAAACACTTTGAGTGTGCAATTACATTTACAATAGGAAAGTAAAAAAAGAACAGATAAAAGCATCAGTTAATTAGCTTCTTTGTTATGCAGGTATTAAATTGCCTCCGTTTCTGAAAAGCAGACTCAAGTTACAAAAACTGAACTTACCCGCGATGTTCGTTGTCGAATGTGTCAAAAACAAATCTCAAATCCCGTATTTCCTGTGGTGTGAGTTCCCCCTGGAGTTTCGCGTCCACTTCGTTTATTTCTTTGACACTGTTAATATTCTCAAGAGCGTGTCTTGCAGCCTCTTGCCGGGGGGCGTCTACCTGATGCTCCTCCGGGGGAATATCTTTATTGGTCCGAGACTTTTGTTTGCGGCTTGTTGAACGGGCAGTGATGGGCTCGCTAGACTCCTTGAGGGATGCTTGGGATATCTTTACAGTTCTCTTTTTGTACCTTGATGACTCCATTTATAAATGTTGTTGTGTTGTTGTTGTTGTTGTTGTTGTTGTTGTTGTTGTTGTTGATGTATTTTGCTAGTGAAATGAAAGAATCCTCAAAAGTGTATTATGACCGTCGCCTGGGATAAATCTGAGGAAGACAGAAAAGTATTATACTGGTGAATGCTTGTAATATTAAAATATTCCAACACCGTATGTTCCAACACCCAAGTTCCGAGAACCATGTTCCGAGTTGTTCGCTAGGGTACTTTTCATCTAAATGTGCCTTCATCTCAGAGTCCAGAGACAGCTAAATCAATTTATTATTTCACGATCAAATAATCATTACACACTTCACATTATGACTCAATTTATAGCTATATGATGTACTTCACACCGACAGAGAACATTATTATGGTCAGACTTTGCACCGTCACCAACCTATATACAACATGGACTTCATATTGCCCACTTCAAATTATTTTGAGTGAATAGCTTGTGGTTATCGGATATTCCCTCTGCATGATGCTAAACAGTACGATAGAATGGAAAGCTGGACTTAAAAAAACCATAAACGCAAAATACGCCACCTATAAAAATGAACAGAAATGTAATGAAACTTATTGTCCAGATAATGGTGGTGAGTTGCCTGACATACATGTGTATTATAGGTGCCTTAATGCGTTCAGTTTAAAAAAATATACATTAAATAATAAACGCTTTTCAATAATATTTGATGTGAGCTGTCACCAATGCAGTGTTTCTCGTGTATTATCATTAATTGGCACCGATGCTTTCTGCAAAATTACTGTTTCTTACTTTTTGTACAATATAAAACTTACCTTCAAATCCAACGCAATGTGATTCACAATAATAAACAGTGTCTCTCGTCTTATCACATCTCAACAACGTTTCAGAATGAATTGCTTCGTTAATGGCTTGAGCGCCAAAATCTCCTATCCTTCAACGCTGTCGTTGCAGCTAACGGCTCATGAAGTCGTAGCATAAGTCGTAGCCAAGCCGCTGGATCACTATTCAAGCACTTTCGCACTTTCCTTGTAATCGTTTATCATCTCTGATTTGTATATTGTTTTAGAGAGCGGGGTGCTTGTTGTTGTCGAACTAGTGCATTTGAAATAGTCTCGATGGCTGTGTTTTGAAATGGATCCATTTAGCAGTGATTTGATGCACTGAATCAATATCATCGACTGGAAACAAACACATCATTGCAAAGGTTACTATGGATGCTGTGGTACGCGGTAGTCTTTGCTAGCCTCTTATCAGACGTAAAGCCCAGTTCATACTTCCTGCAAATGTGAATGCGATAGGAACTCTGACGTCACAAATTCGCAACGAATAATTCACAACATTTGAAATGTGTGTTCAAATCCTGCGATACATCGCTGCGAAAACAGCAACGTTAAAAATTCGCCTCTCATTCGCAGGAAGTACATGTATGAACCGGGCTTATTGCGCAACTAGTAGCTCAGTCACTGCCAGCGACAGCATTTCTATAACATAACGTACCTGAGTTATCTTGAACTCCATTGAAGAATATTTTTCAACATAGATGCTCGATTACGGTTTCAATGTCACAATCGAGTTCATAAAAGTAGAGATGGCTGTTATCGTGGAAACATTGAACTAAACTAATACTCGACTGAAACAGCAGCCATTTTGCAACACATGCAAGTTACTACAGAGGGGGAGAGAAAGGGAGTAATGGAGGGAGAGGATGGTTGGGAGAGAGTTGGGCTGGTCTGTGGAGTATTTTGACGGACATCTTTTGTGTATTAGGCCTATGTGGTGTTTCCATTTCTATGGGCGCAAACTCCAACCGCTTTTAAAGAGCAGCGACTGGTGTAAAGGCTAGCTGTAACTCGATTGTTGTTTGCTCAGAAGGATAATGTTTGCACTTGGGTCGATCGATGGAACTACAAATAGCTCGGGAGAAACAGTTTAAAGGGGTCTTCTTACTAATGGTAATTGGATTTACATAAAGGATAAAACACTCTTTTGGACAAGGCTACGGGTTCAGAAAATCACATAACTCATCAGGATAAACGCGCTGCCGGACTCACTGGGGCCGATTTTACAAATAAATAAAGTTCATCGTAAGACAAATTTTCAGTATCAGTAGTGATTTGTATTTTGACACTCATATAGCAACTACGACTGATTTGCAGTTACGATTAATCTGAGATCTTTGTGAAATCGGCCCCCCGTTCTGGTTAATCAGAGAGAACGCCAATTGTGAATAAATTGTATAAGTCTCGGGCCATTTGTGTGTCTATGCGTCCATGGTCTGTGTAACTTTTTGTAGGCCTATGTTTCTTGTGGCTTGTGACATTCCTGTAACCCTTTTTGAGACATGGTGGACACTATGGGTCTGCACTGTGTAGTGTAATTTTAACACTTTACCGAACCCATAGAGCAAGGATTGCCAAAACCAAATCATGGTATCATATCCACCATAATATGTAAAAGTTAACTAATTGTATTGGGGTAAACATGCATGGTAGTAGTCTTGGTGCAAGACGTTTCTCGTTTCCTTTTCACGCACACCGCGGCCAACTCACCGACAGCGCGCGAACCGACTCACCTGACTCATAGTTCACTCACCGCCCCGTTCTCCGGGGCGGTGAGTGGACTAAAGTCAGGTGAGTCGGTTCGTGCGCTGTCGGTGAGTTGGCCGCGGTGTGCGTGAAAAGGAAACGAGAAACGTCTTGCACCAAGACTAGCGTGGTAGCTAAGGCTGAGTGTAAATTTTGTCGAATTTACCTCGCTGGAGGGCGCTAGACGGTCTTGCGGCTTGATCACAGGATGAATCTTCATCTCGCATAATTATGCATGGTTCATTGTTTGGGCACATAATCCTGTTGAGACCCTCTTTGCTTTATTAGGGGGTCTACATAAGTTCTGAAACGCACATTCTACTTTTTACGATGTGTTCGAAATCTAGCTAATTACCAATCAGACAGTAAAGACTTGAAGAAAGGCCACGTGCATAATCACATGGAGCACTAAAATACTAAGGTCAACATTTTAAATTGGGGTTGGTACGTGTTGAGGAGGGGTACTGTAGCAGTAGAGGTGTGTTGTTGGCAAAGAAGAGTAACACATTTTTTTTGAGGCTGCATGGTGGTATACTTAATAAAGGCACTTGGCATTATTGGTATTTACTCAAAATAATTGTTAGCATTAAAACTTACTTGATAACAAGTAATGGAGAGCTGTTGATAGTGTATAAAACATTGTGAGAAATGGCTCGCTCTGCCCATGGAGGCAGGAATAGAAGGAGCTCGAACGAAGGGACTTCAAAAGTCGAACCTGCGGTACCGCGGTCGTTTAACAATACCTCGTAATCACCGACTTACCTTATACAAACAATGGGCGACCTGGCGTATGCGAGTTTGCGCGTGCGCACTTGGTTCTTCACTCAACCATGGTGTCGTATGTCGTATGGATATAATACAAAAAACAACTTTTTTGAGACCTGATAAAAATTGTGTACACTTGTGCTCACCAAATCGAAAAACACTATTGAATACCAACCACCCTCGTGTGCTAGTACCCTAATTTTGAACCACCGCTATTGACCGGAAAGTCAAAAAAAAATGAAAAAATATGCCATGATGCTTCAATGAAACACCAAAAACAGTAAATGAACACGTGTATATTCACAATTCTTGTCTCCAATGATTCAACTTTACACGAAGGCAACGGTGCAGAGCGGCGGTACCGCACGTTCTGTACAAAGAAATCTAATCCTGCTCGTTAATCGGCCGTACAGCTGGAGGTCTCCTATCTTTTTCCACTGGCCAGACAGGGGCATTGTCAGGGTATTCGCGGTTTTGCGGGTCGTTCGAGCTCCTTCTATTCCTTCCTCCATGCTCTGCCTGAAGTAACGCAGTTTTCGAGAAAGAAGTAATGTTCCACTTATTTTCGAGACCTCACACTTAGAACCGCATCCCGTGGGATGTTCATAAATACCTCAGACAGTTTCGCTATTCCTATTGGTGGATAGCGCGTCACGTGGGGGTGTTTAAACGGTTAATAATAACCAGCTGGAGCTGTTTATAAAAACGAAAAACGTCTTGCACCAAGACTTACTACGCGCACGAATGCATATCCATTTGAAAAAATGTCACCAATCCCATTCAACTTCTATTTTGCCTCCACCCTGTAAAGTCTTGAGTTTTGTGGTGAGCTGTGTGTTTGAATGCATTACGGTCATCATACCAATATTGTTGTATTCGTATAGCTGGACTGACTACTCGACCTTGCTCTATTATTAGGGCAAAATGACAATAGAGTGTAACAAAACATTCAAGGGGAAATAACTTCATTGCATGGGTGCGTTCGATAAGCTTCCCTGGGTCAACCCCGCGGTGTCCGGTAATTTTGAGTCGACTCTATTAATACAGTGCCATCATGCATGGTAAACCCGATCCAAAGGGCTTTTACAAAAATCCATCTTTCACAAAGCTCACGGATCCATATACTATACATAAGTGAACTTATAAATTCAAAATTATTTATTATCACATCTAGAAACGAACCCACGACAAGATACAGTGTGTTAGTCATCAGGAAATATAGCTAAAGGTATTGGTCTATAGTACATACAACTGGTGTGTTAAGATTAAAGAACATGTTCATTTCTACTACCATTTTTCTTTCTTCGCTTGTTTTTGTAACATTATTTTATAGCAAATTTTCTTGAAGTTGTTTATAAGTTATACTGTTTTTCCCCATAAAATACTTTTAGGAGAACAAAGTAAAAATGAGCTGCCAAAACTAGTCGAAAATAGGAGGGTAATATTTGTTTATCTTTTACTGCTAGCTCAAATCAAGTCGAAAAGTGGCAGGGATATATACATGTATATAGATTTTTTTAGTGGGCTGCTCAAAGTCAAAACCAAGCGAAAATGAGGAGGGTGGATTTGTTTATCCCTTGAAATTCAAACATGACAAAATGTGCGATAAAGTGCAACAAATAAATAGTAGAATTTATCCAGTTTAGCAAAGACAAATTAGATTGATTCGTTAAATCTATAGCAAATTTGTCACAATTTGGAGGACAGAATTGGTTAAAAAATCTGTTGCTTTAAAATCCTGTTTCGATATCAACTTTCGCCCTATAATGATAATTTAAAGCCGTAAATAAAAAATAAATTAAAAAAATTGCAGTTCACCATCACACTTTTTAATCAATTAATTATAATACCATATCTTTAAGCGTTAAAGCACAATACACTGCTGCATTTAAAGGCAATGTGGTATTGTCAAGGACCAGTATTCTCACTTGGTGTATAGGCCTATCCCAACATATGCATAAGGATAATAACAAATCTGTGGAAATTTTGACCTAATTGGTCATCGAAGTTGCAAGAGAATAATGAAAGAAAAACACCCTTGTTGCACCAATTTGTGTGCTTTCAGAAGCATAAAAAGGCTTCAGGCCTGAAGTCTTTTAAAATACGATTGAGATATTACCCCTTTCTCACAAACTATGTTACTACAGAGGGAGCCGTTTCTTACAATGTTTTATACTATGAACAGCTCTCCATTGCTCGTTATTAAGTAAGTTTTTATGCTAACAATTATTTTGAGTAATTACCAATAGTGTCCAGGCCTTTAAATAATCTATATATTGCTGTATCAAAACCGCCATTTTATTTATGTCACCCAGAGCCGGCAACGTCAACCCCAACAATAAACAAGAACTTGTTTGGAAAGAAAACCAATGCCACATGTCTTTTGGGGCCTTTAAAAAAATGGATGTGCTCTTTTTCAAACTATTGAATAGTGACAATAATTATTGTCCATTCGGGGCTAAACAAGTTGTTATGCTAACAGTTATTTTGAGTAATTACCAATAGTGTCCAACCAATGCCTTTAAATAAGACTTTTTGTGAGAGTAGATTAAATGTTTGACAAAATCATCATCCAAATGCTTTAGGAAGTTA
Source organism: Asterias amurensis (assembly GCF_032118995.1). Taxonomy (NCBI): domain Eukaryota; kingdom Metazoa; phylum Echinodermata; class Asteroidea; order Forcipulatida; family Asteriidae; genus Asterias; species Asterias amurensis. The sequence goes on from NC_092654.1 coordinate 21,116,447, forward strand.
TGGGTGGAAATTGGAGCAATTAAAGATGCTATGTCAGATTTTTGGCCGATTTGACCCAAACATTTTGATTTAAAATTCAATAGGTATTTTGATGGGGGTCGAGAAAGTTACAAGCTTTCATTTGAGCCATTGCTCGAAAAAGTCCGCCAATTATTAGTAGCAGTGAAATAAAGTGCTCAAAATTAGTTTTGGTCGGGATCCCGACAATATATCACGTGACCAATTCTTATGTGTTTTATAAGAAACGTTTTAAATTTTTGTCATGGTTCCTGACCATTAAAAGTAAAAGTTAAACTGTTTTTCGTAAGAGCGGGTGATACTCTTTGAAATGTTTTTTAATGTTTGGGGCAAAAAATCTGACATAGCATCTTTAATCAAATAAATTTGTTAAAATTTTGACTCCAAAAAATGATGTTAGTATTTATTTATTGTTGGTTTGTATCATGAATTCTTTTTGTTCATAAGTAAATGGAATGTCTTCGTTGGTTGCTATCAACTGATATCCATCATCACTAAATGCCTTGACAGAGAAGCAATCCATGAAGTTTAGTCCATCTTTGGAGTCAAGATTCCGGAGCAAAAATGCCAGTAGAGCTGTTAAAATACAAGCTACACCAATCACACAGACAGTACAGGAAGATCCAAATAGAAACGGAGCTACGAGAGGTCCAAGGAGAGATGCAGCGCCCCAACCCAAGTTCACGATGGAGAACACTAGGCTGTAAGCTTCAGGGTGTCTCATGACAGCGATCGTAGAACACATGGTGATCAATATCACACGAGATGCTTGTAGTCCGAAGAAAAACACAGCCAAGTAGATTGAAGCTACGGTGAGTGATGAGGAGAATTTGACTAACACCAAGGGTAGTCCTGCGGTGCATAGAGATGCGAAGCAGAATATCCACGTCAAGTTGTGACTTAAAGTTCCGAGGACATAGGTGCAACATGCGGTACTCAATAGAACGGAGAACCCACATAAGCCAAGTATATGAGCTGTTGATACTGTACCGTCTCCGAACATGTAGTCCACCCAGACTGCAAGAGTAGGCTCGAGTGCTGTGTGTCCTAGGGCACCTACCAAGAAACTTAGTGCCACAATCAACACTTGGACATCGAAAATGGCTCGCCATCGCACAGAACGATTTGTCTTCTGGTCGACTTGTCTCGTTGCGTCGTCGGCTCCATGGTCGGACTTAGTTTCCTCCTTTTTGTGAAAGTTTTCAGTTCGAAACGTCAACATCACACTCACAATGAGTATGAATTCAACAGACAAGAACAAGAGGAAAACACGGTTGTTCAGGTGTCGGAAGAGCTCGCCTACAAATAAAGCCGCGAATAAGTTGAAAGATAACTTGCACATTGCCACTCCAGTTACTATCGTGCACTCCAATGAAGCCTCGTCATAGATGTCTCGAATCCTAGCCATGGCCATGGTTTGGGTGCATGCACTCACCACGCCCTGCAAACAACGGTTATTCAGCAAAATAAGTGGAGTTAAAGGTGTAAGTCCGTAGAGAAGACATTTAAATGTAGAACAAAGCAACCCGAAGAGAAGTACTATATCAAGTCCCCACCGGTCAGCAACTAAACCTGCAATCGGTGAGAATAATACCTCCACGATTCCAGTGGACACGAACGTGGCAGCCAAGGCGAATGATGCAGTACCTTTTGGTGTCTCACTAGTGGCGTTACTGCTCTGTTGCCACTGTACTTCTGTAAGAAGAGGCACCACTGCGCCATGCATACAGCTATCCAAATATTGACAGCCGATACTCGTGAAAACCCTCAACCACTTCTCGGAATTTCCTCCGTTAAAATTCATTGCTTGGTTTGTATTATTATGTGTTACTCGCTGCTCATATGTGCGACTTTGGACTCGTACAGCATATAGTCCAAACTATTCATGATCGACAAAATCTAAACAGACATCAACATATTATCGCCTGATTCTTCGTCACAGCTGAGAGCATGCAGAGAGAAGTTTTGGCATTGTCGCGGCCTTTTACAACTACTCACTCAGGGTTGTCGCTGTATGTGGCCAGAGGTGGATTTAAAACTATATAGTCTGATGTACAGGATAGTTCCCACACATGGGACGTCATGCTATTGTTAAAATCGCTCCATTATTTTGCACGAATGGCGCGATGGTTACAACTATTCACCCATCGCATAATGTTCTAGGTGAACGCGCCATTTGTGGGCACGAATGGCCCGAATTCGCACCTCGGGCATTATCAATTTACGTCTTATTTTGTTTGTGTTCTTGTGCAAGATCTTAACTAAAATTGCTTCCCTTCAATCGGTGGTATAAATGGTTACCCGTGAGATTGTGTATGAAGCCTTCAGAGCTCGGAGTTGTACTCCCCAGTGAGCCCGAGGAAGATTAATGGGTGTTATAACACGCCTCTTGCTTGTTCTGTATTCTGGTTGGCTGAAACACGGTCACGTGGGATGAACTAATAGGGACCTTTAGATTCGAGTGAACGTGGACCTCGTTCACGTCGACCACGGTTGTGGTTTTTCCAAGTGATGTCATAACCATAGTTTTGGGGTCGCGGCTCTATGGGGCGCCAAATGAAAAAATTTTATTAAACGCAATTATTTACATATAAGTCATTATACAACACATAGTTCATTATTCATCGATTATTAATTTTGACTTATATTTACAAATAATAAATTTTAAACCACACAATCATACATAAGCTTTGCAAGGGTGATGACACACACTGCAAGCATAGAGAATCACACCGGATTCACCAACTCAAGACAGTCCAAGAACCAAACATAAACACTGGTTTTGAATAGCTTACCATTACCCTCCATTTTACTTCAGCTAAAAAATTTATATTTATTTTCTGTAAATAAAGTGTAAAATAATACGTTTTAATATATATAGGCCCTGGCTACAAAAACTGTCTCCATTTGCAGTGGTATGTGGTAACCCGTTGTCTCCACATTAACAGCCCCCCCCCCCCCCCATACATGTTTTGAAAACACCCTACCTTTGATCTTGTTTTTCTTTAATTTGTCCATTATAGTTGCATCATGCAAATTGCTCTCTAATCCAACCCTTTCACGTTTCCCTGCATTGTTATACATACAATGCATTACGCCCTACTATAGGTCCAGTAATCCATTTTTTCATACGACCATCCTTTATACTCATACTCCTATTGGGGTTCGTAGCATAGTGCCTGCCCCTATATACATCCACGATCTTAGATTAAAGTCACCTGAGCCAAATTTCATAGAGCTGCTCAGCACAACACTTTTACTTGGCAAAAAGTCTTCCTTGATAAAAGAGGATTAGGCCTACCAACAAAATGTCCACGTGGTTTTCAGGATAGGCAAGCAACAGCTGACTTCGTAACAAGCAATATGCAACTGTGACTGGTAAGCCTATTTTTATCAAGGCAGAAATGTAATGCTAAACAAATTGTTGTGCCTAGCAGCTCTATGAAATTGGGCCCAGTGGTTTTTCAAATTAATAGAAACTTTGATTGGCTATAATGTGCCCAATTTTATGGATCCTTCCCTTAATCCATTCCCCCCCATTGTCTATAATAGGAAATGTATTTTTTCCGCCTCTGAAGAAGGTCCAGTTTGGATCGAAAGCTAATTATAAAAGGCCATCTACCCACTCATTGTTGCAAGAAGCTTTTATATGTAATTCTACACGCCATTTCATTTTTTTTTTTTACAACCAATGATGATTGTTAATTTTGCTCATGCAGTTATTTTGATATATATTGGACAACTTTCATTTTATAGGGCAACGAAAGCGTTCTTTTAATTATACACATATATTTGTTTGTACATTCAAGTAAAATAGTGGATAAAATGATTTATGTTATGTGAATAACATCTTTAAATAACTAGTTTACAATTGGCGCCTCATACGACACAACGTGCAGACAACATTTAGCTTTAGATTTCGCATCCAAGAGGTCGACTGACACATGACTGGATCTTGCTGTAGCTTTGCGCATGCGTCAAGTCGTCACTAATGTTGTCTGCACGAGACGAGTTGAGGACCCCAGAAGTGTGGTTTAGACGTACGTTCGGAAATACCACAGCCGTGCTGGACGTGAACGTTGCCTTTATAAAGGCGCACACGGCACCTAGATGTCACTCATGCCACTCAAGAAAAGAGAAGAGCGAGAGTAGCGACGCAGCGAAGCGCCTTGAATAAAGGCTAACGTTACAACGTGAAGAAGTCCGCGTTCACTTAAATCTAAAGGTCCCTATTATAGTCTAGTGATCGCGAGCGCGTGTTTTGCGGGAACTAGTACCCGAGCGGGCACTAGCCTTTGAAAACAGTGCCCGGTTACAGCGCCCGCAGAGTCAGTTCTGAATTGGTCTTAACGTCACTTCGACTTGCTTGCTCTAGTCATCGTCATAGTCATGGTGTTACCGCAAACCAAATATATATGATACCTCACCATGCAATGCCTCAAATCCTATATAGTTTTTTACATGTCATTAATGTTTTATCTTCTATTCATAAATACCTCAGACGGTTTCGCTATTCCTATTGGTGGAGATAACTTGGGGGTGTTTAAACGGTTGACAATGACAGCTGGAGCTGTTTATTATAACCGGTTGTTTTCGGTTACGTTTAGATGCATACTACGCGCTAGTCTTGGTACAAGACGTTTCTCGTTACGGGCGATGCGGGCGCTGTTGGTGAGTTGGCCGCGCTGTGTGTGAAAGGAAAACGAGAAACGTCTTGCACCAAGACTAACTACGCCCACGAGCATATCCACAAACTTTCTCAGTCATAAAAATGCAACACACGTACAGAGCTCAAGGACTTCGGAAAACGGATAAGTGTTTCAGAGTTTCTTACTGTATTATTTATGAATGGAAATAAAAGAGTAGTGACTCGTTCTTAAACTGCCGTTTAAAACCTTGCAGGGTCGTGGCCATCGCACGGCCACGACCCTGCTGGTCTTAAACGCCAGTTTAAGAACTTGTCGCTACCCTTTTAAGTTCCCTTATTTATACATGATGAGTCGGTAAAGCTTAAAGCATGTCACATCATGTTTTAAAAAATCTGGTTAGACGCTTTTTTTTATTTCCCGCTCTTAAACGGACAGTTTTAGAGTTGGCAAAATTACAGTTGTCCTTCACACAAAATGCAAACTGTCCAGTCAAAATGTTGCGTAGATATATGGATCAGTGTGATATAAAACTGGGTGAAGATGAATTTATTCTTTATGGCTTTGTCATTTCTTTCGAATACTAAATCGTACAAACGTGGTATAGCATAAACCCCTTAGTTATACCAGATACAAGGAACTACTTTTAGACACAATAAAAGACTACTGGTGTAGAGCGTCCGCTTTCCTTTTATGTGATCTGGAGGCGCACCACATTTTAGCCAATAAGAGTGTGTCGGATGAATAATTAGTCATGTAGGTTGAAAACTTAACAAACCTGCAGAAGTTTGAGATTGATCGGCCATCTGGGTCAAGAGAAAATTGTGAAAAACATCACACATTTTGCACGACATCGATGCAAATCAAAAATGAATAAAACGCTCACTGAGTGATAAACTTCAAACACGAAATTAGATTATTTATTTCTCATCAAAACAATGTCATTTCAGGCAGAAACATTTCAAGGGATGTTATCAGCTTTTAGCATCATTAGACCGTGTACGTTTTATTTAAATCTGTCAACTTCACGATTATTGGTTTATTACCCATTCTGTAATGTCCCTTTAAACACACAGGACACCTTTGGTAATTGTCAAAGAAAGTCTCTCACTTGGTGTATCTCAACATATGCACAAAATAACAAACAACATATGCACAAAATAACAAACAAATTTCAGATGCTTGATTTCGGGACCTCAATATCTAATTCTGAGGTCTCGAAATCAAACTCGAATATTTTAGTGGAAAATTACTTCTTTCTGTTTTATATTATACCAATTAGTAAGTTTTAATGCTAACGATTATATTGAGTAATTACCAATAGTGTCCACTGCCTTTAAAGGAACACGTTGCCTTGGTTCGGACGAGTTGGTATATAAAAAGCGTTTGAAACAGTTTGTTATGAATTGCATATGGTTAGAAAGATGTTTTAAAAGTAGAATATAATGATCCACACAAGTGTCACTCAAAATTGCACGGTTTTCATTTTACGTCGCGAACTAACACGGTCGGCCATCTATGGGAGTCAAAAATTTGCCTCCCATAAACTGCCGACCGTGTTAGTCGACGAGGTAAAAAGAAAACCAAGCAATTTCGAGGCCCTTTTTGTGTGGATCATTGTATTCTACTTTTACAACATCTTTCTACCCATATGCATTTTATAACAAACGGTCACAGAACGCTTTTCAAAGACCAACTCGACCGATCCAAGTCAACGTGTTCCTTTAATGGGTATTGATCGGACATAATAATCCGAAGAGCCGTAAAAATGGCTTGATTTCCTATGTGGAATTGTTGTTTGATGTGAAATATGTAAGCTGAAACGAAGTCTGTTATGCTAAATTTAAAGGCAGTGGACACTATTGGTAATTGTCAAAGACTAGTCTTCTCACTTGTTGTATCTCAACATATGCATAAAATAACAAACATGTGAAAATTTGAGCTCAATCGGTCATCGAACTTGCGAGATAATAATGAAAGAAAAAACACCCTTGTCACACGAAGTTGTGTGCATTTAGATGGTTGATTTCGAGACCTCGAGTTCTAAATCTGAGGTCTCGAAATCAAATTCGTGGAAAATTACGTCTTTCTCTATAACTATGGCACTTCAGAGGGAGCCGTTTCTCACAATGTTTTATACCATCAGCCTCTCCCCATTACTCGTCACCAAGTAAGGTTTTATGCAAATAATTATTTTGAGTAATTACCAATAGTGTCCACTGCCTTTAAGGATTATTATTTTTATAATTTAGGATGTTGTATTTAATGATTGAAGACACTGGACACTATCGGTAATTGTCAAAGACCAGTCTTCTCAATTAGTGTATCTCAACATGCATAAAATAACAAACCTGTGAAAGTTTGAACTCAATTGGTCGTCAATATTGCGAAATAATAATGGAAGAAAAAACACCCTTGTCACACGAAGTTGTATGCTTTCAGATGCTTGAATTCGGGACCTCGAAGTCTAAATCTGAGGTCTCGAAATCAAATTCGTGGAAAATTACGTCTTTCTCTAAAACTATGGCACTTCAGAGGGAGCCGTTTCCACAATGTTTTATATCATCAGCCTCTCCCCATTACTCGTCACCAAGTAAGGTTTTATGCAAATAATTATTTTGAGTAGTTACCAATAGTGTCCACTGCCTTTAAGGATTATTATTTTTATAATTTAGGATGTTGTATTTAATGATTAAAGACACTGGACACTATCGGTAATTGTCAAAGACCAGTCTTCTCAATTAGTGTATCTCAACATGCATAAAATAACAAACCTGTGAAAGTTTGAACTCAATTGGTCGTCGAAATTGCGAAATAATAATGGAAGAAAAAACACCCTTGTCACACGAAGTTGTATGCTTTCAGATGCTTGATTTCGGGACCTCGAAGTCTAATTCTGAGGTCTCGAAATCAACCTTTTTCGTGGAAAAAAATACTTGTTTTTCTCGAAAACTACGTTTCTTAAGAGGGAGCCGTTTCTCATAATATTTCATACTATCAACAGCTCTACATTGCTCGTTAACAAGTAAGGTTTTATGCTAACAATTATTTTGAGTAATAGTGTCCACTGGGGAAAAGGTAACGGTGACTGTGCAACATAGTATTTTTCCGTAAATTAATGTTAAGCATTGTCGTCACGAAACCCGTTAAGATGTAATCCTCTCAGTTGTTAATAAAAGATTTCAGAAAATAATCTTTTTGTCTTAGTATAGTCATTGAGGTTGTTTTCAGAATGCAAAGTGTTTGTTTCTTTTCATGCGGATGAGCGCATCCGTGTCGTAGTAAACTGGTATAGCGCCCTCTTTTGTCGGAACTCTGAACAAAGAGTGCGCGTGAGGTGACGTCAAACTTCGAGGCTCGTGAATTACAAACTGCACATTTTTATGGTGGCCCTGAAGGGACATCGCATATCGCAAACGTGTGCGCATACGTATGCAATGTCGTGAACCAATTCGCGAATATGTGCGCACACGTATGCAATGTCGTGAAACAATTCGCGAATAATGTGCGCACACGTATGCAATGTCGTGAAACAATTTGCGAATATGTGCGCACACGTATGCAATGTCGTGAAACAATTCGCGAATGTATACAACATTGCATACGTGTGCGCACATATATGCGAATTGTTTCACGATATTGCATACGTGTGTGCACATATTCGCGAATTGTTTCACGACATTGCATACGTGTGCGCACATATATGCGAATTGCTTCACGACATTGCATACGTGTGCGCACACGTTTGCGATATGCGATGTCCCTTTAGGGCCACCATACATTTTCGACCACGCATCCACTTCAAATGGTGACCCGCAGTATAATCATACGTAAATTTATACATAAAAAGTATAACATAATATGCATAAACATTGTGCACGCTGCATGCAGACGACCGGAAGTGCAAGCTGACAAACTTCACCTCGGACATATCAAAACACAGATATGGAATCCTTACATCACTACACATTTTATCCAATAAAACAATGTTTCCAATTATATCATTAGGCAATGTAAGACGGCGTTGTTTGTCTTGCGGAAAAAGACTTGTCTTGCTACAGATTCACAATGACTCATTTATGGGGTTATTACTTTTAAATTATGAGGCATATTCCACCTCTAAGCTTACAAGTAAACTATTTAAGAATGTTGAGAAGAACATTTTTAAAGAAAAAATATTCATGCTGGTGATGCGTGTCACAATCACAGTCGATGCAGTGCACCACACTAAATATACCAAAACTCATGCGCCAAGCTGATCTTTATTATATTTTGTAGGCACACAAATATTTTGAAGACGTTGTGTGGGTCATGATATTAATAGATTGTCAAATTACAACAATGAATCACAACCTGGGGACACGGTGCTTCAACTTTTGAGGTGATTTCTCTAATTTAGGCTTTAAAGTTGGTACTATTTGGCTAGGGAATGGAAGGAATGCCTCGAGGAAACTTGCAGCGAGGCGGTTTGGGAAAAAGCACATTATTTTGGGGCGTTTTTTTCTGGGGAATAAGCAAAAACTCAAAATTATGGCTGACCTACTTAAAATTAAAAAGAAATCTGAAGTTTAGTTGTCTGAAAAAAATATATTTGATTTGATTTTAAGAGGCTGAGAGACTGTAAACATGTCGTTGAATATTTTTGAAAATGTTGCCTTTTAGCATTGTTTACTACGGGAGTTTATTTTAATGTGGTGCACCGTTAATAAGTCTGAAGTACGCCCTCTTGCGTTTGTATCCAAATCGTGTTTTTATTGTCCGTAGTTTGCAGATAATACAACTTGAGGTCAACAATGCTTCACATTCGTCATCTATGAATTAAATAGGTTTGATTAGTTATCTGTTCGCTGGTTTTTCCATTTCACATAGTACACATTCTCGGATTTGGTAGAGCTTAACTATGCTTGCTTGTTTCGTCATTGTTAAGTTTATCAATCACTCTGGCTGTTGCATACATAAAACAACAAAACGTCAGGCCAATCGGTCAAGAATATTGTTCGCAAGATCAATAATTTTATGCCAAACAATCCTAAGATTATAAAGTCGTGAGACACTCTTCCTCTACGATTGTTAAAAACACCCACTGCGCAACTACAACTGTCCGCTTAACCACCATGACATAATCATTAATTCATAATAATATCTAAAGTAATGTGACCTCCCGATCCAAGATGGACAACAAAAGAAACAGCGGTATTGAACAAACTGAGACAAAGACCTTGAGAGTGCTGTTAGAGTGTATTGTTATCTAGCTGTCATGGTGCACTATTGTGGGCTCAATGTTTGTTTACTTTGACACATTTGGGTCACGATTTGTTTGGCTGGGATGCTCTCATGTTTTTCCTTTCTCAATGATCTGACATTCAGCTTTGGCCTGGATTATTCGTTGGTTGCAGTTTGTCCAATTTGGACTCAAAGTTGTTTATTGTTATGCTTTAAATTGCCTAGATATTTATTTGTGGTCTGTGTATTTATTTGTTTCAGTTGGCCCATTTTTGACTCGAAGTTGTTCATTGTTATGCTAATGGTCTGGATATTTATTTGTGGTCTGTGTGTTATAATTTGTTTCATTTGACCCATTATGGACCAAAAGTTGTTCATTATTATGCAATAATGACAATACACACAACATCCAATCTGTTTTTATCTTTGTAACACACTGTTGTGAGTAATGAACAGAATACGCAGCTGCTCGGGCTGTTGTGCCGAGTAAGCAATAGTCATCAATATTTATCCATACCATCGTCACCACAAAATATTTTGTTTTAAATCGCGTTTTTGGAAGCGTTTTTGTTTTAACTACTGAGGTAGTTGAACAAAAAAAATCAAAACAATATTCAGTATCGTTCTTTAGATCTGTTGATTTCATTTGTAGTTTGTTTTACTTCTAACGATTCACTCTTAATGAACTTGCTTATACACAACGGCTGTATCTCTACCACGTCACGTATCGGTCCCATTTCAAAGTGGTTTGATTTTCGCAGAAATGCAACAGATTGAGTTGAAGAAGTACGTGTTTAACAATACCATACAAAATAGGACTATACAGTTTCTGTAAAAGCCATGTTTTCCATGACATTTAAAACCAGTCACTGAGTAATATTCTAGGTTGTCAAACAAAGTGTACAAAGTATTAAACCACATTTCGAGCGTGTGATTTTACTTTCAAACCAGTAATAAACTGAATGGGTGGGCAACCGTATTGTGTTTGTCCTCACGTAAGTTTACGTGTGCGTTGTTTGGTTAGTAATAGCATGGTGACCCTTAGGTGCACTTCTCCAATAATGGTCAGCTAATGCACTTTTTAGAAGGATTTCCAACATCACAATAATGAAGAAATGACATGTTGTTATGATATTTTCATGACCTTGATTTCGGTAAAGCGTTTTTTATGCAACGTGGTCAAGCAATACGAAGCTTGACTTGAAATGAAACTCGTACACTGTGGCGACCATCAACTCGATCAAGGGAAATAATTTGTCAAAAAAAATTACGTGTTTTTAAAGAGGAACATGTAAAAGTGTAACCATTTTGGAGCTTGCATGGTGTGAAAAATAAGAAGAACTATGAGTGTTGGCTCTGATAAGGGCCGGTGTAGTCTCGACCTTTCGAACAGTTTCTCGTCTTCAGAAAAAGACCACGGATCTTTTCAGTAACTCAATCAAAACATATCTTATACATGGTTGTGCCCGAAAAGACTACTACTTTAGTATTATAGTTACTTCTTAAAATAAGCATGTTAACACGGATGCTGTACATGCCTATATACATATAACCATACAATAATTGCACCGGTGTTGAAATAACATAAAACAAACAAATATTTTTAAAATGCATTTCGAGCTTTGTCACAATAATTGTTATCACTCGGTTAAATCTGGATTTTCTTTTACACTTGAACTGTATGTGTGTTTTTACTACCCATCGATTTTTATATATACCCCTGTATTAAAGATTGTTCCTGTCACTGGTTAATTAATTAATTCAGCATTCAAATTCACGTTGGCAATTCTTCGTAACAGCATGGAGGTAGTTCTACCTCCATGGTAACAGTTACTCGTTGCATAACGGATGCTCAAGCACGTCTCCTAACCGCAAACTGAACAAAACAAATCTGACAATAAAAACCGCTTGAAGTAAACGACACCTGCAACAGAGGGTGTCACAGATAATAAAACCACAATGTCAATTCAAAAGCCAGATTTCCTACACCCGGTTCATATATAGTGCTAAGGCCACGCGAACCTCCTCAGTTATTGTATCATCAAATATTATTACATTTCCCTAAGCCAGAGGGTTTACCCAAAATATTTGTTTGCAAACTTATTATTAGTTGGATAACGGTATGATGTTTGTGGTTAGACCACAAGGTCTGTTTTGAAAAATAAGGGGACAAATACTTTGATTACCCTAATTTTAATTTTCAAACGTTACATAAGGGATTAGTGAAATCCATACAGGAAATCCATAAAGCATACATTGACTACAACCTAATTATACCGTACATAGATAAGCTCATTAATTGGGGATTTTTTCTTTTCAGAAATTGTTTTCTTTGAGGGAGACGCACCGTTATTGGTTCCCTGAAAAAGAACACTCGTGAAGTTTTCTATCTATCTAGTAGACACTATTGGTAAATTGTCAAAGACCAGTCTTCTCACTTTGTGTATCTCAACATATGCATAAAATAACAAACCTGTGAAAATTTGAGCTCAATTGGTCGTCGAAGTTGCGAGATAATAATGAAAGAAAAAACACCCAATTGTCACACGAAGATGTCTGCGCATTTAGATGGTTGATTTCGAGACCTCAAATTCTAAATCTGAGGTATCGAAATGAAGTTCGTGGAAACAACTTATTTCTCGAAAACTATGTCACTTCAGAGGGAGCAGTTTCTCACAATGTTTTATACAATCAATCTCTCCCCATTACTCGTTACCAAGTAAGGTTTTATGCTAATAATTATTTTGAGTAATTACCAATAGTGTCCACTGCCTTATAGTCCATTCATAATTATTATAGCCCACGAATGCTTCTGACATTATTTTGACTTCGTTGATGTTTTGTAATGTGGCGGTAAACATGTTTGCGATGGCAGTATTATTATTTCTGTTTACCCGTTGGCCTACATTTGTGATTACGTTTGTATACCATTTGCTTTCTGAGGAAAGCTGTTGTTGTTGTTGTTGTTGTTGTTTTTAATTGTTGTTTGTGCTAGTATTTTGTACTTTTTGTTGTTTCTGCTGTTGCTGTTGTTGCTGTTATTGTTGAAGTTGCGTCATAATTGTAAATAAATATAGGTTTTGAATTTATGGCTAGGGATTTTGGAATGGAAAAATAATAGCAGCAGCAGGAGCAGCAGCAGCAGCAGCAGCAGCAGCAGCAGCAGCAGCAGTAGTAGTAGTAATAATAATAATGTTGCTGCGCTGCTGCTACTGTTGTTGCTGCGGTTATTGTTGTTGTTGTTGTTGCTGTTGTTGTTGATGTTATTGTCTTGTGTTTTAATTTGTGTTCTTTGTCTATTACATGAAACATAATGGGGGGGGGGGTATTAGAACCGTTTATATTGAATAGTCAGTCACCTTTTCTGCTTCCCCCTTTCTTCACGAATCATGGATTTCCCTCCGGATTGAAGGTCAGATATTGAGACTTGACCGGAAAGATAACCTGAGCAGGGGACTGTGATCAAAATCCCTGTCAGAAAAAAAGTAATTCCAAGTACTACACCGGAACTCACTCAACAGAGTTTCGATAAGACCCCATTCCGTACATTTTTACACGTTTACAGTTTTGGTATAATGTGCATTTTAACCAACGAACAGCGGCCACTACTTTTTCCTCTGGCGTACATCTAAACGATTATATTATTATTGTTACCTTTTTGTTTTTACCAATAGGCCTGTGTATTTAGTAGTAACAACAGTTTTATAGTGTGGACATTATTTTCACAGTGTCACGACTAGAAAGCAGACCCGGCGTCAATCAATGTCATTCCAAGTTCAACTTTTCAAAGAAAAGCAAATCCCTGAAAAGACAAAAGAACCTCCAGAAGTTTGAAAGTCTCTGAATTGTAGAGGCAAAAAATGAAATCATAAATTAATTTGATAATAATATACCAGACGTCACTATCTATCGAAACTTGACTTGGCAGAAACTGGAATGGGGTCGAGTCGATCGAGTAACTAAATCCATTTTATGGAGGAATGTTGAGTTGAAACTGACCCTCAAAATGTTGAATATACAATTACCTGGCTACTGCAGAGGACTTGACAACAAAGTTATGTTGTCAGCTTATGCTACCCTTGGCTAATAAGCCTGTAGCATTAATCAAGCATACACGTGGACGACAGCTTGAAAGCCATGCTCAGTAGGGGGCAGTCAGGCTTTGACAGCCGTGAACTCTTTGTTGCTTTGTTTCGTGGTGAATCTCGGAGTCCATATGGGTTGCATATTATGCTAAAAAAATGTTTTGTTCTTTTTTTTAACACATTAGTTGCACGTTGCTGTACCTCATTTTGGGACTTTTTTCAAATAATGTCAGTTATCTTCACAGTTTTTATTAGATTGAGGCGCAAAATGGACGAAAAGACTGAAGAAAACCACTACTGCATGCATGCTGACCATAATACCTTTGTCTCTAAGTTTCAGGAGCTTTGTTTCAATTCATCACATTGTTAGCACGTTGCTTGACCTCATTTTATACACTTTCAAATAATTCCAATTATCTAACGGTTTGTAAGCGATTGAAGCAAACGGGCGAAAAGAAGAAAACCCCTATCCCTTGCTGATAACTTATGTCTCAAAGTTTCGGGAGTTATTGTACAATGCAAAATGGGTCCCGTATATAGAAACTTGTGAAACTTCTGGACAACATCAGATAACTTTCCACGGTGCAGCTTTGTTTCTCAACTATGCAAACTATTGGCATATGCTTGAGGGAAAAGACGAATCGGCAACCATTGTGCATTCAAAAAGACAAGACGGTCTTTTGGTTTCTTAAATTTCGTTTGGCCATTACCCACAATAAGAAGATGACAAAGACGTGGGGGCCTAGCATCAAAGCATCTTTCCTCCAAGGACGTGCAGTATACCGTCAGTTTACAAAGCAAACTACGCATAAAGAACATATGTTCATAGAGTCACTTAATGCGAAGATTTTGCAGAGTATTCTGTAATTATTGAGCCGATTTCACACCATCAGAAGTTAAGAGAAGATATTACAGTGAATAAATGGTTTAAAATGAGCCGTTGCAAATTCTCAAAAGGTTGGATAGTATATTCGACAAGCCGTCTTGTCTCTTTTCATTCCAAGTGGGCAACGTCGCACTAATTATAGCCCCCATAGAAACTCTCCCTCATGATCTCTGTTTTCAGAACAAACAAACTGACTTCTTGGCGCACCTGCTCCTCTGAAAGACTCATCCTGTCAGTTGCCTAGCGACCATATGTCCTCTAATCCTTTGGACAAAGGAATGTTCAATTTTGTATCTTGGATGTTGAGGTAACAAAGAATTTATTTTAATCCCCCACGCGACTCAGCAGCGTGTGATGATTGAATAATAATTGTCTTAGCTGTTGTCGCAGGTTCTCTGTACAACAAGCGGGTGTAGAAGACAGCCTGTTGTGACACTAAGTTCTATTCGAATACATAACCAGTTTTTGTTAAGCAACTTACCACCATCACTTGAGTGTGTAATACGATTGAGGGCATAAATATTGGTGTATACTGGAAATTTATCTCATTTAAACCCGCAGCAAGGTGACCTTAATATTTTGCAGTAGCTACAGATGTTTTTACTTGTACAGCCTGGATTAAGGGTTTGATACAGTTTATGTGACACTAAATCAGTCTTTTGTGGCCATCTGAAGTATTTGTTATAGTATGTTATTCACTAATTTCTTGTAGTGTTTTGTACATACACATTTGAGGCAAAATTATCTTCGTGTCATGCTCCTTCACTTGCAACTTCATACAAAAAAAGAGGAAAACTTCATACAAAAAAAAAAGAGGAAAATGCCTCTTGTTTTGCAGCACTGACAAAAAAAAAACCTGAAAAGAAAATCGCCTGTTGAGAAGTTGTATTCCTGCGCCTTACGTGTTACTCAAATTTGAGTGTATTCCAAAACCATGAATCATCCAAAGTTATAACAGAATTCAACAAAGACTACCCTTTCTGGACAAACTTCGCCAAACTTTCCGGATATTGGGTCAACCGGAAAATTTGTCTCCCCTGAAATTTTGTTATGCTCTGGTATTTCATAGAGCATTGAACTAGCCCTCCATCGTTATTTTTAGCCTTTGTTTTGACCGTTTTTCCCCTTCTTTTTTAATGAGCGACAGCCGGCGAAACGCTGTTCCATAGTTGTGTTTCAAACAATGTAAACAAAACCACGTACGGGGAAACACCATATGCTGCTGAGTGTTGAATTGTCCAGCCGGCGTTCCTGTTAATTAACGGCAAGCCTTTATCGTAAATGTGGCGTGGGGGGGGGCAGTAGCAATGTTCTGTTGACTCATTATTCAAACAAGCTACGATTAGAAACTAACAGAAAAAAAAGAATCAGCAATTATGGTCTTGCATTAGTTGCTTACTTGTGGTTTACTGTTTTTTTGCGCCCCGGGCGTGGTCAGTCGTCAGTCTGGACCATGGTTGTGACGGCTTGCCGTATCTGTGCACCCAGAACAAAGGAAGCTCAGGCACGCGCATACCCACACAAGGGTTACCGAATGATGGGGAAAAGGACCCGGTATTGTTACCATAAAAAGGGGGGCTTTGTTGGGTAAAGACAAAGGGCACGCGACACCACCTGGGGAGCTTGGGGCAGCGGCACACGACTCATTGGCCAGTCCTGGGTAAAACAACAGAGCTGTCCAAGCAGTTAGAACAATCCTATACCTCCATAGAATAGGGCTTAAACTTCGTGTTATAAGCAAAGGCATGGTGGATATATCTGAGCTTTCTTTCAAATATTCAAACAGCTCGTTGAAACCGTGCTTCGGTGCAAAAGATACGAGCTTAGTTTGTTCAGCATTGCATCTGTTGTATAGGAGCGTAATGACCTTGAGCGGAAGGCCTAAAATAAGCCATGGATGGAGGTTCTGAAAATATTGCTTAACCATTTTTTTTTCTAAGCAGAAATGAGCAGGATACCAGCCACATATTGTAAAACATCACATGGTGGTTTAGCCGGTATCCTTTTCCCATGTACTGGAAAGCAACATGTTGTTGCGCTTAGCTGCAATTTGTGCTTAAGCAGCTCTATGAAATTGGGCCATTACAATAGGAAAAACTGCGCCCGCCTTACGTTTTAACTAGCCAAGGAAGTTATAATTTGTTAAAGGGACTTCAATCGGCTGTGTGATCTTTAGTGAGCTTTTTGCCCACTGCTGTTGGGTTTGAGGCAATATGTCGCCTCAAAACCCGGCAAGAGTTTAAGCTTGTTTCCGTGAAAAGAAATTAAAGCTGAGTTTAAGCTCACCAAACAGGTTTTCAAATCCCGAAATAATGTTACCTAAAAAAAGAAGAGGATATTACCAGTAAGCGCTTTAACCTGATCTTCTTTGTGAAAATCCGAAATCAATTCGTGACAAAAAGGTTTAAGTTTAAAGCCGCAGGAAAGACACTGATCTTGAATCTCTTAAAACTGTTCGGCTAATTTTAAAAGCTTGGTCGTTTCTTGCAGAAATAAATCTACTTCTGAACAAGACAAAAGATCGAACAGGCCTCAGCTGCAGGCAAAACTAAAAATCAATTTACAACAAAAGAGGGTAGATGCAGTGGCCGTTCATTGATCGTCAGTTTAGGATTTACTTAAACACGCGGCATGTATTATAATAACAACAGTTCATGCTAATGTACACGCGACCCACTGATTGTGTTTTTAGGGTAATCCTGTTTGACAATGGTTACCTTTGCTAGGTACCTCAATGTTTAAAAAGACCGTGAAAGAACAGAGAAGTTGGCCTGCGAAAAGCTGAGGTGACATTAATTTTAGTAAATGCATGTGACGAAACCAGGCTGCCATATTGGCTGAACTACAAATGACCCGTCTGATTGGTCACCATTATAACAATGAATGCACTAAATCGCCCTTCGAAATACGTATGCGAACTTATACAGTGTGATCACCAGTGTTTTTTTTTTTGCACAATTTTATCATGCATCCTCTTGAGCCGGTATCCGGGATCCTGGTGTAAATTTTTAATTATAAACTTAATTTTGTTTTGTATTGATGACCCGGAAAACGGAACCTTTGTAAAGCTTTCCCACTCGAATGGCCGTTGAACATAGTGACTTGAGTGTTATACTCACATTGTTCATAGAGTGTAGGACTTTAGGGAAGTACTGTATAGGCCTATGTCAATTTAAGGGACTTTCCCGTAACCATACCCATACAGACTGTAGAAATGTTCACTTAAAGCACTTGACACTATTGGTAATTACTCATGTTAGCTGGAGAGATGAACACAATATCATGATATCTGCCCACTTTCTTCAAAGTCCTATAATAGCAAACCCGATACAAAGCAGACAGAGAAATCCCAGGCCTATTGTTTTGTGTACTTCCATCGGGCTGGGTGACATTCGTGTCTGCAGGATGTTCAGTCGCTAAAGCTCTTTCGTATGTGATGTCACATAATATCGTTTGGTTTTCCCAACCTCTTTCTCCTTGAACCAATTAACGATATTGGTTTGCTAAAAAACGTCGTAATTAAATTGTAATTAATTGTTTCAAAATTTTACAATTTCGTATTGACTTTTTGATGTTCGTATCCAAGTGCGTGTTTGGGTGTTCGTTTATTACAGTTTTAGTATAACCTTACGCCACTTCTACACAAGTTTCTAGAGTTTTGACGGAGAAAAGGTTCTCTGCAAGAAAAATCCTTTTGAGTTGGACAAAGTCAAATTTACTAGAGCGGGAATTGAACCTGCAACCTCCAGATAAACGCGCCAAATGGACCCAAAATTATTTAAAGTTTTAACCACTCAGTCAGTTTCCCCACCTTACTCAGTAGATTCCCTAATGATTAAATATGGGAAATGGCGGGAACAAAGAACTAAGCAGTTCGATCACGGAGGAACATGGTTCGATTTTTGAGAGTGACTGAGAATCAGCAAGTCGATACGAACAAAAACTGATGTAAAGTCGATGTTTACTTGGACGGCGCGTGGCGCTCACGTGTTAAGTTTGCTCAAGCTTTTTCGCGGGGGTCTTTTTTTACTATTTTTGCCCAGATACAAAAGTGAAGCGTCTTGAAAGCCAGCCCCCGGCACAAAGGAAGACAAACTAATGCAATGACCATGATCGATAAAGTAAAAAGGGTGCTATAAGCCTTTCCCCCAAGACTGGTTTATTTACCGCACGCGTGGCACCATGTGCAACTTTGAAAGGAATACAAACATTGTGAGACAAACATGGTGTTACAAAACATGACCGTGTTTATGGCACCCATGGGTAATGGCCAACTCAGCTGCCAGAGGAACCCGCAAAAGTAGAGATATTTAAAGTGCCTTTTGGCGAAGAGTTTATCCGCAGTATTGGAAGAGATTCCTAAAGTATTCTGTGATAAGCCTATGTGCAAACTTAACTGTATGAAGAACTCCGACAAAGTTTACTTCTGGCTGTAAAAAGTGTACGAGGTGTGCCGTTACTTTAGTGGTTTCCCAGGCAGGTGTCTTGGCGTGTGTGGAGACTGTTTCTATACGGGCAAAGTATACCTTCTAATCTTTAAATAAAAATAGTTTTGCTGTAATTACAATTGCTCCTTATCCTTTTCAGGAGTTGTAAATGCGCAAAACACTTACAGTGTTTTGTAAAAACATAAAGTGAGTATAGTGATCACCCCCCCCCCCCCGCCAACAAAATAGTGGACTGTTTTCGGTCATGAAAGAGCCCTCTCCCACACACACAATTTCATGGGTGGTTCTACTTTAACAAAAAATCTCTCGTCGAATAACAATATTCGACGAAGCCCCAAAAGTCCCAATCCCGAGGTGCACCTTTAACGTTCTGATGGTTTATTACATACGGTTCAACAACCGTTATGCTTAAGGCAGTGGACACTATTGGTAATTATCAAAGAGCAGTCTTCTCTCTTGGTGTATCTAAACATAATTGCACAAAATGTCAAACCTGTGAAAATTTAAGCTTAATTGGTCGTCTATAAGTTGTGAGATATTATTGAAAGATAAACACGTCACACGAAGTTGTATGCTTTTTGGTGCTTGATTTCGAGACCTCAAATTCTAAATCTGAGGTCTCGAAATCAAATTTGTGGAAAATTACTTCTTTCTCGAAACTACGTCACTTCAGAGGGAGCCGTTCCTTACAATATTTTATTCCATCAACTACTTGTTACCAAGTTACGTTTTATGCTAATAATTATTTTGAGTAATTACCAATAGTGTCCACTGCCTTTAAACTGGTCATTTATGAAATGCTGTAGTGAATGTCGGTTTGCTGTAGTGAATGTCGGTTTGTTATGGTGCACAGTGCCCCCGCCCCCACCCCCACCCCCCCAATAAAGGAAGTAATGTGTGTGGGTGTATAGTGGTATGCTTTTTTAAAGGGGTGGCAGTTATAACCTGACGATGCCATCTGTCTGAAAGCGAATAATAAAAGACAAGCATCGATCCATGTTAACCTAAAAAAGCGAAGAGACTTAAGTAAAGGAAGAATGGAAATAACTTACAATTTTGGCGGGAAAATGAGACACAAGAAAACTATTGAGTGGTGGTCGATAAAGGAGAAACAATTCCGCATTGGGTCGATCCGTGGCACGCGAGTCTCATGCGCAGAGCTTAAAAGCAAACAATGGAAGGATTATGTCCCAACCTCAGGATTAAACCACACACAATGTGGCTCTTCGAATACAACCTTTGGAACATAACCGCAATTTTGTGGCGTCAAAAAGATTTGGTTCACCCCTTCCCCTAAATCATTACAATTTATAT
The DNA here is from genome assembly GCF_032118995.1 of Asterias amurensis. NCBI lineage: Eukaryota > Metazoa > Echinodermata > Asteroidea > Forcipulatida > Asteriidae > Asterias > Asterias amurensis. The sequence continues at coordinate 21,137,067 of NC_092654.1, forward strand.
GGCTAAATTTAGGAATTATATTCCACTTGAAAATATACGCCCGCAAAGCGCCCAAATTCCAAGGTGCGATGGTTTATTACATACGACTCAACAAACACGCCTGCTCTGGTAAAAAAGAAAATTAACGCTAAATTTCGGTGCCACACCGCCCTCAAAGGAGGTGTGTGTGTGGGTTGTGTTGTTTGTTTGTTTGTTTTTTCTTGGGGGGGGGGGGGGGGCAGGTATAACCTGACATGCCATCTGTCTAAAAAGCGAACAATAAAATACAAAAATCGATCCATGTTAACCTAAAAGAGCTAAGAGACTTTGGAAGAAAGGGAAGAAAGGAAAACCCTACACTTTTGGCGGGAAAATGAGACACAAGAAAGCCATTTGAGTGGTCGATAAAGGAGAACAAATTCCGTTGATTGAGATGGTATAGGTCGATCCGTGGCACGCGAGCCTCGTGGGTAGAGCTTAAAGGCAAACAATGTATAGGGATTATGTCTCAACCTCTCACTAAGGATCAGCTGTTTAAACGCACCCACGATGTAACATTATTAACCTGTGTATGTTTGGATACATTATGACGCTGCTGAAGTGACACATTCCACATACCATTCTTTTTTTATTATATTTTCACATGATTTATTTGTGTCTGGAATGTTTCAATGGGTAGATAATGTATACTTTATATTTAGCCCGTCAAGACTAGGATAATATAGACACGAGCGTTCAAGCTAGGCAGTACTCTGTTTTGCATGTTTATTCAAACTTTAAATGTTTTGTAGCATGCTTTTTTAACTTAAATTTGACACTTTTTGTGTGGAAATTGGTTGAATCAGCACATTCAGGGTACCGTAAACCTTAAGGCATATAAGCCTTGTATTCACACCCAGTTCAAAACTGTTGTGACTCTATCATAATCGTTATACGATTCATATTCGACTTTATCTGCATAAAAAGAAAACAGAGTTGACCGTTTTTGCAAAATCTTCGTGGAAATATTTTACCACCGAAAGCATCATATGCCCAACCATAGAGCATATTGCTAAACACACACAAACATATAAATGTATTGTGCGAAGTATTGTTCAATCACCTTTATTGCTTTTAGCAACCACTGTTTTTCACGAACTCACCCACCACACAACTTACCATATTCCCCCAGAATACATTTTTTTTCCCAGTTTAATTGTTGTTTTCAGCTTTATATACCCACATACCTCGACTTTAATTCAAGGTCATTGGATTAACTGTTTGCCAACAGACCGATGCCTTTCTTGTTTACGCAAACACCAATTGTGTCTGAACTGACAGTGGAATTCGCTTTACAATAATTGACGAAAATATGTCTTTGTGCAAAATGTATTATTGTCAGACGGTTCAAGTTCAATTTCCATCGGTTTATCCTTCAGAATAAGTTTTAGCATAAAAACTTTCTTGGCAAGGGGCAGTTTACAACATTGTGAGAAACTGCTCCCTCTGAAGTAACTTATAGTATAGGCCACATAAAAAAAATGTTGATCGTCCCCGCCCGACCGTTCAAAACCCCCCGACCCCATTAAAAAAAAAAAAAAAAAGGTGTCAAGGGCCTTTAAATTACATTCTGTCTTTCAGTATTTGAATGTATTGTTGTCCACATTCCTCATCCCTGACATTGAATGTGGAAGGTATAATATTATTATGTATTCTAAGATAGAAAACATTTTCCTTATTCAGATATTACGAGCAACCATTAACTTGAGAGTACACTTGCCAAATGTTATACAATATTTTTTAATTAAAGAGAATAATCAAAATGTATTAGATGCGGTCTTTAATTTCATTTCAGTTCAATTCAAGTCTACATTTATTTCATACTACTCTTCTCAAAATATAACATACTAACAAACTATTACATATAAGTAAAATATATGCACATAAGATGGAGGGGAGGAGTTACATGAGACCTAAACAAAGAGAGACATGAAGCTGTCAGAAAAGCCAATGCTTGTAGAAGACAACCTAGACAGACAAATACAAACATGGAGACAGCAAACAAATTACGCAAAAATAAAACTAAAAACAGACTGGGTTGCAATGGAATAAGTATTATACTGTCAATCAGTTGTTGTTCAAAGTCACTAACAATTCGAACACTGATTGACTGTGTTTTGCCAATATCGCGCCAGTGATGCGCAAAGGTATTTATCCAAAACAACAACATTCTTCGAATACCATTGCAGTGTCATTCTTTACGCTAGGATTATTGCATTATAAAAAATATTAGTCAGATGACGCGCTGTCTAGCCATACATACAAGTGCTAAACAAACACGTGTGTACACTCCTAGGAATTATATTAGGGATAAGCTGTTACCCCACGCAGTTTGTATTTCCGGCGTAAAAGTAATCACTAATATTGTATGTTTGAGATTAATAAATTTATAACCAAATGATCAATGTGGTTTTGATTTGGTGTATAGGGAAAGTTTGGTAATTGTTTTTTTTAAATTAATTTCAATTAAATTTTCTTGTTATTAACAAGCACAAAACAGCTATAAGTGCAAATCAAAATATTTGATCAAATTCTGGTTTGTGTGAGGAAAATAAACGCAAATCCTCTTGAATTCAGCAAGTATGCCTACAGTACAATGCGAAATCATGTCGCAATGGTATCGCAAAGTCATCACAAACGGTACAGGTTTTCGTGGAAACACCGGTTCAAGGGTACCGTATCATGGATTTTGTGTACGTTTTTTTTTCTGTTATGGCAATCAAAATAGCAGTGGAGATTTTGCGACACTCGAGTAGCGCAACATGAAGCTTCGAAGTAATTTTGTTCAGCCATTTGCCGCGTTTGCTCTAACGTGTGTCATGATTTTTTCCCGCCAAATTATTGACGCACGTTGCTATGGGGGCCTGTCGGCTATGTCAGATCACTGTCGCTATGGCCAAATATTGCCCGTCTGTCTCTTATGAATGTGGACCGGAAATGTAACCGCAAATTGTTCAATTTTGCCAGATATGATATATAATTTTTGTTGAATTATTGTTGGTTTGATTGTTGTACATGATGATGATGATGTTTCGGGGATTGGAAGTGTTTTTTAATGTTTTTTATTTTTTGTTGAACCTTGATACATTTACACAATGCAATTTGAAAAGGTTAGATATTAGTTTTAAACTAGAGATTGAGAGTTTGTGAACAAACTCAAGGTGTTCGGTTTCCGGGAGTAAAAGCCTGGATTAAAAAACAAATATTACACCTTGCTTTGTTCTCAAGATTTGTAATAAATGATTCAAATTACAAAAACTGTCAAAACCACATGATTACGTCATCTAGTAAAAGTGTATGTTTGGTGACGTCATCGGTAATATTTGTTTTAAACCAGACCTTTGCCAGACTTGTATGGTGTGATGGTAAAGCATCAAAGGATGTTTATTTCGACCTAAAAGACAATAAACCACGCCCTTTCAAATCATTTCACAGTCACTTCCCGTTTAAACAGGTCAAAAGGTCAACGAAAGTTCACCAACATATCCATTTCTGTCAAGTACGTAAAGCCCTTTCATATGATGTACAGATTGTCAAAATAGCTTATGTAGTTATGTAGGAAATATGAACTTAGGAAATATTGACTGACGACTGAAGAAAAGACTGTAAGGGGCATGTATGTTTTAACTGCCTTGAACGAAGACTATTCTGCATGAAGCTTTTTCGCGCTCTATTGATAATATTTAAAAAAAAAAGGTAAAAAAAAAAAACGTGGATCAAAAATAATGATTTTTTGAAATAATAATTTGAATTTTTATTACTCAAGAATGGATGACGTCATCATGACCTAACTAACACATTATTCCACTCCTAATGCATATCTAACTATGTGCGAAGTTTCAAGTTCATGCGAGTTTGGGAAGTGTGCTTTTGTTCGAGGACAAGGGACGAAGAGAAGAAGAAGATGAAAATCTGGATTGTTTTATTGATTTGTTTGTACTAAAGTTTTGTTTAATCCGGCAGTTTATTTTAGCAAGACCACTCCTAATTGCTTGGGCCTTATGCTTTAACCATTCTGTTTTCTTTGAATGTTTTGTATTGTAACATCCATGTCTGTGCATGGAGGTAAAAATAGATTAGTTTACGTAACGTCCTTTCCTACTAGAGAAAGTTTGAAAGGGCTTATGTTATTTCAGAGATTTTTTTTCTTCAAAATATTTAACTCAAAATAACTTGGATAGTTGTTTTAACAAATAATCAAAACAATTGATGATTATGCTAAGTTCAAGAAGTAATAGATATCGTAATACTGACGTGAATTCCGTGGGCCCAAAACGCCCTTCACCCGGGGGAGTGGTCGATCGATGTAACGTCTCTATTCTTCTCGGTGTTTAACCAAAACATGACCAATGTTCGTCATTTTGTACTGTTGTTTTCTCACATAATTAAAAGTCCCATGAATCACTGAAGTAGGTGGCCATCTCAGCGAAACTTCGTCTTCAATTCCACATTGACCACTAAGCCATCAGAAGGGTAACATTTGAACAATTTGACGCTGAAGATTGAAATGAAATCGTTTTCGCAGCGTTCTGCATAGCTATATAGCTCTATGCATATCACGCTATGGCACAGAGTACAACAAACTTGGCAGCATGCCACCAAATAAATTATGCCTAATACACTACACGTGTACGCCACAAGTGTTACGCACAACCAATGGGGAAATTTCGTAGTTCTTTATACAAGAAATTGTGAACTTTCAAACTCGATTTTGAACCAGAAGACGAGCTCAAAATGGGATCACGTCTGCGAAGCATTTACGGAGTTTTTAACGAACTTTCCGATGATGTGTCGATTGTAACAACCCATCATGTAGATCAAAAGTTATGATTTTTTGAAATAATAAACTTTGAAAATTCATAACTCAAGAATTGATGACGTCATCGTGACATAACTCAAACGGTTTCTTCTCCTTATACATATCTAACTATGTGTGAAGTTTCAACTTTATATGTGCTTGGGAAGTGTGATTTTTTTAGCGGACAATCGCCGCTAATAAGCAGAATGGACATCACTGGAGCGTGCTCTGCTGCACCGCTAATACACGTGCAATGTTTATGCACATACCAATGGGGATTTACGTTGTTCTTTAGACGTGAATTTTGAAATTTTCAACCTCTCTTTTGAGCCGGAAGACAACATCAAAATGGGGTCATGTCTGTGAGGCGTTTACGGAGTTTTCAATGACGATTCCGATGATGTTTCGATTGTAAAAATCCCTCATGTAGATCAAAAGTTATGATTTTTTGAATTAATAAACTTTGAATATTCATAACTCAAGAATTGATGACGTCATCATGACGTAACTCACACGGTTTCTTCTCCTAATAAATATCTAACTATGTGTGAAGTTTCAAGTTCATACGATGTTTGGAAAGATGTTTTTGTAGGGGGACAAGGGACGTACAGAAGAAGAAGAAGAAGAAGAAGAAGAAGAAGAAGAAGAAGTATCAATAAAAAAAAAAAACCGAACAAAAATAAGAGGTGTTCCGGGCTGTTGGCCCGAACACCTAAAAAACCTGTAATTTTGAGATGTGTACACCCAGTCGCCCCCTGCCAATGATAAAACAACATTATTATATATTCTTTTTAAATGGAGAATGCACACTAAAATTAGCACTTGATTAGGTTGGAGAGTCGGGCTGGTGGTGGTGGTGGTGATAATGATCTGATGGGGTTGTGGTGGTGATGGGGGGGGGGGGGGGGTTGCTACAATGAATTTCTTATGACCTATCCTCTAAGCTAATACTTTCTCACAAGACAGAAACCGAAACTGATCGTCTCAACTCTGCTTGCATGTCAAGGCGTCAAGTTTATCTTTGGTAAATTGGCATCTCCTCATCGTCTTCCCTTCTGGGGGTATCTTCGAGCCACTGTGCAAGGCACTTTTCACACTGGTTTCATTACCAATTAGTGACTCAAAAATAACTTCAAGGGTTTCTCTATTTTTTTTAGAAAGTCAAGGACATCTACTTTTATAATGTTTTGTTCCACATTGTTTCTGCTGTGAAATGCAATTCTCATCCTACTCGTTTAAAAAAAAAAATGAATATGTCAATGAGGGCAACAAGTATAGTGGACCGACTCCGACATGTGCTTTCTTAAATCATCATACATCAGTTGTTATGCCCCAACATTTGAATCTAAAAAGTTGTTTTTTGTGCAAGTCGCCAGACACACGAGGCCTGAAGGCAACTTCAAGGTGTGGGCTACCATTATTTTTGTCCAAAGGCCGTTGCCACCTACTCCTAGGGCTGAACATGGAGGAAGCTGAAACAGGGTTAGATGTAGGCTTGGGTATCATCAGTCCGAAGCCTGGCCGGTAGAGCAGAAAGCACTACCTCCCCAATTTTATGTATAGCAAGTGTCACGACCGGGATTCGAACCCACACTCTGCTGATCAAACAGCAGAACTCGAATCCGGTGCTACGGGTTTTCGGCGATATCTTAAAAACGCGACCACCTTTTCAAATGATTTTTTTTAAAATAAGTTTTGTTATGTATCATCTACATTTTAGTAGGATTGGTAACATCGAACGGTTTCAAAAACCAAAGGTAATTATTTGCATTTGGTATTAAAGGCACTGAACACCTTTGGTAATTGTCAACTTCTCACTTGGTGTATCCCAACACAATGCATAAAATAAAAAATCTGTGAAAATTTGAACTCAATTGGTCATCTATAAAGTTGCAAGAGAAAAATGAAAGACACAAATATCTTGCTCAACTTGTGTTATTTCAGATGCTCAATAATAGTCTTTTACTATTTGAGTGAGGAAATTACCTTTCTTCTAAAACTACGTTACTTCAGAGGGAGCCGTTTCTCACATTGTTTTATACCATCAACAGCTCTCGTAACATAGTAAGCTTTTATGCTAGCAATTATTTTGAGTAATTACCATTTGTGTCCAGCCTTTAAAACAAGAAATCTAATATCTGACAGTTGGTATTTTGATGTTGATGTTGAGGTCATACTCCAAATTAAGGTCACAATAAGACTCTTCTAAGCACAAGTTGTGCTGACCATGTGTTGACAAGTGACGTGCGAATGAATGATACGTCAAGCATGCCATGACTTTCCCGCCAAAAGTGATTGTCATCACAACTTGTCTTTGTTTCTCTTGCCAGCTCGCGCCTTTTTAATATGAGTAAAAATTTTCACAGATTTGTATTTTTTACTTAATGTTGGGACACACCAAGTGAGACTGGTATTCGGCAATAACTATTACCAAAACGTGTCAAGGTACCTTTGAGTATAAGTTTTTTCTGTTGTGCCGTTGTCGCATGCATTTATGTCCTCTATGCAATACTATCCAATACTGCTTAATATGCAATGATGTCCGCCGGACGGTTTTGCATATGCAATCATGTCCGCCCGGACGCTGCTGCATAATGCAATTGTGTCCGCCCGGACACATTAGCATATGCAGTTGTGTCCGCCCCCGTGCAAAACCGTCCTTGCAGTAAGTTAAACGCCCTTGGTCGACGGAACACGTTCGTCATTTTATTGTACAAGCTAAATGTGCATGTCATGTATGACATGGGAAATGTTCGGGCGTTGGGTATTCGCTGCAGTCATAATACGTGAATTTTCATGCTGCATATCGCGCACATATACGTGTACTGTCATATAAACTGCGCCAATAAAGTATCTAAACACTTACAAATAGTCAGATTTATCGGAACCTGAATTAGTATGCCAAAGAATAATTATTCATTTCTATTCACCGTTAATTTCTGCACATTTTGACACATCTTATGTTGCGCTACGATGTTGTTGGGTGGATTTATGGGCACTTGAGTGGCTTAAGGTCGAATTTCAAAAGTTGCAAAAGCCCCTATTCACCCCAATTCCAGAAGGGAACTCACACAAGCCTCACACACAGACAAAATCAAGACAAAAGACACAAACTCGTTTCGTTTACTTGACCATGAAATTTATGGCCGTATCTTTAACTCTAAAACTGCTGATATCCTGTCCTCAATACTTGGTGTGTCCTCCATCACTGTTAACGGCAAGGAGTCGTCTTCTCATACTCCAAACGAGACATCTGATCTGTCCCTGGTCAATCCCCTGCCATTTCCTGATCAGGATGCGTCGCAATCCCTCGAGAGTGGTGTCAGGCTTGATGGACTTGTTCACTTTCTTCTGCTGCAGAAGTCACACTCGGGCGGCCACTCCTTGGCAGGTTGTCCACATTTCCCTGAGCTTGGTAGCCATTCCACCATTTTACTGACCGTCGCTGGTGACGTTCCAACTTGATGAGCTGCAGCTCGAATCGACATACCGGCTTCAATCAAACCAACGATCCGTCCTCTTTCCTGTTTGGTCAGTTGAGCCATCTTTCCTGTTATCTTGAAACACCTTTCCCTGTCTGACCATAATCAGGGATTGTGGCTCTTAACCCATTTTGTTGTATGCCTCCCATCTTTGACCCCTTTGCTTGGTTACTGACAATTATTGCTGATGTTCATCGCAACCGATTTATCCAAAACGCGACAAACAAATCATTTATTAAGGGCGGGCAAAAGAAACGCTGATCTTACTCGTCACAATACAACGATTTAGCTTGAATGGGGGCTTTTGCAACTTTTGAAATTCGACCTTAAGCCACTCAAGTGTCCATAAATCCACTAAACAACATCGTAGCGCAACACAAGATGTGTCAAAGTGTGCAGAAATTAACGGTGAATAGAAATGAATAATTATTTTTTGGCATACTATTTCAGGTTCCGATATATCTGACCATTTGTAAGTGTTTAGATACTTTATTGGCGCAGTTGATACTTTATTGGCGCAGTTTACATGTCCGCCGGACGGTTTTTGCATAGCCCCGGACACGATTGCAAATACAAAAGTGTCCGGAGCGGACAGTATTGCATGGCGGACATAATTGCATCTGACACCGTCTCAAGGTCATTATTTAGATTGATTACACAAGCCCCTGAATGGACGATTTACTCTCGGAGGAAAGAACCCAATTCAAATCCTTGACGGTTACTCTCAACCAGGACCTGTTGTAAAGAAACATTCAAGGTGAAATCATTCCAATCACGGTCGCTTGGGGCTTTCGGTTTAACAATGAAGTAAACAAACTTGTGCGTTGTGGCTCGGGTCAACATCAATGCACAAGAACAATTGGCGTACTCGTGTTTCCATGGTTGCCCTTTGTTGATAACCTTGGGTTCAAAGAAAAACACCTCTGTGAAATTTAATCTAGAGTGTTTAATCCGAAGCCGAGTTTTAAAACATAGGGCGATTTTATTAATAGTGATACTGGAACGTGCAATTGGCATAACTTGCTTGATAAATGATGACACTTAGAACCGGGCATGATATGTTATCTGTTTCTTTCCCTGATATGCATTTCCCATATCCGGTTCTTGATAATAACTGGGCCAAATTTCATGGCTCTGCTTACCGCCGAATTCTGCGCGTACGATCACGATTCCCCGCTTACGTGCAAGCGTAACCCGTGAAATACGCTTGCCGTAAGCACATTATTCCCTGCTTCCGTAAGCACCGATTCTATGCTTACGGTAAGCAGAGCCATGAAATTGGGCCCTGGTGGAAAACGTCATGCGAAAGTTTGAAACTTGAAACTCAACAGACTTATCACAATTAAAACCCAAACCCCGGGGGAGCTGCAAATATTCCTTTTCCGAGAAAACACAAACAACACTACACCTAGAGTTTCGATGTCAAAATGAATCGACACCAGAATTGTGCCAAATCATGACTTTAGAAACCATTGTGATTTGTGAATACACTTTACAGCTTTTGAAAGTCTTCTGTTTACAGCTTCAAAAAGTGCTAAATACAGCCTTGAAATATATTTATATATGTTTTTATGCAGGCACAACCAAAACATTCTTTAAAATCTAATTTATTTTCCAATTACTATAAAGCTTTCGCCTGCATTTCCACAAGTAATAAACACAACAAGCTCGCTCGGTTCCACAGAGGTCAGTGGGTTGGGCTTACCACTCAGCCCCTTAATTGCAATCAACACTCCTTTAACATTTTATTGCAAAACAACACATGGTGGTTATTTCTAAGTTGTCGAATACGGTCCCTAGCCGTAGTAAAAAAACTGTTTGGAGAAAGTCGAAGGAAGGAAAAAACAGCTGGCAGAAGGTCAAGTTGTGAGGTCACCGCGTGTCTGGGTGCAGTAGCCTCGCGGGAGACACGGGACACTTGGCGTTAATTTGGAGATGTCTTGGTCGGTTACTATGGGAAACAAAGTTTGCTTACATTTACAATCAATCTTAAAGCGACTGAGACGGTGCTGATCCTTTTCTTTATATAATCGCAAAAGAAATAAATACCGCTGTGCGGGTTCGATGTTTGGTGGAGTAATGGGTAACGGATAATGTCCGAACATGGACCCTGTCGATTAAAGGTTGAGGAGTAGAAGTTTAGTGCAATGCTAATTTTCCCCAATCAATGCAATAGAGCATCTTTAACAAAGATCTGCCATTGAAAACCATGATCGACCTATGCTTTCTGCAAAGTTGGCATCACAATCAAGAAGCAAAATGTTTTCCTTGTGCTTTTATTTTTACAAGGTTTTGTTTTCAAGGTTTTTAGTTTTTGTTATATAGGGTAACACTAAATTTTTAACCAGAAAGATACAATCACATGGCTGTTTTCTTTTGTTCTTTAAGAAAACATAACTTGTTTAGTGTAGGATTTGAGGCTTTAGTGGTAGGGACATATTTAATTGCAAAGTTTCGACTAGTTGACGACCAGAACAGTCTAGTCTAAATGTTGGGCACAATACAACTGTTTCTAAGTTAAGAAAATTATGGTGTGTTACTGTTTTCTATTTTGAAATAATACTTCAGGAATCCATGACTGTAAAAGTTGCTTTGATTCGTAAGGTTGCTGATACGGTATATCCTTCATCAGAACACTGTCCCAAGCAACAAATTCCAAAGTATTATCGAATAAAATTTCCCTGAATGACCGTTGGCAGATACGTGGCTTTATGCTGCAAAAAAAAAGTTGATGTGGCATTCGGTCAAGCTGTGGCCAGCGTCCGTCAATAATATTACCAAATTTGGTCAGTGAGTTCGCGGGCCTGCTGAGGGTCCATTAGTTTGCGTCGAGTCCAGGAGCAAGAAAATCTAGACGACTGTTCAATAACTCGAACAAAATACTGTCTGCATAAAAATAGTAAATGGCTTGACGTTTCGACCCTAGCGGAATCTTTCTCATTTTAGCCTTCGTGAAAAACTCTGCTCGGGTCGAAACGTCAGACCTTTAACTATTTTTTGCATTTATTAAGTCCTTTTTGTTAGTAAACAAAACTATTTTCTGCGTAAATGTCAGACTGATGATAAAAAACGTTAATATTGTTCAACAAAGAAAGGTCAAGTTTTCTTTGTTCAACCAACAATTATTTGAAAATTTACCCAGTCAGTTTCCCTTGTTACCGCACTTGGTATAAAAACACAAGTATTTGTTATAAAAAAGTAGCTATTCACTGTTGTCAAAGAACACATTCTTCGACTAAAGAATGTTCATGATTTGAATTACATACATGATAAACAAACAAAAGTTATTGATAAACAAAACTTAAATTGTTCATTGATCTGTATTAAATTCCAAACAAAATTCTGTTTATTTCAGGACAATGCAAGGAATTTCAAAATAAATATCACGATGAAAACAATGGAATAAAGACTTTTCAATATACGGTCTGGCACCATAACCCCGAAGACAGAGTAGATGTTTTGGTAATTATTTGTGATTATTTTGGGTAAAGGGAGAACTTCAAGAGCCCTGAAATTGTTTTGGCATAAACAAGTTTTACTTTTTACAACCTTTGTGAAAATTTAGATTCGCGCATTACTGGCCTGCAGATTTTATAAACATTTGTGACTTTTGAGAAAGGCAGTTTTTGTCTTCCATTTGAGCTCATTCAGCCATGAACTCATGGACATCTCTCATTTTTCAGCAACACTTAGGAAACATGTCATAAAATTATTTCTTAATTAATTATTGGTGAAATGTTTTACCTTACGATGTTATGACGAATTGTTAAGGGGGGGGGCTTACTTTTGTTGATGTGCTTATGTGACACCACCCGTGGCATTGTTTTTGACACACTCTTGTTTGTAGCTTCAATCTTGCTTATAAAACACTTATATCGATACAAACTCCCATTGAAAAGTATCCACATACAATGTAATAGTCTAGAACTAAGCTAGAAGACACCCAAGTACCAAAACAAACACCCAAACAAACAACTTTTACAAGATTTTTCACTATTTGGGCGTTTATTCTAATGACCGATTGAAACCATGTTCAAAGTGTTTGTGTTCATTTCTTGAATCGCACAAAGTGAAAGACCACTTTGATGTCACATCTCCCAAAGATGGAGAACACCAATTTTTCCTGCTTTAATCGTTAATAATATACGACTATCTTGGATCAAGCAATTTGAGAAATGTTCTTCCGTCACTGAAAATGAAACGATGTACAAAAACCGTAAGAAAGTTTCTTACAAAGAATAGATACAAATATGATTAATACTTAACCATCAATGTACGTGTACTTGTTATGTAGGCATGTATTGTACAGACGAAAGTTTTCTTTTTTTATGATGTGATTCATTTATTAAAACCTTGTTTCGTTGCCTTTAAAACCCAACATGAAACCCTCGTTAACTGTAAGAAACACGAAACAGCTGAACGTAAAGCACTTTCATGTTTTGGCTCATTTTTTATTCTAAACTGGCAAGCTTGAGTCCGTTATCAGTCGGCCATCACGTTCAAAAGTCACACAGGGGTGAACTCCATTTCTAAAAAACATTTTTGTCACCATCTGATAATGGAACAATTATTCCAGACGTGACTGTTCAATTGGTGTTTTCAATCAATTTGGTGAATGGCTTGGAAGTCGAACGCTGGAAAATAATTTCTTACAAACATTTGCACATTCTGAATGGACATGTTATAGGGTACAAACCACAACAACTCGTGCTTTCTTGAAGTGGGGTGGTGGGGGAAACTGGCTACGGTCGACCAGGTGTGTGTAGTGTGGGAGAGGGTGGGATGACCAGAATGTAAGTTTTGGTCACAGGGCTTAGCTCTGAAACGGGGTATCTGGGGTTTAGACGCAGACCAACCTCAACCTGCAGGTTTGCATTATGGTTTCTTCGGTATACTAGCATGCAGACACTACACCAACCTCAAACTTGGGGTTTCTTTATGCAGAGGTCTGTAATAGGGAGGTTTAGCTGCACGTTCCGCTTAAACCTTTTATAACGTGAACGTCAGAAAATTGTGCCACTACAATCTCACGTTGTTAGCATACGTGAAGTTACCGTTATTTTTTTTCACGTCAGGTACATACGTGCGCGCAGACGTCATACGTGAGCATGCAGTAAGCCCAACGTGACGACGTCACCCAGAAACAACACACTTTTTTTGACGCTCACGTTCATGTATTTGCTCGCGTAACGTGCAGCTAAACCTCGCTATTGAAACACTCTTACGATAGTGCTGATTGTATTGGGGTAAATTTTAATCAGTGTAGATGCAGTTGCGCTAACTCTAAATATAGGACATTTTGTTTAACATTGCTCGATTTCGCAATACATTCAGGTTTACCATAGTGCTTTAATGTTCACTATGTGGACCAAGGACAAAACAAAAAAAGGGAAAATAAAAGGACTCCATAGGGAAATTTGAAAGACCTGGGTGCTCCACGAGGAATTTTGTGTACAAAGTCTATGGGAAGATCTATACAGTACAGGGACAATGGACAGAACAAAAGATGTCTCCACAGTGGTGCACAAAGGGAATGTGTGATTTGTATTGTGACAAGACACTTTACCTATCTCAGCAACTATGACTGATTTGCAGTTAAGATTGATCTTGGCTCTTTGAGAAAACGGTCTCAGCATGCATCTCAATCCATAATGGCAAACGTGCGCGAAAAAGGTACTTACAGTCATAATGGCAAAGGGGAAACTACGAAACCCAAAACTGGGAGTACTATCCTTATTCGAAAAATATTGGCTGCCATCCTGATAGATTCATGTAAAAGTAAGATAAACCTCAGTTTTTAAGGATCAGCATAAACTATAAAAAATAGTAAACTTGCGGGTACAACCATGTAATTATTCTCTTGTGAGGGAGTGTTGGCTCTGAAAAGGGCCGGTTTGGTCTCGACGTTTCGAATAATATACAGCAAGTTTACTACTACTATGAATAGTTTATTCTAATCCTTCAAACCGTGCAAAGATTCAAATATTACTTTTGTAATTAATAGTATCGTTCCTCAGAATGTAACTCGCTCAATTTGTATGACTTTACTTTTGAGAGCGCGCATCAAACAGCCGTAGACTTAGGCATAAGTGAACCCCGGGATTGATGATTGTCGCGTGCTGTACAAGCTCCAAGTCGCGTGTATGCCATCATTCCCTCCATCAAAGAAAACGAAAGTAATATCAAACTTTTTTTTTAATAAAGTGCCCAGTAGACCTTAAATTCCACCCACAATAATATTGGTACATGAACAGGGTTGGTTGATGATGACATAACCCGTCCCGTAAGACTGTTATCTGCTATTTTGCCAACCATAGAGCAAGGACCACAGGCAGGGGAAGAGAAGGGGAGGAGATGAGGAGGGGGGGGGGGCTGGGTTGGGAGAGAAGCGGGAATATAAAAGCCTCTAGTCCGGGGAGTCTTTTTGCTCGAATGCTCCAACAGCATCAATTGGTCACTTATGATGTCTGTTTTGTAACCCCCCCCCCCCCCACAGCCTCCAATATTGTCAAAATTGATATACAAGTTGACTGCTAAGGAATTTTAAGTCAAAATTAGTATATAATCCTCCCCCTGCAATCGAATGGCAAACAAAGCAAGCATCATTAGTCGTGTTAAAGGGAAGGTACACCATTGGTAATTGTCAAAGACCATTATTCTCACTTGGTGTATCTCAACATATGCAAAAAATAACTAACCTGTGAAAATTTGAGCTCAATTGGTCATCGGAGTTGGGAGAAAATGATGAAAGTAAAAACACCCTTGTTGGACGAGTCTGTGTGCTTTCGGATAGGAATACAAGACTTCTAGCTAGAAGTCTTTTATTATTTTAGTGAGGAATTACCTCTTTCTCAAAAACCACGTTACTTCAGAGGGAGTCGTTTCCCACAATGTTTTATACTACCAACAGCTCTCCAATGCTATAGTTACCAAGTCAGTTAATATTTGTTTTGAGTAATGACCAAACGTGTACCTTCCCTGTAATGCTTTCCTGGTATGTATGATGTGCTTGCAGCATTGATACTCATTCCATGCAATGATTAAAAGTCAAAAGAGCAGTTCACAAAATTTAGCATTATTATTTTATGCTTAAATTGACGTCAATAATCAAGTCTGGGTGGTATCCCTAAGACTGAGGTCAACAAGGATTTCGAGAGGATCCGGCCAGTAGCCATTTACTTTTCGTGTTAACTTTTCAGTCACTTGTCTTGCCGGTTTGAAAGAGGAGGGGTCTGTATGACTTTTCTCATGGACTTCAATTCAATTAAGTCCAGCTGTTTGTACATTTGTTTCCTACTGGCAAAGACAGGGTTACAAAACACTAAACAAAGGAACACTCAAGTCAACCAGAAAACTCATATTCAAGATGGTAATTCTTATGTAGTTTTTTTTTCTTCTCTTTAATTCACAATGGATAATGTCTTCTATAAGTTATAAGCAAGGGTCTCTGGCTTGTTTCACCTTAAAATCTCAAGGGGGTGAACTCCTGGCTAAGCTCGTAGTTTGCGGTTAGTCTTGTGAGTAAAATGGAACAGCTTCAATCTGTAAGATAACACTGAGGTTGTCTACTGTCACCTGATGTTGTTAGGCCACAACCACATCTCAAAATAACCCTCTCTGCATTGAATGCCTTCCATACAATTTTGCGGTTGGTCCGTGTTGACTTCGCCGTCTAGTGTCGGCTGTTTTACATACAATGCTCGAATGTTAAATTATCATCTTGATTTTGGCGGGAAAATGGCTGTAGAGAAACTGATTACACCGGAAACCATGTGAAAGATTTCAGATCTATTTGTACACAGTGCAATTGTTTACTCTGTACATGGCCTTATTGTGCTGTGAACATTTTCTGAAGTGATTTGTTGACTAACACGATAACCTTGTACTTGTACCATTTCTAGTAAGTTCTACAACATCAATCGATTATGTGGCCAAGTGTAAACATAATGACTTCATTTTGTAATGATTAAACCGCATAATGACCTTCACGCTGGTGATACCCTGGTCGTTTTGTACCACATAAACCAGACTCGAATCATCGGCAGCACTATTCGACAAAGCTTATCAGTAATTGATAGTAACATTATGGTGTTAATCCAACGGTTCTTTTCAGAACCACCCCAACTCATTTAGAGATTGTCATTACGTGGTGTTACCGCAAACTCTTCTATATATTATGGTGTTCACTGTGCATTACCCCTTTAAAAGTCGTTCTGCACCCCACACTCATTCCAAATATTTTGAAGGAATTGTAAATCATAGTTTGTCTGTTAAACCAATGCTGAACTGACTCAAATTGCTGGACTGACTTTTTGGCCCAAAATTGATAAAACTGCTGGACTTCACCCTTTTTTCAATTTTGGGTCTAAATTTGATAAAAATGCTGGACATACCCCGCGTGGTTTTTTCTTCTTTCAATTTTGGCCTTGATTTTCAAATTTTGGGTCTAAATTTTATATAAATGCTGGACTTACCCCTTGTGGGTTCTAAAATTTTGGCCCAAATTTGAAATTTTGATATTTGGACTGAATGCCCCTTGTGAATCTTTTTAAAATATGGGGTTTAATTTGTTAAAGATGCTGGACAATTTTTTCAATTTTGGGTCTCAATTTTGGGTCTCAATAGAAATGCTGGACTTAGTTTGATTAAAATGCTGTTTTTTTTTAAATGTTGGCCCAAATTCGACTAAAATGCTGGACTTACCCCTTGTGAATTTTTTCAATTTTGGCCCAAATTTGAGAAAAATGCTGGACTTACCGTAACCCCTTGTGATATTTTTCAAAATTTGGGTGTGAATTTGATAAAAATGCGTGACTTACCCCTTGTGATCTTCTCAATTTGGGGTTTGAATTTGATAAAAATGCTGGACTTACCCCTTGTATTTTTGGTTTTTACAATTTTGGCCCAAATTCGATGAAAATGATGAAATAGGCCTAATACCTTGTGATTTTCAAATTTTGGGTCTAAATTTGATAAAAATGCTGGACTATACCCCTTGTGTTTTTTCTCAAGTTTGGCCCAAATTCGATGAAAATGATAGACTTAACCCCTTGTGATTTTCAAATTTTGGGTCTTTATTTGATGCTGGACTTACCCCTTGTGTTGTTCTAAATTTTTGGCCCAAATTCGATTTTGTGTCTTAAAATTGATAAAAATGCTATAGTTTTACAATTGTTTATCAAATTTGATAAAGGTTTTTTGTGTTAATTTTGGACTCAAATATGATAGAAATGCTGGACTAATCCCTTTTGATTTTCAAACTAATCCCTTTTGATTTTCAAAACTTTGGTGTAAATTTGATAAAAATGCTGCAGATACCTCTGTGATTATTTCAATTTTGGGTCACTCTAAATTTGATAAAAATGCTGGACTTACCCCTCGTGAGTTCTTCAATTTTTTTCAAAATTTGATAAAAATGTTTTTTCCCACTCAATTTTGGCCCAAAATCGATGAAAATGATAGACTAACCCCTGGTGACTTTCAAATTTGGGGTCTTAATTTGATAAAAATGCTGGACTTACCCCTTGTGATTTTTTCAATGTTGAGTCTTAATTTGATAAAATGCTGAACTTACCCCTTGTGTTTTTCTCAATTTTTTGCCCAAGTTCGATGAAAAAGATGGACTACTAAACCCCTTGTGATTTTCAAATTTTGAGTCTAAATTTTATAAAAATGCTAGACTTACCCCTTGTGGGTTTTCAATTTTGGGTCCAAGTTGGATACAAATGCTGGACTTACTTACCCCTTTGGTTTTTCTAAATTTTTTGCCCAAATTCGATGAAAAAGATGGACTAAACCCCTTGTGATTCTCAAACTTTGGGTCTAAATTTGATAAAAATGCTAGACTTACCCCTTGTGGGTTTTTCAATTTTGGGTCCAAGTTAGATACAAATGCTGGACTTACCCCTTGTTTTTTTCAAATTTGGGGTATTAATTTGATAAACTGCTGGACTTACCCCTTGTGATTTATTAAATTTTTGGCCCAAATTTGATAAATATGCTGGACTTACCCCTTGAGGTTTTTTTTAATTTTGGCCCAAATTCGACTTAAATGATGGGCTAACCCCTTGTGATTTAAAAAAACAAATTGCAAAATTTAATGAAAATGCTGGACATACCCCTTTTGATTTTTTTTCAATTATGGGTCTCAATTTTATAAAAATACTGGACTTAACTCTTGTGATTTTAAAATATATTTTGCCTAAATCTGATAAAAATGCTTTTGATTTTTTTGTATATTTTGGCCCAAAGCTGATAAAAATGCTGGATTTACTACCCTTGTGGTTTCTTTCAACCTTTGGTCTACAGTGTATTTCGATAAAAATGCTGGACTTGCCCCTTGTGTTTTTTCTCAATTGTGGCCCAAATTCGATTTTGGGTCTTAAAATTGATCAAAATGCTATAGTTTTACAATTGTTATTAAAATTTGATAAAAAGGTTTTTTTCGTAAATTTTAGCCCAAACTTGATAAAGCTGCTGGCCTTCCCCATTTTTCAATTCATAGCCAACATTTGATAAAAATGCTTGACTACTCTTTGTGAATTTTCCAATTTTGGGTCTAAATTTTATAAAATGATGGACTAACCCCTTTTGATTTTCAAAACTTTGGTGTAAATTTGATAAAAATGCTGCAGATACCCCTGTGATTATTTCAATTTTGGGTCACTCTAAATTTGATAAAAATGCTGGACTTACCCCTCGTGAGTTCTTCAATTTTTTTCAAAATTTGATAAAAACGTTTTCTCCCCCCCCCCTCAATTTTGGACTCACATTTCATAGAAATGCTGGACTAAGCCCTTGTGTTTTTGTCAATTTTGGGTTTAATGTCATAAAAATGCTGGACTTATTTACCCCTTGTGATTTTTCAAACTTTTTGCCTAAATTTGATTTAAAAAAACGGACTTACCCCTTTATTATTTTGGACATTTTATTTTGGGCACAAACTTGGTTAAAATGCTGCAGCCGGTTTCACGAAACGCTAGGATTAATCCGATCTCGAGTTAGGATGAGTAACTCGTCCTAACTTAAGGATTAATCTTAGGTATGCATGCTACAGTGCAGGGATGGGATTCGTGTTAAGTCGAACAGTTTGGTGAAATCGACGAGAGGACTCACCCTTTTGACGTTGTAAAAAACTTGATTAAAAAGTAACTAAAAAAGACAAACGTTTCCCCATCTATAAACAACAAAAGTTTAAAGAATTATAAAAACAATTCAATTCTAAAACAAATTTCACACAAAAATACATAATTGTAGCTTCTAATATTGTTTATTTGTTTACATAATGCTAGTACAGATTTACTTCTGCAATAAATGTACAATATAACATTTTCTTTGTCATTATTAGTTTATTATCAAACCAGTTTTACATGTATAGGCCTAGACCATTGATTTATTCAGTAGTCAAAACTGAGAAAACTTTTAAATTTATGCGGTCACAGGTTATGACTTTTCACGGAGTGTAAACAGTCTGTGCAGTTTATTCCTTTTTAATAATGCATGCATTTATACATTGATCTACAAATGGGTATTGATTCATTCAACTGCCGGCTTATGAAGAACACAAAACAGACACGAACAGACCATTGTAGTTAATTCACCATTTTACATTCATAATATTGTATCTTTCATCCACTCAGTATTTTGACGCAAATTTCCCCATATTTGGGTACATGATTTTTAAGGAACCAGCTCAATGCACTTTTTAAAAATAGTTGTCAAAAATAATGCTGATATTAATAATTCATTTTCAAACTCCATTCATTAGGTGCCTAATATTATTCTTAAAGACAGTGGAAACTAATGGTAGTTACTCAAAATTCGTATTAGCATAAAACCTTACTTGGTAACAAATAATTAGAAGAGGTTGATAGAATAAAACACAGCTCCCTCTGAAGTGACGAAGTTTTCGAGAAAAAAGTAATTTTCGACGAATTTGACTTCGAGGCCTCAGAATTAGATGTTAGGTCCTAAACCAAGCATCGGAAAGCACACAACTTCGTTTGACAAGGGTGTTTTTTCTTACATTATTATCTCGCAACTTCGACGACCAAAAGAGCTCAAATTTTCACAGGTTTGGTATTGTATGCTTTTGTTGAGATACATTAAGTGAGAAGACTGGTCTTTGACCAATTGTGTCCAGTGTCTTAAATTAAATGCAAAATAGCTAATTGTAATATCACGACTGTTGGCTACCAAATTCAAATGTGATTGGAAGCACTAACAGTCTCTTTTCTTCCACATTATAACCGAAAACTGTGTTCATTGTACAATAATATACAAGGCATGTAAAAGTTATTTAGAGAGCGGTAAAGACGCAATCATGCAAGTAAATCAGAACTAAGAATTTCAGTTTATCTTCAAATTTTACATTACTTCATCACAACTTTTCAATGCCAAAAAATTATCATGCATGCATTACTACTTAACGATTGCTACTATTACACAACCGACTGTGTTAAGAAAGTTTTACTTAGTTTTGCTCATAAAACGAACTTCTGAAAGAAATACAAAGTGACATTATTTGTTTCTCATTGTGTCGTTCCTGATCAATTCGCTGCATGAAATTATAACCTTTACTTTCCTTCGATTCAAAATATTGAAGTCGAAAAAGCAAGGCTTATGGGTATGCCTAGTCCCAAGCTCATAAGGATCTAAGATAATAATTTGATGCACAAAATTGTTCAGGACAAACCAACGAGTTATTGCAGGTCCTTGAGAATTTCCTGAAATTATTTATTTTAAAAGAAATTACTCTAAAGGTAAATTTATAAAAAAATATTTCAGACAATGAATAGTGAGAGCATGTTTTCAAAACAGGTTAACTGTGGAGTGAACATAAAGGAGCGACTTTAAAACCCTTTTCGGAGTTTATATTAAAATGGCACAGTCTTTTGTTAGTTTTGGAAATTTGTATTGTTTTGAAATGAAGCAATTTTTTTCAACAACGGGGTTTCATTTACTCACGTTTTCAGATTTTCTTTTTCAAAATTGTTCGACATGATTGGTTATATTTTCATTTTAAACAAGAAACTTAAAAGCATTTAGGAATCACCTTTCCTCGTTACAAGCTTTTGTTTATGTACATGCATAAATGTTATTGATATATGTTTATAAAATAAGATCTTAACAAAATAACCTTTGGATGTTGTTAATTCACTGAATACTCAAGGAAACAAATAATGGCAATCAGTAGGACACTATAAAACTGTTTTCAATCTCTGCATCAACACTTTAAACAAATCTTTCGCGTTCATGTGTACATATTATTATATTAAACAACTTCCAGGTCACAACAATTGACTCTGATTCCTGGTTCCAAGTGGCCTGGCTTATTACTGGAAAGACATGACCCGAAAAGTTGTTTAAAAATTTGGTTTTTAACTTTGACTATGCGTCTTTTTCACTCATTCCTGTGCCAGCCTCCTGGTAGTCCAACTGACTTGCTGTCCCAAGCTAATTATAGCTTTAGCAGTCACACACAGGAGTAAAACAAATGCGGAAAGTTCCTTAATATTTTCTAGAATGCAGAAATGAAATAGTATAATAAGTTAACCATCTGTTTACCAGCCTCATTTATTTCCATATATAATTGAATGAACTAACAGTCTCCAGTAAGGTACATTGCTCTATGACAGTTATACCCAATGATAATATCCTTGGTTTTAAAATGGCAATGTTTGTGTTTTATTTTAACTGCCTGAGCTTAGGAAACTTTTTAATAATAACTATTAACATTGTTTTCAACGCTGTTTACATGCTGATAATTTTGCACAGAGTAGAATTGCTTAAGTTCTTTTTACATCATGTTATATTATTAATGGAATGTTGCAAAGTCGTAAAAGCCAAATAAGTTATTTCTGTTATATAGACTACATTAATTTCTAGAACAAACATTTATATCTTTTTGTTTACGAAATAAGTTACTGTACACTATGATTTACAAAGTTAGTTACAGAAAATGTCTTTAGTATTTTGTTTTTAAGTTCCAGTTCCCTTGTCGACTGTACGCCAAATAGAAATGTGAACGACATAACCGGTAATACTGAAATGTTTCCACGAAAGATTTTAAATGCTTTGAAAAAGTTTCCTGAAATAGTGAATACTTGATACCGTTGAGTTAAGTGATATTTACATGTACACACCACACCAGTCACATAAACAAGCTTCGGATCCAAAACGTGAAGTAGAATCACAGTGTTCAAAATCAATCAAAGTTTGTGCTTATCTCTTCACGAAACCATCACACAAATTAATAGCTCTCTACTATAATGCACAACAGCACAGTTAGAATGAACTGTTATCATTGTGGTAGATATCATTGAACTTTACCCACCTCCCCATGCCATAAATATCCCGACTTTTTATCTAGTGTAGTAAGGCTAAGGTGTCAGCTAAAGAAGCGCGGGAAAACAGTTGGCATGTTGCCCACTTCTGACATCAAAAGGTGCGTGCCCAGGTAGAACGAAATAATTGGCTGGGATCCAGTGAACTGACCCGATGACCTGTTGTTTTCGGTGCAATGCCTATCAAAGGCACGCGGCCACTACTACTCTGATTTATTTCTCCAGATAGAGAAAACAAAATTGTTGAAAAACAAGCTCCCCGCCTGCACTTGTTCACAGTCCCTCTGGTACAGCGATGGGGAGAATACCAGTGAATGAGGTTGAACTTACGAATGCCCGCGGCGTCAGTAGCGTCCCTTGTCAATGTCAAGACCTTTGACCTTCGACCTGGGGGCGGGGCTGTCAGAGTTGTTGTTGCACTTGCCCAAATCTGTCGATATGAAATGAAAAATTGTGAGAACATATTTAAGTGAGCCATAACAATACTAGTTAGATTGTAGTACAAAAAACAAAAAAAGTATTTACGGGGAATTCTCCATTTTTTTGTAAGTTTTGGTGAAGTTGAAAACAACTATGAATCAGTTTTTGTTTACTAGTTGTGCAAGTTTCGATCCATTGTACTAGTAATACTTGAAACTCATTACAATTGGGTCAAGATACTTTAAGAAATGTTGATATATTGAAATGTTGAAAAACTATGGGTCTTGTCGAAATCACAGCTTGGGTTTGGGATCTGTCTTGGATAACGTGGCAAAATGCTACAAAAATGTTTCAGATCCTACTAAAAAAAATCATTTGCTACTCAATTAGCGTTCACTGCGTACAAAACAAGTTTAGTGTAAGTATTTTATGAAATCATTTCTCGTGCGCCAATGCTTATTTTGAAAACGTGTGCTTTCGGTGCGTGAATTCGAGCGCGCGGAAAAGGCCCAAATCGGTGCCGAAGCCGAAGTCATTGTTTCATTAAGCGCCTGTTTGGTACCGTGCGATTGTATTGAGTAGATTCAGCCCACCATCTTCATTACAATAAATCTTCTCCTGTGGAAATTACATCTAAATTAATAGGTGGTTTGGGTTTTCGAGTGAGATTGTGTACAGGCAATACGCGAATAATTGAACCAAAACAATGCGTGTAGTTTCGACAGTTTTCTCGCAATTGAAGGTACTTGTATCTAAAGATAAAGACAAATGTTAGTTATAGGAGACCGTGCTCGGAGTATTTTTCACTATTCTGGAACTGGTATTGATACAAAAAAAGGAAACTGTGTCGTTGACGTTTGTGTTTCAAGTTGGCAAAACATTGAAATGAACAATTATTTTACCAACTTCGTTTTTTGTTTATTTTATTGCTTTTTCCCCGCTGCTACAGTCTTCAGATATAACCACCCACAGACGAAGGAAACTGCACGGCAGACCTTTCTTCAAGTCTTTAACGATATCATCAAACAATGTGAAATTCGATATAACTCGCGTCCATTGTTTTAACTTTATTCACACTGAACAAAATATCTCAGTGCTGACAGGAGTTTGGCACCGTGCCAATACTACACACCCCGGCATCGGAAAAACAACCATAGTGACAATGCATTGCCTTGTGCGTGTTGAGTAAACTACGTCCCTGCCATGTAAACGTTCATTGACCTGTACAATACGGCTACACTACGTGTCCTATAGCTCGAAACCAGCATTCACTGGTACCCGTTCAAACTTATCAGGATTATCAAACGATCGTCAATTGCCGGCACTATGATGGAACCAACGTTTATGCCTCGAGTTTTAAAGAAAACAAAAGCCACTGCCGTTTTGAACCGCTCGATTCTGCCGGTGTGCTTCATGCAATATTGAAGTGAACAAAATGTGTATTTATAGCACGTGACGCTGTTAAAAAGATATTACCAGCAAAAGGAGCATGATGTTGTAAACAGGGTCACCGGGTTTAACCTATGCAGAGTTGTTGGAACATTATAGTACACGCCAATCAACTGCAGTGTGCCGTAAAGGAACTTCAACGGGAGGTACTCCACCTCTAGACAATATTCTGAAGTTGATTTTCATCGTTTTCATTAATTGCATTTCCATTCCAATATTGTTTTTTTTTTTTTTTTTTTTACGATGAACTACGAGCAACAGTAATATATTTTCTATAGCCAATGGTAATTTTTTCTAGACAAAATAAACATTCTCGAGCAAAGTCAGCAACGACGGAAAGTAATTTAACGAGAACTCTTTCCATGATAACCCGTAAACAATTGACAAAAAAAATAAAATGCTAACAGTTCATTTTGTTCACCCATTCGGTAAGAAAGAAGTTGGTTTACGAATCAGGAACACTGCTTAAAGTTTTCTAAGCTCACTTGGTATTCGTGTACAACATTTTAACCACGGATTCTCAGCTCAACTCTGAGGTGAGAAATGGTTCGATCTTTAACACATGATTCTTGTTTTCTGTTTCAGTTGGGTTAGAACAACGTGCGCATCTTTGAGAACTCTACCCGAGTTTCCTAACTGTGCACCAACACTTTACCTACAATTAGCACAGACTTTATTATAGCAGTAGCACAGACTTTATTATAGCAGTAGCACAGACGAGCGATCAACGTTTACCATCGTACGACAACAGCAAAAACAAGAATGTTGATTGTGTTTCTATTAAACAAGTCCAAACATGTCTCTTTCGTTTTTCGAGTAGATCAAGTCTCAACTTGTTCTTTATCCGTTTTGGTTGGGAAGCAAGCACAGACTTGTTCGATTATTTGTAACAAACTAATCTAGAATGGTCAATAAACTACCGGTAATCAGTCATACTCAAAATATTTGGAACTGGGACTTGTGTTATTTTTTTCTTCAAAATGGCTACGCACCCCGAAGAATTGTGTCTGTTTTGTGTTTTCTCGTTGATTGGGACATTTTTTGTATCCATAAAAAGAACGTTCGAGGTTACTTGGGGGTATCGTTTACACCGTAAGCCGGCGTAAAAAGGCAGAACAATGGCCGCTACAAAGGTTTTTTTTATATTTTGTTTCACGGAACAGAAACTGCTGCTCTTAAAGGTTTTTTTTAAGAGTTGTAAGATGTTATGTCAACTTGTTTTAAATGGTATAACAATTTAAACTTTTTGCATGTTCCAGAGGCTTCTGAAACCTTTACAGACCGAACTCTATACCATTAAAGATAGCCAACTCGAGGTTCGACCTATTTTTAGTGTGGGAATCTACATCAATGATTTTTGGTTCCTAGTTGGCGAGAATATAAATAGGTTGAAGCACTGCCCCAGATCTCCAGGGTCTCATACAAGTGCCTGGTTGGCACGCGTTCATTCATCAGCTAAACCTGTGCGAGTTCCAACGTGCCGCGCCACGCCTATTGTGCAAACCGAAAACAGAAAAAGCCAAAAAAAAAAAAAAAAAAAAAAAGCAATTGGGACTCTCACTTTCCTTTCTTTTCAGTGAGGTGATTTATGGTACATTACACCAAAGTCGGTTTTGCTTCAAAAAGAAAACCCACAAAAAAACCACACCTGTACTTACCGTGTTTGGTTGATGAGGTACCGTTAGCGATCACGACTGACCGACTTCAGGCAACGTGTCCCCGCCGTCAGTGGGGCTGTTTGTCCCCATGCGTCGCTTCGTGGGAACCGGGTGCTTGCCTCCGTCGTCGGTGCCGGACGAAATTCTGATTTCTGATGACCCGCACCTCTTTCGTTGCCTGAAATAATCTGCAATTGTAGTAAAATAATAGTCACTTGGTAAACAGCATGTCAATTAGAATTTACTTTATACAATAATGGTGTTGTTTGTGTACTACAAAATGCCTAAAATTGGTTTATTGCATTTAAATTCAACTCGGAGCGTCGGTGCTTTGTTGAACACTTTTTGATTTGGTTAGAACATGGTTAGAAGTGAGAAAGGTCCAGATATCCAGAGGAAATTATAAACCTTTTTCGCATCAAGGAAATGTAAGTGTATAGATGGCTCAATGTTCAACCAGCTTCACGGTGTTTATTGTAAAATAAAAGTGAAGAGGCTAAGCATTGACAAATTAATTTAGTTTTCAGCCCGGCATTGGTCAAGTCGGTCCAAACGGCTTCCGCATGATTTCCTGTGGGAAACAACCCATTGGGAATTAACTTGCTGCGAGGATACAAGCCATTTAAACCGCCATCCACTATTGTCATGCAATGAGCAAAGACATAATCCGATTTTGAGGACTAATTCTTGCTAGCTCCCAGCATAATTCCCTGTTCTATGCTCCTCGACAGTGGTACTCTTTCGCCCTTGCTAAATCTAAAATGCCGTGATTACAATTGTGTGTTAACCAGCCAGTGTCATCAATTTCGCATAAACCCGTATGCCGCGTAATCAGCGGGGGTAAAGTCAGGGAGTGCACCTAAAAAAAAAGTTGTTTGGACAAGGTTTTGAAGACAGCCGTTAGTGCAACCAGATTAATTCCTCCATGATGCAACAGTTATGGTGGGAAGCTTGTCAATTATATGGTGGGAAGCTTGTTGAGCAGGATTAATGCTGCTTTGCATATCTTTAACAGGAGGGGTGACAAGTGTTTATCTTGTTACGATCTTTGTGGGGCAAAACATCGCCCCAACTGGTTTCAAAACCAGGGACCAGCCGTGCCAGGACCATCGTCTTTCCAGCATTTCTGCAACCATGACATAAACCCATATTTCCTGGTATAAAATACACAGTTAGCAATTCACTTTGAACTGGTTGCTTCTGTGTGGACAAGTTTCAACTTGTCCTATTTTTCTCAGCCGTGTTTGTAAATCTTGCCGGTATAGCCCACATGGCCCTGGCGTGATACGTTCATGCTATTGTTATGCCCGAATAGTGAACAATCGTTTTCATTTGAATATATAGAGTTGTTTATAACTCCACTAGCGGAGCTAAAAAGAGCGAAAGCACAGTCGGGACCATTATACCATTACGAAGAGCAAACAGTGGTGTGGTTGTATAATTTATATTAAACACAATGATCGCTCGGCCTTGAAAGCTTGCAAGTTGGAAACAACTAATTAATTATATAATCTTTCACACAATCGGTTTAGTTGACCGTTAAGCACATACACAAGGCAGTTTTAGCGTTATTTTTACGTATATACAGCTAGCTCAAAAAGTTTGTTTGTTCGGCTTTTTTTTGCTATAATTATATAGATATTATTGAGGTAATTCTGCAATTGCCCACATGCCAATTTCGATATCGATGAACATTTTACGACACTATTCTTCACAAATTAACTTCAACTATCAAATGTTAAATCAAATCAGTTGCTTTTGGATAAGTTTTAACTTGTCCCTGATTGTATTCCCAGTTTGTGTACATCCTCGCTGCTCAAACAACTCGGTACCCACATCGCCCAATTCGATCATTAATAAGTTGGGTAAACAATTTCTGACAATAACCGGTTCTATACAATTGGAAAATTATTTGTGCATATTGTTCCAAGCACAAAGAGTTCGTTTGTTTTAATTGGAGATTAAGTCATGTTAGGGCTTCCTTTTAAAGCCATTGGACCCTTTCGGTACAGAAAAAAAAAAAAGTTCACAGATTTACAAATAATTTACAGGGTTTACAGAAGGTAATGGTGAAAGACTTCTCTTGAAACATTAGTCCATGAAATGCTTTACTTTTTGAGAAAACGGTAAAACAATATAAATTCTCGTTAACGAGAATTACAGATTTGTTATAAACACATGTCATGACACGGCGAAACGCGCGAAAACAGGAGTGGGTTTTCCCGTTATTTTCTCCAGACTCCGATGACCGATTGAGCCTAAATTTCCACAGGATTGTTATTTTATATATAAGTTGTGATACACGAAGTGTGGGACTTGGACAATACTGTTTACCGAAAGTGTATAATGGCTTTAAGAACATAATAAGCGATTTAATTTTACGCAAGATTGATTATCCAATAGCACTGTTTGTTTTTCTCGAGGTCTTTTATTTGATATGAACTAATGTACACAACAACACGACCACTATTCAAAAGTTGTATCATTACGTCGCCCTTTATCAGTCAAGGACCACCCAAAAACTCACCAAAAATAAGTATTTAAGCATTATCCAGAGTGATAAAACAAATTACAATAATAACTAGATGTTCATTGCGTAAAGACAGATGTAAGTTCGCCCATGTTTGCAAGTCTCTTTTCTTGTAGTTACAAAAGAATTGTAAGAATTGTACACATTTGAAACAAAAACGTCTCTTCAAATTTACTTGAAGCACTTTCAAATTTTTGGATATCACTTCGTTTGGATTAATGTTAATTAACTTTAAAAAAATCGCCTTTTCATTAGTTCAACGAGCTGCTGATTCTAGTCTTTGACCCACATATATTGATAACTTTTAACGGTCTTATTTACGAATACACTCAACCTGGTTAACCACTAACAACTACTGAACAAGTGGTGTACACAATACAAAAGATACCGCGATATTGCAAGGGTATTTTCTAACGCCCACTAGACAAGTTGCGACATGCCGGCAATCGAAAAGGGAAAATTTCTTTAATTGCAAAATATTTGATGTTTGTTTGTTATGCCAACTTCTGTGAACTTGTGAAAACCACACTTACTGTCGACGTCAAGGAATAATTTAATCTTAATTTTTTAGAACTAAAACCTTACTGCAAAATTTACTTACAATCTAATGGAACATTGCAATGTTTTAGGTTTTAAAATGTTACAGACGGTTTAAGGCATATAGGAGAATTTACACATACCCATCATAACACAAAAAGCACATTAGGCCTATCCGCATCGGGTAAATACAATTTAAAAAGCACTAAGCAAAGTGGACAAAACTTACCGGTGACTTTAGACTGTGTTTGCGGCATCTGTTGTTTGTCAACAACTGATGTGGCTGTTGATGGTATACTTGTTGTGACTGCAAGCTCACTACCGTGTCTTTGGGCCTTGCAGATTGTCTTGCGTTCAGACGACGTTTCTGATATTGACGGAATTGTGTCGTCGGTTTTAGAGGATAATGTGACAGAGGCGATAGAGTTTTGTTTTGAGTTGTTCGATGCTTCTAAACGATGAAGAGGCACAAACGAATGATCGCGAACAGTGGAATGTGTTTTGAGAACGACTGCAGTTCCATCGGCTTCGTTGGTGTGCAAAGGGTGAATACGACTGTCAATTTTGTTTTGACGGGGCGTAGTGGACAAACGCTCTGGCTGTCTCAGCCGATTTCTCTTCCTCGGAACTGTTTCACGATAAAACGACGGGACGGATTCGGCTGGCATTGCCTCCCAGTTGGTGTATCGACTGCTACTCTGGTCCTCCAAAGGAACACATTTCCCCAAATCAAATCCCATTTGAGCTTGTTGTTCTGCGTCTATTTGAGCAATCTCAGTCTGCAAGAAGCTATTCGTCTCGGCGTGGTCCACCGGGAAGAGCTTCCGACAAGCCCGTGGCTTTGGCATGGTCGGTACGCAAGGAGAGGGTTGTCTCCGGAACTCCGAAAGCAACGGTGAATCTACCCTGACGGAGCTCATCCTAATTATAGAACACTACAACTTCCTTCAACGGTGAACCAAGACAGAGAACTATTCACCGTTAGATCTTTTCTCAGCCAGTGACTGAGCAGAATGCCGGTATTATTATTCCACAAGAGTCTGCAGCTTGGCTGCCTTGCCCACTCTCTACTCGACTCCAGCCAATGTTGTTTGTGAAAATCTACTACGACAAACCACGTACTATAAACCGATTGTTCGGGACGTTCATTCAATAACGACAGGGCGTAGTACAAAGGGTCACGGCATCAGGCAAGCTGGTGAGTATCCCTGAGCGTACTGACTGTACTGGTAGTTGTTTACACCTTTCGGCCACGGAGGAAAAATACAGGTTCCACTCTATCTACTAATTTGATTGGTGCTGGGCCAAGAGAGGGCGGGGCTATGCATAACAAAAGATGGTTATCGCTCATGCGCAATGCCGTCCATTCGTGCCAAACAAAGGTCATGCATAATGCATTTTGCACAATGGTTTAGAGCGTGGCCAGGGGGGGGGGGGGGGGGGGTCGAGCAAACAGTTTCGGTGTTTCTATTTTAGACCATAGACCAACTGTGTGTAGCATGGGCTCCGAGTCAAAAACTTTCCTTATAAAGGAATTTTAAAGGGGATATTTATCCGTCGTTCAAACACAGAAGGGTTGTACTCGTTCTGGTTTATTTGTTGCATCGGATTCTCACCTCTAATTTTGAGTTTCAATGAATGAATTTAAACATACGAATGGCACGTATATCTCCAATCGAGAAGGTGGAGTTGTTGTTGGTAGTCAGTGGATGTTTCACTTTGTTTACATCCAGGGTCTGGGTTGGATGGTTGGATTGAAGATAACGGTTTGATGAACCGTTATTTCATCTTGGCCCACTGGACTGGCAAAAATACTGCTTAAAAAAATCCTGCTGAGCAAATTTAGCTAGAACAATTGAGGTAGGATCCATGATAGCCCAGGTTGGACTCATCCCTTGCATACAACGCAAAAAGAGTCCATATAAAATTCCCGTACTTTTGCGAAACAAACTGCAGCCTAGATTTGTTCACCTTTTTTATAACTTATTGAAGAAGCTGAACTATTACTCACATATTTTTTGTATAGGCGGTCGGAACTACCAGAAAGGGAGCTTGATTTTTATTTTTTTTGTAACATTGTTTTGTGAAGTTAAATTGAACTGAATGGCTTGTAAACACTTGCTGACGTCACACACTGCAAAATATGGAGTGTTAAAATTAGCACCATAGGTATTTTTACATTATATAGATACCGAACAGAAGATTCAAAATTAACAGCAGGGTGCTAAAAATAACACCATTGTAATTGGTGTTAAAATGATGTCATTTTAACGCCTTAAGGTGGTACTTGGGTTCACCACACACAGGGCTCCGTTTCATAGAGATGTTAGAGCACAAAAATGAGCTCAGCAGAACAATGATTATGCTGACCAGAATACGGTTACCAGCCAATTAATTACCATATCCCATGTATAATTTGTGACTGGTATCCATATTGCTAAGCGAGGATTTTAAAGCACTATTTTCTGCTTATGCTTAAGCAGCTCTATAAAATTGGGCACAGAATCAATAAGTGAAATGAAATTAAACACAGCCTAATGATGACAATGTGACTCTCGTTATATAACGCAAGATCCGCATCTCAATTGATGGTTATCTTGCTGTAAACACATTTTGTAACCAAACTGTGAGGAATTCCCTCCGAGAAAACCAGAGAAAAATGTATACAGTTTTAATTTGTCTCCTTTTAAACATTATTTTAATATAATTATACTGTCATCGTTGGCAGTTTGGTTGTACACATCTTTAAGATGACACTTTTTATACTTTTTGTAAATCCTTGACAGCCCCTGTCCAAATTGTAAATCATTGTGTGTCGAAAGGTTTAAAATAAATAAACTAAACTAAATTAAACATAATCGGGTTCCGAGGGAGCTTTTATTTCTCACATTTGGCGGCAGGCCTCTTATGCAGCAGGACTGTGTTAATACCATATTATCTCATATATTGATAATGGTTTGTTTGTTCACTACCATTAACCCTACGTTTCGCACCCTTCTCAATTCATTTCTGATGGCCGATTAGTTTCGTTTGTTGCTGAGTGTGTAAACTGATAACTTAGTTTCGATTAAAGGCACAACCGTCGATTCTTCCGAACTCTTCCTAACTTAAAATTAATCTTGGGACTTGGGGCGAGTAAAGTTTCGTCTCCAAAGACGTAGGACGCACCGAACCCATTTTCTAAGTTAGGACGGGTTACTCGTCCTAACTCGAAATAGAATTAATCCTAGCGTTTCGTGAAATCGGCTGCTGGACACTTTTTGTAACTACTCAAAAATTGTTAGAGCTAAGAAAATAATTGCTGGCTATTGGTATAAAGCATTGTGAGAAATTGCTATCTATGAAGTAGCGCAGTTTGGGGGAAAAGGGTAATTTCTTACTAAATAAAAAGGCCACGTGCTTGAAGTCTTTTAATATGTTGTAGTCACCTGAAAGCACACTAATTTGTGCAACAATGGTGTTTTTACTTTCATTATTCTACTGCAACGTCGACGACAAATTGAGGCAAAATTGTCGCAGTTTTGTTATTTTATGCATGGTGTTGTGATACCCGTAGTGAGAGCACTGATCTTTGATAATAAATTAGCAAACGCAGTGCCTTTAAAGCAGAAAGGGTTGTGTCCTCCAAAACGTGAGCAGGTGTAGACACAAGTACGATGGAGTCTAAGTCTTCAAACGTTTGGTTTCTATTAGTGGATTCTTTTCCTAGAACAAGGAAGTGAGCATCTTTAATGAGATGATTCCAGGTTGACCATGGATAAAGATAATATCGATACCAATAATATTATCAATAACTTTGGTCTTTAAATGAAAAGTTAACAAGATACAAATTTAAACATCCATGTATCAAACCTTATTGAATAAGCTGGCCTATAATGTTATGTGTTTTATAGGTAGTCCTATTATACTGGACACTATTGGTAACTCAAACTAATTGCAAGCATAAACTCTTATTTGGTCACGAGCAATACGGAAAGCTGTTGAAAATAACACAGTGTGAGAATTGTCTTCCTCTGAAACTATAGTTTTTGAGGAAGAAGTAATTTCTCACTCCATTAATATTAAGATACTTCAGGCCTGTTTTTTTTTCATTTGATATCACACAAGTTTGTGCAACAATGGTGTCCAGTGCCTTTCAACAATATATTGCTATTGTCAAGTTTTAATTCGAACTTTTGACAACAGTGTTCGCCAAGTTTTCATCATGGTCCCGTACGTTTATGCCTTGTTCACATAACGAGCCAATTCCTAAAAACACTGCACAAACTGTGGGGTGATAACAGCTTTTATGATAACAACTATTTTGAGTAATTACCAATAGAGTCACAGTGCCTTTTAAGGGGATGCGACTTTTTATTTCAGATATCAAAGAATAAGCCATAAGGGAAACTGAGTGTGGGTAAAATAATACAACTATTACAAAATCAAGTGTCATCATTTGAATACTGCCATACTACTGTCAGAATCCAGAGATAGTTTTCTTTCTTGGAAATCTGATTTGAAGGGCGTAGACCATGTATCAAACAGACAACAAAAGAAGACGAATCTTGGTCGAACTGTCTGGAGTTATGTTAGTTCGACTTTCTTGTCATTGGGAGGAAGGTTGTGGAGTGGGAGGGAATGAAAGTTGGCGTTAATTGTTCTCTCTCATCGTGGAGACTGTTGTTGAAATGTGTTTAAACAAATTGATTATGCCTTGTCGGGGTTTTAGAAATGTCTTATTTTGGGTAATTTTGTTAATTTGTCATAATTTGATCGCGTCAATCAAAACACTACTAGTAATTTGTGGGTCTTGTTTCTAAATTTTGACACAATGAATTATGTATTTTATCGGATGATTTCTATTGGTCTGATATTTTATAATCTTACAGATTAAACGTATTTACTTATTTTAACTAGTATTTACTTTGTTCTGTTACACCATAGATGTCCGCACTGGACTGTAGTCCAACTCTAACTTAGCGTCATTTCATGACAGCGGCTCCGGGGGAAGCAGATGTACCAACAGAGTCTGGCCACAAGGTCATCGCCACTCCGGCCCAGACTGACCAATTGTAGGGGTTTATCAATACAACCCCAGCCCAAGACTGACCGTACTGTACAGTGTGTACACAAACCGCAGCTGGTTCTATTTACAACCGTGGGTGATATTCTACCATTCGTAACCCCTTGGCCCACTGGGATCGATGGGGCCAGACAAGATAGAAAAA
Source organism: Asterias amurensis (assembly GCF_032118995.1). Classification (NCBI taxonomy): domain Eukaryota; kingdom Metazoa; phylum Echinodermata; class Asteroidea; order Forcipulatida; family Asteriidae; genus Asterias; species Asterias amurensis. The sequence continues at coordinate 21,171,514 of NC_092654.1, forward strand.
TGTGTCCCGACTCAAGGACACTTTGACAACAGAACAATTAAATCCAGACAATAACAAACAAATTATGATCAAACGCCCAGTCACGTCCTCAGAGTCTACTATAACGTCCCTAGAACCTGTCAAACTCTTCCTCTCTGGTCAACGGCGAAGTGCTGGCCATCAGGCCAGTCATAATTGGTGTTTTATATTGACTAATTTTGAACTCTTTGAAATTTGTATATTTTTTGTATATATATCTTTATTATTTGACTGAAATTCAACATTTGGCTGTGATGGTCTTTTATAGACCCATTTCAAACCAAATCGAAGGTCGTATAATACAAACATTTGGTTTGAGGCCTCCATGAAGATTTCCATATTGTGCTTTTGGTTCGAATGATGGTGTTTGCAAGCATTGTCGCCTGCGTTATTATTTTGAAATAAAACAAATAAAGTATTGTCTTGGTTATGCATAGATTCGTCAATGTGCCAGTTGTCTAACGTTACGTGATTTATGAAAAAGGGCAGGGGATTGCGTAACTTTGGGATATGATACTTAATCTTTTTTTTTTTTCTTCACAAGTCTCCTCAAAACAAAATTCTAACAAGTTACTTTAACTCCGAGCTCGCTGATGTCAAACCTGCATTCAAGGCTCCTTTTTTAAATGAATCCTTGCGTTTTCAAGGAAACATCTGAAGGGGATGTATCATGAAATCAGCGTGGCGTGAAATCCAAATAGAGGAGGCATTTAACTTGAAGGATAGAGGAATTAAGGTGCCCGGATTCCTCATTACTGATTAGGAGACGTGGCTTAGCTGGAGAAGTTCTCCCTTTCCGCCACTTATCTGAAGGATAATACAGTTTGAATAACATTTTGTGATATAGAGAAGGTATATGGACTCCTTTGGTAGTTTGTCAAATACCAGTATTTACCACTTGGTGTATATCAACATATGCACAAAATAACAAATCTGTGAAAATTTGGACTCAATTGGTCATCGAAGTTGCAAGAGAAACATGAAAGATAAAACACACTTGTTGCACAAATTTGTGTGCTTTCAGATGCTTAAAAGGGGCTTCAGGCCTAAAGTTTTAAACAAAATATTATTTGAGTGAAAAACAGCAGAGGGAGCCGTTTCTCAGTGCACAATGTTTTATACTATAAACAGCTCTCTGTTGTTCGTTAATAAGTAAGTTTTTATAAAAGTGTATAGTGCCTTTAAAACTAGACGATCGTCTGAAGTGTGATGTCAAACTGACATGAGCTTATCGAACTATTCTAAACATGATCAGGTATGATCGGTTTACAATCCAAAATTAATCAACATAAAGTGGTATAAACACAATCGGTAACATTGAATGTTATCACTGTTTATTTGCATTTGTTCAGAACACTTTGACTTGAGTACCACAATCTCTACGATATTTACAAATAACATCCTTTTAGTTGACGGCTAAATACTTTGTCATAAACATTTCTATTGAACCTTTCATGATAACTATCCCGTAAGTGCTATAGAAAACAATTATAGTATTGTATTGTAATAAACTTGACGAACAAGTATTTAAAAAAATATCATAATGTTGAAAATAAGAAATTGTATAAAAAGCATGTGAAAAATAGACAATTAACTGTGCCATCACAATTATACACACGAGAAACGGAGGCTTTCCTCGCTGCAGGCACGATTTGTAATTATGGAAGAAAAAATAAAATCGTATGGATATTGGATATTGCACTGTCTGATCCTCAGCAGCTATACTTTTAAAAGAAACTCAAAACTTGTTCAGCTTTAAATGTGGAAAGTGTGTCACAAACTGCAAACATTTCTGGTATGACAAGTGCAGTGTCTTGCGTGCCAGGAAATTCTTGGAATGTACAAGGTCGTGTGTATACGTGATCATTCACTCGTCAGATGTTCATCTCACCGATAGTGTATACGTGATAGCGCCACCAAGCGTCAGCATCTCGTAAACAAGCAATGTTTTGAAAGTGCTTGTTAAAGAATATGGAGCCACAGAGTGCTTTTGGACATTGTCGTTTGCAGTTTGGCTCTGAACATGTTAGAAGATTTGGGATAACTAATTGGAATTGAACATGAACTTGAAATTCCAAAAGTTGTTTTTCTGATTTCCATTTCATTTGGACTTTAATGCTCATGTTTTGACTCACTTCAGGTTCCAGTGATTGTTTACAATCAATTCAGATTGTAGATTCTAAATAAAAAAAACACCAAAGGGTCACTTATATTAGCCACGCAAACCGTACTAGATCTGTAAACAATTACCTTTTGTTGGGGTCTTTAACGACAAAAACTGTTGCTGTCTAAAAAAAAAAAACCGTTGATAAATAGTTTATGAATCTTCTTCTTTGACGTTGTCGTAAATAGGTGTCAGAATACCGTCACTGTCTTTACTTCCAGAGGAATATCTATTCAAAAGAGAAGAAATTCAGGTACACTTTCATTAGATATAAAAGGTGATTGGCATTGGAAACTGGTTTTCTTTCCGTGATGTTCTTTTATAGTTTTTCTTCCTCGTAATTATTTGGCAGTAGGCCTAAATGACTTTCTCAGCACTCCATTCCCCAGTTGGCATCAAAACGTATAGAAATCTGCTTCGATGTAAAAGTAAGGGGTAATATTATTTTAGGGCCTATAACAATCAAATTCCATGCAAATGTTAGAAATTAGAAATAAGTAAAAAAAAAAAAAAAAAAAAAAAACAAGGAGCAAGGAACCACGACAGCTGAAAAACAAAAACAACCAGAAGAGATTTTTCTACCTGGTAGGATATGTTCACTGCAATAATCCCACCTTTCGAAATAATTAAAGGCAGTGAACACTATTGGTAATTACTCAAAATAATTATTATCATAAAACCTAACTTGATTACGAGTAATGGGGAGAGGTCGATAGTATAAAACATGAGAAACGGCTCCCTCAAGTTATGTAGTTTTCGAGAAAGAAATAATTTTCCACGAATTTGATTTGGAGACCTCAGATTTAGAAATTGAGGTCTCGAAATCAAGCATCTGAAAGCACACAACTTTGTGTGACAAGGGTGTTTTATCTTTCATTATTATCACGCAACTTCGGTGACCGATTGAGCTCAAATTTTCACAGAATTGTTATTTTATGCATTATTATGTTGAGATACAGCAAGTGAGAAGACTGGTCTTTGACAACTACAAATAGTGTCCAGTGTCTTTAAAAACATCGATCGTCTCCTATTATTTCAACTCGTGCTTTTATCAGAACAAACGGTTCTTTTACACACGATTCCCATCTAAAACCTAATCAGTTCTTAGACTCAAACATAAACCTAATAAACACCTAGCTTAGCGTACCTTCTACCTTTTCCAAATGATCCTTTTATATTAGGAGGGTACATGTACCCAGTCACGCTGATAGGCGGTGAGTGACGGAGTAACATGGCGATGGTCCCAGCACCCTCGGTGTTTTGGTAGGAAGGTGACCGCAAGTAGCCACTGTTTGGACGGGTGGGACTCTCATAATCGTTCTCCTCGGTGCGTCGAGTCTGAAGATTATTTCGAAGATGGAGATTGCGAATATAAGAACATGGCATCGGTTAAAAAAAGGAAAATTCACAAAGCAAGGACCATGCTTCTACAGTGTGCTTTGTCAACAAGGGAAGTAACCTCAAATATCCCTTACCAACTGAACTATTGGTGGCGCCCTTGATCGAAAAGCTGACCACCAAACTGTTTTCGATGATATTGTGGTGCTGGTGCGGGATGAGTTGGGTCGGTATATATCAACACACATGCATAACCCGCTTTAGGACCAACAAACCAAATGGTGGTTGGAAGTCGTAACGTGAAAATACATCCGGGTATGAAGCTGAAACTGTATGTATGTGGCTAACAGACACTTCACAAAAAGGTGCTAGAATTAACATGTATAAATGGGGACAGCGGCGCAAATAACTTTAATCAATTCAATCAAACTAACCATTCGATGACATAATGCATATACGGGAGTTGCAAAACTTGACAATGTGTTTTGATTATATAAAAAAAAAAACAGGCAGGTGTAAACGGTACTCTTAATGTAAAATAAGTTACGAAAACAAAAGTGGAACAATTGGGAAATATGAGACTTACGTGTGGCGCACCATACTTGTTACACATTCTCAACCTACATATGTATAAACCAATGAAGAATAGGCAGACAGACAGTATACAACTCGCAACAATCGGCGATAAGCAAGATTGATCTGTGGATAGAAGAAATACAAACAACAAATTTCTTTTTAAATGAGACCAATTTAATAATTACAGTCACTTTTGAATTGTCACTTAAGTGAGTCTTAAACAAATAATGTCGAGGAAGAGTAAATTGACCGACTAAAAACCACATACTTTTTACACAATTCCTTACTCTGTAAGGAACAGAATTCTGTAAGTTACAAAAATAATTATTTATTCAAAATACACATTTCAAAACGTTTACAAATTGCATCCGTCACTGAATTTATAGTTTTTTATTTTTACCTGCAAGCTTTAGAATCGCATTAGGTTTATCCACTCCAGGGGTGACTTCAATATCCGCCGGTGCACTCTCTGACGACCCGTACATGGTTACCACGGAAACAACATACGTCGTCAAGGGAACGAGCCCATTTATCGTGACCTCATTCTTGTCCACTATCATTGGGGTATCTGACGGGGTTTTACCTGGTGTGAGGGTCACTTTGTACCGGTTGTATTGTCCCGATAACAGGGTCCATGAAACTGTCACTGATGAGTTTGTGACCTCGACGAGGACGATGTCTTGGACGGTGGCTGGTCCTGCATGAATGCAAAGGTTGGTAATGTTTAGAAACTTCCCATCACGTTAAAGACACTGGACACTTTTGGTAATTGTCAAAGACCAGTCTTCTCAGTTCACTTGGTGTATCTCAAACGACTGGATTTGGGTTTGGATTCGGCTCACGCTAGCTTGGCGCCGCGGTTGTTTTGACAATTGCGCGTCTTGGGTATACACACTCAGGGCTTCAGACGAAAGGACGGAGCCTCAGGCCGAAACCAAACAGAAGCCTTGGGCCGTGTCCGAAACGACAACTTCGGCTACAGCTACGTCTAGATCAGCGCGTCTACCAGTGTTGAAGAATAGGCAGACGCGCGCGATCTAGCCGTAGCTGTAGCCGAAGTCGCCGTTACGGACACGGCCTTGGTTTCGAAAAGGGCCTATATACTCACGTGTTGTGACAATCTCTTCTAGAACCAATCCGCTACCATCCGATGGTATAATTCTTATGGTGTATGTCGTCGTTGGTTCCAGTAAAGTAAACTCATACTGCAAGGTACCATCATCGAATATGACGTCAGTAAAAACGTCACTCTTATTGGAGAAGAGTACAACGATGTGCCCGTCGCTATGGTGACGAGTATCATCATCATCCTCGTATAGCAACGGACGGTAGAGATTACCAGGTTGTGGTTGGTGACGATGTTCGACTGAGCTCGGTGTCGGTGAGGACGTGGTTTTCAGGAGACGAACTAAAATTTGAACGCTGCTTGCGGTTACTTTTTGCAGGAGAATTCGAGATTGTGGCAGGGGGGCTGTAAAAGAAGAGAAAAAGCTCCTTGTTAAAGAGTGTACAATGGAGCCATAATTGGGCAACAATGTATCAAATTAGTTGTTGATTTAAGCGTATTATGTTCATAAAGCTGATGTCATAATTACTATTAGAGGTTGCTATATGATATGGCAACATATTTATTTAACAGGCACTTGTTGTAATTAATAAGGCATGATCCATTGGTACTTCAACAATACCCGAATACCAGTTTTCGGTGACCACACCAAAATGAACCGGAAATAGTATGTTACGCATGATAATGTCGTCTTATACCTGTGGTTAAAGTGAGATTCCTTGCATTACTTATCGTCTTCGATTCACCCACACCACTGACAGCGACCAGACTAAAGACCAATGAAGTATCTGGGTCTAAGTCAGTGACGTAATACTTGACGACGCCCTTGTCCAATGGGCGCAGCTCTGTGACTGTTTCTCTCCAGGCTGCCTGATAGGAGATCTGGTATTGGTCGAAATATCCACCGCCTGGTTTCCAAATAAGGACAACTGAGGTGGAGTCTAAGGTGTCTTCTTCGTAACTAAAACTAGTGGGAATGCTTGGCCCTGGAGGAGTAAAACAATTAATAAAGCGTTTCAATAATGTCATTCCCAAGCCAAATAGTACCAACTTTAAAGCCTAAATTTATCAAATGTAATCAAAAGTTGAAGCATAGGTCATCATGTTGTAAACCCCAAAAACGTTCTTATTCAAAAGATTTTAAGAGCCTACACATTATTGTAATCGCTAATAGTGTGGTGCACCCACAAAGGCAGAGCTGTGTATTGGGAGAGTTGCGACATGGAGGGACAAGTTTCTTTGGTCACGTGGTTGCTGGACGCTTTGTCTCCAAATGCAGCACCAATGGACAGACTAGTCTGACACCCCGTGTTCGCCAATGCATTTCTTGTGGGAAAAATGGCTTCTAATCGCAAATTGTCGTAACGACTCTGCACAAATGCAAAGTACTGCGCCCTCACTTGTTCTTAGCTTTGTCTTCAGCGTATCTCCGACTCCAGTGACGTAGATTTGGATTTTGTACTCAACACCGGGAGAGAGACCACGCAGTGTACGCGTGGTAAAACTTTCCCGCCTGTTGATTGGATGATACAAGTGGTCAGAGGCTAGTGGTTGGTCACTTCCAACTGGCCAGGTGTAGATGAGATAACTAGAGGCCTTCTTGTTGACGTGTTGTGGCCAGGTGATCTCAAGCTCCGTGCTCGAGTAGTTGTTTAGAAAGATCTTGTCGCCTGGAATTTCAACTGAATGGAGAAAGATAATACTGTATTATTGGTTTGTGAATAGTTCGCACTTGTATATCAGAAATATAGAATAACAAACAAACTCAGAGAGAAGTGTGTATCTTTCTTAGTAGCGGAAGAAACTTGGTCATTCGTTAAATAACTAATGGCTCGTGGTGCTCTGCATGCGAGTGACCAAAGAAGTAAACGAGAATAGTTTAATACCCAGAAACAAAACCTCAATTATTTTCGTTATTTCTTGTTACCAGTTTTCAAAAACAATCTTGAAAGAAGCGATGATAAAGAAAGTATTTGATTTGAAGCCTCGTTCAGGTAAAAATGAACCCCTTCTCGACAGAACGTTTAATACATGCTTGCCTATCTAAAAACACTGGGGTCGATTTGACAAAACATAGTCCTAACTATAATAAGCACTGGTCCTAGGACCTTTTAGTACAAGTTCAACACTTAAAGGCAGTGGACACTATTGGTAATTACTCACAATAATTTTTAACATAAAACCTTACTTGGTAACGAGTACTGGGGAGAGGTTGATAGTATAAAACATTGGGAGAAACGGCTCCCTTAGAAGTAATGTAGTTTTCGGGAAAGAAGTAATTTTTCACAAATTTTATTTTTAGACCTCAGGTTTAGAATTTTAGGTCTCAAAATCAAGCATCTTGAAGCACACAACTTCGTGCGACAAGGGTGTTTTTTTTCTTTCATTATTATCTCGCCACACCGACGACTGATTAAACTCACATTATCACGGGATTGGTATTTTATGCTTTTGTCAAGATACACCAACTGTGAAGTCTTTGATAATTACCAATAGTGACCAGTGTTTTAATAGGGCTAGTCCTAAGTTAGGACGAGTAACTCGTCCTAACTCGAGGTAATACTAGTCTAAACTCTTTATGAAATCGAACCCTGGATCTCAAATGCGTCATACAAGTTCATCAATAAATGCATCATTCAAAATAATATAATCAACATCAAAATTCCCTCTAACGCTTTAATTATGGGGAAATTTTGTTTCCCTGTTTGGCATAACAAAAATTAGATTAGGCTCAAAGTAATCTCAACGTATTTGGACACCGACCTGTCAATAAATTTTGTGTGGAGTTTAAAACAAAAATTCACACGGGACCGGATTTGAACTCATGTGAACGACTATGAGTGACATGGCTTTTGTACGGTGCGAGCCATGGGAGGGTGGTTGTGACGGCGGGAGGTTACAACTGAATGCTTTGTTGAAAATACATTTTCTACTCTCTCGATTTTCCGCTTCACGATTTCGCAAACACCTGGCCCCACTTCTTTGTGTGAAGTTGGATTAGATTCTGGTAAATGGAGCGAGTTAGCTGACAAGTCCCATCCATGTAGAAATTTATTCATTCATGTGCATCCTTGTTAATCTGTGAAGCAGGCGATTGGAAAAAATGCCTCTATTATAAAGAAATAAGCAGAGATGTTCCGGTTTAGTTTCAATTCATATGGATGTTTATAAAAGACTTCATGTGATGTGGATGTGTGCATCAATGGTTTACAAATAACCCGTCAACCGCATCAATATGTCATGTTGAAGCTGTCGCTTTTGAGAAATTGGGTTGTGCTCTTTTCACTGATAAACCATTACCTTTGGCCAAACCCAGGTGTAAAGTCACCTGGAATTGGTAAAATAAAGCTTTTGTCACTAATATGTGTGTTGATGAGTGGAATGTGTAATCAATTAACAAGGGTTTTAAAAAATTTGTTCTTATATCTTACTTACAAATTTAAGAGTAGGCCCCGACCCGCGAGGGCGCTGTTCGTGACGTCAATCGATGCGCGATATATGAGAAGAAAATGTTGCACAGCGCTGAGAAAAGACGTCGGATCGGACCACTAGGCACTATTGCTCTAGTGAGTCTGACCAGCCATGCAGGCTGATTCCATATTTAGTTGTTTTGCTGCATTGCCGGAAAAATGCAAGAAAAAAACTTTTTTTTCGAAATGTACAAACTCACGACTTGGACTTGAATGTACTTTGCACGTGTGTTAACTCTACGCACCAAGGCAAAGTCTGCCTCGATTGACGTCACAAAAGGGGTAGGCGGAGTCAACCCCCCAACCAAATTTATACGTTTTTCAAGCATATAAATCGTTACAAACAATTACTGCTCTTATGTTTGAAGTAATTTAAATTATATTTCCAGGTGAATTTAAACTGTGAACACAAATTACGTACAATGCACACTATCTTGCTCCGTGCTCAATAATCAATAATACACAACAGAAAAGGCAGGGCGGCAAATTTGCTAATTTGTCAAAATACAATCACTCCTTTGAAGGCACCGGGTACGTTTGGTTTAGGTCAAAGACCAGTAGCATCGCTTTATGAAATAACAAGTCTGTGAAAACTTGGACTCAGTTGTGACCCTTTTTATTCAATTAATAATTTGTGTTTGCTTCAGACCTGATTCTTATAATTTCAAGTGAGAAATCACCGCTTTCTCGAAAACTACATTACTTCAGATGGAGCCGTTTCTCTTTATAATCGTTACCGAGTAAGTTTTTATGCTAAAATTTATTTTGAGGGAATTAGCAAAAGTGTCCAGTGTCCAGAGTGTCCTACTGATGAATCTTACCCTTGACAATTGCTTGAAATGAGCAAGTGGCCACGTTCCCAGCTGCATCTGTTGCGGTATACACGACCTCGGTCCTACCGAGAGGAAAGACCTCACCACGGGCATGAGTGCTGATGATTCTCGGTGGTCCAGAGTTGTCCACTCCTCGTGGTTCGGTCCACGACACGGCGCCAGAAGTCTCTGTTGGTAAGACGTACGATAAGGCCTCCACCGGACATCCTTCTAAAAGTGGTTTCTCGTCATCTGATGATGAAAGATGAAGGTAATTTTATAGCTGAGCTTATTTGTAAAACAACTGGTGCAACATGAAGAAGTGTTGTGAGAGAGCGATCACAATGTCGCACGTGGGCCCAATTTCAAAGACCAGTCTTCTCACTTGGTGTATCCCAATATAGGCAAAAAAATAAAAAATCCTGTGAAAACTTGCACCCAATTGGCCATCGAGTTTGCAAGAAAATAATTAAAGAAAATAAAATACCCGTCTTGCATTACGTTGTGTGCTTTCATATGCAAAATTAAAGGTTTTAGCTGATTGTCTTTTATTATTTGATTGAGAAGTGAACTCTTTCTCAAAAACTCAAAGATGTAGTGAGATAAACAGAGTTAGCTGTTGCGGTATGACAACAAGTGATTATTCGCAAGAGTGCTAAAATGGTGTTTTAATAATTCAATTAATTTTGTTTAACTTACCAGTTACTACCACATTAAACGTACATTCAGCTTGGTTGCCATTGAGATCCATGGCCTTATACGATACCGGTGTGTAACCCATCGGGAATGACGAACCAAGGGAAGATGAAGACTCGAAACTCTTCAACAGAAAGTTGTCTGTTGCTTTGGGTACATCCCAAGTGACTGATGACCTAGAAGTACTTCCGGAGTCAGCAGGAATGGTGATGTCTGATGGACAGTTTGTAATTTTGGGTGGTTCCTCGTCTAAACGGAAAGGATGGTCACAAACAAATCAATTTGTTTACCGAGGAAACTGAGGAAGGGCTATTAATAAAGCATGCATTTTTTTTCGAAATCAAAATTCGTGGAAAATTGCTTCTTTCTCGAAAACAACGTCACTCCAGAAGGAGCCGTTTCTCACACTGTTTTACACTATATCAACAGCTCCCCATTACTCGTTATCAAGTAAGGTTTTGAGTAATTACGAAAAGTCATTAGCTTTATAATAATAATAACAATAATAACCAATTCTTATACAGCACATTTCACAATAACCGTATCAATGCGCTTTATATTTGTGCCCTGGTCATAGGGCCAATAGCATTCCCTTTTTAAAGATTCTCAGCTCCCTTGGGTGTAGGCCTATACAACCTGGGCAACAGTTTACATCGCTCCAAAGGCTTTTTCACTCACAATATCAACCTCTACCCTCGCAGGTACCCATTTATACCCCTGGGTGAAGAGAAGCAATTATAGTAAAGTATCTTGCTCAAGGACACAAGTGTCATGACCGGGATTCGAACCCACACTCCGGTGAATTCGCACCAGAACTTGAATTCGATGCTCTTTATCAGCTTTTAAACGTACGCCCATCAAGTACGACCAGCCAAATAACATTAAAACTGTAGCAAGGTAACAGGTAGACTCTTGTTCTTTTGAGAACTTGTCTTGCTCTATATTTTACTAATTCGCGGAGAAGGTTTTCGGAATTCGGGATCTTAGTTCTGAAAAGTATCGTCTGCTTTTAAATTGCTACCTGCGAGGAAGGTAGTAAATCGGCTAGGACTATAAGCTTTAGCTTTAATGATCTAGGGGACTTCTCGTTTATAACTTCACAACCGAGGAGTGAGTTATAAATTTGCTGTAGTCATCGTCAGGAGACCGCAAACCGAATATTGATACATCACCATGCAATGCCTCAAATCCCATAATTTAAACGGGCTTACGGAATAAACTAAGTTAGTTTTGGATTATGCTAGATCATGGAGGTACAACTTTTTAAATTCTACCTCCACAGTACTAAGTGGAGATTGTCTGGCAACCCACATTTATCTTTCGCATTCATAGGTTACTCCACTTACCATCAACTCGCACCACGAAACTACACGTGACCGTGTGGGTTCCGTCAACTTTTGCGTACCTAACATCATGAATGCCAACAGGAAACCTGTAAAAATAAAACATGAAAATTGTGAGCTTGTAAAACTGTATGGGAACCTCTACACGCCAATCTCAATTTTGTGGTCGAACCCTCTTAGGATAGTCATTACCATGTTGACGCGGTAGTTTCAAATCAACGGTATTTCTGTAATTGACATGAAATGTTAATCTGTGACCGAGGTCATAGAGTAAAGGCGTCATCGGTAGATATGATCTCATGTTAGTTCACGATTAGTCAATCATGTTGATGTAAGGGCAGTCAAATCTGGGTTGGTGACAGAGATGAACATTATTTGGGAAATCCAGGTATAAGCACTATAAGAGTCAAGATGGCCCATGTTACCCCCCCCCCCCTCAATCTTCAATAATCCATAACAAATTTGATTTGCACCTTACTAGTTAATCATCCCAATGGCATCCATCTAAACTTTATTTAAAGACAGTGGACACTATTAGTAATTTTCAAAGACCAGTCTTCTCACTTGGTGTATCTCAATATATGCATAAAATAACAAACTTGTGAAAATTGAGCTCAATCGGTTGTAGAAGTTGCGAGATAATGATGAAAGAAAAAACACCCTTGTCACACAAAGTTTTGTGCTTTCTGATGCTTGATTTTGAGACCTCAAGTTCTAAACTTGAGGTCGCGAAATCAAGTTCGTGGAAAATTACTTCTTTCTCGAAACCTATGGCACTTCAGAGGAAGCTGGTTCTCACAACGTTTTATACTATCAACCTCTCACCATTACTGGTAATAAAGAAAGGTTTTTGTGATGATAATTATTTTGAGTAATTACCAATAGTGTCCACTGCCTTTAAACCATTTGGGAGAACTTGGGTGGACAACCGTGTAATGTGTATAAAAAATAATAGCATTTGACGTCTAGGTTCCTACTCAGGTTAATAACTCAGATATTTTTATCCAAGGGTCTTCACCCCACGAGCTATGCTTCTAGGAGATTCCGAGTTGATCATGACATTGTAGCTAAAGTATTAGTGTATTGTGTAAGCTAACTGATTGAGTGAAAATATTCTGAACTGAACTGAAAGGAACACGTTGCCTTGGATCGGACGAGTTGGTCTTTAAAAAGTGTTTGAAACCGTTTGTTATGAAATGCATATGATTAGAAAGATATTTTAAAAGTAGAATATAATGATCCACACAAACATGCCTCATCCACACAAGTATCACTCGAAATTGCGTGGTTTTCCTATTACCTCGTCGACTAACACGGTCGTCCATTTATGAGAGTCAAAATTTTGACTCCCATAAATGTAAGTTGGTAAACTAAAAGGAAAACCACGTAATTTCGAGGCAAGTTTGTGTGGATCATTGTATTCTACTTTTAAAACATCTTTCTAACCGTATACATTTTATAACAAATGGTTACAAACGCCTTTAAAAGACCAGTTCCTAGAACTGAACAATCAGATGTAAAGAGGTATTTGTGATCGTTACCAGCACAGTGTTGGTATTTTTGCTTCTACATACCGTGGTTGCACGATCAATATCATAGAAATTCAATGAGTTTTGTGAGTTAAATCACGAACCTTTCTCCGGGGTTGTGGGTAACCTTAGTCGGTGTTACCTCCACTCCGTCCCGGTCGGCGAAACGAGGAATTATCCAGGAGACGCGGGCCCAAGACCGTCCTAGTTCAGTTGGAACCGAGATACCATGGGGGCATCCCACCACGGAGATTTCTGATGATGAGGCTGAAAAGGAAACGAATGGTTTCAATTCTATTCAATTCAATTCAATATAATTTAAATAATTTATACTAGTCCTACAACGGAGGAAGATTAATTTGCATATTATGCAATATACAAAATAATTTCACACAATCATTCTAGTGAAAATAATTAATTAGATAAATTAGACAAAATTATACCACATAATAAACCACAAGGGAGTCAGAACTTTATTACGAGGCAGCCATTTTGAATCAAGTCACAGGCTTGATTATACATAATATTTTTTTCTCTTCAAAACATACCTATTTATAGACACGCACTGCAAACCAAATACATACAACACTTCACCATGCAATGCCTCAAATACCATATAATAACTTTTTGGTATTGGACTTTATTTAAAGACCTTATATATGTCTTTAAAAGTTTGTTCTATCAACGTTTGTCGGTGCTTAAGAAGGCATCTGGTAAGGGATCATGTTTTACATTTACAAATCTTTACTTTAACCAACGCAACCCAAAGAGAGAATTTGTGTGCACATGGTTTTACCGCAGCCCTAATCTCAACAAGCCTGTCATCAAACATACGCTACCAAACCAAGCCAACAAATGTCATAATGTGCCTTTCCGTGCGCACTGGACACTATTGGTAATTGTCAAAAACCAGTCATCTCACCTGGTGTATCTCAACATGTGCATAAAATAGCAAACCTGCGGAAATTTGAGCTCAATTGGTTTTCGAAGTAATATAAGAAAAACAGAATAGCAAAAAGGTTTTTTTCCGACTCACACCATGTTTGTGCCGTGACGACATCACTAAGAGTCACATAAGTGACGAGAAGTGCCTCAAATACCCATACTGCTGACGTCATCGTCTGGAGAAATACAAGTATAGGGAGAAAATCATTAAAGTTAAATAACGGTTGTAACATAAATAGAGTGCTATGTTTTTATAAAGCATTTACGAACACCACAAGTGTACAGGTATAACATGCATTGTAGTCTGAGTGGTGTCAAGCTTACTACATGCAGTTACATGCAGAGAAAGTATAGCATTGAGCAAAATGCAACCATTAACTTTGACCGAGGAACATAAATTTTGTAAAGTTCCCAGTTCCTGTTATTGCCTCACTTTTACTTTGTTTACTTCAGAGTTTTGTTAAACAAAATAATTGCAGACCAACGATTGGTATCACCGAGTTGTTTTGTACCTCGTTTGTCGTTGGTGACGCAATACCACGAGGAGATTTATGTAGCAGCCACCAAAAATGTTCCCCTACCTCCGTAGCCACTCCCCATCCATCTTTCTGAACTACATCAATGTACTGGGTTTGCATGACAAAGAATCGATTTATTTCGTCTCTCTACAATGACTTTAGTTCCGGAGTAATGTATCGTCAAACACACCATAACCATGCGATAACACACGGCCGAGAGTTAGACAAGTGAGAGACACCATTTTCACCCTTTTCGCATTGTCGACATGTCTCCCGACGACACTGTTGTGAGTCT